>NW_003852430.1:11751495-11772784 GCF_000181295.1 Otolemur garnettii | reverse complement strand
GTCATTGTTGTTTGGCAGGTCTGGGCTGGATTCGAACCTGCCACCCTAGGTGTATGGGGCTGGCGCCCTAGCCACTTGAGCCACAGGCGCCAAGCCCAAAGATTTTTTATGTTGGTTTAGAAAATATCATTTCCTAAGGAAATGATTGTTTTTTACTTAAAAAAGAAAAATGACATGAAGTGCTTAATTTTTAGTTAATCAATGTTAATGCACACAATATTCTAAAATGATTAAAAAAGAAAAATAAAAAATGCATGTAGTTGTACAATAAAGCTATGCTCACAAAATGAACCAGAAAATAAAGTAAAAAATATTGAAAATTAAAATAAGCTACTAGTCAATGGAATAGAATAGAGCCCAGATACATACACACACAGATCTAGTCGAGGGTCTTACACAAAATGGCAAAAGAAATTGAATGGAGAAGGAATAACAATTTCAACAAATAGTGCTGAAGGTAACATCCATATGCCAGAACAGATCTAGATATAGATCTTGCACTTTTCATAAAAATTAACTACAAAGATTTTATAAACCTAAGTGTAAAACACAAAACGTAAAGTGTCTAGATAGTAGTAACATAAACAAAGCAGATGGCCTTGGGTTTGGCAATGACTTTTTTAGGTAAAAAATAAAAAGCACAATTATAAAAAAAAAAACAAAAAACAGTTGAACAACAGTAAGATAAAAAAATTCAGCTTTGAGAAAGACACTGTTAAGAAACAAAAGAGAAGACAGTCCACAAACTGGGGGAAAATATTTACAAAATGCTTAGCTGACATAAAGGTCTTTGTACATTGAACTAAAACTCCACAATAAGAAAAAAATAGCCCAGTTGAAAAATGGGCCAATAGTCTAAACAAACATCTCACTTAAAAGTTATGTACATTACATACATGCATATAAAAAATGCTCTAAATCATAGATGATTAGGGAATATAATTAAAACAGGGAAGAGAGACCACTGCACACCGGTAGAACAGCTGTGCAGATCCCTCAGCAGTGCTAGATACTGGCAAGGATGCTGAGCGACAAAAAGTCTTATTTTTTGTGGGAGTGCAAAATTGAACACCCACTTTAGAAGGCAGGTTGGCAATATTTTTTTTAACCAAATTAAAAATATTCTTACCATAAGTTCCAGCAATTGTGATCCTGGTGATTACTCAAAAGTTTTGTAAACTCCACGCAAACATCTGCCAAGTGTTTATTTCAGCTTTATTCATAAATGCAAAACTTTGGAAGTAATCAAGCTGTCCTTCAGTCATTGGGTGGAAAACGTAGCTCAGATGCATATTCTTCCGTGAAAGAAGCCAATCTGAAAAGTTTATATAGTGTATGATTTCAACTCTATGACATTTTGGAAAAGGGCAATATTTTAAAGAAAATATACTACAAAGTTCAGTGGCTGTTCAGGCCTTGAGGGAAAGGAGGGAGCGGTGAATAGATAGACTACGGGGTACTTTTAGGACAGTGAAACTTACGTACATGTGGGCCCTGAAGTTCACGTGCAATTACTGTTTTAAATGGCACACAAACTTTATGGCCAACTTGTATGAAAATATAACAGTAGATACAAACCATGACACACATTTTTCATAACCATTATAACATACAGCACAGACTGAATGTTAACATAGTCTTTAGTTAAAAATTATTTTATCAATACTGGCTCATCATCAAATTGACATATTAATGCAAAATGTTAATAATAGCAAAAATCAATTTTGAGAATCCAGAGTTTGAGGGAACTCTATCTACTCTGCTAAGATTTTCCATAAATTTAAACTGCTCTGAAACAATAAAGTCTATTTATTAAAAAATCAAAGACATGGTGTCAGTGCAAAAAAAAGATTGTAAAATAATTGCCTCACAGGCTAGACAACAAATATGAAAAACTATCCCTAAAATAGAAAAACAAATTACTTTAAGCAGATTAACCTGTTGTTTTATTTTGACTTGTCTTTAAATATTTCTAGGCCCTTCTACCTGTGGAAAGGTTGTTATAGGTTGTGTGTAGGTAGTAAGGCATAAAACAATACATTTAGATTTTTATTCATATCTAGCCAATGAAATCCACATATGAGTAAAATAAATTCTTTCTCAAAATGAAGCTGTTGGCTGCTTTAAACTATGGTTAGTATGGCAAGGGCTTGATGCACCGTGAAAGGTTTGTGAATGTACCTACTTCCAGATTGAGTATTGTTATGTATCACCTGTAATCACACCTCACATGAAGGGCAAAGAGAGAACTGCCCAACAGAGGACTGTTGGTAAATCGGGAGCCCTGAACTGATCATCGACGAGATCAGAGAGCAGATGAGAGAGAGAGACGATCAGCCAGGAGAGAGCAACAACGTCATCCTCTCTCATTACACTGGGGTGGCATCATTGAACCTTCCTTCTCTGTGGAGTGACATCACTGAAGTGAGGCAAGAGACTTGAATGTCAGATGCCCATGAGACTCACATAAACAGATCTGGTCTAAGGTGAAATTCCAATGCCAAAGCTGATTCGAGTTAAAATCTATCGAAAATTCCCATTTAAGATGTTTGTGTATTCTGTTTCTATTAATAGTATTTTAACAAATTATAGTTGTATAGATTTATGAGACACAAAGTGGTATTATATTTTTTTAATATGCTGTGGAATGATAAAATTAAGCAAATTAACATACTTATCACTTCAAATATGTAATAATTTTTGTGATAGGAATATTAGAAAATTAGAAATTTACTCTCAATATTAAAATGTAGAGAACTCACTTATCAATTTGTGCGATAGATTAAAAGAGTATTTAAATGACTAGGAAACAGCCAACTCCCTTGTCTCTCCTTAGTTCTATAAAATCATACTCTTCTTTTGGCCTCTTTCCATTTTTTAAAAACTGTCCTTTAACTAAATTTTTGAAGAGTATGAATATATAAAAATGATTTCAAATATTATCCCTTGTTTCAAGATCTATCTTGCTTAACCTAACTCTGAGTTTAGTTTGCTTTATCCTGAATCTCTCAGGTTCAAACATTTTGAGATTTTCAATTACCACACTTAAAGAAACTCAAGACAGCTAATATTGAAGCTCACAAATGTTAAAATGAGATTTAGTAGATTGTTTGAAAATATCTTCATCAGTAAAGACTCCAGGCTTTTATACAGGTTAGAAATTCACCCCAAGCCTGATTATATTTCTTGTTCAGCATGACCTTGGGACATTTGGAGATACCAGATATTGGCACAAATTTATGACACACTGGATAGAATGGAAGGTAGAAGGAGGGACAACAGCTCAGGCAAAACTCAAGTGGTATATTGGATATTGTTGCCCCAATGACAGTTTGAGAGAGTCCTCTTGTAGTTGTGTCTGCACCCAAAGGTGGGCCATATATCCTTACATTGTGACCATTAGGTGGGAGTTCACTGATCACCTTCCCCTGGTGATTAGTCTATCCCCTCTCTCATCCTCCTTCTCTCAACTTGAATTGAACTGAGTTTTCCCCTTATGTGGGCATGTGTTAGATCATCTGCTGGCTTCATAATTAATGTTGAGTACATTGGATACTTCCTTATCCATTCTTGTGATACTTTACTAAGAACAATGTGTTTCAACACCATCCAGGATAATACCAAAAATGTAAAGTCTCCATCTTTTTATGGAGCAGTCAGGTTGATTCCACATCTTGGCAATTATAAATCAAGCTGTGATAAACAATGTAGTGCAAATGTCTTTATGATAAAATGTTTTTTTTTTTTTCTTCTGGATAGATGCCGACTAATGGGATTGCAGGGTCAAATGGGAGGTCTTATCTGAGTTCTTTGAGGATTCTCCCCACATCTTTGCAAAGAGGCTGTATTAGTTTGCAGTCCATCCAAAGCTGTAAAAGTGTTCTCTTCTCTCCACATTGTGCCTTTTATTCACTTAACAGTGTCTTTCACAGAACAGAAATTTTTAAGATTAATGTAGCTCTGTGTGTCAATTTTTCCTTTCATGGCTTTGATGTCCTATCTAAAAAGTCATCAACCAGGTCATCTAGATTATCTCTTATGTTAACTTCTAACATTTTCACAGTTTTGTGTTGTACAATTAATTTGTGATATGCTTTGTGTTAGTTTTTATGAAAGGTAGAATATGTCTGTCTACACTCATTTTCCTGCATATGAATTTTTAGTTTCAATGCCATTTGTTGAAAAGGTTATCCATTCTCCATGGTATTTCCTTTGCTTCCTTTTAAAAAAAAAAGTTGACTATATTTATGTGGGTATATATCTGAGATTGATATTCTGTTCCACTTATTCAGTTTTTTATTCTTTTACCAATATAATATTGACCCAATTATTGTAATTTTGCACGAAGTCTTGAGTTGGAGAGTGTCAATCCTCTGACTTTCCCCTTATTCTTCACTATAGAATTACCTGTTATGGGTCTATTGCTTATCCATATAAACATCATGACCAATTTCTTAAGGTCTGGTGATGTTTGAAAAATAGCTTTCTGGGATGTGAAGAGTTGTTTTTGTTATTATCCTTAATGATGCTAAGTTAATCCAGTCAAGCACACAAGTTAGACTATCTTAGGTTATTTATGTAAATAATCAAAATTGAGTCCCTACATTTAACTAGTTATGAAATTATCACTGGATGTACTGGAAAAAACTACTGAATGCTTATTACATGCCAAGCATTATATACAATCTTACCATTTTTATTACTCACTGTGAAATATTTCAGAATGTATATGTATAGAGCCATATCAATATATCAGTGGATTCAGCTGCAAAATAGGGTGAGTTTAAAAAGTGGAAGATTGCTTGGTAAAAGTAATAAAAATCTGCATTGTATTTCAAAGCAAATTAACTTAGTATTTTCTTCTGTCCTACGTGTGGAAACATGATGGTTGCAAAAGCATGAGGAACATATTGATTGGCTATATACAGTCCCCAGGTTATAAATGAGATAGGTTCTGTAGGTTTGTTCTTAAGTTGAATTTGTATGTGTGTTAGAACAGGTCTGTTTACCTATTACCTGTAATAGCCTCCATTCATAGTACAAGTCGATATGTTAGTCAGATGTTTGTAACCCAGGAACTTCCTGTAATAGCCTTCATTTGTTGGCACAAGTCATACAGAAGTTGGTGTTTGTAACTCAGGGACCACCTGTATCAGGCTGGTGGTCAAGGTGAACATTTACATACAACAAAAAAACACGAAATCTGTGCCATTGCAATGATTTTATATTATTAAGTGTGATGTAATCCAGAAGTATATATTGGTAATATCATAGCTGAGTTTTGGGAAGAAGAAAGAAAAATTTGCTGAGAAACAAAAGGATGGTTGACCAGAGACATCAGCTGCCAGATCATCTCAGGAAGAAAGAAAAGCCTTACATGAAAAGACAAACAAATAAATAAACAAACATACCTGTAATTGAAGGGGGAAGTGCCAGAACCTACCTGAGATCTTAAAGGAAGCAGCCATGCAGCACACACAAAGGAGCAAGGTATGGGCAACCCCAGAGGGGCAGACAAGAAGGATAGATGGAGTGGCTTATTTCTCTCTCCCCCAATTTCCTGGCAGTCAGTTGCCCTGGGAACCAGCCCCGTCATGCTGTGAGTTTCCTTCCCTGTGGCCTGGTGGGGTGAAGGATACCAATAGAATTATTATGGAAATTACAGAAAAATGATAGACAAAGAGATAGTTGTAAGAGCAGCAGGAATTACAGAGGTAGCACCCTCTTCATGAGGCTTTCAGGATGCCACCCCAAATATCAGGCTAACTCTGCATTTATTTCATACATCAGTGTTAAAATCATAAATCTCATGAAGGCATGGCAAACAACCCATCATGATTTTTGCTGTGCTTGCATTTCTATTATGTAGACTACTTCTTTAACTACGTTAGTTGTATAGATTTACTTGCTACCTTTTATTGATTTTAAGAATTATGAACTTAACACAGAGTCTTGAAAAGGTCAACAGGAGCTTCATGTCAAGGAAAAAACCCTAGTTGACCCACAGTCACACATCTCAGATGTGATGTATTTCTAATACTCCTAAAGTCTTATGTCCATACAAATAGACTCCTCTGGCTAAACCAAGGTGACAGAAGAAAAGAGATATTTCATCTCCTTATATCTGGTCCAGAAAATTGTTTGCTATGTTTAACAAAATTTAAAGATTCTACAGTCTTGCCTCCCGAAAAGCACTCTCCCAGAGCACACAGCCCATCCCCAGCAGAGAGCAGCCTCAAAACCTGCAGCCTGTGGCCAGTGTGGCAGCCTGGAGGGGGGAGGTATTCAACAAACCAGGCTTCAGAATATTAAAGTGACAAGATCTCACACTTTGCGTTCAAAGCCAGGAGATTCACTTCTGAATCACTGTCTCCTATTACTGTCCTCCCTTTTGTCCATTCTTTGCAATTCTATTCCTAATATAATTTCTAACCTACTAACAACTAATAATTGAATATTGGCTTTAAGCTTATAAAATCATTATTGCTAGTAATGCAAGCATATCAAGATATGACTCTTCCCTTAAGTATTCCCACATACACTCTTCACCAGTGGGCTCCCAAGCAGATTGAGAGCTCTTCTACCCTCACAAGCCTCCAAACTGTTGCTGCCAGTGACCTGGGTCTTCTTGAAGACAAAGCACAAAGCAGCCAGCACTCTTGAAGTCACTTCCTGTCACTGTAGAGCTGAGCTGAGATAGAAGGGGCCTTATTGCTTGTCCTCACATTCTGTACATTTGCCTCCTCAGGGGGCTTTAGCCCCTCAGGTTTTTATCTTGCTCGTTTCTACACAAACATTTCCCAACCTGACCTAGTCTACAGGAACCACGTGGAGCTGGTGGGTTCCAGAAAATCTGTATGACCTCCGAGTATGGACAGTCCAGGTGTGCTGCTTTCTGTAGAGAGGACCAGAAATGACCAGAGTATGAAATCTCTTCCATTTAGACTCTTTTTTACCCCTTCTCTTGCCTCCCCCGTGGATGCTGAAAGACGATTGAGCAGGGCTTTTCTTCTGAGGTAGTTCATCCACCTCACTGAGGCTTCCACAGAGGGTGGGGCTCAAACCTTTTCAGACTCTTTTTCTCCCATTCTGCTGACCGCCTGTGGCTGCCAAGAGAAACAACAGAACCACTGATCAGAGGTTTCCACAGAGAATAGGGGCCTCATCTTTCCTCTAGCATTCTGCAGTGACCTGAGGGGTGCTTAACCGTGAGCTCCCTGCCCACTAGGTGCTCTCTGCTGCTGCTTATCCAATGACCCCTTCAAAGTGGGGGCTGACCTAAGACAGAAGGACATCGAACCAGCCTGGGTATTCTGTGGGCGAATCAGGACCAGCAATCTTCTCCTTGGCATGGTAACCAGTGACAGGCCCACAGGACAGATCTCATATCCCCAGGTCTCAAACACATTGCTTGGGGGCAAGGAGGAAATATTTGAATTAGTGTTGGGAATCATAAGAGAGAAAAGTGCAATGTTTTTGTAAAGTAATTCTCATCCCACAGGAAAGGCACACTCTTAGATCAGGCTGTGATCCTGGGCTAGAGCTCCCTGGTCCACATCAAAGTTTGGGGAGAAGTTGGCTGGCTTGGATTCTGGCCTGCTAACAGAAGGCAAAGGCATACCGGAACAGATGAGGGTAGAGAGTAAGTAGTAGGGTCCATCCCAGCCTTCCAGACTGTAAATCACAGATGGTTCCACCTTCACAAACAGACTTTCTGGTTGGGTAAAGCCCTCCCTGTGGCTTTGCCTGGAGGCTAGGAGCAGACTTTTGACTTCTGCTGAAGCAGATGCCTTGCCAACTTTGGTGGAGCCTGAAGGCAAACTTGCCCAATCCAGTCCTGCCCAGCTGTACTCCCCAACCCACTTTTGCCATGACAGAGAATAAAGATTCATACTGAAGTTTCAAGGTCCCACTCAACACCTGGAGGAATCAAGTGCTTCTCTTGAGAAATTAGAGCTGATCACAAGACCCCAAAACAACACTGGAGCGTGTTCCTTCCTAAAAATACCA
The DNA here is from genome assembly GCF_000181295.1 of Otolemur garnettii. Classification (NCBI taxonomy): domain Eukaryota; kingdom Metazoa; phylum Chordata; class Mammalia; order Primates; family Galagidae; genus Otolemur; species Otolemur garnettii. The sequence continues at coordinate 11,764,774 of NW_003852430.1, read as the reverse complement.
CCTACTGACAAGGGGTCAATTTGAAAACTGTTTATTGGCACAACCATGCAGGATGTGTTTGCATCTCCCCCATAAGCACCACCTATTTTTTTTTTTTTTTTACAGATTTAACTGGTCTTTCCGTTGTCTAAATAAAAGAAAATCCAAAAATAAGGAGCAATAGCTGCTCCAGATGAGAAGGAATCAGCTAAAAGTTCCTGGAAGCATGAAAAATCAGAGTGAAAGGATACCCCTGAAAGAAACAATGATTCTATAGAAATGGAAATGAACTGAAATGAGAATATTGAAATGACTAATAAAGAAGTTTGATTTTGGATTGTAAAGGAGCTCAATAAAATGTCAACACTCAGCCAAGTTGGGCCTGCTGCCCAACCAAGAAGAAGCCAATATCCAGAGATGGCAGGGTTTACAGCAGACAGAGCGTTTATTCCATATAGTGCTTATTAGGGAACTAGGAGAAAATTCTCAAATCTGCCTCCCTGAGAGTTGGTGAGACAGGGCTTTTAAAGACAGTTTGATAGACAGAGGGTTAGACAATCAGAGTCTGCTAATTGGCAGGTTTTGAGGTGGAATCATCAGTCCTTTGATAGGACTACTCCCTGGGTCAGTCAGCCAAAATACTGGAATTCAGTTCCTTGGGTGAGGGGTCCAAGACCAGTTGATTCAGTTCCTTGGTCTGTGTGGATCATTCTTCCTGGAATGCAGGACCAGGAAGATATCTTAAAAACTACCCTTGCAAACAAAGGAGCAGTGGCTGATTATTACCTGAATTTTAGCTAAGAATGCTCCTTCACAGAGTTTTGAGACCCTTACTTTTAGTTCTCATCTTGTACCCTTCATCAGTTTGTAAAGGTAGTTTCAGAAATACAGGAGAAAATAGAAACTCTAAATAAACAAACCACAAAAACAATTCAAGAAATGAATAATAAAATTGAATTATTATTAAAAAATTTAAGCAGCAAAGCATTTGGAAAAGAAAAAGTTGGGAAATATAAAACACAGTTAAAAAATCTTAAGAATAGGGTAAAGTAGAAGAACAAATCTCAGAGCTGGAAAACAGTCAAAGAGAAAGAAGAGAGGGATAAAAGGAATGAACAAAGCCAACAAGAAATATGGGGTTATATAAAGAGGCCTACCAAAAGTATCATAGACATCTCTGAGGGTGAAGAAAAAATACACAAGGGCTGGGAAACACGTTTGATGAACACTTGGTGAAAATTTCTCAAGTCTTGCTTAAAACCTGGATCTTCAGGTATGAGAAACTCAATAGATTCCTGGGTGATTCAGCACCAGCAGCAATCATCACTATCTATAGTCATCTGAGTACACAAAGTTAACACAATGGAGGAACTGCTACTAACCATAAGGGGAAAATATCAGGAAAGAAATTACATCAGAATAACTGCAGGCTTCTAATCAGGGAATTTATAAGACCAAAAGGACTGGGGGCCAATTCTCACTCTTCTCAAATGGAATAATGGCCAGCCTAGAAATTTGAAACCTGAAAAAGCAAGTTTCTTACGTGAAGATAAATAAAGAATTTCTCAGATAAGCAAAAGTTGAGGAAATGTATCAAGGCTAGAGGGCCTGCTCTGTAGGAAGAATTCAGGTCTGCATTATACACTGATCAGCACAATATACACCAACCAATGTAAAGCAACCAAACGCTGGAGCTCAGACACTGATATAACAATGGTTCCCAAGGTAAAACAAAACAGAGAAGTTCTACTCCACAGGATGAAAGAAATCGACCCACTTGTCAGTTCTTTCAATAAATATGAGTGGATTATACTCCCTTCTCAAGGGACATAGGCTGACTGAAGAGAAAACAAAATAAAACAAATCAAGAAGAAAAAGCCAAATATCTGCCATTTCTGGGAAACACATCTAACCCACAAGGACTCATTTATACTCAAGGAGAAGGTGTGGAAAACAATATTCCATGCAGATTCAAAATAAAAATAGTTGGCATAGCGTACATCAGATAACATAGACTTCCAAAGTAAAGAAAGACAAAGACAGTCATTATATAATAGTAAAGGGAACAATGCAACAAGAAAATATAATTCTAAATATTTGAGCACCTAACACAGCTTAACCCAGTTTTATAAAGCAAACCCCAGAAAATCTAAACTAAGTGATATATGGCAACATCATAATAATTGGAGACATCAACACTTTAATGTTCCCAATTATTAAGCATTAAACAAACAAATACAGGACCTAAATGAGACTCCAGAGCAAAAGGGTGTAATGGACATTTACAGAACATTCCACCCAATAACTACATTCTTCTCATTAGTACCTAGGACATTCTTCAATATTTACCTCATTTTAGGCCACAAAATAACTTCAGAAAAATAGAAATTAGACCATGTATGCTCTCAGACAACAATGGACTGAAGTTAGAAATCAACTCCACACAACATCATAGAAACATAGAAACTAGACAACCTAATTCTAGATGCTAGATGATAGCTGGATCAAAGAGGAAATTAAGATGGAAATGGTGAGATTTATCAAACTAAATGGTTGAAGACCAGAATTCATCAAAATCTGTGAAACTAAACCAAACAATCCTAACAGGAAAAGTCATAACCTTAAACACCTCCATCAAAAAAATAAAAAGATCAAAAATAGATAATCTAATAAATTGTCTCAAGATCTAGAAAAGGAAGAGTGAGCAAATCCCAAGCACAGCATAAAAAAGGCAAGAACTAAGATCATAGCAAAACTAAGTGAAATCAATAACCAAAGAATTATGCAAAAGAATAATGAAACCCAACATTGTGTCTTTGAAAAGGTAAAGCCAACTGATAGACCTCCTGCTAGATTAATGAATAAAGGGATAGAAAGGACCCTATGAAGCTCAATCAGAAAAGAAAAAAGGAGATATTACAATTAATATAAAGAAATGCAAAAACATCATCTCTAAATATTATAAAAAATTATGGGCACAGAAGCTAGAAAATGTGGAGTAAATGGAAAAATTCTTAGAAACACGAAATCTTCCTAGACTCAAACAAAAAGAAATAGACTCCTAAACAGACCAATATCAAAGAAACAATAAGCAATCTTCCAACAAATCCAAAAACAAGCAATCTTCCACCTGAACCAGATGGTTTCGCAGCCAAATTTACCAGACCTACAAAGAGGAACTGGGAAGTATATTGCAGAAATTATTTCCTAAAATCAAGAAGGAAGGAATTCTCCCCAATTTATTCTATGAACACAGTATTTATGACCTTGATAGCAAAGCCAGAAATGACACAACAAAAATGGAAAACTACAGACCAATATCTCTTCTAAATATAGATGCAAAAATTTTCGATATAATTCTACCAAGCCAAATATAGCATCACATAAAACAAAATAAAATAAAATAATCTACTACAACCAAGTGGGCTTCATCCCAAGGAGGGTTCAACAGATACAAATTTATAAATGTTGTTCACTACATATACAGGGGAAAAAGGCCATATGATTATCTCAAATGATGCAGAGAAAGCATTCAACAAAAATCAGCATCCTCTTATGAAAAAAAAACCTCTTAACAAAGTAGAACATACCTCAAAATAATAAAAGCCTTATACAACAAACCCACAGCTAGCATCATATTAAAGAGCGAACAAATAGAAGGCATTCTTGCTTAGATCTGGAACTAGAAGAGGTTGCCTATTGTTACCTCTTCTATTCAACATAGGACTGGAAATCGGAACCAGACAAATAAAAGAAATCAATGGTATTCAAATGGAAACAGAAGACAGAAAACTATATTCTTTGCTGATGATATGATCTTATATCTATAAAACTTCAAAGATTCTTCTAGGAGACTTCTGGTATTGATAAATAAATTTAGTAAGTCTTTGATATACAAGAAAAGTACACGTATTAATAACTCTCCTATTTACCAAAAGCAGTCAAGCTGAAAATCAAATCAAAGACTCAATACCTTTCTAATACAATACAATAAAATAAAATAGCTAGGAATATATTTAACCAAGAAGGTAAAAAAAAAAAACAAAAAAACACTAAAGAGTGGATTATGGGCCACTGAGGAAGGAAATCACAGAAAATGTAAACAAATTAAAAAAAAAAAAAACCACCATCCTTATGAATCAGCAGAATCAACATTGTTTAAATGTCTATATTACTCAAAGTGGTTTACAGATTCAATGAATTTCCCATTTAATACCAATGTCATTTTTTTGCAAATCTAGGAATAACAATTCTATGGTTTGTATGGAACCTGAAAAAAGCCTGAACTGCCAAAGAACCTTTAATAAAAAAGACAAATTGAGTGACTTTACTTTACCAGATGTCAGTCTATGCTGACAAGGATATAGTAACCAAACCAGTATGGTATTGATATAAAACACAGATGCATGCATGAGAAAGAGAACCCAGATACAGACCATCCTCAGATTCCCATCTAGCCTTTGACGAAGCAGCTAACAGTATATACCGGGAAAAGAAACCTTATTTAAAATGTGCTTGGAAAATTAGTAGCAACATGGAGATGACTAGAACAGAATTTTTGCCTCTCACAAAAATTAATTCATTATAGATAACAGACGTAAAGCTAAGGCATGAAACTATATGAATTCTAGAAGAAAATGTAGAAAAACTCTTATAGACATTGACCTAGACCCAAAATTTATGAAGAAGACCCACAAAATAATCACAGCAACAACATAATCAACAAATGGAACTTAATTAAAATAAAAAGCTTCTGCACAGCCAAAGAAACAATCAATAGAGCGATTAGATAACTTATAGAATGGGAAAAAATATTTGCTTGACATACATCCGATAAAGGGCTAGAACTCAAGCAAATCAAAAAAAAAAAAAAAAAAAAACCTAGGGCTGTGCCTGTGGCTCAAGGAGTAGGGCTCTGGCCCCATATACTGGCGTGGCGGGTTCAAGTCTGGCCCTGGTCAAAACTGCAAAAAAAGAAATCACACAATCCCATAACTAAGTGGGCAAAAGACATCAACAGAAGTTTTACACAAGAAGAAAACCTATTGTGCAATAAACATATGAAAAACTGTTCGATGTCTGTAATCCTCAGGGAAACACAAACCAAATCCATGAGGTATCACCCAACTCCAGTAAGAATAGCTTTTATCAAAATATCCCGAAAGAACAGATGCTGGGATGGATACAGAGAGAAAGGAACACTTATAAACTGTAGGAAGGCAAACTAGTATAACCTCTATGGACAGTAGTATGGAGATACCTCAAGGAACTAATAGTTGACTTGATCCAGCAATCCCACTATTGGTTATTGAAAAATAAAAACCATTTTACCAAAAAAACCCTCAAATGTTATTACAGCACATGTCACAATCACAAAGATATGGAACCAACCCAGATGCCCATCAATACACTAGTGGATTAATAATATGTGACATATAAATATTTATATGTATGTGATACACACATACACAAACATATAATCAATGACTACTACTCAAACGAAAAGAAAATGGTGAACTAATACCTTTTGTGACAACCTGGGTGGAAATGGAGACCATTCCATTGTTTTTTTTGGCTGGGGCTGGGTTTGAACTCACCACCTCTGGCATATGGGGCCGGCACCTTACTCCTTGAGCCACAGGCGCCACCCTGATTCCATTGTTGTAAGTCTACTCACATTGTACATTTGTACTCACTACTAAACTGGAACTAACTGGTCAATATTAATGTGTGCATTTGGAAGTAAAACTCAAAGGAAGGTAAGCACGTGGGAGGGGCAGAAGAAAGGGGTAAATTCACACCTGACGGCACAGTGCACAGGATCTGGATGAGAAGCACACTTACAACGTTGACTCAAATTGTGCAAAAGCAACTCATGCAACTAGAACCTTTGTACCCCACAATATTCTGAAACTTAGACAAAGTATCAAGAACGATTTTCAGGCTAGACGGGAATCATGATGCAAGCAGGTGTATGTGTTATTTGCTACTCTGAGAGCACTTAGAAGAGGGCGTGGTCAAGAGCGGAATGTGAATGCGCTGAGAAACTTGTGACAACACAGAAACTCCTCTTTTCCAAATTGTGCCCCCACCAATTTTTTATTATAATTAAACTTATCCCCCCAATCACTTTCAAGGTCCTGGAAATATTTGGTCCACACAAATATTTGCTAAAACAATTTTATAAGACTTCCATCTTCTAAATTATTGATTTTTCTAATTTATATATGTTACTTTAGACAAAAATTGAAATAATTTGCTCACCTGAAAGCATCAGATATTATTGGATTATTCAAAATAATTTATGTATTTAAAAAAGTTTATATTCTGTTTTTGCAAATGTTTAGAAGTCAGAACAGTGATTACTATGGGCTTGGTAAGTTTGTGACTGGAAAGAAACTCAAGCAGAGATTCTGGGGTGAAGGCAATGCTTTAAATTCTGCGTTTTTTTTTTTTTTTTTTTTGCAGTTTCTGGCTGGGGCTGGGTTGGAACCCACCTCCTCTGGTACATGAGGCTGGCGCCCTACTCCTTTGAGCTGCATTCTGGCACTGCCCTGCATTCTGCTTTTTTTAACCAAGGTTTTGTTCCTTGGTTAAAAATACTTTCAGTTAATGACAATTCATTCAACAATTTTCAGTTTGTGACAATCCAACAATTTTCTTATTTATGCACTTTCCTATATACATTCTTTAATAAGATGTTAAAAAAATTAAAACGTTTCTAAAGAAGAAAGCATCTTAATATTGTCTATAATTAAAATCGGGCTCCTTGTTTGAAAAGGATTTCTTTTCTCTGTGATAGAAATTATGAACTAACATATGTTAATCAAGATCCAAGTTTAAATAAAAATACTCTGCAACACTTAAAAAGCAATAGAAATAACCATGCTTTTAAACATCATTTCACTATTTTAACATATAAAATTATACTTAGTTGATTAAATAAACCTCTTGAAGTTCACATGGTTGTGAGTATTCACATACTATATCACAAATATGGCATTTTGAAGATTCCAGTATAAGTTCTTGCATTTTATTTCCTTCAATGTTTCATTCACTTTAATGACGTTTTATTGAGATTCTTGACTAACTTTTGACAAATCAATTCCCAAGAACAACGGTATATCCAGGGGCAGTAAACGTTCTCCAAAGGCCCACACAGTAAATATTTTATCTTTGCTAGTCAGATAGATTCCATCTCATCGATTCACGCAGGCCACTGCAGGGTAGCCTTAGCATTTAGGGAAATTAATAAATGTGGCTATGTTTCAATAAAATCTGATTTATAAAATTCAACAGTAGAATAGATTTGATCATTGAGCCTTGATGTGCCTTTTTTGAATATACTGTCATGAAAAAGAGTTCAATATCCTAGATTTTGGGGGTAAAATAAAACTTTTCAATGATTCTTATTGAGAATGATGTGTTGTCTGGCTGAATTGAAAAATGATCTTGCTTAGTCTAGCATGATTATTTAGATTGATGTATAAAGCAGAGTTAAGGCAGAGAAATTAAAAGAGAAAATAAAAATTCAAAAGAAACAAAATTCCTACATCCTTAGCTTCAAAACCACACTAAAAACTATCCTGAAAGAAAGTCATAATTAGAAACAGATATCCCCAAAAAGAATTTCAATAAACAGCAACCTATGAACTTTAGATGTGCTTTCTGTTGCTTAATTGTACGGTTTTTACATTCGAATAATAAAAATGGTAGAACAAAGTATCTGCACTTAAGAGGAAAGACGAGGTCAGGAAGGTTAAATGACTCTCCCATGGTCATAGCTGGTGTTATTATTTAGTTGAACAATCAACTTATTTGTTTCCAATTAAAGAATAATCCCATTCTCACTCACTGACCTTTACACTCCTGGAGATATTCATGCTCACATTTGAGTTCTTTGTTTCTGTGTGTTGCTCCTGTAAAGCCAACCTATTTACCTTCGTAGTATATCTCACTCTATTAACTAGATAAAATGTTCTGTCAAGTCTCAAATCCATACAGATAAAAGTTAGGGATATAAAAGAAATACATACCTAGCAAAAAGACGATTCTCAAAGCTAAATAAATGGGCTAATTATTACTTGAGCTTTTGATAAAAGCAGGCCTTAGTACACCTAGCTGGAGATTAGAGTGTAGTAGGCTGGAGTAAATTCTGGCATTTGAAGCATATTATAAAGCTCCTTGGGCCGTTTTGAGGATCAGTCAATGTTAAGAATTCAGTCACTATGGGGGCTAATTGCTAACTCAACCTGGCCCTTGCTACATCCTTCATTCTTGAAACCACACAGACGTTGGAGGATATTGACTTGGACTTTCTAAATGCCTGTACTTGCTTTAAAAGGCTTTTATTTTTTATTATGAAATATTGTATATATTCACCTAATGTATAGTAGTTATTGTGATAAAAATGTAAGCAAGCATGTTTGTACCTAGCAGTTACAATAGATAGAATATTTTAGCATCTTTGTACCTGGCAGTTACCTAGATGCAATATTTTAACAATGTTTGTGGAACCCTCTATAATTTATTTCATTGCTGCCCTCCAAAATGCAAATACTATTCCATATTTTGTGTTTGCCCATTTTGTACTTTCAAATAAATTATCAGTTTGTCTCTGTGTGTCTGCATATGAACAATTTACCGCTGAGATTTTTCTGTTTTTCAGCTCTGTACGCATGGTATCAATTTGACTTTTCTCTTTGTGTTGTGCTTTGAGCTTCATCCATGATGAGGCACAAAACTATTCCTGACTTACATTTAAAGTGGTATAAAGTTTCCTTGTATGAATGTCACAATTTTTTGATTCTCCTGTTTTATAGACTATTTCATTATTTCATGTTTATCATTTGGCTCATAATAAACAACATTCCTTTTTTTTTTTTTTTTTTTGAGACAGAATCTTACTGTATTGTCTAGGTTAGAATGCTATGGCTGTCAGCCTAGCTCACATCAACTACTAGCTCCTGGGCTTAAGTGATTCTCCAGCTTCAGCTTTCCAAATAGCTAGCTGGGACTACAGGTGATTGCCACAAACCCTGCTAATTTTTCATTCTTTTTTCTTGAGACAGAAGAATGCTGTGGTGTCACAGCTCACAGCAACCTCCGACTCTTGGGCTTAAGCGATTCTCTTGCCTCAGCCTCCAAAGTAGCTGGGACTACAGGTGCCCACGATGATGCCCAGATATTTTTTGGTTGCAGTTGCCATTGTTGTTTGGCAGGCCAGGGCTGGGTTCCAACCCACCAGCTCTGGTGTATGTGGTTGATGTTCTAGCCACTGAGCTACAGGCACCAAGCATAATTTTTCAAATTTTAGTAGAGATGGGGTCCTGTTCTTGGTCAGGCTGATCTTAAACTCCTGAGGTCCAGCATTCCTCCTGCTTCAACCTCCCCAGAGTGCTAGGGTCACAGGTGTGAGCAGCCATGCTCAACCAACAAATATTTTTAAGATCTATGATTTTTTATATTTTTTCAATGCTTCTTATCCATTTGTTTAAAAGTGCCTAGTAAACATAAAATAAGTGCCTAGCTATTCATTGAAGTGTTGTTTCTTGGAATGTCCATATTTAGATTTGTGGGATTGTATTAACTGGTCCACAGTGGCCATATCAATTTATGTTTCCCAGAAGTGCATAAGAGTACCTCGTGTGGCATTTTCCCCCAATGAGAATATTACATGACAAAAAATTATTAGCAATCTTGCTGGTTAGAAATTATAGTTCAGGTGGGTAGAACAAGATAGCAGACTAGACATAACTTCTTTGCAGATGGGCCTGGTGAGATTGGGGAGAAAAGATTCCAGTCACCTCTGGCTTGTGAGCTCAGCCCAGAAAGATCCCTTTGGGGGCACAGGGAGGCAGCAGGAGACATCATGACCCCAATAGGAGGACAGAAGCAGTGAGAAGCACTCAAAGTCAAGTACTTGCATGCCCAGCAGAGGCCTACAGTTCAGCAATAGGAGCAGCAGCGACACTTTGCAGATGGAGAAGCCTTCTTTTGGGGGGCCTGGGCACTTGGCTGAGTTACCTTAGGAGAGCTTGCGTGAGCCAGTGAGTGATTTTGATAAGTGCCCAGGAGCCGGGAGTGAGCTACTGAGTGGAGGGGAGCTTTCATTATTTCCAGCAGGCTGGGCACAGCCATTGTGAGAAGGCTGCCTCAAAGACGCAGCCCTCAGTGTCCTAGTGAGGGGCTTGTTCTGGCACACCTGATAAGTGGGGCAGCCACTTCTGGGAAGATTTGAATGAAACACGCTTTCCTGGCAAATCCATTGCCTGGCAACGGACACAGTTCGGAAAGTTTGAAGCAGAGGACTGTCTATTAAGTGGGCTGAGAAGAGCTTTAGGGTCCAAACCCTGTGGGAATTGAGGGCAAAGAAGTCAGGAAGATGGGGCCAGGTCTCTTCAGCAAGAAAGAGGCTTCCAGTCTCCATCTGCTACAGCTGTATCAGTGTCGTGATTAGCATCTCATACCCCAGATGAAGACCTGTTCCCCAGACAACATACAGCAAGATTATGTATCTTATAATATATGTAAATATGTATGTATATAAATTACATATATGATATATGTATTATAATTATATATCTTATAAGATTATGTATATAATCTTGTATATATGCATATAAATATATATAACTATAGCTGTCTATCTATATATATAACTATATATAGGTTGTATAAATCTATATATCTATATAGATTTCTTTCTTTTGAAAAATGATTTTTCCCCTTAAATTTTTCTTTCTTTTCTTTTTTTTCTCATGTAATTACAATTTTTCATTGTTTCTTTCTATATAATATTAAGGGCTTCAGTTTGGTTAGTTTTTCTGCCCCTGTTATTCTTTTTCTTAACCAATTGTATACCTTAAGTGCTTTGTTTTCATTTATAATACTTTTGCCTTTATTCTCTATTTGGTGGAGGCTGGGTCTTGTGTCTCCTTAGGCTGGCATGGAGCTCCGCACCTTGAGGGACTCACCCCAACCAGCCTCCCAGAGGTTGGAATTCGTGGGTTTGGGTCAAAGTACTTCACTGTACACCACTAATACTCCTGTCTCTCTCTTTCTATGCCTCTCTTCTTTTTGCCAATCTTCCTCTTGACTTTTTACTCCCCTCCTTTCCTTTATCTTTCCTTTTTTTCTTTTATCCATTCTTGCTCTTCACTCTTCTCTTTATTTTAGTCCCATATCAAAAGGACACCTTAACATCTTGGATCAGAGGCACAGTAACTTAAAGAGGAGGGGAAAATGAAAAGAAAAAGTAGGGGAAGGAAACATACAAAAATAAAACTCTCATGAGGAAGAAACAGCAGAAAAATCCTGGCAATATGAAAAACCAGAACAGAGAAACCCCTCCAAGGGATCATGAGGTAGCTACTGCAGGAGACTCTACCTACAAAGAAATGCTAGAAATGACAAAAAGAGAACTTAAAATATAGATGGTAAAACAATGAGGGAAATTGCTGAGAGAGTGGAAAGTAGTCAAAAGAAAAGCCTAAAACAGAATCAAATAAGAGATGAACAATATGAAGAATATAGACAGAATATAGAAGAGCTTAAGGAATTGAAGCAGTCAATCAGGGGACTTAAACATGCAGTAGAAAGTATCAATAACAGATTAGATCATGCAGAGGAAAGAATCTGAGGTAGAGGATAAAGCTCTTTAGTTAACTCAGGCAGTTAAAGAGATAGAAAAAAAGAGAGAGAAAGCAAAATGTTCCCTGAGAGAATTACGGGACTTCATGAACATACCAGTTATAGGTATCCCTGATGGGGAAAAACAATGCTCCAGAGGAATAGAAACCCTTCCAGAGGATATAATAAATGATATCACCAAGATATGACCAAAGACACTCCTTTCAGAGGGATATCAAAGCCCAAATAATTTCAGCTCAAACAAAGTTTCTCAAAGACACATTGTCGTGAACCTGTCCAAAGTTAAGATGAGAGAGAAGTTGCTGCAAGCATCCAGGAGTAAGTGCCAACATCTGAAAAACAGAAAGAGAGAGCATCAACAACCTAATGAATCCATTTTAAAGAAAGGAAAAAGGAAGAACAATCCAATTCCCAACCCTAGCAGAAGAAAAGAGACAACCACAATTATATCAGAAAAAAATGAAATTAAAAACGAAAGAATCATTCAAAAAATTGATGAAACAAAAAGTTGTTTTTTGAAATAATAAATAAAATTGATAAATGATTTACAAAATTAAACAGAAATTGAAAAATAAAATTTTTAATAACCTCAATTAGAAATGAAAAGCAGGGAATAACAACTGATACCACAGAGATACAAGGCAGTGTTTCTGACTAGTACCAAAAACACCATGCCTACACATTTGACAACGTGGAGGAAATGGACCAATAACTGAAAACACACCATTTTCCTAGACTTACCCAGGAAGAAATAAATCTCTTGAACAGATCAATAGCAAGCACTGAAATTGCAGAGACAATAAAAAAAAAGCTTCCAACAAAAGAAAGCCTGGGACCAGATGACTTCACATCAGAATTCTACCACACTTTCAAGGATGAGCTTTTTCCTATACTGCAGAACCTATTCCAAACCATTGAGAAGGAAGGAACCTTCTCCCAGACATTATATGAAGCAAACATCACCTTAATTCCAAAATGAAGAAAGGATTTGACTAAAAAGGAGAACCACAGACCAATTTCAGTAATGAGTATCAGTGCAAAAATACTCAATAAAATCTTAGGTAATAGATTGAACCTACACACTAAAAAAAGTATACATCAAAATCAAGTAGGCTTCATCCAAGGGATGCAAAGCTGGTTTAGCATATGCAAGTCCATAAATGCAATGCACCATATCAATAGAACCAAAACAAAGACCATAAGATTCTCTCAATAGACACAGAAAAAACTTTTGACAAAATTCAGCATCCTTTTCTAATAAGAACACTTAGGAAAATAGGAATAGTGGTACATTTCTTAAGAGGATAGAAGCCATCAATGATAAACCCACAGCTAACATCATACTAAATGGAGTAACACTGAAAGCTTTTCCACTTAGAACAGGAACCAGACAAGGTTGTCAGCTATTACCACTATTATTCAACATAGTACTGGAAGTTCTAGCCAATGCAATCAGGCAAGAGAAGGATATAAAAAGCATCCAAATGGGGGCAGAGGAGGTCAAACTTTCCTTCTTTTCTGATGATATGATCTTACACTTAGAAAACCCTGGAGACTTGGCACGGCACCTGTAGCTCAAGCGGCTAAGGCGCCACCCACATACACCTAAGGTGGCTGTTCAAATCCCCAGCCTGGGCCCGCCAAACAA
>NW_003852430.1:11728991-11751429 GCF_000181295.1 Otolemur garnettii | reverse complement strand
GCTTGAGCCCAGGAGTTGGAGGTTGCTGTGAGCTGTGATGCCATGGCACTCTACCCAGGGGGATAGCTTGAGGCTCTGTCTCAAAAAAAAAAGAAAGAAAAAAGAAAAAAGAAAACCCTGGCGACTCAACCACCAAACTCCTAGAAATGATTAGGAAATGCAATAATTTCTCAGTGTATAACATCAGTGTCCACAAAGTCAGTAGACTTTGCATATGCAAATAACAGCTGAGAAGCAAATCAAGGACACAATTCCCTTCATAGTAGCTTCACAAAAGAGGAAAAAGGTCTTTCCAAGGAGAACTATGAAACCTCAAGAAAAGAAATTGTAGAAGAACACTAACAAATGGAAGAACACATCATGCTCTTGGCTGGGAAGAATCAACATTTTCAAAATGTCTATCCTACAGATAGATAGTGATCTACAGATTCAATACAATCCCCATTAAAATATCAACATCGTATTTTGAAGAAGTGAAAAAAATAGTACTTTGTTTTTTATGCAACCAGAAAAAGCCCATATACCTAAGGCTATTCTTAGCAATAAAAACAAAGTTGGAGGCATGACCCTATCAGACTTCAGGCTATATTACAAGTCCACAGTAATCAAAACAGATTGTTATTGGCAAAAACTAGAAACATAGACATATGGAACAGAGCAGAAAACCAAGAGATGAAACCCGTCTCTACTTGCCATCTGAGCTTTGATAAACCAAACAAAAGCGTACAGTGGGGAAAAGAATCCCTATTCAACAAATGGTGCTGAGAGAAATAGATAACCACATGTTAAAGCCTGAAACTGGACCCACACCTTTCATTACTTACAAAAATCCACTCAAGATGGACAAAAGACTTAAATCTAAGATACAAAATGATAAAAATCTGAGAAGAAAGTATGGGAAAATGCTTGATGATGTTGGCCTGGAGAAAAATTTTATGACAAAGAATTCAGAAGCCACACCACCAACAAAAAATTAACCAATGAGAATTAATTTAGCTGAAAGTTTTCTGCACAGCTAAGGACACAAAAAGTAAAGAAAAAAAAAGAAAGCAAAAGGTTGCTTCAATATAGAAAAAGATATTTGCAGGGTATGAAGCTGACAAAGGGTTGATAACTAGAATCTACAAAGAACTCAAATTAATCAACAAAAAAGAGTAAACAATCCTGTTTACTACTTGGCAAGAGATATGAACAGAACCTTCTCTGATGAAGACAGACAAATGCCTAGCAAACATTTGAAAAAATGTTCATCATCTCTGATCATTAGAGAAATGCAAATCAAAACCACCTTGAGATATCACCTAACCCCAGAGAGAATGGCCCACATCACAGACGCTTAAAGTACAGATGCTGGTGTTGATGTGGAGAGAAGGGAACACTTTTACTCTTTTGGTGGGACTATAAAATAATGTAGCCTTTTGGAAGGAAGTATGGAGAATCCTCAAAGAACTCAAATTAGACATCCCATTTGATCCTGAAATTCCATTACTAGGCATCTATCCAGAAGGAACAAAAATTATTTTATCATAAGGACATTTTCACTAGACTGTTTATCACAGCTCAATTTACATTCTCCAAAACGTGAAAATAGCCAAAATGTCCACCAATCCAGGAATGAATTAACAAGTTCTGGTATATATATGCAATGGAATGCTATTCAGCCACAAAAAGATGGAGAACACTACATTTTTTGTATTAACCTGGATGGAGTTGGAATACATTCTTCTTAGTAAAGTATCACAAGAATCTTGAAGAAAGAATTCAATGTACTTAATTCTGATATGAAGGCAGTTGATTTAATATATAACTTCATAAGAGAAAAACTCAAATCAATCCAAGGTGGGGGGGGCATGGGAATGTGGGAGCAGGGAGAGGAGAGGACAGAGGGGTATGGGGGTCATGGTGTATGGCACACCTCTTGGTGGTGGAACACAATTATAAGAGGGACTTTACCTACCAAATGCAATCAGTGTAACCTAATTTTTATACTCTCAGTGAATCCCAAACAATAAAAAAAATTATATTTCATTATGTTTTAATTAAATTTAGTGATTTAATTTCATAATGTCCCTAATTAATGACCAAGTTAATGTTTACTCATGTATTTGCTAAATGTTGATAGATCTTTTACAGTGAATTGTCTATCCATTTTTGTCTATCATCTATCTTGTTTCAGTTTCCTTTCTCCTTTCACATATCCCTTAGTCTGTTTGGGCCGCTTTAATAAATACTGCAGACTGCAGAATTTATAAATAACAGAAATTTATTCTCTTACAGTTCTGGAGGCTGGAAAGTCTAAAATCTAGGCACCAGCAGGTTTGACTTTCTGGAAAGGACTGTTCTCTGCTTCCAAGATGGCACCTTTATGCTTTGACAGGCATCAAGACATCAAGACAGAGGAACATGATGTTTTACCATGAGGGGAAGTGGAAGGGCAGGAGAAAATAGACACTGTGTGAAATCTCCTTTACAGTTGCCTAAATCCCACTTACCAGGGAGGAGCCCTTGTGACCTAATCACCTCTTAAATGCTCTATTTTTAATACTATCCCATTGACAATGACTGAATTTTGTATGGAACATATTTAAACCATAGAAATGTACACAAATTGATTGCATTATATGGATCACAATATTTTACCAAGTATATACCTTACAGATATCTTCTCCAGAGTTGTCATGTACAGTATTGCCTAGTATTTAGTGGTGATTTTAGCACACAGAACCATACAATGTTAATATGGTAGAATTACACATATACACACACATTTTGAAAATAATCAAGAATAAACAACAAATTAGAAAATAAAAGAGAACTGAAAATTGCAAAGTATACTGTTAACCTGAATGTCACTACAATAGCTAAGAAAAATATGTACAATCAAGTTTCCAAATTCCCCAAACCCGAATTTTTATTTTAGCTATAAGTTTAAATAATCAATTAATGCTTAAATAATGATCTACCAATACCTATTTATATATATTTCCAATTTTAAAAAAATTAAGAATTTTAGTTTTTAATATTCCTGTCTTATATTTACATCCATGAAATTGTTTGCTGTTTAATTTTGTTGCTATTTATTTACTTGTGCCTAGTACTCATGTATTTTTTTTATAATCGATGTATATATTTAATTATTAAAATAGTTTTTCACATAGAACTGATGCTTATGTATAAGTCCTTATGATATGCTTCAAGAATGTTCTAACACATTGTATAGAATGTTCTATATAGTTTGTATATACCTAGGATTTGAAGCAAAAACTTTTTTATCCCACATTTTTCTCATTCTTTTTTCTTTTCTTTCCTTTTTTTCTTAATCTCCCCGTCTGTCTTTCTTAAAGAGAAATTTTCCTTTTCTCTTTTTCTCTTACTCTTTCTTTTCCTTTTTAGAAATATTGACAGTAGCTAATAGGGCTTACTTCCTCCAATGGAAGTTAAGAAATATTTTTCTTGTAAAATTATGATAAAAATATATAAATTTAAAAACATAAATTCAAATTGAAATTAGTCTCAGAAGTCCCTTCTTTCTTATGTTTTAGATAATTCTAAATTTCAAATTCCTGGGTCTATGAAATCAAATATAACAGATAAATATATCATAAATTTTCCTCATGAATATTAGAGATACAAAAAGTAAACATTTGCTATTTCTAAAGTTAATCCACATAGATGTGGTCAAGGAAACGTGTCAAAATACTTCTAGAGTCAATCAGATATTGCCATAATATTTTGAAAGTTATTCCAGACTGTGCTTAGAAAGATGATTTTTTTAAATTTCAGATTAATATAAGTGTGCATATGATAACATTACATCATTTCCATTTGATAGGTAATGCCCCAGTTATGGTTGATTCCTTCATCCAGGAGGTGTGCCGTACATGCCCATGTTTGCCTGTGAGGTGGGAGTTTGCTGCACGTCCTTCCCATTCCTTTCTTCTTGAATTTAATTGTTTTCTCTTGTGTGGGCTTGTAGTTGTCTGTCTATTAGTTTCAAATCAGCATTGAGTAAATAGGATGTTTGCTTTTCCATTATTGAGATACTTGACTAAGAAGAATGCTCTTTAGCTTCTTCCTGGTAAATACAAAACACAGAAAGTCTCTATCTTTTTTATGGTTGAGTAGTATTTTGTGGTGTATATATATACCACGGTTTACTAGTCCATCCATGGTTGATGGGCCCTTGGGCTATTTCCATATCTTTGCAATTACAAATTGAGTTACTTTAAATATTCAACTGAAAATGTCCTTATGATAAAATGTTTTTTTTTTTTTTTTCTTTTGGACTGATGGGTTTCTTAGTAATGGGTTTCCAGGGTCACTTTTAACTCTTTAAGGATTTTCCATACTTCTTTCCAAAAGGGCTATTCTAATTTTCAATCTCGCCAAAAGTATAGAAGTGTTCCTTTCTCTCCACACCCACACCAGCATCTGCAGCTGTATTTCTGTATGTGAGTTACCTACATTGATGACCCTGTTTTCTCTAAAAAATAGAAAAGTGTATCTTTCACATTGAGTTTCTATAAAAGTTTGCTCATATACGAATGTGTTTGACAAGGCAAATGTAAGTAGGTTCACAATTAAAATATCTTGACTTTAATTAAACCATACTTAGCTTCTGATGAATGGATAAAGTAATGTTTTTAAAAATGTTTTTAAGCCATCATCTATGCTAACGTATTATACTAGAAGAAAATAACCTCTATAAAATATCATTAAGTCAGGGGAAGTCCATGGTGAATCATCTTTGGATTATAAAAATTAAAATTTCAGTAATCAGTATCATTGATTCAAATGTGATGGTTGACAGATTCTGAGTTTTTGGAATTCTATTCTGTTTTTTTTTGGAAATGAAAAAAAAAAACCCTGCAAAACAGACTCCCTTAGACAATAATATTCTAACTATTATCTAGATTATGGGTTGATCTTTAGATTGATTCCATTTATTGAGAAAAGATTATGTCAGTTTTTAATAAAGACTGTCAATATTATAACACAATTATTAATACTGATTAATCAAAATATGGATATTAATTACTATTTACAAATAAATGGAATAAATGTTCAAAAATTCTTTAGTGCCAGGTATACCTCATAAGAAGAAACTCATAATTTTTCTCTCACTGGTTGCCATTTTCTACCCATTAAATTTCATTTCATCTACTGAATTTATTATGTAATATGATATCATATTGTATAATAATACTGCGTAGATTGTTTTACCACATTTTCTCAACAAGCACCAATTTCAACAATACCACTAGTCAATTTTTATAAAGATACTTTAGAAGCCAGTGAATGAAATTGAACAATTATTTACTTTGTTAAATGAGGGAAAATGAAGAACTTAACTAGCATCATATCAAGGCATAAAGTGTCAGTTCTTGCATGTCAGTTTCATTATTACTGACAAAAATATGGCTTTTATTTTATAGGAATTTGGCATTTTGCAGAAATTTAAGTTTTCTTGTATAATTATTCATCCCTGAAATATAGGGAGAGTAGCATGGGAACTCTAAAGAGACTATTCCTCAATATAAGAAATAATAATCACCAATTTAACAGTGACCACTGATAAAGGGCATGCACATATGCTTGGAGAATAAGAAAAAACACACTTTTACCCATGTCATTAATTTTACATAATTTATGTTTATGCTGTTATGAAGTTTCTTGTAGCATGTCAGTTAACTGACACGCACAGTTTTTAAAATATGTGATTTCCAAAAAAGCTTTCATAAATCTCTAACAAATTTACTCAGAAACCATGGTGAGAGTCATGAATTAACTGAAACTGAGTTTTCCTGTCTTTGCTTCCTCTCCAATTTGAAGCCAGGGGATTTATTTCCCTCTTTGATTATTTGTTTGTCTGTTTTCATTTTCGAATCATTAGCCATTTCTCTTGCAGCCGCAGCTCAGCAGCAGCAACAATATAGTATTAGTGTTGAACTTCTAAAAGATTTACAAAGTGAAAAGTATTTTGGATTGTGCAAATTAAATTACATTTTCTAAACATTATTCAAAGATAATACTGTTGGGATGTAAGAACTACCAGACCAGAGAAAGAGAGACGCAAACCCGAGTGATGCTAGGCTTTAATTTGCTTCTTTCCTAGAAGCCAACATTTTTCACAGTGTTGACGGTGGGGGGCAGCGGTAGGCGACAGAGCCATAACAAACCACCAAGGAGGAAATTATGGGGCTGATTTGTTGCCCTAGAAAGAGCCTCCAAGTTAATTTGAATCCATATAGAAAAGGGCAGTCAGATGTCAAGTCCAAGCTAAATTCTACCATCATTTTTAACTCACTGAAATGCAAGAAGTCTGAGCTATTTCTAGTGATTACAGTCATGGAACTCAGCAAAGGTTATCACAGCAAACTTCTGTATCTACAGGCAACAGACCATATGTCACTATCTAAACAGATTCAACTGCTCTATGTGATCAGGGATTTTAATGGTACTTTGACACATGTGCCTATTTCATAAAATCTTACATAGGTGTGTATAAGAGCAGTCAAGTGCACCATTCTGAAATGTTCTTGAAAATAAAACATCAATATGTAGTAATGATATTTTTACTTTTAGTAACGTCGATGCTTTCTGTTGTAGACCAGAGAGGAAACCTTAAAATTGCCTTTTGAAAGGTTTAGTAGAAAAGAAATCGTTTTTAAAAATATGCTAAGAATCACATAAGGATCAAAGCAATGTCTCTGAAAGGAAAAATCAAGTGTATTTTAAATGTCAGCTATTAGGCAACTGCATACAAAATGTTGTTCTTGAAGACCAAAACTATATGAATGAATCTATACCTAATAATTTGAGATTTCTTTCACAATCTTCTATGTAGAACCTAAACACTTTCTTTATGGTTATGTGAAAATGTGAATGGCATAGTTATGTATTTCCCTCTAATACTCCCTCTGCCCCAGTCAGAAATGCATCATCTAGTGATTTTCCTGTGAGAAATGAATACAACTTCAGAATTGCATTTTTTATTTAAAATATTTTATTCTGCTTACATCTAGAGTTTTGTAGATATGCAAAGCATATTTTCTACAGCAAAATGAAAATTAATACTTTAATTCTAAGGTGAAAGGCTATGTTTAGCCCATAGGGTTACTATAGGTCAAATGAAAACAAACAAACAAAAATATATCGTATGCTTAGCAAAGTACGTGGTATACAGCAAACACTTAATAAATGTTAGTATGATTTTTTAAATTAATGTTTTTCTCGTTATCATACTGTTTTCTATTTGTTTTAACATGTAATTTCTTTGTATATAAATTTTTTATTTTGCAGCAAAATTTCTACAGCCAATGTTTCAAGCCACTTGGAATACTGAAGAGGTAACTAGATTTAGAATAATGTTTGGTGGAATAACTACCATATATCAAGCAGAGCAGCTGGATCCTAGAGAGACGTTACAGGGAAACAAATGTCAAAGCTACAATTTCTGGCCTGGAGGGTGGAATAAAGCAGCACCGCACTGCCTAGGTGGCAAGGAGACAGGAGAGAACTTGGAACTAGTACTTAGATGAGATAGTCTGACCCTGAGGCACTGTGGAAAAGATGGATAGGGGGAAAGGGAGGAATTTCTGGGCAGGAAACCCACCTGGATGGAGGGTAGAAACATATGAATGTGTTATAGGTGACTCACACAGTCACTCCCAATTCTGCCAATTTCTGTGTAGGCCTTTTTAACCTGAATGAATTTCCTTGATATAAATTGAAAATACTAAAACATTTAAGTTATTTCTTCTAGTGATTTTCTTGGAGACAAGGATTAATTGAAATGCTATGTTCAGGGTATTTTTAGATCTTACGGTCCAGCGAGAATATATATTATAGTATTTGTATGCTTGGTATTTATTTTTGTAAAATAGTTATTCATTCACTGTATTTTTACTGAATTATTGCTGAATTATTTAGGTTTATAGAGTTCTTACTTTATGCTAGCTGCTCATTTTTTTTTTTTTTTTAAGAGATGGAGTCTCACTTTGTCACTCCTCGGTAGAGTGCCAAGGCGTCACACAGCTCACAGCAACCTCCAGCTCTTGGGCTTAGATGATTCTCTTGCCTCAGCCTCCTGAGTAGCTGAGACTACCGGGGCCTGCCACAACTCCTGGCTATTCATTTGTGGCAGTTTGGCTGGGGCTGGGTTTGAACCCACCACCCTCAGTATATGGGGCCGGTGCCCTACTCGCTGAGCCACAGGCACTGCCCTAGCTGCTCATTTTGGTATTAACTCATTGTGTCTCCATAAACACCATATGAGTCAACATACAGTTAATATTTGGGAACTCCCAAATTTAAACTTTCTAATTTTGCCTCAGTGCCTACAGCCTAACTTGCCCAAACTTATAAACTTACACTCTTGCAATACATGTATTAACTACTTAATGTCTATTATTTAGTTTACAATGGGTCTAGGGCCTAGTGAATTAGTGGTAGAGTTCTTGCCTTCAAACATCAGACAAATGCAAATCAAATCTTCTCTGAGGTATCACCTAACCCCAGTAAGATTAGCCCACATCACAAAGTCCCAGAGATGCCTGGATGTGAAGAGAAAGGAACACTTCTACACTGTTGGTGGGACTGCAACCTATACAGCCTCTTAGGAAGGAAGTGTGGAGAGTCCTCATAGCTCTCAAATTAGACCTTCCATTTGCCCCCAATAATCCGACTACTGCATATTTACTCTACAGAAAAAAATCATTTTATCATAAAGACATTTGCACTGGATTGTTCATTGCAGCTTATTGTACAATTGCCAGGATGTGGAAACACCCTAAATGCCCATCAACTGGGAAATGAATTAACAACTGTGGTATATGTATACCATCGGATACTATTTAGTCATAAAAAATGTGATGACTTCATATCTTTCGTGTTAACCTGGATGGAGTTGAAACACATTCTTCTTAGTAAATTATCACAAGAATGGAAAAGCAAATGTCCAATGCACTCAATACTAATACATAGCCAGTAGACGCTCAAATAGGGGAAAAATTCATTTCAACTCAAGTTGGGGGGAGGGGAAATGAGAGAGGGTAGTGAGGGGCGAGGGGGGATTGGTGTGTGCTCACGCAACGGGCACAATGTTGGGGGGTATATAACACACCTGTTGGATGTGGGACGCAGCTGTAAGAGGAGCTTTACCTGCCAAATTCAAATATTGTGACCTACTTCTTTGTGCCCTCACATTAATGTGAAATTAAAAAAAAAGAAGGATACCTCGGAAAAGCCAACATTTATTACGACAAAGGAAGTCGGAAATGTCAAGTGTGAAGGAAGAATGTTTCATCTAAACAAAGGATCTAAAAAGGCATAGTTAGTTAAGAATGTGTTATGAAGATTGGAACCTGACAGAATCAGGCAAAGAAATTAGGAAGGAAACTTCAGGCAGAAAGCCAAAGGGTGACACAGCTAAACATTTATCCTTGTTTGTCTGGGAAAGTTTCACTTCATGCCTGATGACCTGGTGCAATTATTATAATAACACTCACTTTAACTTTTGGAGGTGTCCTGCTTTGGACAATAAATTATATAACCACCCCACCTAAGGGCAGGCACACAGAGTTTGAGCAAACATAGTGTATCTGGGGAAATGGGAGCAATTTATCATGGCTAGAAATCAAATAAGAGATGAGAATTGTGAAAACCTAGAGAAACTGAGGACAAAGCATGAAAGGCCTTGCTCCTCACTAGAGGGAGTTAAGTTTCATTTTAAAGGTGATGGGACTTCACTAAAAGGTTTTTTTTTAAGCAAGGGATACAATGTAGTTGGATTGTACTTAGAAAGATCACTCTAGCATTATTATGGAGACTGTATCTTTATACAAGATTGGAGGAAGGAAGACAAAATCTTTGATTTAATACATATTTATCATGGCCTGACCATATGCTAGCAACATTCCAGGTCTCGGAATACACCTGCGAAAGATTATGCAAGAGCACTGCCTGTCCTCATGAGGTTTGTGTGACAGCAGCGAGAGGCACGTTAACAGCAAGCATAATATGTGAGGGAATGTCAAGCCCAGGAGAGAGGAATCTGGGTCATGTTCTAATATTAAATAGAGTGACCAGGGAAGGATGGGAATTTCACTTCTGAGCAAAGATCTGAAGATATTGAGGAAGTCAGCCGTTCAGATATATGAGAGATGTCCCAGCTGGAGGGAGCAGCTGATGAAATCACTCTATGGCGAAAGCGTAGCTGGTAATTCCAAAAACAGCGTCATGGATGCAGCTGAGCTGGGAGAGAGAGGAGCAGGGGAGGACGCCAGAGAGGCTTTGAGAGTCCAGTCCCTGGGGTGTCTCCAGCAGTTCTGAGGAATCTGAGTTTTACTTAAGGCACATGGGAAACCACTGCAGACCTCTGAGGGGAGGAACAGTGGTCTATGATGGACGGTATTTTACCACATATAATGTGCTGGGGGCTGGGAGCTGGAGGTCCCGGTTCCCTGAACCCATTTGAACTAGAAAGTTCAAGTGAGGTAGGTGGCAACTGAAAATGAGTGGAGACAAAATAAACCTGGAGCAGCCCAGGCAGCAGAATAGAAGGCAAAAGTAACCTGCCGCACAAGGTTTAGCGTAACAGAGAAATTTTACTTGGGAAGAATAAAGAGAAAAGTTGGAGCACTTCCAAAGAGAAAGTTGGAAGTGGGTCTCTCTCACAAAGGAGAAAAGGTGGGAAGCACGGATGCAAAGGCCTGCAGGGGTGTAAGTGCTCTGTCTGTCTGACCATGGTGGCAAGACTTTCTTTGGCCTCTCTGCCTCCAGGCAAAATTTCTCCTTTTTTGTCGTCATTACTGGTCTCTTTCCATTGGTCATTGGTTACCCAGATTACTTCAGACCCACATTCTTTCTTTTTTTTTTGAGACGGAGCCTCAGGCTGTCCCCCTGGGTAGAGTGCCAAGGCATCAGGCTCACAGCAACCTCCAACTCCTGGACTCAAGCGAGTCTCCTGCCTCAGCCTCCCAAGTAGCTGGGACTACAGGCGCCCGCCACAACGCCTGGCCATTTTTTGGTTGCAGCCACCGTTGTTGTTTGGCGGACCTGGGATGGGGATTCGAACCCACCACCTTAGGTGTATGTGGCTGGCGCCTTAGCCGCTTGAGCCACAGGCGCGGAGCCCAGACCCACATTCTTATGGGCCCTCCAGACGCCCGGGTTCAGTGGGCCAGGTTTTCCTCTCCCCTTCTCCCCACCTTACAGCCCCTTTCTTTGTGTCCCTTCTCAGAATGCACACTTCTTTGTGTAAATTGTTGAGGGAAAAATAAGAATGTACATCATACCTGTGTAGTACTAATTCCATATCTATATAAATGTTTTTAAATCTTTTATTTATGTTGATGCATTAAAATTATAACTCTAAAAAGCAGTAATGATATCTACATGCAAATTAATACCCCAGACTATGGTAATTAGTTTTGTTGAACTCATGATGAACTAGCAATGAAAGGCTTCTGGGCCAATGAGGAGCGTTGTCTAACTCTTTATATACTTTAGGTTGGGGCCAGCAATCTAGCTGTTATTTTTACAAAAATTATTGGAGAAATCTCTTGGAGAATGTTGAAATGGTTTACATACACTGTAGTCTTTACGGTTTAAATTTGAATTAAAAAATTAAGCTGAAGGATTTTTTTTCCTAAACATTTGGGCCATAACTGTGAGTGTACATTACACCTGGGAACACATTATACACCACAAAATACTGTAACTTTTACAAGGATTACTCCAGTTGCTCCTTTGAAAAGAAGTTTCAGGGAACACAGGTTAGTCTACAAAAGACTAATTAAGATACCATGACAGAAATCCAGATCAGAGATGTTGTTAAGTGGATGAAATTTTGCCAGGCAAATGGAGACAATTAAAAAACACAGACTGTGATCCTGTTATCAGACAAGATAGAATTGAAGCCAAATAAATGAAAGAAGAGACAGAAAGACAATTTATAACGTAAAAGGCCATATATTAAGGGGAATACAAAATGATTTTGAAAATTTGTGGGCCACTAAAAAACTTTCTTTGTAAACAGATGCTACAGGAAATACAGTAAGAGATTGACAAAATATCTTAAAATAGATTTTAACTGTTTTAATTCAACACATGTCAAAATGCACAAATGCTATTGAACATAATGAGAATAACTTCACTGTGATTCAAAATTCAAATGCAATAAAAAGAGGCTGATAAAGAAATTATCTTTTAAAGGATAAAAACCACAAAAGCGAGGTAGGTGACAAACTGAGAGAAGGTGTTTGCAAAACAGAACACAGAACAAGGGCAATCTCCCAATATAAAAAGGATTCTTATAATTTGATTGCAAAAATAACTCAAAAGCCTGATAGAAGAATGACCAAAAGTCATAAATAAATAATACATAGAAAGAGATACGTGATTAACCTTCAGACATATGAAAATATCTGGATTCTACTCATCAGATGAAAAAAATAAGCTAATACAGAGATAATACCATCCTTTTAGCTATCATCTTGCCCCAAATTAATAGATGTCAGATATCACAGTGAAAAAATTGTGATTCCCCAACTGTTTCCCGGTTCTGAGCCAATTTTAATCTAGGGCTTGCTAATTAAAAGAGAGATCCTTGAAGGAAGACTTGACGGTGGTACCTTAGGAATGGTTAACAATAATACACTGTATGCTTGATATTTGCTAAAAGAGTGAATCTTAGTTACTTTTAACACACACAAAAGTGATAACTATATGCGGTGTTGGCTATGTTATTAGCTTAATGGTGGTAATTACTTCACAGTGTTTGTGTATATCAAAACATCCCTTGTACGTCTTAAATATATACAATTTTTTGCATGTCAATAAATCTACATCTAAGCAGAAAAAAATAATCACCAAGAGTTTCTCCATGAGTAAATTTGATTAGTGTAAGCTGTAGATAGTAACAGCCTCCTGTATTTCTCTGGGCTAAATCTTCTTGGTTCATCTCCAATTTCAGCAGCAGAAGTGCTGAACAGCTCCGTGTAAGTCAGGCTTATCTCAAACTTACAGCGTGACACCTGAGGCACAGATGTGCTTTTCTGCCTGTGGTCCTTCTCCAAAGCTGTAGGAGTCTACTTGACCCATATGCCCTTCAGCCTGGAAGTGCTGGAGTTAATGTTCTTGGGAGTGCCCTCAACCCATGGGGAGACAGAGCTGAAGAATTTCAAGCAGACAGTTCTGCGAAGCATACTGTGTACTTTAAGATGTTCTGGCAGCATCTCCACCCTCCTCGCTGGCCATCGTCCACCGAGATGAAATTGAAAATGTACTTACGTGGGGCTTTCATCCTCCCTGACTCACTCTTTCAGCTTTCTCATTTTTCTTCCATATAAATTACGAAACATAATCCTTCTCCCGGGGAGGATTTTAAGGAGAATCCCTCAAACACTCTTCATAATCTATTTTTTTATATATATTTGGGAATTTCTTTGGGGGCCATAATAAAACTGAAAATATGTAATATCTGGATGTTAATAGAAAAAGTAGGCTGATCCCTGTTTGTGAAAGAATCAATTTTCTTAATACATTGCATATCCCTCTATAATGCTAAGAAACCAATTTATGTTTATTATGTTATTTGCTCTCCCTTTCTATAGATAAGAGATATAGATGCAGACTTATTTTGGTAAGAACACAACATGAAACCGATCCTTTTAACACATTTTTAACTGCACAGCACATTAGCATTGACTATAAGGACAATCATGTACAGCAGATTTCTGGAACTTAATTATTTGTTTCATAGAAACTTTATACCATTGATTAGTGACCTTCCTTTACCCCTTATCTGGCTCCTGGTAACCACCATTTCACTCATTGATTATATACATTTAATGACTTTAGATTTCTCCTATAAGGAAAGTATGCAGTATTTGTCTTCCTGCAACTGGCTTATTTCACTTAGAATAATATACTTGGGTCTCGTCTATGTTGGTGCATATTGGAGAATGTCCTTCCTTTTTAAAGCTGAATAGTATTGAATTTTCTTTATCCATTCTTATGTTGATGAGCATTTGGATTTTGTCCACTTTGGCTGTAGTATATAGTGCTACAAGAGACACAGAAATACTAATACCTCTTCAAGAACCTAGAAATACTAATACCTCTTCAAGAACCATTGTTAATCCTTTTGGATAAATACTCAGGTGCAGGATTATATGGTAGCTCTATTTTTTCTTTTTTGGAGAAACTTTCATGCTATTTTTCCATGGAACCCGAGCCACTTTGCATTGTTACAGTGTGTGAGAATTTCAGTTTCTATGTATATGTTCACATACTTTTGGTCTTTTTTTTTTTAAATAGCATTCATCCTGACAGGAGCAAGGGTTTATTAATATTTACATTTCCCTGACAATTAATGATGTTGAACATTTTTCATATACTCATTGACCATTTTCATGTCTTTTTTAGAAAGGTCTTTGCAAGTCCATTTTGAATTGTGTTATTAGTTATGTCTTCCTGTCCAGCTGTATGAGTGCCTTATATATTTTGGAGATTTTCCTGTTATCAGAAATAATAGTGTGCAAACATTTTCTTCCGTTCCTTAGGTTGGCTTTTCACTCTGTAGCTTGTTTGCTTTGCTATGCCAAAGCTTTTTAGTTTGATACTGTCCTACTTGTTTATTTTTAGTCTTGTTGCTTATGCCTTTGTCATCATATTCATGAAATCATTGCCAATACAAGGCCATGAAAGGTTTTCCCTATGTTTGCTTCAAGGCACATCATAGTTTCAAGTCTTATGCTTAACACATTCTGAGCTTATTTCTGTTTCTGGTATAAGATAAGATACTCATTCCATTCTTTTAAATGAGGACATCAGTTTTTTCAACACCATTTGTTGATGAGGATATTCTTTCTCCTTTCCATAATCTTTCCACTCTCAATCAATTGATGATGTGTGGTTTTATTTCCCTATTACGTCTTCTCAATCTACATGTCTTATACCATCTTGAGAAAAAAGAAAAAAGCTAGAATTTTTCCGTTTCAAAATATATTACGAAGATATAGTAATCAAAATAGTATGGTACTGGTATAAAGATAGAGATATAGACTGGTGGAACAAAATATTGATTTTGTATCCTGAGATGCTACTGTATTCCTTGAAATAAATGTATTATAACTGAGAAATAAGTGAATTCTAATATTCATATGGCCAATTTAATTACAGAAAAATCCTGCTGCTTTTAAAGTCACAGAAATTAGAAGTAGTGCACATGAGAAGTGGAGAATTATAGGCTCATAATAGGAAGTTTTGAAAGCGTAGTTTGGGCTTGGTGCCTGTGGCTCAAGTGGCTAAGGTGCCAGCCACATACACCCAAGGTGGCGAGTTTGAATCCAGCCCGGGCCCGCCAAACAACAATGACAGCTGCAACCAAAAAATAGCCAGGCATTGTGGTGGGCGCCTGTGGTCCCAGCTACTTGGGAGGCTGAGGCAGGAGACTTGCTTGAGCCCAGGAGTGGGAGGTTGCTGTGAGCTGAGATGCCACGGCACTCCACCCAGGGGGACAGATTGAGGCTCCTGTCTCAAAAAAAAAAAAAAAAGAGAAAGTGTAGTTTGAGGAAGGCTGATCTATGTAACAATGTCAAATCTGCTGATTGCTTAAGAAGTGCCAAGACCTGCCCTAGAACACTTTACAAATATCAGATCATGTAATCTTCACGTCTCTGTGACTCAGTTGCTATTTAACTAAGGAAATTAGGAAAAAGAGAATAGTAATGTTTCCTAAGGTCATGTAGCCAGTAAGTAGCTGCTGTTGAAACCCAATGAAACACCAAACTCTTCAGTGTGTATTGATGATTATTAAAATATTTGTTATGTTCAAGAACCAATATATCTTTATGAGACTTTTTCAACTTTACTATTTATTAGTTTATATCATTCCACATTGAAATCAGAAAATACAATTTAATTATTCATTACTATCAGTAATGGTGTTGGCATCACTTACTTTCTCTGTGTGGTCAGTAGTGGCTCAAACTCACACTGTCATAACATTGTTATTATTTTTTTTAATTGTTGGGGATTCATTGAGGGTACAGAGAACCAGGTTACAATGATTGCATTTGTTAGGTTAAGTCCCTCTTATAATTGTGTCTTGCCCCCAAAAGGTGTGTCACACACAGTGACTCCACCCCCCTCCCTCCTTCCCTCTCTCTGTTCTCCACTTCCCCCACCCCTCACCGTGTACTAGGTCATCAACTGTCCTCATATGAGAATGGAGGACATAGGATTCATGCTTCTCCATTCTTGTGATGCTTTACTAAGAATAATGTATTCCACTTCCATCCAGGTTAATACAAAGCTGTAAAGTCTCCATTTTTTTTAATGGCTGAATAGTATTCCATGGTATACGTGTACCATATCTTGTTAATCCATTCCTGGGTTTGGTGGGCATTTAGATTGTTTCCACATTTTGGTAATTATAAATTGAGCTGCAATAAACAGCCTAGTGCAAGTGTTCTTATGGTAAAATAATTTTTTTCCTTCTGGGTAGATGCCCAGTAATGGGATTGCCAGATCAAATGGGAGTTCTTTGAGGGTTCTCCATATTTCCTTCCAAAAAGGTTGTATTAGTTTTTGTTTGTTTGTTTGTTTGTTTGTTTTTTGAGACAAAGAGTCTCACTTTAGCCTCACTTTTTTGCCCTTGGTAGAGTGCTGTAGCATCACACAGCTCACAGCAACCTCCACCTCCTGGGCTTAGGCGATTCTCTTGCCTCAGCCTCCAGAGTAGGTGGGACTACAGGTGCTTGCCACAACACCTGGCTATTTTTTTGTTGCAGTTTGGCCACGGCTGGATTTGAACCCCCCACCCTCGGTATATAGGGCCAGCACCCTACTCACTGAGCCACAGGCACTGCCCAAAGCTTGTATTAGTTGGCAGTGTATTGTTTTTAAGAAATGAAGCCTTGGTGCAATCCCATAAAGCAGCTGCAGGGGTGTGTGCATTTCCTGTCTGGCATGGCCTTGCCTGGATGTCTCTTCTGACTGGGCTCCACTTGTCCCACATCAGGCTGATGGTGTGAGATGACATGTGTAAGTACCAAATTAGAAAAGTGTCACCAAGCTGGGGGAAAGGGATCCAGGGCTCTCTGCCAGTTCTCAGAGTCAGGCTGTAAGTGGCGAGTAGGGTGCATTTTTTTCTATGCTGGTAATAACACAGCATCTTTTCCTTGAAAGTAGATGACTGATTTCTATGACATGATTTCTACATGACACCTGAGATTGTTTGAAAAGAAATTTAGAAAACTACAAAACACTTTTTCTGCCTTAAATTCTTAGCTGAAAAGCACTCCTCAGTTTAAATCTTCCCTTTGGGGCATACTGCTATGCTTTGGAGAAACCTGGGTAACGAGGAAATAGAGCAATACAACAGCTTTAAATACTTGAATGAGCACACAGCTTTTCTAATGTGATTATCTTCCCAGTCCACAAGGACAATAGTGGTGCATCTTGGCAATGAGTGAATAAATATGCAGCTCATAACCGTTCAGTCACTTACCACATACGAAATACATGTAAGCATACAAATCTTACTATGTTTATCAAATAATTTTTGACAATTGTATGAATGAGTCTAAATCTTAGGAATCTATAGTTTCAAGGTATCATATTCAGAAAGCTAATTACTGAGTAAAACATTTAAAATAAATTCTATTTCAGTCAATAGGAAAACATATTCTTTTAAAGCATGCAGGCCACTTTTCCTGAAGCTACTAGAGATAGCTATAATTTCCTGTACAAATAAACAATTGGGACACATAAATTAAATTACAAAACTTGTTTTTATGGCCCAACAGCATTACTTTTCAGACAAATATAGTTTTGTGTTTATGAAAGTCATAGAAATTCTTTTCAAGATTATCAAATTGCTACTATCTATGGCCATAGAAATTCTTTTCAAGATTATCAGATTGCTACTATCTATGGCCATAATTGCTACTATCTATAACCTTAACCTTATTTGTGTAATAGTTACAATATGGAGATACAGAGATTACTCCTGGGTTGAAACTTCTATATTATTCTACTAATTATTATAAACTGTTATATAAGGTTTTTTCCACTCTTGTTGAGAAGATGCACACCTAATTCACTCTTATTTAAATCAGGCACAGCATAGGAAAAATGTCAAAATTCCAAAAGGTGAATTTCATTTGATTGAGTATATAGTCATTAGTCACAATTATTTTTGACACTGTCTGCAGTATGCTATGAGTGACTCAAGAGAAAAAAAGAGAGAGAGACCTTATCTTCTTTAAGAGGAGCTTATTGAGAGTGACATGCTATTGCCATTATCTGAAAATCCTAAAAGCCTACTTAAATTTTAATCTAGGATAATAATGAAAAATAAAGTCTCAAGGAAATTCAGTGGTGCAAAACAACATACCATGTCAAATATTAGTAGCTAATAAAAATATTTATTGTAAATGCATAGGAAATAGAAAACTGCTTTCAGCAATATTTTCCTAATTACTTGTAAAGTGTAATTTACAAATTGTCAAATTTAAAGTAGGAAGAAGTTCTCTAACAATTTTGTTTCCAAGTAGGGTAACTGCATCTAGGTTTTGGCTAAGACACAGTATCAATTGATGGTAGAGTAGGAAAATGGTCAACTGCCTCCGATGACATCTTTCATCAGTCTGAAGTGGCACAGTTACAGAATTACACACAATCAGGTAGAGTGACAATTACTATTTCTTCTAGAATCTCTGTCAATGGGGTTATGAAGGAAAATGGGATGATTAGAAGGCAATTGCAAATATACTGGTGGTTAGCATTTTCATAAGTGTCCAGATCAATTAAGCTTGAAAATCGCCCAAGATGTTTAAGGAAGTTTGAAGAAAAGGTAGAGTCAGCAGTAAAAGTAACTGCTGGAAATTTGAACAGATATCTGAAGCATTGGGGATGGGTGGGGGTGAACAAAAAAATACAGGTTAGATACTTCACAAGTTAGAGAGCTATCAGAAAAATAAGATGGGGCACAGTCTATTATGTATTATATTACTATTATATTAATATAACCTAATATATATGGTTATGTAAATTGAGGTAGACATAAAACGTTAGCTATATTAGGATGACAAGAAAGCAATCTTGAAGAATAACTTCAAAGCTCTCCTGCTTTCTGTATAAGAAATCTAGGTGCCTTATAATTATTCCTCTTCTTCCTTCTACATAATCATATCTTTGTGAAGTTTCTGGTCTGAGTTCTAATTATCTGGTACCTGGATCCTTTGTGAGCAATGTCACTGTTCTGGGCACTTCCCCTTCTCTTGGTTCAGCATACCTTTACTAGCATTAACCATCCCAGCATTTTACCATGGGCTGCTTCTGAATCCTATCATATCTGTGGATCACCATATAAATGCAAACCATGGTATTAACACTTATTTGATCTTAGGACTGCACATCTTTGCTTTCAAACTTTTCATACATATGACTGGAACACTGCTCCACCAATAATATCACCTTCTGTTCCAAAAAATACATGGAATCAAATATAGGTATTATCTATTTCTTGCTGCTAAACATGAACTCCATTTTTCCTTCAGACTACATTAGAATATTATGACTTTTTCTCACCCAGTCCTAATACTCCCACTTTTCAAGAATCAGCTTGGTTATCCAGTCAATCCAATTTTATAAGATTATAAAATTACAGAATTGCCAAATTCTAGAGATGAAAGAAACCTTCAGGAATATCAAGTCATTATCTTGTTTTGGACAAATATGGAAATGAAACCTAAGGTGAATCGAACTCTTTAGCTAGTAAAGATTGCCCTCTTCTTTTGTGATTTCTAATGACTTTTCTAACTTAACTGGTAAGGGACATTGCATCTTCTTCTAAGGAAAGCAAGGACATGAGACTCAAATCCTTACTAACAAGCCAAATCTGCTAGCCATTGCTTGTGTGATCTAACAAAACTTAGCCTTTCCTGTTTTATTTTCAAAATGCCAACAGTAACAAATACCAAACGAAGGTGTTTGTTTTAAATTCAAATAAGCATTTAATAAAAATTTTATAAGAAATGGAAGCGACCTCCTTATCGACCCTGAACCCAGTAAGTGTTCTGTAAATATTTTGTAACTAGTTACTCGATTTGTGTCTTATCTTTCCCACTTGTGTCCACTCTTCAAAGACAGGAGTCAACATTTTTATCATTCTCTCTCTTTTTTCTCTCATCAACTAACATAAGAATTACATATTAGATACTTACTATGTCTTTTGTAAATGGACTTAACTTCCCCTTTATATTTCTTCCTGTTCTCTTACTAGAAGTGCATTCACAAAGGTTATGGAGCGCCTGAAGGTTTACAAGAGAGCTACACTTACCAGCCATGTACTCTTCAAAAGGCCCAGCTGAAGAGCCAGGGATTATGCAATTTTGACAAAGTCTATAACACCACCAAGCTTTCATTTACTAATGTTTGCCAAGAATTTGAAGAAGACGTTTTGATATAGTCAGTGGGTATTGTCATTTTCCATTGAGAAAATGGACTTTGTTACAGTGGGAAGATAACTTTTCTTGAATCTGATGTTGTTAAGCATTGGAGAGTTTTACAAAATCACATTTTATAAGCATTTTTATAAACTCTTTAAAAAGTTGGTTTTTAGAACTCTTTAAAAGTTCTTAAAAATTTCTCTTTTCTGACACTTTGGTGTCAAGGCTCTTATGCAGCGTGGCTAAGATGCTGAACTGATTAATGCCAGCTTTGCTCCACGGTGGTGATATGAACAGAGGTACAATTAAAAGACAATATCTTTTGTACAATTAAAAGACAATATCATATAGAATTTGACTGTGACTAACTTATTCTGCATAATGCTTTTTTAGTATTTTCTGTTATTTTCAATGTATTAAAATCGTATTTTAGCATGAATGAATTACACCAGCACCCAGTATTACTGTAATTTTTGATATGGTAGCCTGGTTTCGCAAAACTAACATAATTTCCTGATAGAAATACTTCGTTTGGAAAATAAAGGTATTAATTGGTCTGTTAAGAACACTTGCAAATAAGTGTAATTCTGCCTTGGGAAATAGCATCAATGTATCATTAATATTAATAGATAGCTCTAAACCATTAAGTAAAATATTTAATATTATTCTTTGCTTAAGCATGCAGAAATGGCTGCTAAGATTGTACCTGGGATTGCAAACAAATGGATAGTCTTTCTTTAAATGTAGACATTGCATATGGCAAAAAATCCCACATTTAAAACCAAGGGATAGGACAAAAAATTGCATTGGATATTGTTCTACAATGTCAGAGAGGGGAAAAGACACTTTTTAAGTTTAAGGTATCCTTTGTTGCCTCCTCCAAAACATTTTCCCATTTGATACCAAATGAACTTTTCTCTAAAGACAAAAATATAGGAGATACTTTAGAGTCATGAAGTTTCTGGCTCCAAGATGATTTGAAGACCAGAATATTTAAATAAAAATAGTCCAGGATTTTTCGTGTGTGTGTGTGTTTTTTTTCTTCCTTATTAGTTGTCAGACTATTCAATTAATATTATCAACATTTAGTGAGACTTAGGCTTTCAATACCTTTGTACGGTTTTTACAGAAATTCCAAATATTCTAGATATGCCTCTTTGCCTTTAGTTATATGATTGTAGGATAATTGTTAATAAAGATATAATATATGCAATAATGAGAGAAAGATCATAGCCTCACTAAGAATGGAGAGAGGAGATCTAACCTTCAGAATCAATTAAATCAAGAAGCCTTTCCACAGGGTAAACACCTTGCTGTAAACGCTATACCCACTGTTACTTCCTGAAAGGAGCACCTGTTCTCTACCGAGACCTTCGCACAGCTCATAGCGTGTCTGTCTGCCCTCTACCTTTAACATCCTGTCTCCAGGCTTTACAAACCTGGCTCCCTTCGCCTTTTCTCCTAGGGCCCATTTCTCAAATTCTTAATCATTTTTATTACTCCTCTTTGGATTCTCTCCCAATTCTCTTTATCACGACTCAGTGAGGGATGTCTAAATGGAACCCACTATGCTAATAAATATTTGACCACTACTGGAGTTAAGAAGGAAATGTCCTTTGTAATTTATATCGACACCGCTTGCCTGAAGTCCTTCTTGCTAAGGATTAGAGATAGTGGATACTCTTAATTCTTGAGCTATGGCTCTAAATGTCAAAATCAGTGTCTTTAACAGAGCTAGAAAGGTAAAATCGGTAAAATTACACAGGAAGCCTAGCACAAAAGCACAAAAGAGTGAAAGCTCAAGAGAGTAAAAATCCATGAAGCAAACGCCAGCTCCATATGACATGAAGGGAGCTGAAGACCCCCACTCACCAGTGCTGGTTAACTCTATTAATACCGGGGAGAGAAGGGTGAATTCAATGTATATTTAAGGCAGATATTAACTCTATTAATGCCGGGGAGAGAAGGGTGAATTC
>NW_003852430.1:11518376-11728730 GCF_000181295.1 Otolemur garnettii | reverse complement strand
GCAGATATTAACTCTATTAATACCGGGGAGAGAAGGGTGAATTCAATATATAGTTAAGGCAGATATTTTTGTTTCAGCTTCAGAATACTTAGCCATTTTTCCCGTTATTGAAGTGTATATAAAGTTGATTTGCTTGTAATTATGCCAAATAAAACTAAAGGGGAAATTCTCAATTTCCAAAACCTCTCCCAAAGAGCCACTCATTTTCAGATTTTTATCAAAGTAGGGATGTTTTACCAAGTTGCAGCAACTAAAATAGCACCCCTCTTCTTGCCTATTATATAAAAACATCGTGAGTTTAGTGATATTGTGTGTTTGATTAACTGTTGTTTCTCTGGTGCCTTCAACATTGTGGCAGCTCAGTCAACATTTTCTGATGAATAAAACGAATGAACCTTGTGGTCTGGGGGTTTCTGGGTTGGTGAATGGCGATACTGTATCCCCCTCTCTACAGAGTTTCACAATCAAAACTCATCCTTTACAGTCCTGCCTCCTGCTCCTCAGTCTTCTCATCTAATTCTTCACTAAGTTTCGAAGTGTCAACTCTAGAAGTCGACCCGTTCTCTCGTTTTCTTACATGTTTTGACTTTTTTGAGCCCTTCTGTCTACCCATGTGATTTCCTGAAATTGGTTCAGAGCTCCCTTTTGTTCACTTTGAACACATTTTCCAAAGTGCTGTCATATGAATCAGTATTCTTTCTAAAATGCAAGTAAGATGGTAGCACATCTAGACTTTACCATTTTTATTATATTTAAAATTAAGAGAAGTCCCTGTGTTAGCTCAGGGCTGCTGCGTCTCTCTTCACTCATCTCCCACTTCTCTCTTCTGATCCTGTTTGGCTACCCTGCCTGCTGTACCCCCGTGCAAGGCTTGATAGTTGCTCGGTGGCATTATGCTTTTGTATGGCCTTTCCCCCTCATTTTCTCAAGTTGCAGATATTAACTTCAATTAATATCTTTACATTTTCTCAGCAGCAATTAACTATATTGGCCACTTATTTCTGCTTACAAACTTTTTTGTTGTTATTTGATTTCCAAGAACTTCCACTCCCTGACATTCCAATTCTCTAAGAATAGCTCTTTGGAGTGTCCTCTGTGGTTCTACCTATTCTAATGCTTTATCTGTGAAAAAATCAAACACGGATGAGTCTCAGGGTCCTGATATAAACTCGTTTTCGTGCAGTTCCTATTCCTACCACCACGCCTTAAGATCCGTGTTGACTATTCATAAGTCCTGAGAATTTTCATTAGAATCTCACTTTTTAAAAAGTCAACACTGCACTTAAAAGCTGCCCATCCTTTCCCTCTGCACTTAGAATAAAATCCTAACGGGTTTACGCTCCTCAAATACTGCTCATGAACTTACCTCTTTACCCATTCTCTAATCTTTTCCTATGTCACTTTCACTCTTTCTCACTGTGCCTTTTTCACACAGATTTTTTTTTTCAGCTTAAAGCTCCTTCCTCTTCAGGCTTTTAAAAATGCTAGCCCTTCACCCACGATGCCTTTCTGAGCATCCTGACACGGCTTGTTTTTGCCTTTTATCCTGGGCCCCAACTTAAACGTCTCTCTCTCAGAGTAGCCCTTCCTGACCAGTGAAGCTAAGTTGGGTTTTCATCCCCATAGATTTTCTCCCAGCATTCAGCTCATTTATTTTCCTAAATGGTAACGATGTGTTTATTTATTCATCCCTCCTGTTTATTAACTGTCTTCCAGAATAAATTCTGTAAACTATAGGAAGTCAGGGACCATGTCTGTGTTGTTTAACACACTGTAAGGCTTTTAGCATCAGGTCTGGCTGATAAATATGCATCCATAAAGTGAATAAATACAGCCTTGCTGTGTCCAGATATGGAAATAAAGTTGATGTATTTGGCTCTTCTTGCATTCGTGATATAAATATGATTTCGGTTGTGCAGAGAAACTGCCTTGGTCCTTTTCTTTTGCTTTTATGTTGACAAACCAGTGCAGGCCCTCAGGTCTGGTGTCAATGTAGAGGGCCCTGGTTCTCCTCTTATCACATCCTGAGAGTAAGAGTTACTATAAAGCTTGGTGTCTGATGCTCTTTGGCATGTCAGAGTCTGGGCAGATGGGTTGGGTGGCATCCAGACTGATTCAGACATTCAGTGGAGTTCCAGGGGACTACCAGGAAAGGGCTGGAGGCTGGCAGAAGTACAACCTAAAGAAGCATTCATGTGATGAGAAAACGTTCACACTCAAATCTGGGAAAACTCACACAAAAAAATGTTATGCTGGATACTTCGCTGAGAACTTAATGATGTTCCTCTGAGCAGAACCAACTGTCATGATTTTGTATTATATTGGCTAGTGATTCACAACTCATCCCCCTGAAGATTCATTCCAGCTAATTCTCATTAAGAGAATTCATTTATTTCATACCCTTTTGATGCTCACATATTGGCAACATACTTATCTCAATATAAAATTATAATAGTTTAAAATGGCTTCAGACAGAGTTATAGCATATTAGGCATATCATTATATTTTGAGCCAGAAGATCGTCATTCTGTGATTCTGCACACATGACGCGTCCCTTCTGGGCTTCAGTTTCTTCCCCAAAACACTGGGATTCTAGTTGTGCTTTTTATCTCTGTGTAGTTTAGCAGAAGAAAACTGAAATTTTTAAAATGTATAGAGCAATTGTCAAAGATTAACTTTCAAAATGTCATCAATTTCAAATCAACTTTAAGCTCATATTCAGTCATTTTGTATTCACTGTTATCTGACTTTCTACAACACGACGGTAGACCTTTTGCCTCTTTGGCTATTCTAAGCAGAGAAAAGGCTCTTCCAGTTTCTCTTGCCTGGCTCTCTGTCCACTAGAGAGACACATGGCATGGTCACCAGGCCCTAAAGATAACAACCTTGGAGTCATTTTTCCTGTTACATTATCCATAGAAATTTCATAAGCATGTCTTCCTCTTGTAGTTTCCTAATGCTGCTATAAAAAAAAATGTCAAGATTAGTGGATTAATACACACACACACACACATTTTTTATCTTACAACCCTGGAAATCAGACATCTAAAACAGGATGCATGGTGGCATTCCTTTAGGACGCTCTGGATGAGAATCTCTTTCCTTGCATTTTCCAGTTTAAAGTAGCCATCCAGATTCCTCAGCTTCGACCCTTCTTTCCATCTTCCAAGGCTTCAGTATAACATCTTCCTTCAAATCACATTCTCTCTCTCCCTTTATACAGAAGGTTTTATTATACAGAAGTCCCTACCTCTCTGCTTCTAGACTTTCTTTTCCTTCTCTGATTCCAATTACGTTCTTCTTAATTTTCTATGAGGACTCTGGTGATGAGATTGGGCTGACAGCAGAATCATTACTCCATTTCAAGATTCTTTGTTTAATGACATTTACCAAGTACCTCTGTCAGGAGGTCAGGGAAGGTAACATGTTCACGGTACCAGTGATCTGGAGACATTTAAGGCATTGATATTCTTGGGAACCATCTTTCAGTCAACCACATCCCTCTTTGTTCTTTCCTCAAATAACCAAACTAAGCGAGGGATTCATGGAACCTCACAGCGTCAGTTCGAGTCCAGTCTCATCCAGTGGCACTGGTCTTCCTGTCTGCAGATTCTTGCAGTCACCATGACTCTCTCATCCTCTGGGTGTTACCAGAATTTCTTTCAGTGGGTCCTTGGTATCCGGGATTTGAAGAATGAACCCACGGACCACAGATCAATGGTAAGACAAGATTTATTACACAGAAAAGAATATAGAAAAAGCAACAGAACTTCTGGCACAGAGAAAGACCTAAGTCTGAAAATCTCCCTGGGTCCTTTATCTAGGGGTGTATATAGTCATAAGGGTCCTTGGTAGTTACATTTGGCCAGGTAACAGTGAATAGATACATTCCCGTCCACTATGGGCAAGGTGAATGACCGCATTAACGAATGGCTATAGTCTATTCCTGACATTGGCCAGACCTAGCAAATGAGAGGTCCGTGTTTAGGCTGAATGGGGGAACCCTGTATCACCCGTTGAACCTATGAAATGCTCAAAGGGGATTAGTGCAGCCTGGTGAAGGCTCTCTAGGGTGGTTCTGGGGTTGTCACTGGTAGCAGAATGGGCTGTGCCATAGTCTCCCTCAACTTCGTAGAGTCCTGCGGGCTCACGCCAGCACTCCGCTGTGTGCCACACTTGATTCTCCAGCCCTCTCCCTGCGTCCCGCCACACCACCATCCCCCAGGGCAGCGATGCAGAAGGCGAGGTAGGTCCTCCCGGGCCACCCTTGGCCGTCTGGGCGGCCGAGCCGTGGTACCACCCACCCTGTATCACCATTGCCCTTTTTTAGCTGAAATGCATGTGAAATGTTTTACCCACGCTGTGCACATCTGGGTCCTCACAGTGCAGCTTTCTAAAAGCTGTGCCGCCACCATCCGCCGTGGAGATTAGGTCTTCCTGTTGCCGTCACAGCCCCACTACCTGGTTTAGTACACAGTCTGTGGGAGATGACCCTCAGACAGTCAAGGGCCTCTGCAGCTGAAGGTCACTCCAGACTGAAGTCTGGAAAGTTGCTGATACTGTGGAGGGCCCAAGAGTATTGAAGGCGAATTCTTACATAGCATAAATACCTATCTGGAGGAATAAGTGAAGAGATTTCTTAACCAGATACCTTTGCATACCAAAAAGAAAAGTGAATATCTCATTTTAGGGCTGGAATATTTGCTTTCCAACCAAAGCACAAATACTTTACAATGGGTTGCCAGTAACAATTTTTCCTTTTTTTCTGCACTAAAACTCTATATAAAATCTTATTCTAGTATCACTAAGACTTGTCAATGTTCTGATCATCTACATTATTTTTACATTTTTTCCCCCGCATTGTTTGATATTTTTCTCCTCTAATCTCTTATCATTTCTGTCCCACAATGGTGGGAATCGAAAAGCTCCTTCTATGTAACGGCCTTTCTACCCACAGCAGAGAATTTCCATCTGCACTTTTGAAATTTCAGATTTGAAATAACAGAGCCCCCATTCACTGACTCTCAAGTAGGCTGTATTTTTCTCTGTTATGCTATATTCTCTCCAAGTTCTACAAATTCCTTTCCTTCAGCATTCAGCATGTGTTGAATCCTTACAAACAATGAAAATTTTCATAAAAAGCTGCAAAGGATAACTGCAATATTATTTTATGAATGTAAAACAATGACTTAGTCTGAATAGACACAGAAGGCTTCCCTAAGGACCAGAACTCTGAGTTGAGATCTGAAGAATGAACAGAAATTGCCTAAGAAAATGAGACTGGATGAGGAAGCATTTCAAGTAGATAAAAGCACTCAGCAAACCTCAATGTCTCATGCAGAGAAAATGCATGTGGCTTTAGTCAGTCACCTGATTTCCTAAACATTTTAATGACATGTGGATACGAGAAAGCGTTTGTCATGATATCTGTGTAGATCTTTCACGACAAAAATGTTTATTCACTCATATACACTGGTCCTAACACACATGGGGTTGTAAATACAATCCCTGTAAAAACACTGTGAAACTACATAAAATATCGTACATGTTAAAAGTTTATTTCTACCAATAGCTAAATGTCTGGAATCATAGTTTGGATCTATTGTGTGGAGATTTCTCTAGCAGTCTAGCATAAAGTGAGAATGAGAAAAATGTTACATACCTGACCAGGAAGGAAAACATTGACCCATACAACCAATCCACACATATATCTGTGATTTTCTAAGAAAACAATACCTTCTTCCAAAGTGAACTTTGCTTCAATACAAGACATTCCTATAGTAACCTGACTTAGAGATTTAGGACTAGATGGCTATAACTGTGTTAATTGAATCTGTCTGACCCCTTTCCCTGTACTTAATTTCTTTTAGCAAAGCAAATTTTCTTAATGGCCCATGTCTATTATCAGCTTTCCGTTCTCAAATAAAGCAAGACTTGTAGGCTCAATGCCTGTCGCTCAAGTGGCTAGGGTGCCAGCCACATACACCAGAGGTCGTGGGTTCGAATCCAGCCTGGGCCCACCAAACAACGATGACAACTACAAAAAAAAAAAAAAAAATCCAGGTGTTGTGACAGGTGCCTGTAGTCCCAGCTACTCAGGAGGCTAAGGCAAGAGAATCACTTAAGCCCAAGAGTTGGAGGTTGCTGTGAGCTGTGATGCCTGTGGCACTCTACCCAGAGCAACAGCTTGAGACTCTGTCTCAAAAAAAAGCAAGACTTGTAAATACAATTCAAAACAGTGTGTGGAATGCAATAATGGGAAAATTCAACTGACATGGTTTGTGATGATCAGGTTATGGAATGAAACAAGGGGTTTCATAGATGATATGTGTATAGCACAGTTGAGAGGCCCCACAATTTGGGTGAAAGCCAGATGTTATTTAATAAATTTTTACTTACTAAAACTGTATTTTGTTGCTTAACTGAACTCAACTTGGAATTACAATGTAATGTCAGACCATGAATTTTGTGACAGGAAACACATCATACTGCCTAAATTACACTTCAAATTATAAACTAGCCAATCGTCATGAAGTCATTTTTCCTCCATGGTGAGTCATCTAATTTACGACTTAGAAAGGCAATGACAATTCATCTTCTAATTTTATTTGTGATGCTTAACAATGTTATAGAGCATGTAAGTGTTTTCTCTCAGTGCTAAATTTAAAATCAATATAAATCAGAGGTGCTTGAATTAACAAAGCTTTGCAATAAGAAAAATAATACATCTTATAACTTCTGTGTCCATTTTGTGAAAAAATTATATAAATAAACAGTAATTTGACTGGTGAATTAGTTTTGATTTTAGTATGTTACTCAATACATAAATATATAATAGATAACTTGTGTCTCTGAATAGAATACAGCTATAAATAAATACACTAATGAAGGACTTCGTTTGGTTTAAGTAGAAAGACAGGCATCATTTTGCACCTGTGGATGAAGGAATATTCTACCCTGGATGGGCTCCTTCTGTGAAGTATCTATCTTCCTGTGCCCATCATCCTCACCTCACTGAAGTCTCTGCACAGTAGCTAGGAATATTTTTATATGTAAATAGATGCATATCCTTTCCTGACTAACTATGTATGCACATTATCCTTGCATTGCTTACGGGATCACACTTCATATAGCACCAGCTTAACTCTGACTCTGTCTCATG
Organism: Otolemur garnettii; assembly: GCF_000181295.1. Classification (NCBI taxonomy): domain Eukaryota; kingdom Metazoa; phylum Chordata; class Mammalia; order Primates; family Galagidae; genus Otolemur; species Otolemur garnettii. Next base: position 11,721,568 of record NW_003852430.1, on the reverse strand, counting down.
ACACACCCACTTTGTTTACTATGTCTCAGCCTAAGAGGCATTTTTTAGTTCTTTGTAAATTCCAGACTCTTCATTGCAGGGCCTCCGTGCAAATCTTTTTGCCTTATTTAATTTCATCCTTCATCTGTAAATTGAAATACAACCTTATCAGAGACACCTTTCCTTGTTACCCAGTGCTAAGTAGGTTACCTCTCCTATAGACATCCAGATAATTTTTATTTTCTCTTATACTTCACTGATGTTTCATAGGGAAGTATTAGTTCACTGAGTCTGTTCACTAACCAGGAACCGTAGGAACCAAGTCTTAATATAATATTCTAAACTTTAATAGATGGTGAGATATCTTTAGATGCTCAATAAAACAACAAGGACAAAACTTGTTGATTGGCTAAGTGAATGAATAAAAGAGAAAACCTTTGCATTGAAGTTAGCGTTTAAAGCCCATCATTCACTGTCTGGGATGCTGAGAGAATATGCTGATTAAGGAAATGACCACCATGTGCCTCTCAGCATGGGCTTCCAGTGGATGGGGATTACTAGAGTTTCTATTCAGTCAAAGTGTATGTTTCAATGTCAGTGAGGAGTTCTGGAAGGAAAACACTGCAATGCATGTGTCATTGATCATGGTGGCCCCCACTGATGAAGCAGAGTGGCTCCAGATGGACACATATGGAGAGCTGAGGATCAGCGAGTCCCAGATGCCTTTCACTCAGACCACCTTCACATCCACATAATCACCACACCCTAAGATTCTTCAGGGAACTGAACATACGCTACAGTGGTCTGCTCAGGGAGGGGGCATATTATAAAAGCACTCAGGTAACTACTGAGGAAATCTATTAATAGTTTACCAGTCAAGCCATGGGAAATTGCTTATGTAGTTATGATTAATGTGCTTTTTGAATGAGAGGAGTACAATATGTAAAGAAAAATGGTCTATGCTTAAAGATTATTTCACTAAGGAGTAAGGAATAATAATTCAAATTATATACAAATGAAGATATGTAGAACTTCCAAGGAAGGGGGAGATGGATAAACATTTTTGTTGTTTTTATAGCAAAATCTTCAATCCTTGCCATTATTGATATAATAGGGACTAGCTCATTAGGACTCAAGAGACTTGGTTAAAAATCACCGTAATGAAATTGGGTGAGAGTAATATCAGTATCCTTTTAATTATTTAAATGTCACTTTTAACATCTTCATCATTCAAAAGGAGAGAAATCCAGGACTAATGATGCCAATGGTTAAAAATAAGTATTTGCTTATAATAAACTTCACAGAGTAAAAGAGTGTGGTTCCAGAGGGAATTTGCATAATTTAAAGGCATGATTTTAAGTTAATTACAAAGTACATTTTTAAATGCTCATCTTTTTCTATAATCTTAGAGGTGGTTTTGAAGCAACTGATGAACATACTAATGTCTGATTATTTATTGATTTATGAAGGTCTACATCAAACTTATTACAAAAGAATGTCATTTAATTTTTTTTGTATGTATCAATGTTTTATGACTTTTTACTCTTTCAACTTGGTTCTTAATTGATAGACTATTAATGCTTGTTTGGATATAATTATGTATGTATATATTCAGAATGGTACATTTCAAATATATTTCTTCTCTGTAGTTTTTTTTCATTTAGTAGGATCATTGCTTTTATTATGTCAATGTGCTTTACTAAATGTGGATTTATATAATCATTATAAAGATAAATTATCTTTAGTGTTGAATTTAACTATTTTGTAATTTGTTGTATTTGTTGTATTATTTTGTAATAATCACAATATTATCTGAAGCTTATCTGAACTATAGTAACTTTTAAAACATAACAATCAACCCAATTTTAGAAATAACTAATTTTCTATTTAACTGTCTGATAATATTGATGTCTGTCTGGCATCATTTAAGTATTTGCAAAAGGATTCTTTCACTTCTCTAGATAACACCTTAATAATTATTACTTTATATTTTGAAATTGCACAGGAAAACTTTATAACAAAAAGTGAGTAAAAGTTATTTAAAGGAATAGCCATTTTATATAAATGAAAATTCACACTGTTCCTAGCAACTCCACAGCTAGATGCATTAAACCATGTCTTTGAGTGAAATTGTCTTAAAATAATTTGTAACATACTAATTAGAGGCTAAAATTGCTTCAATATTTTTGTTACTTAGTGATGTCACTTGGGTGCTGTTGGTGGACAAACAAATGTCAGGATACATTTAAAGAAAGATATTCATTTATCTTTGACATGAAAAAAAACCAACAAATTTAATGTGTAATTTTTATTAAACCTGCCCTTTCACATTTTTAATTTATTACTAGACAAAAATTGTAACATTTTAAAAAGTATTACAATCAGTAAACATAAATAAGTTGTCATACCATTCAATAAAAGAAAAAAAATTAAAGCCACAGCATTCATTATATATATATATATATATATATATATGTATAGTCCCCAATAAAACTACTGGAGGTCTGTTTACCAAATATATTCCATGTATACCCAACCTGTGATTCCTTACTTTTTTCAACTGACTCTTGAAATGTAGGTCTAGTGCCTCCAAGTATTCCAAAGGCCAAATTATGGGCCATAACCCACAGATTGATACAACATATTTCTTTTAGTGGCCACAGCATGAAGTATTCCTCCCACCAACCTAGAGAATAGAAGAATTTAGTGGTACTGAGCTGTTTGCATCCAAGTACAAACCCTATCCAGTAAGAACCTTTCATGACATTTTGAAAAAGAGATGTTAGCTATATGGTGTCAGAGAAAGGTTTGAAAAAAAGGGCAATTTCTATTTTTCTTTCAGATTGCATCACTTCTAAAATTAAAAACTTTGTTCACTACACTTGTATCTCACATTAGCAGATAAGACAACCGGAAGAACAGTGGGAGTGCAGAAACTGGGAGTACGAAGTGTAAGTTTACAAAACTCAGGTATTTGCTATTAACCAAAAGTATTTTGTTAAACATTAGAAATCTGAAATCAATTCTAAACTGTGATAGGAGGACATGAGCTGTAACATGGGACTGCCCAGCCTTATTGCAAAATGTGAAGTTTCCTCAGTCTGACCGACAATCTAAATCTCTGAAACCAACAATGTGTTTCTGAGCCAATTCCCAGAGGTAGACCTTTCTTTTTTCTTTTAAATCTTTTGAAGTAGAATTAGATCATTAGATCCTAAAATGGAGAGGCATCTGTAGCAAGGTGCTACATGTTGTCCTTAATGACCACAATAAAAGTAGAGTCCCTGAGTCTCTGGTGGTATCTTTCATAATAATGATGGCACCACTGAGTCTCTTTCCTTTCTGGGACTCCAATATTAGTATTTTGATCGTCCTTAGTGCCTTATGTGATCAATGAGTACTGTGTCATTCTCCTACATTGGCAGTGAGGCATTTGAGTGACCACACTACAGCCAACCTGAGGCCCTGCTAGGGGTAGAAATAATCAGTGTGCTCATTTTATTTTGTTTAAAACAAAATGGTACTAAGTAATATGGATTGCTTATTCAGATTCTCTTAGGCCCTGTTTAAGCTCTTAGACAATGGCAAAGTCATAATTTGAAACATGAATATTACCGAGGTGGATTAGAGTGTAAAATTCTTACATGGTATATAGTCTAACACACAGGGTGAAATATTAACGTGCAGTGCATATTAGCCTGGATGACTCATCTTAGAACATAAAAGAGAGAAGACTCTAGAATCATGTTAGAATATAAAAGAGAGAAGACTCTAGAAGGTTTTCTGTGATAGAGTTATATGAGAAAGAATGTGACTTCTTAAAAGAAGGGAAATGTTTAATGATCAGAAAGTCCAGTTCAGTAAAGCTCATGGAACTATAAAGTAGTGGGAGAAAGTGTAGCACTAATAAGAAGAGCTTAACTTTTACCCAGCGAGAGACCTAAAACTCCAGACCTAGAACACACCAGAGACACTTCCCAATACCATCGTGAGGTTATGTGAACATGCTCCATATCTGAGTCTCCTATGAACAGAAGGAAGAACTTGAAAACTTTCTTTCTTGGAGAGAGACAGGAGAGAAAAGTACAACCAGCTCTTTCTACCGTAGATCATCTCCAAGGCGTTTGTAATACTTTCGATCTAAATTATTATTTGGCTAAGGGTTTACTTTAGCATTTTACTTCCACCTTCCGCATCACACACTCTCTCAACTTTTCCACCTAGTGCTAGATGGTCATTCCAAGATCCTCATTTCTTACATCATTTTCACTGAGTCTTTTTTTTTTTTTTTTTTTTGAGATGGAGCCTCAAGCTGTCCCCCGGGGTAGAGTGCCATGGCATCACGCTCACAGCAACCTCCAACTCCTGGGCTCAAGCGAGTCTCCTGCCTCAGCCTCCCAAGTAGCTGGGACTACAGGCGCCCGCCACAACGTCCGGCTATTTTTTGGTTGCAGCCATCATTGTTGTTTGGCGGGCCTGGGCTGGGGATTCGAACCCGCCACCTTAGGTGTATGTGGCTGGTGCCTTAGCCACTTGAGCCACAGGTGCGAGCCTTCACTGAGTCTTTTAATCTTATCTTTGTTTCCTTCTGCCTGTTTCAAAATGTAACCCCATAAAAGTTTTTTCCTTTTGTTACATAAATCTTTCTACTTCAGACTTCCTTAATAGAATTAATTAAACAATGAATTCATTCCTTCTTTGGGTTCTATATATACATTTTATAGAAAAGGCCTTATAGCATGATGAAAAGATCATGGACCACTGATTTGAAAGACCTTGGTTTGCATCTGAACTGTGATCATGTGAGACCATTATATAGTATTGCTTTGCTTCAAATTTCTATTCTTTAATCAAAAATTATCCTTCCTTAGAAGTATTCAGGGAGAGCTAAAGAGTAAATATATGTGGCAGCACTTCATAAAATATTAGATGTGCAGAAGAGGTTGAATAAAAGGAGAATGGAATTTGAATCCAATTCTGAACCCATACTCTATCTTTGAAGCAAAATCTGAAGAAGGTATGTATTAATTCAGTCACATATTTACTGAGCATAAGCGTAATGGCTTCTGTTACATGTTAACTGTGCAATTGAGAGGGATACATAAGTAAACAACAGCCACCAAAGAAACACAGTATCTCTGCCTTCACAGAGCTCAGCATATCAGAGTGATTTTCTTTAAAAAATATCTTGAACAAAGCTAAAACCAATTTCCTTGTAATGTAAGACTGCTCGTTAAAAGTTTTGCTCATGCCAGACTTTGCACAATTTTGGTTAGAAATATGGAAAGGAATGACTCTAAGGAACAAAAGTAGAGCCTGTAAGTTCTACTTGTTCCTCGTGTCAAGCCACTGATTAGACAGATGGGTAGTATCTAGCAGATTTTTACTAAAAGATAATAAAAGAGAGGCAAAAAGGAAAATTTCATTTATCTGATAAATAAGGGTTTCTGCACCTGCTGGAAAAGAACTTAGGTGGGGATAACTGCCTCAAATGTCAGGATAATTCAGAGTGGCAACCAGCAAACATCCAATTTTTCATATGGTCCACTAAGCCGAACTTTAGCTTTTCCAACTCTGTAAGTCTGTCTATGACTAACTGCAAAGCAGGAGAAAATTCAAATAATGGTCACAACTTTCAAGTTAAAAATTACAAGGTCTAAATCACATTATTTTTCAAAGACAGGAAATCTAGTATTGAGCTTCAAACAGAAGCATTTCATTTTTTTTTTGTTTGATTAAGAAGGTAAGTGAGTAATTTTTCACTAAAATTTGTCTGTATATCTACAATCTTATCAAGTGTATTTCCATCTGAAATATAATCAAGGAAATATTGTTTTTAACTAAAAGTTAAAATAATACCTGGAACAAACTAAATCTCAGAGTTCAGTCTTTTAAAAATCTGATTCTTGAAACAATATGATTGGCAAAAAGGTATTTAACTAAAAATAATGCTTGCAATATTCAGAAAGTCATAAAACATACTGTTTCTTAACTTATTAAAACATTAGTGCAATAAAATTAATTTTATCTGTTTATGGATGAGATAATGTTATGGAACATTATTCACTATTTTCAATATATTATAGTGAAATCATTTTTTACTCTTTAATAGATTATAGATTGATAGTGTAAAAACAGTTCAATATGCCAAATCTCTAAAACAATGTATCCAAATGAAGTATAACTATATAGTAACCAAAGTTTTATTTGTACCCTATTAAGTCATTTCCTAAATATATTTTTCTGATATTCAATTTCTGAAGAAAAAGAAAATTTGAGAAATCAGTTTAACAAAATTAGCCACAATGAAAATAAGCAATCATCATTAATTCTTATGTTAAAACATCCTGAATAATTAAATAAGGAATTACTTGTCTCACTTTTTTCAACATAATGTGTATAAATTTAAGTTAAAAGAAACCACTTTGCAGAAATCACCTTAAAACCACACTATGTGTTTTCATGAATGCTTCGATTTAAATGTACACCTATAAAGACATGGGCCAAATTTATTAGAATATTAATAAAGGCTTTGTTTGAATACACTCAACCTTATTTTGCTACTCCAATATAATCCTTTGAATTTCTGTTGCTAAGAACAGGAAGTTTCTAGAAGGGAACAGAATAGGAAAAGACGTACCCTAATGCTGTGTTGTATGTATCTGAAACAATGATTCTGCCCCAAATATAAGAACTGTAGCAAAAATCTGCCCAAGGTATGGGGCAGACATGTCTATAACCCTGCATAGCCCAAAGGAAGTAGTACATTTTCTTAATTATTTAGTCTGGAGGCTAAATCTTTGTCTAACTACTTGGGTCCTAGGAAAAGTGTCAATTTAATTAAATCTAGTTATTCCACTTTAGGTAATATTTATGTTGTCTGTTCACAAATCCTGGAAAGATTGTATATAGATAGAAATTATATAATATAATAAAGAGGTTAAGAGATTATTGGCACATACATCTGAGCATAAAAGAGGAATTCCTATATAATAAGGAGGATTTTCATGAAGTAGCATATATACCCTTATTGACATTCAAGCTGTAAACTAGACATGCAAAGTAAATATTTCTTAAACTTAATCTTGACCCTGAGCATTTTCAACCACAGATCTTAAGCAGGAAGTAGAGCAATGCAGATTATACCTAGTATAGGATTACAATGTAGATATATAAATCAAGTATTCTGATTTGAGAACTGCCTATAATTATGTGACCACCTTCAGAGAAAGAAAGAGAGAAAGAAGGAATGAGGGAAAGAAAGAAGGAAAAAAGGAAAGAAAGACAGAAGGAAAGAAGGAAGGAAGGAAGGCATGAAGGCAAGAAAGAAAAGAGAGAGAGAGAGAGAGAAAAGAAAACAAGGAAAAGGGAGAGAGAGAAATGAAAGACAGAGAAATAAAGAAGGTAGGGAGGGAAGAGGGGAGGGACAAAAAGCAGAGATAGAAAATTGAGGGGAAGAGAAGGGAATGGAAGGCAAGCAAAACAAAGGAGGAAAACAAGAAAAGAAGCAAAGAAAAAGAATTACATGAACTATTCAAATCAAATTTGAGGGAAAAAATGACAATAAATAAAATTGAGTGGGTCCAGTATGTACAATGCTTTAATGAATAATAATATTTACCTGAAAACTATTAACAGAACAAGATAATCTATTATTTTACATATCATAGGTTGATTTTCTCTAAGAAGCAGGCTCTGATATAATGGTTAGCAAATAGAAAGTCCATTAGAGAGTTCTCACTGAATGAACATCTATGCAGAGGGAAAAGAAGCGAGATCAGGCAGAAGTCAAGGCTGAGCTGTGATGCAGTGCCAGGGAAATAGTCTCAGTGAAGGAGTCCCCGCGAAGGACCCCCATGAAGGAGCCCCCTTGAGAGCATCTCAGTGAAGGAGTCCCAGTGAAGGAGTCCCAGTGAAATAGCCCCAGTGAAGGAGTCCCAGTGAAGGAGCCCCCTTGAGAGCATCTCAGTGAAGGAATCCCAGTGAAATAGCCCCAGTGAAGGAGTCCCAGTGAAGGAGCCCCAGTGAAGGAGTCCCAGTGAAGGAGTCCCAGTGAAGGAGTCCCAGTGAAGGCCCCAGTGAAGGAGCCTCAGTGAAGGAGTCCCAGTGAAATGGCCCCAGTGAAGGAGTCCCAGTGAAGGAGCCCCAGTGAAGGAGTCCCAGTGAAGGCCCCAGTGAAGGAGCCCCAGTGAAGGAGTCCCAGTGAAGGAGCCCCAGTGAAAGAGCCGCAGTGAAGGAGTCCCAGTGAAATGGCCCCAGTGAAGGAGCCCCAGTGAAGGAGCCTCAGTGAAGGAGTCCCAGTGAAATAGCCCCAGTGAAGGAGCCCCAGCGAAGGAGCCCCAGCGAAGGAGCCTCAGTGAAGGAGTCCCAGTGAAATAGTCCAAGTGAAGGAGTCCCAGTGAAGGAGTCCTAGTGAAATAGCCCCAGTGAAGGAGTCTCAGTGAAATAGTCCCAGTGAAGAATCTCCAGTGAAGGAGTCCCAGTGAAGGTGTCAGCCCTCTCTTCGTACAAAGTGTTGATGCTGGGATGGCCCATCAGAGGTATCCTGAGATGGGAGGAGGGCATAAGACACTTACATTTCTGAATTGATCAGTAGTTTTTGGATATGGATTTTGACATTAGAATGATTATTTCCTTCAGCTAAAGCCTGTCCCAGGGTAGACTTACACATGAAGGTTGTGTTCTGGCAGCACTCCAAGTATGGAGAGGAATGTATCTTCCATTCCTGAAGATGGTTTTGGAGCAGGGCAGGGAAGAGATTGATGGATGTGAGGTGCCCAGGAAACAAAATTCAAGGAGTCACTCACTTATATGACCTTGAAAGTAAATAGATACTTAAGTTTTTTGTCCTATGTGAATCATTCCCTCAGCTTTGTGCTGGCTTTTTCCAGTACAGGGCATCATGGTTTCCATCATACTCCCAATGTGTTCAGATACATGATATAGAAGTAGGATTCCAGAGTGCTTCTCTCTTCATAAAAGAATGTTAGAAAAGGAAGATGGGATGAGCTACATTCACAGCTACTGTTGCTGCAACTACAAGAGGGACTTTAACTAACAAATGCATAACCTAATTCTTTGTACCTTCAATGAATCCTGGATAAAGAAAAAGAAGACTGTGACTTATATTTATCCATTCTCTTATCAATATTCTAGATACCCATCATTCTCAGCTAGTACCTCTGTTGGCCTTAACGGCTGTCCTTGAGGTGTGTTTCAAATTCTGACCTTAAAATGGCCTGTGCCCTTGATCACAGTGCCCTTCTGAACAGGCCCTAAAGTGGCCTGTCCCCAGATCACAGTGCCTTTCTGAACTGATTTACTTACTGTCCATTGGGCAAGGAAGAACCAAGAAGCACACAGTGGATTCATTGTCCAAACATACTCACTTCTGTTTCCACTGTGTACCAGCAACCCTTCTTCCAGAAGCCCGTTAATCACCTCAGCTGTTGATGCATGAAGACCCTTCTTCTCTGCGGATGCCCTGAATGAAGATCACCTGCTGAGTCACTATGTGAAGACCCTAAAGTGCTTAGGTTGCAACTGTGTCTTATAATTCAAGGGGATTCTTAGAGTGCTTTTGATAGTGTGCTCTCACTTTGGGAACCAAGGCTTCTGGACTCCCAGGGCCTATATAGAAAGCATACATTGTCCAAGTGAGTCATTAGTGTGAGGGGAAGTGGAATCACTCCAGCCTTCAGCTCTTGCTTCAAGGAGCAAAATAATATACCTAAAGGACACATTGAACCATATGACTTTTTTTTTTTTTTAATTTGAGATACGTAGTGAATGTTACCATGCAATAAAAAGGTATGGCATGTTATACTCACCTCCATATATCCAAACACATCTTTACCTTATTTTTCTTGACTGTGACTTTCTGAAGAATCCATATGTACTGTAACCTGAATCAGTTCTCCGGACACACCGAATAGATGAATAGATTCACAAGACAAAGTTCTGCCCATTGGATGGATTTTTTCCTCCGTGAGTGAAACTTTAGTTAATGGGTGTCCATATTTTGCCTGTAACCACATATTGAATTGACTTATCCAATAACCAATTTTTATTTATTGTTTTTTTCCTGGTGCTATCATATCTTTGGATAAGACTTTTTACTTATCTCATTTTATCTTTTCATAGACACTAATCTGTGTTTTAGTATATAATAACATTTCCAGGGAGAGAACAGGATGTTTTTTGCAGTTTTGAATTAAGTTATTAACATTGGAAAATTCCTCTCAGTGGTACTCTATATACTAAATAATTAGACGCTGGGCACATCTGTATACATAAAAATGAGTTTTAAACACTACTTAAAAGACACCCATCAAGCATGAATACTATCTCTTAACCCTTTGATAAACTACCCCAGTTTTCTATTTTTTCCAAGCCACCAGGAGGGTATTATGTTGTTTTTGATAGTTAATAATATATATATGTATATATCAAGAAAAAGAAGTAGTTAGATTCAATACTTAGCTTCTCTATAATCCTCTACTATGAAAGACTTAATTGCAAACAAATGTATACTATCTGGTAAGATGCAGTAGTATTTCCTATGTTTTCTGTATATATTTAGTTTTATTTAGCTGATTTTTCTTTTTTTTTTTTTTTTAAATTTTCATTGACTGAAGGACAGAAGAAGAGGAGATGGTAATTTTGTAATAATCTTTACCCAGTGATAAGGAAAACTTGTGCCAGGTCAGCTAACCAGTCATGGAAGAATTTCCTTAAGATTGTTGCAATATATGAGAGAGGTTTAAGCTCAACTAAGCAAAAAGTGGGAGATTTTAAGTGCAGGGTGAGCTACTGCAGATACAGCGGAAGACAATGATGTTATTGGGCATGATAGTTAATGTGATTAGGAGTCTGTGTTTTCTAGCTGGCACTTACCTAAATTAGCTTCTTATAATCCCACTAAAACCAAGAGTCAGAGATTCTTTCTTTGATGATTACAATTCAAAGGGATGCTCCCCAGGTCTCTGAGAAGAATGGATATTCCTGTAGACAAATATTGTACAAGGGAGAGGTAGATAACATCAGTAGAAAGTTGTCTAAAGTAAATGCTGTAAGAAAAGGGGTGGTCAGGGGCCAAACTCAGAAAAACCTATGTGAACCTATCTAAAGTTTGGTGATATTGAAGCAACTATTAAATTTTCTGGCTCACCAGAACACATTAAGAGCTACCACTCCTGAACCATTCCTTTCCTTTCATTAAAGACCAATAAACCAAAACCCAAACAACATCAACAGTAACAAAGAACAACAACAACACCTCCTACTGTTCTTTGGTTTATAACATCAAGATTACATGCCTTACTCAGTGCAACACTCACTATGACAGTCTACCTAGAAATCTCTCTGATAGGTACTTTATTCTTACCAAAAATTGACAGTCTTATAAACTGGACCTATAGTGACTGAAGAAATCTTTGGAAAATTAGGAGGAAGACTCAAAGGGTCTAGTGAAAGGGATACAAAGGATTTAATAAGATTTTGGGTTGAAATCCTGAAATTGAATGTTACTTCTGTTTTCCTCAGGGCTCCTTCATAATTATATAGAATCCTATATAATTGTCAACCTAAGTGCAGTACGTGCTCAAAACAGTTTGTTAAATCAAATTCTTGTTGCCCATTGTCTTATAGTAATAGCATTAATTTCGTCTTTTCATTTCTTTTTAGGTTGTATTCCTTCAAAATATGACAGGATTATTTATTTATTTATAGGTAGAGAAAAATAAACCATGTAATTCTCCATTACTCTTATATGAATCTATTAACTATAGTTTCCTATTTCAGAATTATGCTTTTTATATATTTAATTTCTGTGAGCTACAATGAGAATATTTTTTATAAATATAGAAAACATATTTTTGTTTGAACTTTATTTGTTGATTATTTTATTACAAAATTTTAAGAGGGTTCAAATGTTTTTGGTTACATGAATGGCTTTTGTTATACTTGAGTCAGGCTGTAAGTGTGCCCATCACCCAAATAGTGTTCATTGTACTCAATAGGTAGATTGCTCCACCTATTCCTCTTTCCCTCTTTGCTGAATTTCCTTTCAGTTTTATCTTCAACCATGCACATTTGTGCTCCCATTTAGTAGCAAGTACATGTAGCATTTATTTTTGCATTCATTAGATAATTCACTTTGGATAATGATATCCAGTTCTATCCTTTTTTTTTTCTTTATGGCTGAGTGGTACTTTATGATAGATGTCCACCATATTTTTTAATCCACTTATGAATCGATAGGGACTTGGCTTGATTCCCATCTTAGTGATTGTGAATTGCTCTGAAATAAATAATTGAGTGAAGGTGTCTTTTTTGATAAAATTTCTTAAATGTTCTTGTTAGAAAAGGATGCTGAATTTTGTCAGATGCTTTTTCTGCATCTGTTGAGAGAATCATACGGTCTTTGTTTTTGCTTCCGTTGATATGGTGCATTGCATTGATGGATTTGTGTATGTTAAACCAGCCTTGCATTCCTTGGATGAAGCCTACTTGTTCATGATGGATAATTTTTTTTAATGTTAGCTGCAATCTACTGGCTAACATTTTGTTGAGTATTTTTGCATCAGGGAAATTGGTCTATAGTTCAACTTTTTAGTTGGATCCTTTCCTGGTTCCTTGCTTCATAGAACTTGTTTCAGAAGATTTCTTCCTTCTCACTGTTTTGGAACAGGTTCTGCAGTACAAGCTTATCTTTGAAGGGTTGGTAGAATTCTCATGTGCGGCCATCTAGTCCAGGGCTTTTTTGTTTGTTTGTTTGTAGATTTTTTTTTTTCACTCTCAGTGCTTGCTATTGGTCTGTTCAAGAGATCTATTTCTTTGTGATTATGTCCAGGAAGATGCTGTGATTTCAGGTATTTTTAGGCTTATAATTGTTCAGATATTGGTTTCATATTAGTAATCAGTACGCCAGTACATTCTTGTGATACTTTACTAAGAAGAATATGTTTCACTTCCACCCAGGTAAACACAAAAGATGTAAAATCTCCATGTTTTCTTAAAGCTAAAGAATCCATCTTATGGTATTCATAGACCATAGTTTTTTGATCCATTTATGGGTAGGTACTTGGGTTGACTCCACATCTTGGCAATTGTGAACATTCTAGTACTAATCTCCTTGTTGTAAAATGATTTTTTTTTCTTCTGGGCAGACAGGTTAGAATTTTAACATATATGTTTTGGGCATCACAACCATTCAAACCATAACAAATGGTTTTAAAATAATTATCATCAGTGTATATGCAGCCTAAAGGGAAAGAGAGATAATCAATAAAAATGGCAGAAACTTCCTTTAAAGATTTTAGCATGAGAAACTGCTTTTAAAGTCACAAAACTGTGAATGTCTTTGTCTGACAATTTTCTGTGATGTTGAAAGCTATTCATTTGAACATTAAACTTGGGTATATTCACTCCATTATATAGTGGGTTAAAGAAAAGTGATGTTTTTGGTAAGATTCACTTGTAATTGACATGATTTATTAAAATTACAGATGTGTATACCAATTTATTTTTGTATGACTTACTCATTTATTAAAATACTATTGTGCAGTTTCACTGTCCCTGAAAGTTTCTTTGCAGAGAGGCATATATTTTTGTGGTATTCTATTTAAATATCCTTATTATCTTATTATTCAGGTTGTATCTACTCATGCAAAGAGAAGTGTTGAACAATTTTCTAAGTAATTCAATTAATTTATGTATCCACTGTGGATAATTAGAAGCAATAAAATCCCTTTCATTTAGAACAAGTTTATTTATTTTCATTACTTGGATAATTGTCCCTACTACTATTCAAATTCATCACATTCTGAATTAAGAACTAAAATGTTAAGATGTTGAATTAGCCTCAGAAGGAATTAGAAGAAAAGCATCCTAAAATTATAAATCTCCTCATTTTTAACCCTATTGAATGCTTTATTTACATGTATAATTTAAAAGTTCATTTTTTCATATGGATTGAAAGCTTGTCAGCCAAGTTTCAGTCTACAGAAAATTTTACTTTAAAAGTATAATTTTCAAAACCAAAATTTGATAGATATACATTTATACTTATATTTCTTTGTATATCCATTGACACATTTACAATTCTAACTTAATCTGCCATATCTTATTTATATTTATAATCCTATGAGTACAATTTTACTCCACCATTAGATATTGTCCGTGCTACAGTTGTAGAATATTTTAAGGCAAAGAAACAATTCATACTCTTTCAAGGAAGTCAAATCAACCCTGCACTTAGCACAGCAATGTATATAGGGACTTAAAAATTGAGTGTCTGCACATTTGGTACTTTCAGACTCTTCACATTGCTATAAGGAAATTCATTTCATTTCCTTCTACAATGGTAAAAAATAACCATGTTTTAGACATACAATACATCTCCTTCTTATCAATTACACTAGTAGGAAGTGGCTTTTCTAAAAGTGACACTAAAATGTAAGCCAGTGACCTCAATGACCGCTGAGGATTTACACAGATGAAATCAAAATATCATGCCAAAGTTTAGTATAAAGCACCCAGTACTCATTTTCTCCATAACGTTAATGACTTGTATTTAAATCAATTCCTAGGTTCTCTGTGCCATAAGCCTTCTGTGGCATATTCCTGAAATAAACAAATCACATGACCAAGATATAAGTTGTTAATTATTTAAATGTCTTATAAGAGAACAAAGCTGTTATCCTGACACAATACCAGATATACTATTTCCAGATATATAATAAAATCATATCATCTTAAGACCACTATTCTAATGGAGTATGTTCAGATAAACAACAACTCCATCTAGTTTCTGATAAGTAGAATGGGGGTGATATTAATGCCTGAAAGCCAATTGTAAACATAATTTTTCAGAGATACCTGAGTTTCTAACAAAATATGTTCTTGTTCATTCTGTATCTATTACTTAGGCATCTTTTTATTTCTATTTTTTTCCTCACATGCCAGATGGGCTCACTGACTCTTTGGCATTCATTTAAAAAAATACTATCTGAGCAGAATGTTAATGTCTTGACAGGGTATTATAGGGCATATATTTGAAAATAAGTTTTATTCAAGATGAACTGCCTCCTGTTTGCAAATGAAATATGTCTAATGTAAACTTTATATCTTATGTGATATAAATTGACACAAATCTCTTTGATTATAAGGTTGGAATGATGTCTTTTTTTAGACTACTTGGGCTGATTTTGGAAAAGATAAACTTTTAGTGAGTTATGACTTATGTGGTTATTTTAGATACCTAGAGATAATTCAAAACAGAGGTTAACTAAACTGTTATAGAATACATAGGAGTTTTCAGTTATTTTAATCTTTTATATTTGGTATTATGACTTGCTAAATAAAAGAGAAAACTCCATTTAGAAATGCCAGAGATTACGTTAGAAAATTAATTATCCATTCACATTTTTAGATGTTGCATTTACCTACATGTCTTCCACTTCTCTCATTTCAAGCATAGAACTTGAAATTTTTCAATTTTTTTTCTTCTCCTTATCCTATATATCATAATATTGTTCCTTCATTAGTGCCAGCCACTGTAAATACCAATAATCTTTGTCCTGTTTACCAAACCAATAGATTTAATCATAACTTTTTATAAACTAAGGTAGTTTCAGATAATTTTCCTTCATTATACAATAGGAAAACTTCTTATAATTGGAAAACAATGCCTCAGTATGAACAGTATAGATGTGTGGCCCCTATGAGCATATCCTGTTCAGATCTCCTGGTGGGGCATGCACTTTTGACTAATAGTTCCAGCTGCTGTACTCTGAAATCTATCAGCATTTTGATGTTCAGGCCACACTGTTCAAGGCTGTCTCAGCTATTGACTGGATGTAGATTGTGCAATGGTTTGAATATTTGGTCACTCTACACATCTTTTTGAAATTTAATTTCCAATGTGACAATATCGGGGGACGTGAAGAGGTGATTGGGTCATAAAGGCTTCACCTTCATTTACAGATTAATGAAATAATGAATTAATGGGTAATCATGGCAGTCAGACTGGTGGCTTTATAAGAAAGAAGCGGAGACTGAGCTAGCATGCCCAGCCTCCTTGCCAAATGATGCCCTAGCCTCACTTGGGACTCTGAAGAAAGTCCTTACAAGAAAGAAGACCCTCATCAGATCTAGCCCCTTGACCTTTTCAGCCTTGATAACTGTAAGAAGTAAAGTGTCCTTTCTTTATAAATTACCTAGTTTTAGGTATTTTTTAAATAAGAAATAGAAAACAAACTAAACAGATGGTATGCTAAGGTAGATCAATTCCTCTGAGACGTGAGACTCCTCTGAGGGGGAAAAGGCTTGAATGATGCCTTGAAAAATGTTCAGGTTGAGGAACACTCTTCTAAGATGTTATCTTATTTATGAATTTGAGTGGTAATTTGGGTAAATAATGCCTGTAGGAGAGTGGAGTTGGCTGATTACCAAGTTGTATCAACCTCTTCCCTTCAGGAAATGAGAACTGACCGGCATCTACAGACAGATAATGGCTCAGTGCGTGTGAGCTTACAAAAAAGTCCTCTTTCCTCCAGGGAAAATGCTTAGACTGCTGTAATTACTATTGTAAATACAATAGAGTTGCAAAGCTCAAGAGATGTTTGAGTGTTCAGCCACTAGGTTATCTTGAAGCACAGAAGGGATGGTAACTCTTGCTATGGAAGGGAGGGTCCACTTATGCAAACCTAGAAGCTTCATGGAGACCTTCATGTCAGCATGCTCAGAGGCATCTAATTGTTTAACCCAATCCCATATTTTAGAGCCCCAGGTTTTCTCTACCCGACTACTTTCCTGTTCTTCAAGGTACCACAGAGGTCTCTCCCCAGAAAGAATCAGGTGCCTTTCTCTCTCACCTCTAGTACTTTCCTATTCTCTTCCCTTAGTGCTCAGGATGAAAACTAGGGTTAAATATAAGCAAAATGCAACTCAGGATATTAGAATCCTAAAAGAGATTATACATTACAATGATTATAAGAATTTGGTAGCATGAAAAAGCAAAAGTCAGAACAGTATCAATGGGATTGGATTTTGAGATTGTTTGACTAAAGGAGCACAAATGTAAGAATGGATAAACCAGCATTTACTGAATTGGGGGAACTTTCTCAGAATTAGGATTTGACATTTGGGAAATGTTTCCAGTGGATGGGTGAAACTTGCTGCTATGGTGATAGCTCTTTGAAATGTGGAAGAGATGAAGACAGAAGCCAAATGTAGTAGAAATGTATGAGTCGCTCTGCCAAGTGACAAAGATGGATGAAAGAAGCTAAGAAAAATGAGCATTCATTTGGCAATGGATATACTATGTCAGGCCAAAAAACTACCAGAAGATTACTTCACATGAAAAGACCCAAGGAACACAGCATTCACCAGGATTACTGGAAAAGTGCTAGTGAGTTGGGCACCAGCATCCGTAAGATGTTCTGTAGTGTATCTCTTGTGCAGCACAGGGTGGACTGTGGCAGAAACAGGCCCAGAGCTGGATTTGTTAATATCTAAAGGCATAAATAGAGCTCTAGATCCCAGGAAGCATCACTTTACCATCAGGAAGCAGGAACCTACAATTATCATAAAGACTTGCAAGGTTGGAAGAACAACCAAGGGATCTTGACCTGTAGCTTTAGAGATGGTTAAAATATACTGGTATCCCTACAATAAGATTAATATCCATAAATTATAAAAATGCAAAACATTTAAAATGTCAGGAAGCAAAGAGTAAAAGACTGAGACTGATCATCACAGTAACAGGTCATAATTTTTGGACAGTTTCTAGTGCTGAGATAATTTTTAAAATCAGGAGCTCACTGAATAAAGAAGAAGATGGTTCACTAGGAGAGATGACCTGGCTATGCTATGACAAGTATATACTATACTGGGAGAAGTGGAAAATGTACAAATTCTGAAAATTATTAGACATAAGAGATGGGTAGACATTGGTACCAAGAGACACAAAGTATCATTTTCACCCCATCTTAATTCCTATTCCAGTAAGTTTATGAGATTCAAGTAAGAAACAGATCAGTGTCCTGATCAAAGTCCAACTCACAACATGTCCACTGGATCCCTGCACCTGCAAATGGGAGGCTTTCCCCATTTCCTATGGGTATGATTAAAGTTGATATCCTTTGTAATTTGATTAGTCCTTATTGGGTCCCTGGCATGAGACCTAGTAAGAGTGATCACATTGGGAAATCTAAGGGAAAACCCCTGAAACTGCCCCTTGTGAGAAAGACAGTAATTTAAAAACAATACTGACTCCTGGAAATGAGAAATACTCAGATGAGTAACTCCATATAATCACGAAAACATGGAGAATTTATGGTTCCTATCATATTTGTACTTAATTTGCCAGTCATGCCTTACGGAAACTGGGTGAAACTTGGAAAATGACCATGGACTACTGCAGGGTCAAGTGAGGAATAGGCCTGGTTCCAGTTGTTGTGCAGAATGTGCTTTCATTTCAAAGCATATTAATAATGTATATAACCATCGATTTTGCAATTTATGTTCATTTTTGTTCCAAAAAAAGATTATCAGAAACAGTATACGTTCAAGTGGGTTGGAAAAAAATATTCACTTCCAGTTTTACTGCAGGTCTATGCAAATTATCCCTTCCTATGTCATAACATAGTCTGAAAAGCTCTGCATGGTTTGAGCATACCCCAGCCCCTCAAAATAAGTTATTGGACTGATGACATCATGCTAACTTGAAGAGGTAAGAAAGATTTTAGTGTATTAATGACCATGTTAAAACACGGTAGTTCTAGAGGGTGGATAAACTCTATGAAGATTTAGGGAGCTGACATTTTCGTTAAAGTGTTTAGGAGTTCAACAATCAGGGCATGCCAGGATGTCTCTGCCAAGGTAAAAGACAAATTAGTTTATCTTATGTCTCCTACCACAAAGAAGGAAGCAAAGAGTATCGTAGGACCATTTGAGTTCTAGAGGTAACATATTGCACACCTAGAAATATTGCTCCAGCCTACACACTCTGTGGCAAAAAATATGTTAGCTTTTGTTGCAGTCTGGAGGTAGAAAGGGAGCTGTAGCAGTTGCAGGACGAAATACAAAATACCCTGCTGCTTGGGCCACGTACCTGGCAGACCCTAGGGAGTAGGAGATGTCAGTGATATAGAAAAATGCATAGTATGCAATTGGCTTTGGCTTTGTCACATCTGGCTTTTATTATTTTGAGGTATCTTCCTTCTATGCCGAGTTTGATGAGGGCTTTTAATACAAAATGGAGTTGGATTGTGCCTTTTCTGCTTCGATTGAGATGATCATATGGTTTTGGTTTTGCGGACAAGAAATTATCCCTGTTTGCTGACCATATGATCTTATATTTAGAAAACCCTAAAGACTCCTCCAAAGACTTCTAGAATTGATGACTAAATTCAGCCCAGTTTACAAAATGAATGTACACAAATCAGCAGCACTCCTATACACTGGTAACAATCAAGATGAGAGCCAAATCAAGAATTTAATATCACTTACATCAACACAAAGAATATAAAATACCTAGGAATATCTAAACAAAGATGTGAAAGATGTCTACAAGAAAAACTACAAAACGCTGGTAGAAGAAATCAGGGATGATACAAAAAAAATGAAACAATTTCCCCTCTTCACAGCTTGTAAAAATCAAGATCATTAAAATGTCCACACTGCCCAAAGTGATTTATAGATTCAATGCAATTTCCTTCAAAAGTCCAAATGTTGTTTTTTCACAGACCTAGAAAAAAAATCCTAAATTTCAAGTGGGGTAAATGTGAATAGCCTGAGTAGATAAGTCAATCTTAAGCAAAAAGAACAAATCTGGAGGCATCATATTACATGACTCCAGGCTAGAGGAACCCACACAGCATGGCATTGATGTGAGGGTAAACATACACAGGAGGGAAACTCAGAATCCAAAATTAAGCCATTTTGCTATAATCAACTGATTTTTGACAACTAAGACAAAAACATATACTGGGAAAAGAAAATGGTGCAGGGAAACCACATAGTCATGGGCAAAAGAAAGAAATAGAACCCCCAGGTCTCGCCATACACAAAAATAAACTCAACAATATACTTAATACTTAAATATGAGGACTGAAACCATAAAATTTTAGAAGGAAACAGGAAAAACTCTTCTGGACATTGGCCTAGGCAAAGAATTTTTGACTAAGACCCCAATGGCAAATACAGCAGCAAAAAATATAAATAAGTGGGACGTAATTAAAAAGACTTTGCACAGCAAAGGAAATAATCAACAGAGTAAATAGACACAAGGTTCACAAACAATACATCCAAAAAAAAAAAAAAAAACCCAAAGGTAATATTCAGCATCTACAAAGACCTCAAACAGATCAGTATTTACAGCACTCTCTACAGCCATTGTGCCAACACCCAGTAGATATCTAAGGTCACAGAGAAGATCCCATTTGACTACAGGAAGGGGGTAAATCCTGAAATTTTATACAATTTGACTATAAGTTGAAAATGGATGGTGGTTGCATTACCACATTATTTCAGGGAGTTCTTAAAAGGCAATGAGAGTTGGAGTAATGGCATGCCTCTTTACACCTTACTCTAGCTGCTCTGAAGCTGAAGCAGGAAGTTCACTTGTGCCCAGGAGTTTGTGACTATGGTATACTATGATTAAGCCAGTAAATAGCCTCTGCACTTCAGCCAGGACAATATAGAAAGATCTCTTTTCTTAAAAAAATAAAGTTAAAAATGTAAAAACAATAAGGAGGAGAGTCTTCCCAGATCACAGATCTGCTACTGAGCCTGATACTTTGGCATTAGCCATTTAATTTGTGTGGAAAGAAGTGGCCTGAGGTTAGTGTGTGTGTGCACGTGCATTCGTGCATACATCTGTGAATTGGCTAATGGCCTGAACATACAGCTGTGGACCAGGAAATAAAATGGCTGAACGTTCAAAAGCAAAGAGGTCTGAGGGAGAGGAATACAACTGTATAAAAGTGGACGTAGTGCATGCGACTGTTATTTCACATGTTAACACCCACCAAAAGCATCCATTCATCATAGACCAGGCACTAACTCACAAGTAGAAAAAACACATGGAACAATTAACATTAGTTATCCATTATCATTGACTACCCCAAATGTCCCGGTTGGCACATGAGCATAGTGCCCACAGTGGCAGAGATGGAGCCTAACAGCACGGGCTCCAAATTACCAAGATGGATACCACTTTACAATAACAAAGACATATGGTCTTATACAAAAGAACAACCATCTATTTAAAGCACATATATTGGACTCCTTCCAACTCAGAATGGCCACCACTGTGCCTCCTTAGGACCGATGCCTATTCTGGGTGTGCATTTATCTTTCCTACTCAGCTTCAGCCATCACTGCTATCTAGAGATTTAGAAAAATATGTATGACACACAAGCATAGCACACCATCTGTCCTGGAGACAAGCCTTGTAATGAAGGGAGTGCAGGAGAGAGACAACACCCATGAGTCACCAGTGGTATTACATGTACATGAAAAACAGCCTCGTGTGATTTTAGGAAAGCCCTTTAAATGCACAGCTGAAGAGCCAGGTCAGAGACAATGTGCCAAAAGGATGGGCACTACCCTTCTGGGTACGAGATATGTGTAAATTTTAAGACCTCTAAATGGTGCTGCTGAAATATATGGATAAGATAATCAAAGCAAAAGTAGACGTGTTTGCACTTACCATCAATTCTAGTAACTCATGGGAGGATTTTGTGTTTCCTGCCCTTCAAGTCTGGTTCCTACAGTTATCTGCTTGCCAGGGGACACATCTTATTGAACTGCACATTATCATGCTGCCACAGTACTTTGTACGTCTTGTTCCTAGACATTGGGAAGGCAAGAAGAGAAGGCACCTTATGGCAGGAGTAATTAATTATAATCTGTAAATGGAGGTAGGAATGGTTTTCACAATAGGGACTAGGGACAGGAATAGATTTATATGCAAACTAGTTGATCCTCTTTTACATCTCCTGCAATTCCCTTTCCCATTGTGACTGTAAACAAATATGTTATATAGTAACCCCCACTTGAGAAAGATGTGATAATTGAGAGTTTGGACTTCTCAGATATGAAAAGATAGCAAAGGAAGGAGAGAATTAGATGCCAATCTGAGATCCATGTCAGCCATAGGGTTAGGCTGCAGTTCACCCTGCCAGCATCTCTCTTATTCCCCCCCAGTAAGAGCGGACTCCAGGAATTACGACGTAGCTGGCTGTGAACTTGTGAGAGACGAGGCATGCAGAGTGGCGGCAGTGGGAGTATACCCTTCAGGTCTCCTGTAGGAATCATGAGTGACATTCTGAAGATGTCTGCGCCTTCTCTGAGTCCCCTTTCATGTTCCCGCAGTAAGTCACTTGCACAAATAATACCAACTTAGTTTTACTACTCAGAGAACCTTGCGCAACATGCGATAGCCCTCGTGAGTATTTGTTAGCATTTCTGTGTTTATTTTTTAGATTTTACATATCTCTATTGTTCATTTGTGTTACATTACAATGAAATATTTCTGTGTCTATAGAAACAATGCTTGTTTCCCTCCATTTCTTAGCACTGCCCTGAAATCATTCTCAAAAGAGTAAATATAAATAAATAAATGACCAAATTTTACTTGGGCATTATAAAAATAGATTTCAATGTAAGAAGTAACTGCTGTATAATGTCAATGTACTTTCTTGGTTCCAACTCCACTGTTTGATGGATAGAGTTTTAAATAGTGACAGATTTAAGAGGATGCATTTTTTTTTAAACATTTTTAGCACATCAGAAATTGGGGAAATGAATGTATGGCCTGGAAAACAGAGGCATTTAGATAATTAAAGAGTCATATAATACTGGTTTCCTTTTGAATTAAAGTCATTATTTAGGGAATACCGATTTCATTGCATGCTGTTTTACTGAAATAATCAGTATTTAGTTCATAGTTTATAAAAGTTGAAATCACTCTATAATACATACACAGTTACTGTTCCTAAAATTCTCCATTTATATCACCCAAAACAATCTTTCATTAAAGTATGTAATAAGTTCCACTAGTGCATACAAAGGTAGTTCTTTGAAAATAGAGAGAAAATTAAGTAAAAACATATCCTTAGATGAAAGAAAATCAAGGTGATCCTTTTTTAAATGGTGTTGGGTCAACATGTTTAACAGTAGGCATTAAAATCTACTTCTGGCCACTAAAAGACTTCAGAACAAGCTTAATCATATCATGTTAAACTTTAAGTGTATTCCAGTAGTATTAGGTGATTTTATTTAATATAAGATATCATTCAAATTCACATAATACTCATATTCATTATAATGAGATTGTTCTATGTTACGGAGTTATCAATGAATAAGAAGACAAATATTCATATCTCTAACTGTAAATGACTTTTAAAGTGTATTAACTCAATGTCAACTATTGGTCGGAAGAAATGTCTAGTATGTACATAAGTTCAAGTCGATTATTGAGACATGCAGTGAAAATAATGAGCGTAGAAATACTGAAGAAATAAATAGGCTAAGAGCATTTGAAGGAAAATGCTTTCATCTGTTGTATTTCTTCCAGTAGCATTCGGATCATTTATGATCACTTTAATTAATGGCTCTTCTTAAAGTGACTACTTGCCAGAGACAAGCACGTGTAGATTGTAAATAACTTCATAAAATAAACATGACATGGCTATTTTAATGATCCGTTAATAAACACCTTTGCTGTTTGATGATGCCTGAAGTTTGTACTGAAGTGTTTTAGTTGCCTGAAGTGGGCACTAACATAAAATCACATAATAATGTTATGTTCTTCTAGATATTGTTAAAACAAACTATTAGCGCCATGAGAGCTTTCCTCTTAAAACAACTGAAACAAACATTATACATTTGTATTATAATAGTTTTATATTTTCTTCTACTTTATGAATATTTGGTAAAGAAAATAATGTATGGAAATAATTTTATGTAAGCAAATTGAACTTTCATCATATGATATTAGCGCTTGTTAATCTTTTCACTTGTGATACATGGTCTCACTCGCTTGCCCAGGCTAGAGTGCAGTGGTGGGATCCCAGCTCACTGCAGCCTCAAGTTCCAGGCTCAAAATATCCCCCAACTCAGCTTTCTGAGTAGCTAGGAATAAAAGTACATGTTCCCACACATGGCTAATTTTTCTTCTTTAGAGATGGGGTCTCACTAGTCCATCTATTCTTGAACTCCTGACATCAATCACTCCTCCTGCCTTGGCCTCTGAAAGTGCTAGACTACAGGTATGAGCCATCATTCCCAGCCTAGAGATTCTTGATGTTTCTATTTGAGTGCTCTAAGAAACATCCTTAGAACTATGAAGCAAATCCCCATTTGATAATTCATTTGTGTATTTAAAGTGAATGGCCTCAAAGCAATGATAGACTGCATGCATTTAAATAACATTATGCAAAAAATTGTTTTTTAAAATTGAAATGGATGTTTTAACAGTGTACTAACTTATAGCCTAAAATGCATAAACTGTGAGGTGTTTTGATTTCATTAGCAAAAAGTGCATTAATAACTGTACCCATGTAGTTCACAGAACTAATTAGTCACATTCTTTATTCTGAAAGGATGATACCAGGATCTGTCCAAAATATCTGTACACAAATATTTCAGTAAACTAGGTTCAAAATATCGGGATATTTTGTGACTCTCTAAATGAACTGATTGGCTTCCAGTTTGATTTAACTAGTTTTTGAAATGGTTGTTATCATTGGAAGCAATGATAACAGAAAGACTAACAAAAAGATCATTTATAAGGCTGTAACAGTTATAAAGAATAAATATTAATTCCAGCCTCTGCTATTCCTTCACTTGTTATTACATTCATGAGGTTTATGTATGGCACAGCTTGGTTCTCAGATGGCTCAGCCTGTTTGTACAGGAAACATTAGTAAGAATTTAAGGACAAAAGAAGAAAAAAAATGTTGATCAATGTGGAGAATGTAAATTTAATTCGTGTGGGCTGAGGAGCCTTTGCCTACATCTTAAAACTGTGCTTGAGTATTGCTTGAACTGTGTGTTTTATCCCCTTTCAAATAATCCTTTATCTGCCATCACCCTCTTGGCTTACTGACATAAGAAACAAAGAGGTCTAGGTTATTAATTCTGGAGGTGATAATTTTAATTATCCTTCATAACTTTCTTCTTCTCTTGATCGTCCTGGAGGCAATGAGAGCTGATACTACAGCAGTAGAATTAACTATGGCGTCACCCAGAGAATGTCTTAGTTCATTTTTGCTCTTACAACCAATGCCAGACTTTGGACAATTTAGAAGGAACAGAAATTTATTTCTCACAGTTCTGAAGGCTGGGGAATCCAAACTCGAGGCATTGCCATTGGTGTGGGGAGGGCCTTCTCACCTCATTAAGGCCCTCATCTCTAAGTACCATCACACTGGAAACACTTGGATTTTGGAGTAACTAAGGTGACCAGATGTCCCGCTTTTGGCAGGACAGTCCCAATTTTTAATAATTTGTCCCATGTCTCATGGCATTTTTAAAAAGTCCCAATTTTTGGAAAGAATGAATGACAAGCTAGGGAATGGTGGGAGAACAGGAAGGGAATATACAGTTTTTGGCTGCCATGTGGCTATTTCACCAGAATATGAGTTTTATACTATTTTCATTAATTTTATAATGTTAAACTTTAATAATAACAAATAATTGTTGAGAACTGATTATCGAGAACTGCTTATCAAAGTTTGTATCGTTGCTCAGTTGTTAGAATTCGATGAGAAATATGCCAAAGAATAAAATAATACTATACATAATTTTTTAATGTATTATATTTGTAAATTGTACTTATGTTGAAATTAAAAAAAAATTACAATACCATTTTTGTGTTCTATGAAAATTTTGGTTGCTCCATATAGACCAAATTGTTAATTAAGAACCCCCTCCCCCAATGGTGTCCCACTTTACCAATGTTAAAATCTGGTCACCTTAGAGTAAACATATTCAGACTGTAGAAGGGAGAATGGGGAGGTGATCTGATTTGTTGTTCTTATGACAATTTGAATATGTTGATGGTTGCTTTTGGCTTTAAAATGGGTCAGAATGGTTATTTTATGTGGATAACTCCTACTGGAATGTGGATGGTAACAGGATCTTGAGAAGAGAAATGCATCTAATTTTGAAGCAGCCACGTGGTGCTTCTCTGCACAGTGAAGGAGGCCCAGCTTGAGAAGTGATTCCCTTTTTCTAAGTCCCTTTCATCAGAGACACGTTGTAGGGGATTTACTTTGCTATTTAATTTCCATTTTCCTTGCAGTTTTGAATTAGAAGCATTAAAATAGCTACCAATTTAGCTTGCAAGGAAATATAAATCTAAAAAAAAAAACCCTCCATTCCGACAATATGCTTTTTTATCTCAGCGTGTTGACTAGGAAAGGAGATGAATGATTGATTTGGGTGGAAATATCCATTACGAAAGAATTTTAAAAATTCAGAAAAAAATTCTGCCATGCTATGGTGTTTTTAATCAAATCTAGCTAGAGGTGAATTGGAAATACATTTCTCTTTTTCATTTTTCTCTTCTTTGTTAATCTATTGTCTACATAATGTTTGCGATAATTCTGTAGCTATCTTGTTTTCCTTCTTTCGACATTGAATTAGCATCTGAGAATTTAATTGCCTCACCACGCGATGCTAGCTGTTCCATTGTCTAACATTGGCCCCTCTGTCCAAGACTGTTCTACTTACGTTGCTGAGCAGAGAGCAGCAGGCATCTTTTCCATGTTTGCTGCCTGACAGCTCCTGTCTTCAATTACAGCAAGACAGAGCTTTCAGAGTCTCTTTTAAATAGAATTACTCAGTTTGTTTCCACTTTTGCATTACATAAGCACACCCTGAAAAAATACATACGCCGAAAGGCATGTCTAGTATAATTCCCATTTATATTTCCCCAAGCAATTTCCTTTAGGATCATGAATTCAGTTTCTATGGGGCTAGTGGCATATCCCAAGGTCCAGACACAGGCGCTTGATGTGAGAAATAAAAGTGTCCCTTTAATGAATCAATCAAAAAGACACTCGCTTACTTTGAGCAGTAGAGATCTTTCATTCTGGAATTGCATGAAAATTGGAAACGAGAGCAGGAGGTAGAACTTGAAGCCATAGGAACAAAAACTAAACATGGCAGATATTCAGCCACAAGCCATAGGATACAATAGCACTCAAAGGCCTCCTGCCATTTATCCTTCTTGCTATAAACCTTTCTTGAGGGGTAGAGTAGGACGGATAATTACCTGAAGACACAAAATGATTTGGCAAGTCAGGTTATTTGGCTAAGAAATAATTACATTTTTACCGAGAGATAAAAATGACACATTTGTTTGGCTTTTGCTGTCCTTCGATGTTAAAATAATCGCTTAAGCAATAGAAAAATCCAAAATTGGCTCGGCGCCTGTGGCTCAACCGGCTAAGGCGCCAGCCACGTACACCTAAGGTGGCAGGTTCGAATCCCCAGCCCAGACCCGCCAAATAACAATGATGGGTGCAACCAAAAAAAAAAAAAAAAAAAAATAGCCGGGTGTTGTGGCAGGCCCCTGTGGTCCCAGCTACTTGGGAGGTGGAGGCAGGAGACTCGCTGGAGCCCAGGAGTTGGAGGTTGCTGTGAGCTGTAATGCCATGGCACTCTACCCAGGGGGACAGCTTGAGGCTCTGTCTCAAAAAAAAAAAAAAAAAAAAAAAAAGAAAAATCCAAAATTTGGTTTCTGAGTTCCTTATAATTATATCACCTACTATTATTTGGTTCAGTTTTCTTTTTTCAGCAATAGTAAAAAGTAACATTTTCCTTTTTTTGAGAAAGCCAGTCTTTTGACAAATGACATTTGAACTGTGCTAGCCTGTGCATGAAAATCTCTGACTTCACTCACTGGGTTTCATTTATTTGTAAAAGATTCATTCTCACTTAGTGATAGCAGTGGGTTGGCCAAGTGTGGCTCACAAGGACCGACTATTTTATATGCTGTGGGGTGACAGGAATGACAGCTGTGAACATTCTGGGCAACACAAATATTATGTAAATAACTACATGCTCGCCGACAAAAGCAAAACTGGAGAGGTTTCTATAAACAGGAAAGTTAATGACGTATTGCTTGATGCAGAATAAGAAATAGACGATTGTTCTAATGTGCTTCTGGGTTTTTCTTTACTGCACTAAAATGTTTTTAATGTTTTCAAAATTATCTCAGCTGAACATTATCTCCAGCCCCAGAAGGTGGAAGAAAAATAATTATCTGGCATTTTTCTCTGTCTTTGGATTCTTTCTTTTGTGGGAAAGAAAGCTGATGGGCAAATTGGAGAAACAGTTCACTCAAGCTGGCAGGATTGTCCCCTGTGCCACTGACCCTCTGGGCCTCATTCCTGGGGAGAGTGGTGGTGGGGCATAGGAGTAGGAAAGTTTATATCTGAGGTTAGATTTAGAAGGACTGATTCATTTTCTCTCATTCTCATAAAACAGATTAGTTAAGGATTAAACTAATCTATGCTTTAGAGAACAATGATAATTCATCTGAAGCAGGTTCTTCTAAGTTTTATCAGATGGAATCCATTTGGACCCAATGGGATTGTTATGAAGAGCAGTGAGATCGTGTACTTTAACACTTTCAGATTTCCAAGAAGGGAGCATATTGAAGTCAGTGAAAATGCTATTATTGAGAAGTCACAGAATCACATAAAGTTAAAATATCATTTCTCAAAAGCACTTCTTGCAAAACTATAAACGATAAGCACAGCCATTTCTATACTATCTTTTTAAATCCAAGGAAAGTACAGCCAACTAACTACTATTTAATAAAAATAATAGAGGCTCTTCCTTTTGCAGAAAATGTTTTTCATCTACCAAGCATGGAGAAGGAATATTAATATTGATTCAGACCTAGATATGAATTCTGACCTCAAAAATACCGAATGTGATTAGTCTGGATGTGCACTGGCCCTGTGGATTATAAATTCTCACTTTTTTCTTGATGATGACATTTTAAATCAAAGCAATTTTAGCTTTCTATGGTAACGTTAAAGCCCTGTGTGTTTCAAATGCTTTTGGTGTAGTCCATAAAGGATATAAAACTAGACTTTTTTTTACATAGTAATTCTGCACAACACCATTCCATCTACTGTGAGGTTACTTTTCCCCAAAATAATGTGATGAAAAGAAGTGGTAGAATATGTTAAATATGTGTTTTAACTTAGCTAACAACATAGTTGGAGCTAGGAGAGTAAAGTGAACAGATACATAGATAATAACAGACATTTGTTCCCTTTGGTTTTTTTTTTTTTTATTAAGTCAAATATACATAGATCATGAATACATCCATGCATATGTGGCATAGATCATGAATACATCCAGGCAGATGTGGGGTGTCAAAATCAATGTGCTGATTTTGATTTTTTTAATACAATCTGACGTAGTTACATTGAGCTAATCAACATAGCTTTCACCTCATTTACTTGATTATTGTGCCAAAACATCTATGTGCTACACTTCACAGATTTGACTTGTACCCTTGTCATATGCTCCAGATGTGTGGTCCCGGCTCTTTTGTTCTCTTTGAAAGGAATACTTCCAGGAAAGGTCCTACTAACATGCTGACTCCAGAAGATGCATTTGACAAGTGCCTTCAAAATTAAGGAATTATGTATGTCTAAATGCCCTTTATTGATCAAAGTGATTTAAAAATGTAGTACTCCTTTTGAGGAGTAACTTTGTGATTCCAGACACACAAATCTGAATGACACAGTTTTCAAGACAAGCAAAGTCATTTTTGAAATGATATGTCCTACCAGTGAATTCCCATCCCAGTTTCAAGATACATTGTGAACTGATTCCTTTGTGTCTCTGACACTTCCCTAAATTTCTCCTTGGTCTATAGTCTGTACAGTCTGTATAGTCTATAAATTTTTCCTTGGTCTATAGTCTATACAAGGGGTCCTCAAACTTTTTAAACAGGGGGCCAGTTCGCTGTCCCTCTGACCATTGGAGGGCTGGACTACGGGCCCCGGGACAAATCAGCTGCTAAGCAGGACAGGCAGTGGTGGCAAAAACACCCGGCAGGCCAGATAAATGTCCTAGGCGGGCCACAAGTGGCCCATGGTTCATAGTTTGAGCATGCTTGGTCTATATAGTCCATACAGCTTGCTGCAAATAACCCATGCATTCAAATATAGATGTGGACATTTACTTTTAGTTTATTTTTTTATCTTGAGATTAGTTCTCTCTCCCAACTCCATTATTTTACTTCCTTCCCTTTGTCTTCAGTTTTGTGAATTTTTTTCTAATTTCCTTTGCCAATCGTCACGCTATCCTATCCCACATATATTGACCACTGAGAAGTTTAAATGAGTCACATTATTGTGACTTCATTGTTATGAAGCGAGTTAGGAGTCTTTCATGCACTGAGACATCCAAGTACATCACTTAAGTACTCAATTCCCACGAATGCTATATTGACCAAAAAGTGCAAAACCAGAGAGAATGACCAAGTGAGCCAAAAAGAAAAAGTACATCTCAAAAAATAAATAAACTCTACCACTTTTTCCTCATGAAATTTGATGAAAATAGAGTGTATAATTTGAAAAGGGTTTCTTAAAAAATATTTGACAAAGTCTGCAACGTTTCCAAGTCTTTAGTGCTGCTCTGGTTATTGGTACTGGTGATTATAGGGCAAATGAATTCTCTCTCGTGAGTATGTTTTCTGTGATAATTTAAAATATTTGCCATCACATTGTGAAAATAATCACCTGTAGAGATGGACCAAGTGGTTCACATCAAGAGATGGTCTGGACCCAAACTGGATCACCTGCCTCTGCCTTCTTTCTCTGGGCAGTAGAATCCTTGTATGAATTTTTGGGATTTGCATGCTGAATTATGTTTTTCAAAGCATCTGCGATACTCTTTAGGGGTTTATATTCTGTGTCTTAAGATTTTGGTGATATATGGCAAAATTCTTTTTTGCATGCTCCAGAAAATATTGTATATTCATTGTAAACACATGGGGACTCTACATTAATTGTTTTCTTTGGTGGATGGTCCATGGAAGCTCTGCCTGATCATGTGACTTCACACAGACCTCTCTGTTATTTAGAATCAAGCATTAATCAGTGGAAAATCATAAAACACAGCTGACAGCTAGGATAGGCAAAAGTGGACAGAGGGAAAATGGGCAAATTGTCACTACTCGATCAGATTCTTCCATGTACAATGCAAGGTGCCAGGCTGCCTACATCTTTCTTTGTCTCTCCAACTGCTTAAAACATATTTCTAGAATAACCCATCATGACAGGTCTACACAAGAGAAAAGAAATGCAGAAACTATCCTTGAAGAGCTTACAAAGTAGAAAAAGAAGCACATAATTAAGAGATTTGATGGGTGCAAACGCCATGGGGAGGTGATGGGCCGATGGGTATCTCCTGAAGCCATCAGAACACAGGAGGTTGTCTAAGTGCTTGAGAAGTCTCTGAGATGTTCAGAGGAAGAGTGGCTTGAAGCCACACACAAGGTATTTATTTAGTAAACTGGCAGATGTATGTTTTTAACAGATTTTTTTTTAATTAAATTTTGTCCTGCTTTTGATCTTAAGTAGCAACAGAAAATAAAATGTAGCCATCTGATGCCATGGAAAATTACAGTAATGATAAAGAGAACTTGGTTCTACTAGAATTTATTAGGCAATATTGCATAAACTTTAATATATAACATTGCATGAAATTTCTTATTTATCAAACAATACCCTCAAAGTGCTATCTGCAACTAGTTGAATAAAGAAATGCTGCTCTATGTTCCATTTTATGAGAGAAAATTACGGGAAAGGGATTTTAAAACAGACTTTGTCTGATAGGTAAAACAGGTATAACCCATAAAAAAAGGGGAAACTCATTAAGTAAGAAAATTCAAGAAATAAATATCTTTATATCTTTCCCAGAAGGAATATGGAGAGACCCTAGCGGAAGGCTAAAATAGAATGCACAGTAAAATTAACTAGAATGGCTAGAAAATGAGAAAGTATAGAAAATTAGTTGTCTTAATAACAATAATTAGTTTTAAAGTTATACTCCATGTGTACCAGATTTCAATTTATTTTGTCTAATTTTCTTCTGCTTATTGTTATCACCCTGCTGTGGATTCTCTTCACGAACATGTTAGGGAGGCAGCCGTCCCGTGGAACCGAAGCTATTGCTTCTTAGTTATTGAATTACAATGATCATGTTATCTTAGCAGGAGAGTTGTAGAAAATAGTTGCAGATGAAAATCTGTGTTACGAAAGACAGACCTAAAAGAAGTAGATTTGTAGTCTCTGAGCTATAGTTTTATAAACATCATAAAGTGACACGTCCAATCTACCTGTGAATTTTCTGGGCACTGCTGTTGAACTGTATCTAGGATCTGACCTTGTCTTCCTAGTTCCATGACAGCCACTCAAGAGCCAGCCATGGCCGATCTTAAACAATTGGAATCCTCTCTGACTTGGTCCTTCTGATTCTACATTATGCCCTGTAGCCTAGTCTCCTCTCGGGGACAGCATGGCCTTTAATGTGGAACTTGCAGTACAACTTGTGGCCTCCTGTTTCAGTCAGTATAGAAGCCCAAATCCTCTGAGTCACATCTCTGGCCTCGTTCATTCCCAGGCTCTTTGTCTTTCTCTTTACTTCACCTGTAACCCCTGCAGCAGGAAAAGCAAACTCCCTGCTTAGAATATTTGAGACGTGCTGTTTTCCTCACCTGAGATGCTGTAATCCCAAACATGCTTGTACCCATCTTTATATCCTAATGCCTTTACTACAATGTTAGCTACTGGCTGTTATTACAGTTTCATATTTTTATTAATGTTACATATTTTGATATTTTCATTAAGCCACAGTAACAGTTGGTTGGTCGTAGCAAATCCAACTAAACCTTTATATAATATTGAATCAATTTAATTTGGGGTTTAAAAGATGAAAATAATAATATTATTAATAACCATCACTCTGCAGTCTACATTATAATCTATTTGTGGATGCTATATCTGTCTACCTATCTATAGATATATTGAAGTTTTATATATATATATAAATCTGTATCTATCTACCTATCTAGATACATATATATAAACTCTATATCTATCTACCTATCTATAGACATATTGAAGCTATAAGTGAAATCCACTTATTCACTTATAGATGTTTCAACATCAATTATAAATATTTTTTAATTTCATATAATCATCTCAATAATTAGTCATAATCATATAATTTCAAAACAAATGAGCCATTATTTTAAAATGTATGACTATTTACACAATTATCCATATAGAAATATTTTAGTTATTGAACATGATTTTATGTTTGTGTGAATTGATCTCTGAGTATATCATACTTTATCAGGCTTTAAACTATACACAAAACAGATTTAAAAGCCAAGCCTTAAAGATTGGTCATTAATGAGAATTGGAGGTGATTGAAATTTAATTCAACACTGGGTTTTGTTGTAAAGGTTTTTGTTGTACATTTTTGGATAAGATGTTTATATGTGTAATTTTCGAAATTTGAGAGAAGAGAACAGACCATTATAAAAATATATGTAGTAGTCATTTATAACCTCAATTCTCCTTTCGAATTTAACAAATTCTTTGCCATCACAATTCAATTTTTTTTTTTTTTTTGCCAAACGTGTTCTTTCTTTAGCTGTTTATATATAAGCAACAAAAGAATCATGTTTTAACAAATATAGTGAATGGCTGTTTTTAAAAACGATCCTAGTGACTAATGTATAAACAAAGTCATCTTACAATAAGCTGTCATCAATAAAGAAATTTCCAATTGTCATTGTCTACTGTGCTTTTATTTGTCATGTATACATTTAGGTTTACCACATGATGTTTTGATACCCATAGTAAAATGATTCTTACAAACCAAATTTACATATTCTAATGTATGTTTTTGAGTAATTCTCAGTTCTCAAATATCTGTGTTCAAAGAAAGGAGAAAATGAAAGGATTTTTATGAATATGCAAAAATCTGAAACCCTCCATCATTCTCCCAAAGTCAAAATTTCCTGGTGATTTTCCCTGAAGACTGGATTCACACTACCTGATATCCAAGTGCATTCAGATTTCTAGGCTTATTTTTGACACTTTCAGTAATTGTAGTAAGTGTTGCTTTGTTTATTCCAGAAAAAGAACTATTCCTCTTTCAGGTATGTTTTAAAATTTTGAATTTTAATCTTCACATTTCCTGAACTTTCTGTTCTATTGTGATAAAGGTACATTTGATCTAAATAGCCTATTTAAATTGAATCAGTCAAATTTTTCAATCACGCTTTTATCACAGTTTTTTTTTTTCCGTCAAGGTTTCAGCAGTTTTACACTTATGGGTGCAAATAATGTTTGAATTTATCATAGTACAGAATTCACAAACTACTAATACTCAATTTAACATTTTCTTACTCTTGGGTGAACCCAACCATGTTTTTCATTTGACGAACGACTTGCGTTATTTTTCAAACAGTTTTTGTTCACTATAATCCCAGTGACTTTTTGTCTGAACAAGTTGGATTTAAGAAAATCTCCATGGTGGCTTGGTGCCCATACTCAGTGGTCAAGGAGCCGGCCACATATACCAGAGTTGGTGAGTTCAAACCTGGCCTGGGCCTGCTAAACAACAATGACAACTACAACCACCAAAAAATAGCCTGGCGTTGTGGCGGGTGCCTGGAGTCCCAGCTGCTTGGAAGGCTGAGGCAAGAGAATCGCTAAAGCCAGAGTTGGAGGTTGCTGTGAGCTGTAATGCCAAGTCACTCTATCAAGGGTGATATAGTGAGACTGTGTCTCAAAAAAAAGGAAAGAAAAATGCCATGGGAGTGACTGTTCTTAATCTTTATTCATTTTTTATGGAAGTGGATGTTTTCCTCATTATAGCAATTCATACATCTTATGGTAAAAGTGTAAACAAATCTTTTAGGGAAATTACATGCCAACATTTGTGTACATAATTGAAACCTATAGTGAAATACATTTTGAAGTAAAAGATGTTTTTGTTAGTATCAAGAAAACAAAACACAAACAAAATTGAAGGGTACACGGCCTTGTATCTGTATTCAACCAAGTTGCCCCACTGTGTTGGTATCTTCCCACTGAGTAACCAAGTCCCAGAACACTCAGGTCAATACATGTAGAAGTCAAAGGGACACGTCCGAATGGCAGCATCCTTTAATACTCCCTGTGCGACCTTGGCTCTGACATGGTACATCAGACTTCCAGAAGTATTTGGCTTGTTTTTCAAACTATTTGTTAAGCAAATGACAAGGTGTGTTAGTATTCAGAGAATAACATCCCAAATAATCAAACAGCACAAATAAAAATCATGAAATTTGAATGCTTTTTCATGGGATTAAAACATTTTATTAGCATAGGTAGCTATCTCACTCACCAGTGAGCACACAGAACCTGGCAGAAATGTGTACCGAGGCACTCACTGTGTCCAATAAGTTTTGGATCATTTAGAAGAAAGACTCATATGTTGTAACGTGTATTCTGGCTTAAATATACGTCACTGTCAGTTGGGAAATGAGTGTTCACGATACGTACTACATCATAAAAAATGTTCACATAAGAAAAAATTGTTCCTAATAGTAAGTACAACAATAAAAATAAAGTTCTCATTACCATAGTACAATTATTGATGTTTCCTTTTCTTCTTCAAAATTCTAGGTAATATTTCATCATCTTAGTTGATAATCATGAAGAATGACTGAGATGTTGGGTAATGGGGGAAAGCAATTATGTGGAATTACTTATTCCTTTGAATCAATGATACAAAAAATCGCGCATTCGTGTTCCAAATCCGAGCGGCTGTGGCCACAAAGCAGGGCGTGAGCGCAGACTTCACATTCGCCTTCATGGTTATCCAATTTCCAAACCCCGGCCATTCTACTTTCTCTCTTATTCTTCCTAAAATAAAAGAAACATTTCATTACCCCTTTAGCTGAACAGGGATCATAATAGTACTAGCAAACACTTCCACAACATTTGTTATAGTCCAGGACCACTCAGACTTTCAAGAAGGGTCTGTTACTATTATTTTTCCATTTCTCAGAGGAGGAATATAAAGCACAGAAATGTCAAGTAAATTGTCCTGGGTCACCCATCTGGAAAGGAGAAAGACCACCTGGTGCCAGACAGTTTAGTTCAAACGCCAAGTATATCACCTTCAGATTTTGTTGAAATTGTTGAAATCAAATACTAATTGAACAGATCTGGGCTAGGTGCTGAGCCTGTGCATTCTATTGAGCTCCTTGGTATCCACTGATGCTTCTTCCCTGCAGACCAGAGTAGCAAAGCATTACATTTTGTGTACTGTGTCCCTTGTGTGCCCAGCAAAGGCAGAATAAACATGCAGTAAGGAAGAACCCCTTCTCATGACACGTGGTTTCCAGTGCACTGAGCTTTCAACAGCCACAGCGAGCAGAAGATCTGAGGTGCCCAGACCCACTAAAGATTTAGGCAAGGTACTTCCGGCCTCACCATACTTGCTATACCAGCCCATTGCCCTATAATTAGGTCATTTTAATTTTCGATATAAATTAAATGCATGATTCATGCTCTGAACTGTTGAAAGAATTAGATATCATCATAAAACAACATTCAAAGCCAGAAGTGAGATTATATAAGATGCCCTGTATTTTATCTCTTCTGAGCCCTGTTTTAAAGAATTGAAAATTTTCTCCAAATGAGCTCTATACTATTTCTATTAATATGACATTTCATTAAGATCATTCTAAATGTAACAGAATTCTTTTTTCTGGAAAATGTATATTATTTCAATAATTTTAGGGATATATGCAAATGATGGAAATCAAACTTTTATTCAACATTCTTTCAACTTCACACAACCATAGCAAAAGGATTCAGCTGAAATATTTATACCCTTTTCTAAAATTTTGCTACAGCTTAGAGGTGGTGATTTTTAGCTTTGTCTGACTCCAGGCTTTGCTTTTTGACAGTCTTTTTTATTGATTCCCTCGAATCATTCCACATTCTTTATAATTCCTCTAAAGCTCTACTTATAGAGATTTACTATTTTGACAGATGATAAACAGTTCCTGAATTTATTGTGTTTTATATTTGATGACCTTGGTTAGCTCTGACAAATGTTTCTCTCCCTGATACATTAATATTTTTATCTTCAAGTTGTTTTTGCATAATGCGTCTGCATAATCGTGCCACCAGCCTGTTCAGACTTCTAAGCAACAAGTAGGGGAAGAACATATATTATTAAAGGATCTCTGGGAAAAGTCCTAATTTATTTGAAACAAATACAGGTCGTTTAACTTGGAAAGGCAAATTAGCTGAGATTTTAAGGAACCTTTTTTGATGCTGATTAATACCCACCTGCCTAAGATTAGCCAATAGTCCATATGTTTGCCCTTGTCCTGCGTTTCTCTCTCCCCTGAGAAGCAGCAGCCCATTTCCTCAAGGATACTTTCCATTTAATAGTTGTACTTACAGCTTTTTTGACGTCAGTATGTAACTGATCAAGTTAAGTTTTTCTTTCAATTGATTTGAAATCTTTTTTTTTTTTTTTAGAGACATAGTCTCACTTTGTCACCCTCAGTAGGGTGCCCTGGCATCCCAGCTCACAACAACCTCTAGCTCCTGGTCTTAAGAGATTCTCTTGCATCAGTCTCTCGAGTAGCTGGGACTACAGGTGCCTGCC
The DNA here is from genome assembly GCF_000181295.1 of Otolemur garnettii. Lineage (NCBI taxonomy): Eukaryota > Metazoa > Chordata > Mammalia > Primates > Galagidae > Otolemur > Otolemur garnettii. The sequence goes on along the minus strand of NW_003852430.1, from coordinate 11,683,849 downwards.
ACAAATGCCTGGCTATGATTTGAAATCATTTTCAAACTAACTATTCAACCCATTTATAACATGAATTAACCACACTCAGAAGATATTACTTTTGAAATTCACTTAAGAATAAGACAAAGCCAGACACGGTGGCTCACACCTGCAAGGCTAGGACTGTGGGCAGCCCAGGGGTGAGGATCACTTGAGGTCAGGAGTTTGGGACCAGCCTGAGCATGAACAAGACCCCATTTCTACAAAAAATACAAAAATTAGCTGGGCATGGGTGTACATGCCTGTCATTCCAGTTTCTCCAGAGGTTGAGGTGGGACAGTCACATGAGCCAAGAAATTTGAGGTTGTGGGGAGCTCTGATTAAGCCACTGCACTCTAGTCCAGGAAACAGATTGAGATGCTGTCTCAGCAATAAAAAGACAAAAAGATGTAAAACTCTGTAGCAGCCCATATAGCCTATGGCTAGGAGGAGTGAGAGTTATAAGAGATACCTGTATCACTCAATAATGGAACACCTTGGTGAAAAGGGCATGAAGAGGGAGTTAGCTCTTTAACAAGCACAAGAGCTCCTAAGATGACAGCAGTGGTGAATTGGCAGTCTCTACACCTGTGGTGTTGAGCGGCATGAGATCAGCCTTATCTTAGGCTGGAGGAGAAGGCAGTCGGGAGCATGTGCATTCTATCACAGACCCGCTTACTTTGACTCTGTCTCCTCCCCTGCCTACAGAATGCCAGCACAGGATCTCTCTGCTGAAGATCACTAAGCTCTGCTAAAGACTAAGATCTATCTATCTTTTTTTTTTTATTAAGTCATTTGTACATAGATCATAGATTTATCTTTCTAAGAAGACTGTTTTACTCTCTCAAAGACTCTCTCTCTCTCCCTTCTGTTAAAGTTAATAGCCCTCAAGAGCCTAAGAGCTATTGTTCCTGAGCCAGTTAACAGCATAGCATCTGCGTCTGGAACACAGCTAGATACGCTGGGCCTGGAGACCAACCAGTCCTGGGCCCTGATAAGTGGTATTCACGAAGGGACCCTGACAAAACTCTAATTATCCACACGTAAGTATCTGCTATTATGAAGAGCAGTCAGGTTAGAGAAGAGGGTTGGACATCTCTTAAAGCTTCAGTTTCCCTGGGAAAGACAAGAATTTGATGGAGAAAAAGACCAGATGCCTCCCATAAGTGCAGTGGACTGCTGAGGACTGCAAAGCCAAAATTGAAATTTTAAGATTTAAAATAGAATGTACAATAAAAGAAGTTACAGTTACATTTACGACACACAGAAAGACAGAAAGGTTATACTCTGAGAAGATAAAACACTGATGTTTAAGAGAGAGAAAATCAGTTACTGGATAATGAAATGCCAAATAATTGATAAAGACAAAATTTTAAAATAAAGCATATCCAGCTGCTGCTTCTAAGGAATGCAGCACGTGGCAGATTCTAAAGTGGCTTTAAGTGTCTCTCTGCTTTGGCATGGGAGTTATTTTGTTAGTAAAGGAATAAAAAAGGGTGTTTACAGTACATGTAACTGTGACATTTAAGAAAAAAGAGTTTATATTACAAACAGAACTATCAGAGCTGCCACCGCCAAGTTTGCACATCTGAAATTTATCGCATTCAATAGGAAATCTCCACAAAGTTTAACTTTTTCAAATAAATTCCTGAAATATTGGTCTTGTTATTCTTCAGTGATGTGTTTAGCTAGAACAGAACCCATTTACCAGTTTAGTACCTTTTTTATGGTAACGTAACCATATACAACTCCGATTTATAAGATGAAAAGCTCAAGCTCTGAATTTCTGGAATGAGTTTTCTTCACAAGGAAAGTGCCGAGTTGAAAGAAATAAAAAGTGTGTGTTAATAGGACATGAAGATTAGAACTGGAAATGCCCATCATGAGAGTCAACATTTCTCATCGACTTATTCTTTTGAAGTCGCATGGAATAGTTATGTATTTTTCTAGGCAGAAAAACAGAGCTATGGAAAACAAGCCACTCATCCTGTCCCCACCCCTGTCACTCCCCCTGTGTTGCCTTTGGTGTGGCCGTTGCTGAACTGGCATTTGTAGCTATAATCCTGGTCTTTGTGTTGACATTCAAAGTCTTGTATGCTAGGGGATTTCCAAATACATGTATCTTATTATTATTATTTTTTTTATAAAGACAGAGTCTCACTTTGTTGCCTCCAGTAGAGTGTCGTGGTGTCACAGCTCACAGAAACCTACAGCTTTTGGGCTTAGGATAATCTCTTGCTCAGCCTCCCGAGTAGCTGGGACTACAGGTGCCCACCGCAATGCCTGACTATTTTTTGTTGTTGTTGCAGTTTGGCTGGGGCTGGGTTCAAACCGACCACCCTCCATATATGAGGCCAGCGCCCTACCCACTGAGCCTGCCCAAATATCTTAATTTTCTTATCATCACAAGGAATTTTTTTTTGAGTTGGAAAAGACACTTTTATCTCCATACATGGAAATTTGGAATTCAAATAAATTTTAGTCATCTGTTCAAAGTAGTGTCAGATATGAATCTCTAATTTTCATTCATGAATGTCTCATTTTTTAGCAATAATCCATTTAAGGTAGGAAAATAAAATAAGGAAAAAATTGTGTCTAGAGTCCATCTTTCCCATTGATAAAATGGAATCCTCAAAATATTGTGAGACCATGAAAATATTGAAATAGGACCTCTCTTTGGTCTTTAAGAAGCAACGATGTGAAGGTGTTCCAGGATCAGGAAGGAATTGGTAAGTACAGTCCCCCGTCCCTCCACTTACACATTATGGTCCCCGTGTTTTCACCTGGTACAGAGAGACTCGACAGTGTCATTCCACACTTATCCTCCCCTCAGGGGTGAAAAGTTGCTGGTATCACATGCACATGTTCCAACTTGCTTCTATTTCATAGACAAGAGAATAGTAAAATAAATGATTGCTTTTCTCCAATTTAAAGTGTATCAGAAGGTATTACAACAACAAAAAAACCCTTTTATTTTCATATCATCACTGATGTTAAAATTAGCCAAAATGCCAAGTTTTAAAAGTATTTAATGCACACATGTTGCTTTCAGTTTCTAAATAAAATGCATTTTGTCATTTTAATAAGTTATCTTATGCGAAATCTTGTGAAATAATAAAGACAAATAATAGGAGAGTATTTTCACAATATTATTGAAGAAATAGTTATCTTTTCAAGGAGGGTGTCAGTTCTAGGCTTGTTACATATTGCAGACACTGTGATGGCATTTTCCCTCATTTAACTTATACCAACATTGCTATGTGGTAGTTAAACAATTGCCACATATTGCAGAGAAAGAAATTGAGACCACAGTTAAATAAGGACGTTTACACTGTTTATAAAAATCTGATCTATTTGATCAAAAATGAAGCTCTTAATCATTTTGGTCTTATATTTCAGGACAAATTTACATATTTAAATTTGTTCTTACTGGGTGTTCTTTAAGAGTGGCAACTCAAGCCATCAATCTCTGGCTTATCAATTTTATAAACCAATTCTGAATGATCAGTTTAGGGGCAAGCATAGTACAGGAAGGGAAAACATTACTTATTACCTATCCAACACACATTTACTTCTGCTTGCTTATTACTACAACATGGTTTCATTAAGGATCACAATGTACATACCTAAAATATATCTATATTACATATAACTCTCTATATATATTTCTCAGCCTTCCTTGTGGCCAGTAATGGTGAAGTACAACAGTTCTTTGCGATGAGATGTGAGTAGAAATATTCAAATAGGATTCTGGAAGGACTCTTTAAAAGTATTTGTTTCATCCTGAATAGACCTTTTTTTGGTAACCTTTGTTCTCTTCCATCATCTAGCTTGAAATAAAGATATAATCCTCTCATAGCTGACAACTTTATGAGATAATGAGAGTGATTCCACAAAAAGGGTGAATCTTACAGAGCCTGATTGTCTATCTTTGAGTTTCAATAGTCAGCTGTTATTTTAACAACAGTTGAAAACACAGTTCCTGTTTCTGAGTGTCTTTTATCACAATGTAATAATATTTCTCCTTGATAGAGTATGTACAATCAAGCTCATAAAAAATTGTTCTCATTCTAGATATATTTAATTCAAATTCTCTGTCTTTTTTTTTTGAGACAGAGCCTCAAGCTGTCCCCCTGGGTGAAGTGCCGTGGCTTCACTGCTCACAGCAACCTCCAAATCCTGGGCTCAAGCGAGTCTCCTGCCTCCGCCTCCCAAGTAGCTGGGACCACAGGCGCCCGCCACAACGCCCGGCTATTTTTTTGGTTGCAGCCGTCATTGTTGTTTGGCGGGTCCGGGCTGGATTTGAACCCGTCACCTTAGGTGTACGTGGCTGGCGCCTTAGCCGGTTGAGCTATAGGCGCCGAGCCCAAATTCTCTGTGTTAAGTCCCTCTGAAGGAAATTGAAGTGCCTGGCAAAAGTTTTTATATTGTTGAAGAAAAAACACCTTTTCCCGTGACGGAAGATGTATTTGATTTCATAATTAAAACAATAAAAAATTGGTTGGAAAACAGTATATATGATTTCAAAATTCAACTCTTTCAATCATATTAGTATTTCATTATATAGTCATTTGATCAAATTCTAATATAAATTTTATTTTTATTTTATATTTTTGGCCCTAAGACAAAGTATACATTGTTAGAGGAAATCTTAAGCAATTCCAAAACTATACCCAAGAGATCAAATAAAATCATAGTAAAATTAAGATTATTTATGAAAATGTGAAAGGAACAAAAGATAAAAGGAAGAAAACAAGGAAGGATAAAAGAGAGAATAATACATTAGCACTCTATAGAAAATAAAATATATTTCTTTCAACGGCAAGGATAAACCAGAGCCATGAATTGCTCAGCTTAATTCTATTGTTGCTTTTTATAATATTTTCAGAAAAAAAATGAAAATGGCCTATTTTAATCCTTACTGTTCCACTAAAAATTATTCTATTTCTTGTACAAATAGAGTCAGTGTGAGCTTTTGTACATTGAAATGAATTCAGAGAAGAATTCATGAAAAGAGGATGTGCCATTTTCCATTTGCTCTTGTGTAGAGTACTAATTATTATGAGAAAATAAAGCTTAGCAGAAATAGGAAAGGATTTTCCAAAATAGAAAAAAAAAAAAAAGGTATCATGAAAATATTTATTCTAAAGAGCAAAATTTCTAAATCTGTTTTCTTGTAAAAAATTAAAGAATAAACAAAGGCAGTAATGAATCTGGAAGATACGGATGTCATGGCACTAAAGAGGTTTGGGGGAGAGAGAGAAGAAACCCAAAGGGGAAAATGAAACAAACAAACAAACAAACACCTCTGAAAGTGGAAAGCAAGCTTCCACTATTCTCATGTAGCACACGGATAGATAGATACGTGTTCACACCACTCAGGGACTCAGTTCTGGGATTGCCTGTAATCTGATTGTCTTTTCTCCTTATTACCATCAAAAGAATCAGATGTTTATCAACAATGAAGTTTCCGAAGGTAGCCTCCCGTGAGCATCCAATTACTTTCTTCTTCTGCAGCCAGCTACTGGGAGATGAAAATTGATTGACAGATAAGGCTGGAGTGTAATCCTCCCAGCTCAGCGGTGCATCTCCAGATTAAATCAATATTGAGACTTTTCCAAGACTCTTCCACGGACACCCTGGGGGACCCTAATTGATCTCCAGGGGACTGAGCTTAATTCATTTTCAGCCCTTGATCACTCCCAGACTGAAGAACCCTCCTTAGGCCCAGAAACAGCTTGAAGTCATAGAAAGAAGTAACCAGAGCCAAACCAGGGCTCAACTCCGATGGCTGCAGCATTTTCCTTCCAGCATACAGTATGAGTTCTGGGCTTTTGATCGTGTGTAGTGCTACTCCCGCTGCCCAGAATGTCCTTCTGTCTTGGTCCATTTGGCCAAAATCCATAAACTAGGTAGCTTATAAACAACAGAAAAGTATTTCTCACAAGTCCAGGTCAAGATCCAGCAGATGTGGTAGGAGTCTGATTTCTGGTTCACAGATGATGCCTTTTTGCTCTGTCCTCACAAGGTCCAAGGGACAAGGCAGCTCTCTGGGGCCTCTCCTATAAAGCCATTGCTTCCCTGCAGGAGGGCTCCTCCTTCCACACTTAACACCTCCAATGGCCCTACCTCCTCACATCGTCACAGTGTGAATTTTGAGGGCACACAAACATTCAGACCACAATCCTTCTGTATGCACCATGAGAGTCTTGATTTTGGTAATGAATAGGTCTCCCTCTGCCTGGAATGTCCTTCCTGTTCTCTGTTTCTCTCTAAAATTCTACACATCCTTCAAAGTCTAAGTGGAAAGTTACCTTCCCTGGGAAGCTTTTCCTAGACTTGCACATCATCCTCTGGGTTTCAGATCGTTTTGTTTGGCTATCCTATGGGAAATTATATTAGGTCTTTTACAGCACATGTTTGCTTATTTAATTATGGTGTTTAATGACAAGGAAAGCCTATATGTTTCTCTTACATCTTTTTTGCACTCACGGAGTCCTCACCAAGTATAGTATGAACACAACCATCCAGGTTAAATCTTCAAATACTTCTGTACTTGCTTCTAAATAAAGTGTGAATAATAAATTATATCCTAGGAAGATTATTATTGGTAAAATCAAACACAATGTGTTTTGAAAAGTATGTAGTTTGAGGCTTTATGTAAATACCATCTGTTAATAAAAAGTAATGAATTTGGGCCTCACACATCATGTGTTCTATTCCACTTCTGTGGACTTTTGTAAAATAAATTGAATGACAGCAGAAAAGAGGTCCGGAGAATGTGCACCTTTCTTGATACTTGGCAAGTTATACAATGAGCTTTACTGTTTACTGGGAGTTGTAGAAATTCCTTTTGGGCCTGATTCACTGTGTCTCCAGATGTCTAGCGAGCAGAGATATGCCAGGCTGTGGGAGCACAGGACAAGTATTTCCCAGTCCAGCTACATTTTAGCTTCTGGAAATGGCTCTGAGAGTGAAATTAGCATATGGCCAATTTGCTGGATTCCCAGAGGTTCCTGGATCGTGCTGATACATCTTTATCTACTCATTAGGATTATGGCCTAAAATTTGATTTCCTGAGTTTATGCCTATTACTCTTGAAGTGTTATAGATAAACAGTTTATTCACATTATGTTTCACTTTCTTCTTCTATGTAGTGGATTAATTAACACTAAACTAAAAAATATATATATACTTGGTAAACCAGTACATCCAAATATACCTCTTCTGTTCTTAGTAATCTGGAAGTGAAAAATTATCTAATCACATATACCTATAATGCTTTTTAAAATTTTTTGTTATTGCTAGGGTAACATTTAAGGAAGTATACAAATGTTTGGTTTTGTTGTTTTAATATATTAATAAGGTATCTTTCAGAAATATTTAAAGTATATATGTTCCCTTAACATTGAAAACAGCTAATTAAACAAGCTCCTCTTAATGTGATCTGTATGAAATCAAATTTTGCTTTACATTTAAAAATTTGCTTATGATAATCTCTGCCCTTACCTTCATGTAAAACTGGGTGGGTCTCAGGAATTCTCCTCGTAGCTGCTCATTCTTAATGAACTGGCAAGTTACCAAAACAGTGTCAATTCAGAGACCAGAACACTCCGTGTTGTGGGATAGTCAGAAATCTGAACCCAGTGTGTCGTCATTCTTTTCCACCTACCTGTTCCATATGGTGAGACAATAAAGTGATCAAGTGAAAGAAAAATATAAAACAGCAACAATAAACAAAGAAAAACCAAAATGTCTGTGCTACATGCTTTACACAGGAGGAAAGGAGGGCAGAGAGCAATGAATCTTACAGCGGACATAGAAAAGGGAATAATAAGCTGATCCATTCTGATACTGGGGTCACAAAGGTGCTAAGTGAGCACATCTCAGCACCACTTGAATGATGAGTGATGTGGTTTTTGAGGTGTGTCACCTGACAGGAGATATATTGGGAGCCAGAGAGCACAGGCTTAAAAACATCAGCAGGACTAGCGACTGCTTTCAAATTTTTAAGGAAGATTAGGAGGTTTACTCAATGGACGGAACCAAGGGAAGCCTCCATGGAGGTAGGATTTAAAGTTCTAAGGAATGCCTGATCTTGGAAAATAAATTTCAGTACAGTGCTGAGAAAGACAGTTTGGGGACCGCACTGGATGAAACGCTGAAGTAAATAGCAGGTAATTGAGACGGAGAGATACGGCGTTTGTGTGGAGAGTTAACTATTACAAATACGGGCGACCTGAAAAAGTGGAGAAGGTCCAGGGTGAAGGTCACATTCAGTTTAACTCTGGGGTTGCCAAGTCAGGAGCTATGGTAGAGAATAAAAAGAGAAATTAAACAAGTAATTGTATGTAAAATGTAAGATAATGTATAAGTCTTATATACATATATAAAGATATGTTTATATTTTATATAAAGCATTTTAAAATTTCTACAATGTGTGTTTACATATATTCATATGAACTTACACCAGTCATGAAACTAGACTTAGCAAATAATTTCAAAATTCAGAACTGTAGTTAATCATTAGGTTGCAACATTCTGGGCTGGGCATCATGGCTCACACCTGTAATCCTAGCACTCTGGGAGGCTGAGGTGGGTGGATTGCTTCAACTCACAAGTTCAAGACCAGTCTGAGTGAAAGTGAGATGCCATCTCTACTAAAAATAGAAAAACAAAACAAAACAAAACAAAAAAACTAAGGTCAGAGTATCACTTGAGCCCGAGTTGGTTGCTGTGAGCTCTGACACCACAGCATTATATCCAGGGTGACAACTTGAGACGCTGTCTCAAAAAAAAAAAAGAAAAAAAAATTGCAATGTTCTAGAAGCAAAGTAATCTGCTTAGGTGGGAGATTTATTTATATTTAAAATTGGACAGCTTCTAAATTTCCTATCAGCACCGAACTCTAAGATAAGTATAGCTCAAATGTTCTGGACTAGGGCCACTATTGGCTGCTAAATAATTTTTTTTTTTTTTTTAAGACAGAGCCTCAAGCTGTTCCCCTAGGTAGAGTGCCATGGCATCACAGCTCACAGCAACCTCCAACTCCTGAGCTTAAGTGAGTCGCCTGCCTCAGCCTCCCAAGTAGCTGGGACTACAGGCGCCCGCCACAACGCCTGGCTATTTTTTGGTTGCAGCCCTCATTGTTGTCTTGGCGGGCCCGGGCTGGATTCGAACCCACCACCTTAGGTGTATGTGGCTGGCACCTTAGCCACTTGAGCCACAGGCGCTGAGTCTGGCTGCTAAATCTTAAACAAGATGCTCTTTTCTTTTTTTCTCTTGTAATTTCTTTCATCATTCACAAGTGCTATTGGTTTATTTTCATTACCCATGGCAAATTACAGGAGGCAGAATATAGTTTCTGATCCTGTCTTTCCTAATTACCAGGGGTGTTCTTCCAGAAAAAAATAACAGAAGGTGGTGACAAAGTCTAACCTCTACCAACATGATAACTGGAACTTTGCGTAAGTTAACTAATAATATTTTGGGGGAGGGGAGGCTTTCCTTACAGAACACTCTTAGAAATATGTTTCTGATTAAGGATTACCCAGGGGTAAACACAACTGGAATACACGTGTTTAAGAAACATAGCTCTTTGGAGAATGTTGCATAATCTGTATACTCTTGGGACATAATATTGCACTATTTCATAAAGTAGGCAATCCTGTTATGTGAGATGACTAATAAAAGTGACTTGAAACTGGAGCCATAATACGTGGAATGTGGGAAGGAAGGACCTGGCATGGAACATGTGGTCCCAGACGTCTGCCTTCTTCCTCTGCACCCTTTGAATCAAGCTTGACACTGGGTGACATGTCTATTATGTGATAAGATGACTGGCCATCTAATATATTTATCTCCACTCACATATGTGCTATGAACAAAGCTGTCCTTCAGTTCAATGGGTCAAATAATTTAGTAAGAAAAATGAATGGATTGAAAATTATGGTAAGAATAAACCAAAGGACGGTGGCTCCTCATTCCTAGCATAAGGAGATATAAGATTTGAGACAAATTATTGGAGGGAAATCTTATGAAGGAAATTTTGAAGAAATAGACATAAATTGGGATAATTTATAAAAGTCTTTTGATAGCAAATGCAAAGCTAGAAGAAAAGTAGCAATAACATTGTATTAGTTTGCTGTTAGCTATAGTTAAAATCTATATCAGCATTGTCCAATAGAACTATAATTTGAGGCACAAATGCAAGCTACATTTAAAATTTAAACTTTTCTAATAGCCATATTTAATCAAGAAAGACAATGTATTCCTGTTTGGAACTAGTCATACTTCTCTTGCTCTCTGTATGCTCATCCTATGGTCAGGGGTGAGAATTGTGTTTCTTTCTTCAATTACCTTTGAAGGAAGAAAAAAAAAGAGAGATGGAATAAAAAAAAAATTCTCTAAAATTAGTTTCTGCCACTGGAAAATCTTATAATCCTTTTGCTGGCTGGGAGATTTATTTTTTGCCTGCAAATGGAAGCAAATAAGGCCACTGATTATCCAAAAGATTGTCCAGGTAGCTGGAGAGAAAATTCGGGTGACTGTTGAATATGAAAGCTTCCTGTTAGACCACGGAGAGCATCTCACAGGAAAATGACACCAGACTGAATCATCATGGGCATAAACTTTTACATTTAATGGTCAGGATGGAATGTTGGTAACTTTAGATACTGCTGAATTAAGACAATTGCTTGTTTCAACACAGACCCCCAAAGTGCCTGCAAGCTTACTCGGCCTGGGAGCTGGTTTACCTCAGTGGGTCAGGTGGGAGATGGACAGACCAAACTTGAAAGGGTAACAGTCTTAACTTCCATACTCTCTCTCAATTTTAATACTTCCTAAGGATCTGACATGCAATGTATATAGATGACATTAAACTACTTTTATGATGAGTAGAGAGACAGCACCAATTTAAGGCAGCTGATGGACCTCATAGCCACACAGATACCACTACACAGGGTGGGGATGGGACTCTTGTGCACTGTAATAACCTTGTGCTTTAAGGCCAGGGTCTATCATATCTTGTGCTATGATATGTAACCTATGACTATGTCTTTGAATCATCTGAAATCGTAACTTTGCTGAAGAGGAGCCTCTATTCACCATCCTAGTCACTAGCAATACATGGTAGATGAGAAAATGACATTGGGAAGAAATAACTTTGCCATTTCAACTGAAATGCACTAAATCAAACATTAATCTTTCTCCCCTAGTTACATGGTGCATCAAAGCATTTGTAAGTGCACTGACAGAATTAAATAAAAATCTCACTTGTAGCAACGATAATTCATAAGACTAAAAATATATGTAGAAACTTAGTGGCAGTTTATTTGAAGGTGCCAACTGGTGAAATGCTTGTGGAAATAGATAAAATAAAAACTGTTAATATGACCATAAAAATATCATACATAAAAATAAATGTCTCCATCAACCCATATAAATGGATTCAAATAACTGTGAATGATGAAGGAAAAAGAGTAAATGAGCTGGTCAGGGATTATTGCAGACACAAATAAATGAACAAATATCACAATATTTAATCACAAATAACATGCTTCATAGAGTTCCTGTCTCCATTAGATGGTTCAAATCCTGGTGGTCATCTGAGAATTAATGGATGTATTATTTTGGATAAGTTACCACAGATAATTTTGTACAATATGTAAAAAGTGTGATGAGGAGAAACTAAGCCAGATGGTGAAACAAGCAAGAATAAAAAATTAAAGCAGCTGCCTGTTGACCAATTTCTTCCGTGACTGGTGACTAGGCAAACAATTTGGAGAGGAACAAAAAGGCTGGTGACCTGTTGTAATCCCCTAGTGAGCATAATAACTGAACTTCTTAGTAAATATACCAATAGCTTAGTAAATATAAATCATTATCTATGCAATTATCTTATGATATTGCTGGATTCCCATTGCTTAACTAAACAAACATATAACATAGAGAGAGTGTCACACAATCTCTGAAGTATAAGGGTTAGATGTCTTTGTAACTTAAGCTGTCCTTGTTGTGTGTTTACCTATGACCCTAAAAATAGAACAAAAACCTCTTCCATTATTTTGGGGCAGAAAGCACATGTGTAATATGGAAAGCAAAGTCTCAGGGAACCATATGGGGAATGCCAGGTCTCTCCTTCCTTTGTCTGGCCTGTGGATTGCTTGATTCTAAAAGTATCAGTAAAATTTATTACTGTATAAATTTTCATGAGTCATTCTAGATTTTATTCCTTGAGGTTCTGGAAACATGGATTTGCTGAAAAATTCTGTTTATATGTGAAATTGGTGTTTGAATTGTAAGCAGCTATTATTGCATATGGGTTTTGAAATTGATTTCATTGTTCTGTGTTTTAATGGAGATTTAGTGTTGTTATATTTGTATGTTTCATGTTAACCTACGATGTTAACATGACCAAACTGGAGCTGGGAAAACCCAGTAGGGGAGGAGTGAGAGAAGCTCTAGGGAGGAGCTAATTGAGAAAAGGAGATTCCAAGCACACTCCTGCATGGAATCATTCTGGCTTGTCCTGAGCAGAATAAGAAAATTGAAAAAAATAATAATAATAAAAAAGAGAAAACTGAGGAGGGGGGAAATGCTTTTACATAAGCATTGTGGAACAATAATTTCTGTGTAGAATCAATAGTTCATTTGAAAATAGGATAAGTTCCCAGTGCTAAATTTTACATGCTAAGGATAAATTTTAATCTCTTCCCATTGCTGGCATCGTGGTGTTGATCAGCATGCATTATGTAAACTTTACACAGTGAGCTTGACTAGTCAAATGGCTTGGCATTAATCATAAGCGGGACCATAGAATTAAAATCTCCTTCCATCCCTTTATGTTTCTGAAGCAAACTTAGTAATATTCAATTTCAGAGCCCTCTAGGACTAAGATGTATATTCTATTATTTGAGGTAAAGATGCATGGTAGTCAAATGAGAAAGAGAAAAAAAAAAAAAACTCAAGAAGGTTTGGGTAAAATTTTTCTGGTACCTTACTCTCTTAAGTTTGTTCCTTCATGGGTACAGTTAAACTCTTAGTTGACAATAGCTTTAATTTTAATCCCAATGGGTTAAAAAGTAAGAATAATAAATGGGACAATTCAGCTTGGAGGGAGAGTAGATAAGGCTCTCTCTCCTCTTGGACATTCAGTTTGTTTTAAATAAAAGTTAGCGCCAGTGATTGCTAAGTAATGGACACTGTTTCTCCAGAAACCTATCTTTTTTTTATCTCTCATTGTAGTGTCTTTGTGTGTCCACTTAGGCAATAAGATAACAGGATCTCTCGTTGTAGGTCTTTGTGTGTCCATTTAGCCAATAAGATAACAGGATCTCTCGTTGTAGGTCTTTGTGTGTCCACTTAGCCAATAAGATAACAGGATCTCTCGTTGTAGTGTCTTTGTGTGTCCACTTAGCCAATAAGATAGTAGGATTTCAGGCTTCCCTTTGGTTTTTGGAAATAGATTTTTTTCATGGGGAAAGTTTGGGATATCGATTTGACTGGTACTGCTGTGTATCTCATTGCTGTCCTTTTCCTTGGTGTCTTATGCTTGCAGATTACAGTTCTTACCCTTATCGTGTCAGTTTACAGAAAATCTGTATTCAGGGAATCTGGCAGCCACACTGCTAATTTCTGCCATCAGTTGCTGCTCAGGGTTAGTTGACAAGATTAGGGTACCTAGTCTTATTCTAAAAATAAGGAGAATTTTGTTCTATATATTCATTCTACATATGTCTTCTGCAAATGGTAGTAGATATAAGAAAATAGTGAGGGATTTTGTTTTTCAGGATTGTGGTTCCCAGCCAAGTGTTATTTTATCATATTGACCTTTAATGCCACCTATGACTCCATCTGCTTGGTTGGCTGGGCAACACAGAGAGTAAGTAAAACATCACTTGTATATATTTTCCACATATTATAGCATTTCCTGAATATTTGAAAAGTCAGGGTGTGTGGCTCTTGCATTATACTTTCTCTTCTTGGAGGCAAAAAAAATAATTAATCAATGCAGATATACCTACCAGTTGGGAATAAAGCCAGTATCCATGATTTAAGAGTTGAGCGTAAGCAGATGCTACTAGAGGTCTCTCTTGAATCAATTGTTATGAATGTTAAATCTTAAAAAAAAAATCATATCTTTTAAATCAACTGTAGTTAGTGGTGATAACAGAGTCATAAAACTTATCTTTAAAAAATAGAGGCTAAGATAGTGTGAATTCTTTTTTTTATAAGAACATGCCAGTTTTCTATAATAACTGTTCAAATCCTAGATTCACCACATGTGAAGTTAGCATTTGAGCCTTAACAGCAGTCATTTCCACTGTAGTGTAGCATGCAAAAGAGAAAAAAAATAACATTCATTATCCACTTTATGTCCCTAAGACATTAAGGTATATTTTATTCTTTAACTCTGACTTATCTGGATAAGAATAAGAGAGTATAGAGCTGGGTAACAACACAAGTCACAGATTGTAAAATAACCAACATGAATCCAAAAAATCTCTCAAAAAGAGATTTTTAGCTTGATTACACTAAATTTTACTTTGATGTGATGAGACAATATTGCTGGTTTTGATCAAAGAAGTGGAATTATTCAACATCTTTTTATCATTGTCATAATATGGTAGCAGTTATAACTATTACCACAAAAGTGAAAAAGAAAATAGGTAATAAAGTTTGTGGGACAAAATTTTTTATTTCAAATTAATATGAGGGTACACATTACAAAATTTTAGATTATCTTGTTCTCACTTCTAAGGTAAAGTTCCAGTTGTGAAAGAACCCCCGTCACCTCGGGGGCATGTTGAACACCCTCGCACACCAAAAGCCCTTCTGCTAATCATCCTCCTTCCCTCCTTCCCCTCTCACTCTTCCACCTGCCCCGTACTAGACTATGTTTTTGTTTTATTGTTGATAAGAGCGTGTCATTGTTTATGCATTGGTTTCATATTAGCACTGAGTACTCTGGATATTTATTTTTCCACTATTGAGATACTTTACCAAGAATAATGTGTTTCAACTCCATCCATGTCAGCATAAAAGATGTAAAATCTTCATCTTTTTATGGCTGAATAGTATTCCATAGTACACATATACCACAATTTGTTAATCCATTCATGAGTTGACAGGAATTTGGTCTGCTGCCATGACTTGCCAACTATGAATTGAGCTGCAATAAACATTTTTGGGCAAATGTCTTTGTGTAAAAGGATTTTTGTTCTTCTGGGTAGATACCTAGGAATGGAATTGGGGCACTTAACTCCAGTAAGATTAGCCCACATCACAAAGTCCTGAAACTATAGATGCTGGCATGGACGTAAAGATACGAGAACACTTCTACACTACTGATGGGACTGCAAACTAATACGGCCTTTATGGGAAGAACTAAAAGTTGACCTTCCATTTGACAAATGACATTTTGAGAAATGTTTTCAATAAAATTATTTCTTTGGAGCCAAAATGTTGAGATCATTTAAAATATTAATATTCTGTGGTAGAGATTTTATGCAAAGTTTTTAAAAATTGTTGATCATAAGACTCTTTTCTCCCAGACTTCTCTGTAATTTGGAGGATGCAAAATCATCTGTAATTACTATATCTCCTTTCAAGAGCACTGACTTGTGTGTGCAGCAACATATAAAAAATATTTTGTATATACGTATAACATATATAAAATAACTTTTATATATAAAATATATTTAACCTCTTTGGGATAAGGTTTTTTGTTTGTTTTTGTTTTTGACAGAGTCTCTGTCACCCTGGATTGAGTGCTATGATGACGTCATAGCTCACAGCAACTTCAAACTCTTGGGCTCAAGAGATCCTCTTGCCTCAGCTTCCCAAGTAACTGGGACTATTACAACTATGGCCCCACACAATACATGGTTAATTTTTCTATTTGTAGTAGAGATGGGACTTCACTTTGTTTAGGCTGGAGCTCAAGCAATCTGCCTGACTCTGCTTCCCAGAATGCTAGGATTACAGGCATGGGTGACTATATCCAGCCAACTTCTTTGGAGTAAGTATAGGGAATGTATTCCTAACCCAAATCATAAAAGATTTTAATAACAATTACTTTTCACAGATATTTCTCATTAAATATATTTAGAAAAATGGAAATCTAAGGAAATATTGAAAGAGATTATAGACAGCATACTTAGACTCTGTGGTGTTTTTAAATAACTACTAAGCACTCAAATGCTTAAACTCTCAGTATGGCACACATATTATTTGACATATACTATCTTTTTGTAGGCACTGTTATTTCAACTGTGCAGAAAGGAACATGAAACTCAGATATGGTGAAATAACCAAAACCGACTCAGCTAGTAAACATTATGGCTAAGTTTCAAATCACATTGGGTCTGATTAAAGCACATAATCTTAGGCACTACACTGTAAAACCTGGTATAACAAAAGAAATTACAAATCATATGCAATATTACACGACAAATTTGACATGTTATTGTTATATTTAGTATTAGTGTTTTTGTATGGCAAGGGCATCTACTCCACATGGAACAAACTGATATCACTGGGCAATTTTCTTGAAAATTTAACCTGATCTACATAATTGAAGACAATAAATATGGTCCAGATCTAAAATCAACTACATTAACTCTCTATAGTTTCAACTTACTGAAAAAGTAGTTAGCCTTTAACTTTTATGTGTTTTACTTAAACAGATTACCTGTCCATCTAGTGACTTACATGTGAATAAAACATCATGCCATCCAGGACTTTTATTCACCATGAAACATTGGCACACCATTAATTAATCCGTAATATAAATTAACAAATTAAACTTGAACAAAGTGTACAATTGGTAGAAACTCAACGTCCTTGTTCTTTCTTCCCTTAACATTATACATAGTTCTTTATTGCTAAAATTATTAAGGAATAACCTGCGAACAGCCAAGACTGGGTAGTACAATCTTATGAGAAATATAAAATATTGTATTAAATAGAAAAAGTGTAAAACATCTTTCATGCTGCATCTCTGTGCTATCTTTTATCTTTCTATAATAATTAAGCCCTTAGCAATTTTATTCTCCCACAATGGAAGACACGTTTAAACTCTTCAACTTAATGCCTTAATCTAAAGTCCTTAGTGTTAAGTGGCATTCTTACAGGTATTTAAATAAATCATTCCACTTTGTAAAATAGGCAGAACTGTTCATGTTATTTCCATTTTGAGCAGTAAACAAGAAAAACTTAAAATAACTTCCACATTTTAAGATCTGATGAAATAAAATTTGCTTAGCCTGAAATATAAAATCCCTCATGAATTTTATTGTTTTCCCAGAACCATTTCCTCTACTCTTTGCCAAGAATTATATCTTCTTATAACATGACTTTGTTCTTTCCCTAACACTCGGCACATACTATGCCTCAGGTTTTCATCAATTTTCCCATATTGCTGCTTTTCCTAGAATGCCTTCATAATCTGGTAATATCTTTCTCATCCCTAAGCTGATTTATCATTGGGTTTCCTTCAAGTAGAATTTATCACTCATTCATTTATCCTGAATAAATATGAAAAAGATTTATTTTGTTTCATTTATCGGAACTTACATATCAAATACTTTATAAATGCTACCTACAGTAGGAAATGGAATGGTGAATAAAATAAAAACGAAGGATGTCTGTGGTCTATGTCATCATGTTAAACATCTGTGCACCGTGTTATGATTGCTGTTTCCTGTCCCTCTACCCAAAGGTGCTGCGAGGATAAGAGGGTTAAAAATGAATGCCCTGCCCATCCCCCTGTCTTCAGCACCAAGCATACTTATCCGGTTATAGCTACCTAATGCATTTTTAAATGACTACTTAATAGCTTTCTGATTGACAAAAATCTCAAAAGTAACAGAGAAGCAAATCTTATTTTTTCTTTTCTTTTCTTTTTTTTTTCTTTTGAGTCAGAGTCTCACTACATCACCCTTGGTAGTATGCCATGGCTTCACAGCTCACAGCAACCTCAAACTCCTGGGCTCAAGTGACTCTCCCACCTCAGCCTCCCAAACAGCTGGGACAAAGGTGCTAGCCACAACCACCCAGCCTTTCTTTGTTGCAGTTGTCATTGTGGTTTAGCTGGCACGGGCCAGGATCGAAACTGTCACCCTCGGTGTATGTGGCTGGTGCTATAACCACTGTGCTATGGGTGCCAAGCCCAAACTTACATTTTCTAATAATTTGGAAGGATGGCCTGAATATGAATTAAGAATCAATTTCAAAGACTTCTTTAAGTGTTTTTCTATAACCCCTGTTATCATATGTTATGCTTATTTCTTAATTATAATACACAAAGTTATTATTTCATCTGTTCATGCCATAGCAAAAACTAAGAAACAATTATACAGCAAACTAAGGAATATATTTCATTTGGGCATGTACTACATATGCTTTGTTAGTTTTACTGAGAGTTAAGTTATTTTGACTGAGAACTAAGAGGGCAAGAGACTAGTGTTAAAAATAGTATTTCTAAAGTTTGGTAGAGGTTATTTTAAGATAGAAAAGGATAAGAAATAAACTAAACATCACAGATTAACATAAGAACATGGTAAAATAAAAGTAATTTTGTATATAAATTTGTTGTTTGAATCATGTTTGGGTCTAATTAAATTAACCCATTAGATACCCAGAATTAGGTTCTAAACCTAACTCGGTTTTGGCTTCTATCTTTTTGTAAATTTTGTTTGATTATTCAACCACTGTCAAAGAGCGTACTAATAATGCAGGGATAATGCAAGACAGTGAACTTATTCCCTTCATTTCTATGTCCAAATGTTATAACATTACTAATTGGTATATGATAAAATGATTTGGCAAATAATCAATGATCACTTGAAATTTAAGACAACATCTATTAGCTTTTAGTTATTCTTAACTACGAGATTTGGTTTTGACCAAAAAATTATAGAACATTTTTTATTTGATAGTTTTATTTGTTAGATTTAAATTTTATCATTTATTTTCATATGTAAATTTAAATTGAAGTTTTGCTTCATCAGAGAGAGTAAAAAAAATGAGTGTAACAACAGAAGGTTAATACCCGGAACTGACATCTCATGGTTGCTATTGTAAAATTTGTTTATTTAAAATGTAAATCTATACTCAGGCTTGAATTATTTTCCTTAAAAAAATCTGTCAGGGCGGCTCCTGTGGCTCAAAGAAGTAAGGCGGTGGCCCCATATGCTGGAGGTGGCCAGTTCAAACCCAGCACCAGCCAAAAATTGAAAATAAATAAATAAATAAATAAATGTGTCACTCTCAATGTTATAGGATCTACATATGTAGGGATAGGTATTCGTCTGAAACATAGTAGTGATTGAATTAGAAAACATAACAGCTCTCCTATGGAAGAAAATGTCTCCAGAAGCAGAAGCTGTGTATTTAGCTGTTGGGCTCTATCAAGTGTAAATATGCCTTTCTGTCATAGCAGTACCTTCTGAAATTGATAAAAAGCAGAATTTTAAAAAATGACCCCTGGGGGGAAAAACTCACCTTCTTTACACTATTTGATTACAAGAAATAAAAACTTACAGACTGATAAAGAATGTTTGTGTTCTAGAGAACAATTAGCTCAATATCTTATTATATGTAGTCATTCTTGAGAATATGTATTATAGTAATATAGGTATCTTTTCTCTCATAATCATTTATGGGATTTGTGCTCCAAATGCTATTGGATATAAAAGTATTTCATACTTTTTTTAAATGGTCCATCTATTTTCTATTTAGATTTCCTGCAGACCTCTGAGTCTGGAAAGCACTGTGCATAGTCAACAGCTTACAAGGATTTCTACAGAGAGACGGTAGATTAAGTGTGTTCACATTGGAAAGAGAAAGCTGTGCAGTGGCCCACCTTCCCCTAGAGTCAATGAGTAAACACCCACCAATTAAACACTCAAAGACTGCATCAAACAGAGCTATGAACAAGTGCTAATGTTAACGGTCTGTAAGGGAAAGTCCACAAGACCCAATTGTCATGAGACACAACAATTTATTTGGAACAGAAAAGATGTTGGCAACACTGAAGCAGAGAAGTTCTCCTGAGGCCTGAAGACTGCAGTTCTTGTATTTAAAGGTTGTTTCAAGTATCTTGTTAAGGAAAAATTGTTGTTGGAGTTTTCTAATGGTTTAACATAGAATCTTTTCTCTTTTTCTTCTATTCCTTTTCCCCAGAGGATTCATCATCCATTCTCATGATTTTAATATATTCACTTCTCTTATGTCTGCAAGCACTGCCTTACACATGACATAACAAAAGACCGCAGGGGCAGAGTACCATTTACATTACATCATCTAAAGGGTATGTACATCACATATGACTTACTGCTTTGATGAATACCTTAAACACACGACTGAGGTAGCATTTGACAATTTTCTCCACTACAAAGTTATACTTTTTGTCTTGCTTTCTATACTGGGCTCTTTGCAGAGATGTCACTGTGTGACTTCTAGTGGATCCAAGAAAATTTGTTCGTTTCTTCCTAAAAGGAGAGAAGTATTAACTTCCAAACTTTTTCATGCCAGAAACTTGTGGTCCCAAGAGTGCCTTCTAAAAGTGTAAACCATATGTCTCCTAGAAACTTACCATACCACCCAGCCAGCTTATCATAAGTTGTTCCAAGAGAGAAGCACTGACACAGAAGAATACAATTGCATTTGATGAATTAAAGACACCCTACTCAAAAGAATATTCAGTGTGGATTTTTTTTTTTTTGTAGGACTTCATGTTATAGGCAAAACTACAGGGGCACAAAACAGAATAGTAATTTATAATGATTGTATATTGGGTGATGATTTGAAACAAGAGGCCTAAAGGAACTGTTGAGTTTAATGGTTATATTCTACAGGTTAATTATATTGTTGGTTACCCAATAAATGGTATAGGACCTAATAGTATCTTGTCAAACATTCAGAAATATATACTATAAAGTATTAATTTTTCTACATGTAAATTACACCTTAATGTTATATCTTTTTAAAAAACAAAAGAAGAACCCACTATATTTACCATCATGAAAGTCCCAGCTGGGGAACTTTCTTTTCTAACACTGCTAAATTCTAAATTTTATAAGTATCATCTCCAACACAATAGCTTAAGTGTTCAAGAGTCTTCTTATTTGCATAACAGTAATGTCAAGGATAATATTGATTTTAAGAAAATTTGTCATGCTGACTTTATAATATGATCTTTGAGTACAAGACAACTTTTCAGAAAACAAATCACTAAATAACTGTTTGAGTGTCATGATAGCTTTGAAATGAACACTTGGGAAAGTACCTCTCTTGCTTCTGGTCATCTTTAAGAATGGCAAAAAATAATCATAAATAGATAATAAATGATAAATGGATAAAGAATAAATGGCCCATAAAAGTGTGTGGATGTAGCATTGTTCCCCCAAAAGCAAAGGCATTGAAAATTTCTAGAATAGAATTTATGATGAGTTTGCCTGTCTAAAAATGTTGTAACCACGAAAGGCACTCTTTCTCTTTTTGAAGTCAATGAAATTAGAAAAATAGTATGGGCACCTGGGGCTTTCTCTACTATTTGTTGAGTACTTAAATATATAAATATTGCAGATAAGTGATAATCTTTATAATCTTTCAGTATAATTTTTGGGTTTTTTTTCTTTCAATAGAATTTTAATTTATACAAACTTTTAACTGATGCATTTCAGGCAGGAATTTAATTAAATAAGACTTCTTCTAAATACACTTTTCTCTTTTACTTTTTTTTAGAGTCACCATTAAATGACTTCATAGAAACAGAAAATAATAGGTTTAAAATGATGAAAAGAATTGGAAAGGAAAATAATTAGAAGAGGTTTCAACAGATTGTTAAGAACACTTAATGATGATTGGGAAGTGCTAACTGATAAAATAGACTGGCAGAAGCTATAGCTTAAAATATATACAGAGTTTGCTTCACAAGAGTAGTCAGGGATTCTGTACATAGTAAACTTGGAAACGCTTTAAATTTGGAAACATCACACCAGCAATGTTAGGTAAGTCACGAGGTTAAAGCCAAGGATATTAATTTAAGTTTCACAAAGCAGTTAAACTACCTGTTTCCCTACATAATTTCATGTTCAGAGTGCCAAGCAACTATGAATTTACACTTTTTCTTAAGGAATTGAATGCTCCTAAGTCATGAATTTTTCAAGGTCTAAGACAAAGCACAGACAGTGAAGAATGACATTGGCCATATCCTCCTCACATGCACAAATTTCCTCTCTCAAAATTTCAGGCATCAGCCCCAAATAGAAATAGCCATTCTGTACCAACAAAAGTTAAAGAAAATGCACAGAATGAAAAAGAGAAAGGAATGATTTTAAAAATAAAATCTGTGACTGAAAGAAAAGGAATAATTCCAGAAAAGGAGCAGATTTTTTTTAAAAGACAATGTTATTTAAAATGGTCACAAGGAAACAGTGATTTCAAAAATGAGAACACAGTGCTATAAAAAAAATAGAACAGTAGGAACACAAGAGAAGTATTTGAAAAATTTATATATTTGAAGTAATAGACTTTACTTTCAATTCTGTAAGTATAAGAGCAAAGTTGACCAAATTGAAAATTGATAGCTTTTATTTGATCATCAGAGAACTAATGTCACAGGATGAAACTTCATCTGGATATCTTAAGGAGGTGAATTCAGAGAGCCTATGTGGTAATGGATTACAGTTGGAGACATTAGGAGGAATTTATATTTAATGCAATATAAAAGCAGATGTTTACTTACACAAATAATTAGACTTGTGTATATACCTGGAATATATATATATATATTTTTTTCCTGGCTCTGTTAGTTGAAAGATTGACACCCAACAGCATACCCAGAGCCTAGATTTTGTTCTCTGACACCAATTGTTAAAAAAAAAAAAAGACAAAAGAAATAGAAAAGGAGGGAGGAAGAAGAAAAAAAGAAAAAGAGAGAGAGGAAGAAAGAAGAAGGAGGCTCTTTGTGTCTTTACCACCCTGCCCTGCCTATGAAGGCTGGTTCACTGTCTATGGAAAACGTATCCTGTTTTGTAAACATTCTTACTCTCTAACCCTATCTTTCCCTTCTTCAATAGACTATGTTTCATGCTTGCCAAAGAAAGAAAGAAAGAGGAAAAGAAAAGAGAAAAGAGGAGAGAAAGAAGAGAAGAGAAGAAGAGAAAAGAAGAAAAGAAAAGGAAAGGAAAGGAAAGGAAAGGAAAGGAAAGGAAAGGAAAGGAAAGGAAAGGAAAAGAAAAGAAAAAAGAAAAGAAAAGAAAAGAAAAGAAAAGAAAAGAAAAGAAAAGAAAGGAAAGGAGAGAGAGGAAAAAATTGAGTTTCCTTAGAGAAATAGATACTTCTTGGATTGGGTCAGGAACTATGTAAGAATAAACCTAGAACCTAGATCATCATGCCAGAAGGTAAAAAAGGACAAAAATAAAATAAAATGAAATAAAATAAATTGGGGGGTTATGTCAAAGAGCCAGAAGAACCAATTCACCCAATTGTAGTCTCCAAGAAAGACTTTGTGAGAGGATGGATGGAGATTATGTGTAGATTTAACTGGACTACTGAGTATTTAGCAGAATGATTCTTCTTTAGTACTATTATAATTGTAAAAATTTATATTAATTTAAAGTGATTACTTAGAAATAATAATATATTAATATTTCATGGCTCTGTACAAATTTATACATATGATATTTATTAATATAATCTTATTGCTTTAATCAATATATTTAAAAATTTCCCTTGGACATTTCTTTTTTTTTTATTTGCTCTTTGAGGATCTCAGATATCTGAGTCTCAAAAGATACATATACATATTCTAGCATATACTATGCATATATACATTTATATGCAAATAAAATGTAACATATGGATATTCTTTTCAGGTCACCATTATTTGATAACACTAAATCTTTGATGCCATGTGAAATGAAATGACGACTTTACCCTATGTCTAGGGTTTGTCTTATTATTATTATTTTTTAATCACAGCTAGTTGTAGAGGATTAAGAATCTAATTTAAGAAATATTGGTAAGGAAAAGATAATAATGATTCATTAGTCTCCTGCAGATAAGTACTATTACTTTCAAACTGTCATTTTGAGATATTTGAACTACAGAAGGAAAATATGTTTTTATAATATTCTTGTTAACTTATTCTATTATAAGAATGCAAGTTTCTTTCCCTAGGGAATTGACTAGGTGCTATTACATTCTGTGGCTTTTGAAATTTTACAGCTTAGAAGTGTTTTTCAAGTACACAATGCTATTATATGATTATGAGTCACTTTTTATTAAAACTAAATGTAAGTGATTCTCCTGGCCTACTATTTTACAGTTGTTGATAAAAACCAATTTTATTTTACATAGATAGCATTTGTTTTAATATAAGTAAATTTCAAAAATATTTTTAAAGTCACAGTTGTTCAAAAAAAATAATATAAATTTAATAAGAAGCCACATTATTTGAATAATTCACCCTGTTCCTAGAGAAGAAAATTGCAGGCATGAAACCTGTAAGTTTTATTTATTTTTCTCATAGTTTGAAAAATATCATTTATTCCTATAAATTTAAGTCCACTTATTCACATAAAATCATATATATAATTTTGACGTGCAAACTTATCTACAAGAAGCTGCCAATCAGATAGACTAAGGAGATTATTTTCTCAGTTAAAAATATTTTTCCTTGATGGTTTCTATTAAGAATAAATAACTCTTCCCTAAAAAAAAAAAAGAAAGAAAGAAAGAAAGAAACACAATTAGGAAGTGAATTTCAAGCACAAACCATATCAATAATAAAGAAATTCATGTAAATTGATGTAATATGGATATAGATATCCATGTAGACAAGGATAGAGGATAGCTCATGTATCTCTTTATAATTTTGAAAATATTCCATCTAAATATTAACATAAATTGAACATTTTACCTCTACTCTGTTTTTATATATCTTATAATAATTAATATAGTGTTAAGACAACGTGAAACACCACAAGATTTCACACAAGTCTATCACTCTGAGTATGCCACCACTGAACAGAGGCAGGAACACAGCTCTTAGCAACGTCATCCTGTCTTCTGGTGTTAGGGTCGGGTGACTGAAACTAGGTGGCTTCTGAAGCAGGCTAACACAACATGAATTAAAACTGCTTCTGACTTTTTTTTCTTCCATTCTTAAGATACTTTACTAAGAAGAATGTGTTTCACCTCTAATCAGGTAAACACAAATGAGGTAAAGTCTAAGTCTCTATCTTTTCTGATGGCTGAGTAGTACCCAATGCTAATTGAACCCAATATATAAACAACTACACACCCACACAAATGAAAACGCAAAAATATGGTCTGGCAGGGACAGGGAAGGATGGTGGGCATTGGACAGGATCTCATCTAATGAGCACAATGTGACGCTGTTCAACATGCCCCCCGGGCAAAGGTCTCAACTACAACTTGAACTTTACCTTAGAATTAAAAACAATGTAACCTAAACATTTGTACCCTCATATTAATATATAATTTAAAAAAAAAAAACCACTTCTACATAATGGAAAGGGTACATTTAAGAAAACTAGTGGTAGAAACACCTGAGCAAAAAATATTTGTGATAGAAATTTCTATATGGATACAGAGATACCAAGTTCTGTAACTTGAGATTTGTCTATTACTGGAGGAATTTAAAACATTTTTGTCCAGGGCTCATATTGCACTGTTATTTATTATTTAAAATGCCATAATATGATAATTATTTCTGATTTCATAATATATCAAATACAATAATTCTCTTAATTGCTTTTATACGTTGACCATCCATTTTTCACAACTCTATACTATATTTGATGAATTCTCCATTGCGTATTTGAGGAAGGAGAGCTTAGAAGAACTAAGTTTTTGTCTGTGTTGAATTTTTGTCATATTCCACACACAATGGATTAGCAAAAACTCTAGCCTACCAAGAAACTAGCCACTTCTCACTAATTCTACCTTTAATCTATGATCTAAGACACTGCCTTTCATTAAGTGAAGTTTAGTGTGTAGTTTCCTTACCTTAGGTCCTTGCCTCCTCCCACTATCCTCACAGAGGCTGTTTTTTTATATAATAGCGCTATGGGCTAAATATATCTATCCTCCCCCAAAATGTGTATGTTGAGACCCTAGCCCCCAATGTGATGGTACTTGGAGATGAGGGACTTTTGGGAGATAATAAAGGTTAGGTTAACTCCTGGATGGAATTAATGTCTTTATGAAAAGAGGAAGAGAGGTGAGATATTTATTTCTTCAATGTGAGGACACAAGGTAAAGGTAGCTTTCTGCAAACCAAGCAAAGGGTACCCTCCAAGCCCCTAACCATGCTAGCACCCGATCTTAGATTTTTAGCCTTCAGAAGTGGAAAAAAAATTTGTTTAAGCATTTTGTTATGACAGCCCAAACTGACTAAAATAAGTAGCCAGAGAGATCTTTTTAAACTATTATATATAAACTTGGAATTACAATAAACTCCAAATCCAAGTACTTATTATGGTGCAAAGGCCCAAATGATTTGTGTCTTAGTTACCTCTAACTTCTCTCTCTCTCTCTCTCTCTCTCTCTCTCGCCCACCCCACCTCACAGATGCCTCTGCTATTCCTCTTACCTGTCAGTTACCCTCCCTCCTCACAGCATTTACACAGATTGTTTCTTCTGCCTGAAAGATTCTCTTCCCAGATATATATAAAGTGTCTCTCACTTCCTTCCTGTTTCTACTAACATTTCTCTACAACCGATGGTCTCTAGTGCTCTCAATCTGCTATTCTTTCTCATACCATATTACCACCTGAAAATGCACATTTGTGTTTATTTTTATTCTTTTATCAGGTCAATGAAAGGAGGAACTGAATGGGTTTTGCTTACTGCAGTACTCCCAGCTCTTAACCCAGTGTCTGACACATTGTTATTGCGTAATGAACATTTGTTGATGAATGAATCAAAGTTCTCTCAGCTCAGCATGTGTCAGAGCTCATCATTGGTTCTGGAGTCTCTGACTTCTAACCCTAAGTGAGACTGGATTTAGCTTCGCCCCTCCCCCCAGGTGTAAAGAGTTCACTAATATTTTGGTGCAACTAGCCTGTGAATGTCGTAAAAGTGTTTACACACTCTTCATCAGATTTGAGATATTTCTAATGTTAGGGGATCTTTTAAGGTGCTCCAGCATGGTTAAATTTAATTATTTCTAGTATGGCAACTCCAAGTGGGATTTTATAACTCAAAACATTACAAACCAAGGAAGTGGTTGAAAAGAACAAAACGAGACAATATAGGTTAAAATTTTACTTTTAATATATTTAAACTATTTGCTTTAAAATCATGATTTGATCATTTAAAGAGGGGTCCTCAAACTTTTTAAACAGGGGGCCAGTTCACTGTCCCTCAGACTGTTAGAGGGCTGGACTATAGTTTAAAAGGACAGGCAGTGTCTAAGCAGGACAGGCAGCGGCAGCAAAAACACCCAGCTGGCTGGATAAACGGCCTCGGCGGGTCGCATGTGGCCTGCAGGCCATAGTTTGAGGACGTCTCCTTTAAATGAATTATCTATATTACTGAGGTTGATAGGTTTCAATCTATTACTAATGATTTATTCCAAATAGCCCATTAATAAAACTCATAAAAGTTACCCCAAAGCGATTTCCATGTCTAACTTTGAACTTTTAAATTCTCCCTTCCATGAATCAAGTTGGATCATGCTGAAGACTTTTTTGTGAAATCTTCTATGCTATTCCAAAATTAAAAAATAATTGGCGTTCATTAGTAGAGAACATTCATCCCTAATAAATTAATGGTTTCAATACGTTTTTAAGCTTGACATTAGATTTAGGTATTTATTAAACCTCCTTTTCCCTGTGAAAGAAGAACATATTAAAGAATATATTCATCATTAGTTGAAACCAAAATACCAAGAGAACAAGTGTCAGTGGTGAATTACTTTAAATTAATGCAGTATTAAAATACTCTGTAGTGGATATGCAAACATTTGGGAATTTTTGAAAATTATTCCTCTACCATTTTCTCTCTGATTAGAGAAAGTGGTAAAATATTCGTCAGAAAAGTGACCAACTTGCTTCAATAGAAAGAACATATTTATGGTCACAAGTCTGACCTTATCGATGGCTTTCATCTGGTCTACAAGTCTTTCACATTCAGTTTTTTGTGCACCGATACTGAAGGCTGCTTGTTATTTTTAGACCCAATGCTGTAACTAGTCACCAGCGTTAGAAGCTCCCTGCCTAACATGGTCGTGGTTGCAGGGTTGATTGATATTATTCCTGACACAGGTCAGGCAGAGCCGCAGCCTGGGTCATACTGTCCTGGCAGCTCGTCTCTTTCTTGCCCTTGTGCTTTAAAGAAATATGAACCTACTGAGCTCATGCAGCTTTGTGGTGTAATAATTTCTAATGGAGTGCGGTTACAAGATGTTGCAGAAACATATATATGTCATTCCACCCTGGTAATCTATCTTCTTTCCATAGAGCAAACAATGCCCTATTTAATGAGAATGGTTACATTTATCTCAATCTGCCTGGATGTTAAACTTTACATGGTTACTGTGCTGACTTTTTTTAAACAAAAGGCAGTAGAATGTTTAAACATGCTGGAACACAGACAAGCCTTACTTATATAAGGCTTAAATTGCATAGCTCTTTTTCTTTTTTTCAGATGTTTGTTCAGTCATTCAAACAACAAAGACACTTGTTGTGTTTTGTTGTTTCTTGATTTTTAAAAACAGTTAAATCATACTAATACCTGTAGTTATGGTGAAAAAGTTCAGTAAAAGCTGTTAAAATGCAATCTCCAAAACTTATAAGTATCGTATTTTTTTTCTTCTTTAGACTAAAAAGAATGCAACAAGACAGATGGTAAATCTAGTCTAATCCTGTGGCAGAGAAGGGCAGCTGCGTACTCAATGCCCATTCTCTTCCTCTTCCTTGGTAACAGCAGACCAATTTTATATCCTGAAGCATTGTGTCAGCTAGGAAACAACAACTTATAATTTGCAACTTTCCTTGCCACTAGGAGTTAATGAAATATAAATGGGAAGCACTGGTTGTTCTCTTCTGAGAACATGTTTAAGAGTGGCCTGAAATTAGCTCATAAGTCTCAATTCTCTTAGTATCTTCCTATTCCCACCTTTCTGACCCAGATGTGTTCTTTTGGTTTTTAGTACACATCTTGTGACAATGAATAACCTCAAACAGAAGTGTCATACAATAAGAATGGCTGAAAAGAATGAAGGCAATGCCTTGGATTGAATTCCTTCAATTTTATTTTTCTTACTAAGGTAGTAACCTGTGTGAGCCATTGCTTTTAATAATCATCTTAGTAGAAGAAGAATTTAATTCCTAAATAAGATAACTCTGGATTCTGTGAGTAGAAAGTTCTGTTTTGTTTCATATCTACTCTTGAGAAATTGTGACAGTGTCCAATGAGTATTAGGATTTTCCAGAGACTTTTTCAGACCCATTGCAATTAGAAAGATGATGTAGTCCAGCAGATGAATGTCCTACAGCTAGCATTCACTCCCTATTTCATCCTGAATGATGAGTTGGTTGATGTATAATTAAAATACAATCAAAACAGTTTTTGAAACAAGTGAAAACACAACATATCAAAAGCTATGGGATACAGAAAACGAAGTTGAAAAAGATTTCAGAAATAAGTTCTTACATCAAGAAAATTGTTGCATGAACAATGTTTGTCATATGAACTTGTTTCTTGCATCTCAAGAACTAGAAAAACAAGGGCAAACCAAAACTAAATTTCATAGAAGAAAAGAAACAATAAATATTAGAGGTGAAATAAATAGCATTTGGAACAAATAACATAAAAAATCAGTGAAACAAAAAGTTTATTTTTGAAAAGATAAAGTTGACACATCTTTAGCCCAATAAGAAAAAAAGGGGGAAGACCCAATTAAATAAAATCAGAGATGAAAAAGGAGACAACCGATACTACAGAAATCCAAAGGATTGCTAGAAACTACTCTGAACAAATACATGACAATAAATTGGAAAATCTACAAGAAATGGTTAAATTCCTAGTTATATACAACCGAACAAGTTTGAACCAGTATAAAATACAAAATCAGAATAAAACAATGACAAGTAATGAGATAGAAGCAGCAATAAAATGTCTCCCATCAAAGAAAAGCCTCAGTACTGAGGGCTTCACTGCAGAATTCTACTAGCATTCAAAAGGAAAAGCTTATAACAATCCTGATTAAATTATCTAAAACAATCGAGAAGGGAAAACTACCAAACTCATTATATTTGGCATGTATCACCCTGACACCAAAACCAAACAAAGACACACACAGAAAAGAAACCTATAGACCAATATGTCTATTGTGCATAGAGGGAAAAATCCTCAATGAAATACTAGCAAACTACATTCACTGACACATTAAAAAGATTATACATCATGACCCAGAGGGATTCATTCTAGAAATGTAAGTATTGATCAACATACACAAACTGATGACTTCATACTGAACCTCAGAGTCAAAGAATTCTATGACAGACAAACTTTTACCTGACAATGTGAATGTTACTTTTTTTTGCATTATTATTATTGCTTAATATTTCATTGCAGCAATCATCCAATTTCTTTTCCGATTGTATTTATCTCCGTTTATTCTTTACAAGGTTTTTGTTTCTAGTCCTTTTCTTAAACATTGTTATTGTTATTAAATTTTAAGCCTCTTTAATTTTGTGAAGGCAAAAAGTGGAAATCAAATATAAACACATGTACATGTATAGAGAACATTAAAAAAAACAAATCAATGTGACATATCAGCAGAAAGAAGAGCAATAACCACATAATCACTTAATTGATGCTTACAAGGCATTCAGTAAAATTCAGCACCCCTTCCTGAGAGTTCTCATAAAACTAGGTATAGAATAAACTCACAGCAAAATGAGTAAAACCATACATGACAGACCCAGAGTGAGCATGTGACAGTGAAATGGGGAGAAAGGGAAAGCTTTCTTATGATATTAGAACAAGATAAAGATGCTTACTCTCAAGGCAGTGCCTGTGGCTCAGTCAGTAGGGCGCCGGCCCATATACCCAGGGCGGGGGGGTTTGAACCCAAACTGCAACCACAACAACAACAAAGATGCTCACTCTTATCACTGTTATTCAACATAGTACCCTGTTTACAGTCAATAACAAATGCTGCTGAGATGGAAATCAGTGTGACCATCATGAAGAATAGGATGGAGATTCCTCACCAAACTCAAAACAGAATTACCACATGACCCAGAAATCCCACTGCTGACTATATATCCAAAGACATATGTATTAAGTGTATTGGAAAGACATCTGCATGCCATGTTTATTGTACCACTATTCACAATGGCCAAGATTTTAACCATTATTATATGGCTGGATAAAAACATTTAGTACATATACTGAATGGGGTATTTTATAGCCATAAAAAATGCAATCCTGCCCCTGGCAGCAACATGGATGGAATTGGAGAACGTGGTTTTGTTAGTTTTGCACTTGCCTGTCTCTTTCTTCCTCTTGCCTTGTTGGCCTTTTATATTTAATGGACTTTTATAGTTATTTTCTTTCATTATTTTCTATTCATCTTTTGTGTAGCTATTAGACCATTTTCTTAGTGCTGAACTTGGTGCTTTATAACCTATTTTAATTCAATAACTTTAATCTCATATAGAAATTCTGCACAACTACTCTGACAGAGTTAATTTGTATTCTTGTAATGAGAGTTTGCTTCTTTCTATATTGTGCATTCATCAAATATTTTTCTTGTAACTTTGATACTAAATGTAATAGTAATTCATGCTACACTCCACCACTAATTACTTTCAATTTGTTTTTTTCTCCATAGTTACTTTTACCAGTGGGATTGATGATTTTATCTGTTTTTGTGTTGCTGTGTGTCATGCTTTTGTTTTAGCTTAAAGAAATTTCTTAATCCTTAACCTTTAAGGCTTGTCTTATAGTGACAGACTCCCACTTTTGTCTGTTAAGATTTTCTCTTGCCTTCATGTATAAAAGAATAATATGTTGAGTATAGTGCTCTTGGTTGGCACATTTCTTTTTTTCTTTTGGCATTTTGATTATCTCACCCTTCTCTGATCTGCAATATTTTTGCTAAGAAATATCTTTATTATCTTATGGATTATATGGATTATACATATCCTTACACGTGACATGTCATTTTTAAAATTGGTTTCAGAATTCTCTCTATTTTCTAGATTTTTTACAATTTGATTATAATGTGTCTCAATGTAGTCTTCTAGGGATGAATTTAATTAGTGATTAAAATTAGTGGTTAAAGCATAGCATAAATTACTCTTACTTTTAATGTGGGCTGGTCTTCTTTGGTGATCTGTTAGCCTCAAGAATCTACATTTTAAGCCATTATTTCATCATATAAATTCACACCACTTGCTCTTTCTCCATTCTTTCTGTGATATCCATAATGCACAACTGGGTCTTTTAATTATGTCCTATAAATTCCATAGGCTCTTTTTCATTCTTATTGTTTTTCTCATT
The DNA here is from genome assembly GCF_000181295.1 of Otolemur garnettii. NCBI lineage: Eukaryota > Metazoa > Chordata > Mammalia > Primates > Galagidae > Otolemur > Otolemur garnettii. The sequence goes on along the minus strand of NW_003852430.1, from coordinate 11,651,284 downwards.
TGACTTAACAATTCCAAATGACCTATCCTTGGGTCCACATAGTCTTCTCTTTGATTGAGTCTGTTCTTAAAAGTCTTAATTGCTTTTCATTTCATTCATTGTATTCTTCAACTCCAGAATTTCTATTCTGGAGATGTGGTGATTTCTAAATGCACATCAAGCTTCTTATTTTATTCATGCATCATTTTATTGATGTGTTGGGTTTTCTGTCTTCTCTTGCAGCTCATTGAATTTTTAAAAATAATTAATTATATTTATTTGTCATCCAATTCATAGATACTCTCTTTTATAGGGTCAGTTACTGTGAACTTCTTGTGTTCCTTTGCTGGTCTTACATTTCCTTGTTTTATATTTTATTTATAGCTTTGCTTTAAGGTATGAATATGTGACAGAACAGGTAACTTTACCATATTTTACAGATTGTCTTAGGTGGGAAAATTATCATTTCCTGTGGGTGAGTGCAAGTGAGTGTGCATCTGTAAGGGATGGAAAAACAGTAGCTTCTTGTTTGGAGTGTATGGAGTTACTATACCTCTGAGGTTTGGAACTTGGAGCCAGGCAGGCAGAAGAAGTTGTGGGCAGTAGTGGTGGCTCTGGCCTAGTCTGGTTTATGCATCAGGGATTCTAGGAAGCTCTATCATCTATAGTCAGTAGTGTGGAAAACTGCTGGTGTTCTCAAGGGTGGAAACTGTTACTGTTCACAGTTGGTGGTGGAAGGTGCTTTTGAAGTTCTCCTATTTTCTATTTTTCCCACGGGGGAAGAGGTTCTCTTGGTGCCAGGCTGTGCCTGGGTGATCCAGTGGCAAAGACAAAGTGCTTCCTATGCTTTTTGTGAGACCATCTTCACGTTTTGTGCTCCCCTGGGTTGCTAAAGCTTCTTCATTTTACTCTGGAGCTCTCCCAAAGCTTTTCGTATTGGTAAGTAGTTTGCTTATTAATTATTCATGTGGGGAAATGAATGAGGGAGACCTCTTTCCTCCTCCACCTTGGTGATGTCACTATACTTATGGGAGTTTTTAAAAAATATTGCTGCCCAGCCCCTAAGAGTGAAAAACTCTGACTTTCATTTTGAGTATCAGCGTGGGCATTGTATTTCTTTTCAAAGATTTATGTATGCGTACAATCTGAAGCAAAGCCTGAGAGTTATGGTGATAAAAGAAAACGTTAGCAAAAATGAAAGCAAAGCAATGTCTTGTTATACTGAGAGAATTTATAGGAAACTATAATTAATGCGAAAGCAAGACAGTAGGAAGGGAAAGAAAAGGTATCAGAGTCATGGTTCCCAAATTTGATGTGTATATTAATCATCTGGGATCTTTATTTGAACTGAAAAAATTTTAGGTTAGTATTTAATCAAGTTTTTATATATGATACTGTATGCCATTTTATAAGATTCACAGGTTTTTAAGAATCAGAAAGCTTAAAAATTATACTTCAAAGGAAAAGAATGTTCATAAAGTACTTGGAATTTTGTGAGTTATGTATTGGGATTATAAAATCAAAACTATATTCTCTTCATAATACAAAATTATCTGCTATGATCTGAATGTTTATGCCCCTCTTAAATTCATATTTTAAAAACTATTATACAATGTTAACAGTATTAGCAAGTGGGGCCCTGGAAATGTAATTAGGTCATAAGGGTGGAGCTCTCTTAAATGGGATTTATGCAGCTGTAGAGACAGGAGATGTTACCTGCTACAATGTAAAGACCCAGTCAGAAGATACTGTCAATGATTAAAAAGTGGGCCTTCACCAAACATCAAGTCTACCAGTGCCTTGATCATAAATTTATTAGCCTCTAATATTCTGAGAAATAAATTTCTGTTGTTTGTAATCTACCCCATCAAAGCTATTTTGATATGATAGTCACAATAGAGTAAAACATTCTCTTCATGTAATATAAATATAAAATCAAGATTACGAAAAGTAAAAGAAAATCTCTCACACAAACTTCCTCTGTGGAACACACAAATCTAGTCATAAATTCTTAGATACACAGAGGAAAATACTCCTTCATAGAAGAATATTCTTCTATTTAAAAAACAAGATATTTAAGTGATTGACTTGGTTGATATCTTTTCTGTTTTGCTAAAGTCACTGTATTGATTGATTTTGACAAATATATTTTATTTACCCCATGAGATTTGCTTAACAGTAAGTTATTATTTATTCTAATCAGAACTTTAAAAAGATTGAACCTGTATCATCATAAATTTCTAAAAAATATTTTCTTCCCAGAAACATCAGTAATTTCAGGAAATATTTTTTGTAACATTAATTCTTCTATGGCATGTACTATTACAAAATAGAAATATCATTGATTTAAGTACCTCACTTTTAAGACTATGTTGAATGGAATTATAATTCTATATTTGACAATGTTTATTTATAAGGAATTTATGAAATTTATAACCTCTGATGTGCATATACAAATAGTCCTAAGCTATTCATCTCTCAATTGTCTTCTTCTTCTTTTTTTTTCTTGCAGTTTTTGGCTGGGGCTGGATTTGAACCCACTACCTCCAGCATATGGGGCTGGTGCCCAACTCCTTTGAGCCATAGGCGCCGCCCCAACATCTGTCAATTGTCTTAACCAACCTTGTAACTTGTTTGCTTCTTCAGAGACAACAGTTGTTACATTTTACTCCCACTGCTCCTGTGTGGGAAGAGGTCTGTCTGGTAAAATTTACTTGGGAACATATGTACTTGGAGTGATTTTCACCAGCTAGAAATGGCATCTTTCTTTGTAAAATGGTTCATCTACCATGTGAACAAAGTAAATCAAGTATGAAGTAGGGAGGAGCCAGAAAAAGAGAGAAAGAGAAGTATGCTTTGTTAAGAGCAAAATAACATATTATATTCAATCTGTCTTCTAAGTGAGATCAGAAATAGCACATAAAGTTTACCCACAGATTCATGAGTTAAAAATAATAAAACTTTGATAGCAAAGTACTGTTCAAAGACATTGGAGATCAAGTCTATTTATTATAGTATATAATACCGTAGACTGACAGATCCCTGAAAACTTTGTTAAACGGCATTCTTCTTTTCTATGAAATTTAATTTAGATGTGTATAGCTACTGTTGGATCATCTTTCTAATATTTTTAACTTTGGCTACAAAATTTGAAGACACAAAAAATAATTTGGCCCAGAGGTGGGTAATAAAAGAAGGAGAGAGATAAATGTTTGAAATATTTACAACATCATTGAAGGAAAGGGAATACAGCAAGGGCAGTAGACAATACATAAATAACAATATTTTTTAAAATTTTATGGACAAAGTTCAAGTGACAAAAAGATATATTTAAGTTCTACATATAACATATTTCTCTAAAGGCTTCCATTCTCTCAGGCAGGAACAGGGTCTACCATCAGTTATAGTCCTTGAAACACAAAAGAGCTTTTTTTAGAATGAAGAAATGGTCAAACCACTCTTCTTGGATACTCGTATTCTATTTCAGGGATAGACAAACTATGTGGCTCATAGACTAACTCCAATTCACTACTGGTTTTACATTTTTAAATGGTTGGAAAATAATCAAAAGAGCACTAACAATTCATAGTATGTGAAAATGATATAAAATTTCAAAATCTGATGTCCATAAAAAGGTTTTATTGGAAGATCACCATACTAAATTGTTTAGACCATGGCTGGTTTACCTTTATAATTCAGCAAAGCTGAATATTTGCTATAGATTTATATCTATGACCCATAAAACAAAAACAAATGTCCATAAACTGGCCTTTTGCTGAACAAGTTGTCAACCACTGTTCTAATCCCAACAGCATTTCTGAGAGTTTAAGCAGCCCAAGTACCCTGCTAAGAACCCAAACAGCTAAATTGGCTTAAATACAGCTAATTCTACATTCTTTTGGAATATTTATCATTTCTATGTTGGCCGACAGTCATTTTCATATTTTTATGTATGTACCGGGTGTCCATAAAGTTCGTGTGCAATTTAAAATATTTTAGAGGCTGTTTTTTTTCACAAAATCAGGTTGAATAGATGTTGAATAAAATGGAAACTATGACTAATTCATTTCATTCTGGATCATATGTTTTATTTTTTTCATTTTTTTCCAAAATGCAAATTGCTTCTATGCTTTGCTTTCTCCCAATATTTATTAACTGAGTTGTGGTAATAACTTTGTTTATCCACGTAATTAAAAAGAATATGTAAGAGAAGGAAATTGTTAACATATGAATCTCAAGACTGTCCCTGTGTTTCTTTCTACTCTCAAGTTAAAGAAGCATTAAGAAGTTGGGACAGTTCAACACCACATTGATTCTCCAGAAAAACTTTCCAAGCTGTGCACTGCAGGGCACCTTGCTTACTCATCATTTATCCAGATCTGTGTTTTTGAACCTTTTTATCTCATGGCATACTTGAATCTATAGTTAAACTTCCACAGCACCCTTAAATTATATTGATCAGAAAAGAGAGTTAAAAAAGAGAATATACTTATTGTGCTTTGAAATTTTTTTGAAAATAATTTAACTGATGACCAGTATCCCACAGTATACCAGCTGAAATCAGTGTTATTGAGTGCAGCAGTGTGTCAACACGATTTTTTTAGGCCATTTGCATCCTCATAATGGACAGCACTGGTGGACAAGAATGTTTTTTTCCCTCTTACAACACTGGAAATAAAGGTCTGAGAACATTAGCAGTCAATGTGACAGAGAGAGATGAAAAGATGAATGGTATTTGGAAGAGGTTGCCTTAACAGTTTTGTGCAAATATAAGAAAGGGAATTGTATAATTTTAAAAAATGTTTCCCATAGACACGAGCTTGAAATACAAGAAGAAATAGAAGGCAGGAAGTTATGGTTTTAGCAGCACTGAAATCTGGATGGGGGTGGCATTTTGACTTAGTTGATAGTTCTTAGCTGAATGTGGAACATTTTGACAAATTCAAGATTTTCTGAATCTTGTCGTTATATCAGGGGAACTAAAATGGGTAATGGTGCAAGCTTGTACGTTTCTTGAAAGAAGAGAAAGGGGCATATTGTAAAGATCATACTGACTCTGGATTCACTTCCTCCCCCACCACCTCCAGAGAATACCCAGTACAGAGCGAAGTTAACTAAATAGAAGAAATGGAGGAATAAGTGACATAAATTTATGAGGTTTTCTTCTTTAATTTGAACTTCAAGGCATGGGGTTTTGAAAGAAATTGAAGGTCATTTTGGGAAGGGAGAGAAGGATTTTTTTTCTCAACCCAGGCCTGATAAATAATCTGGCAAATCATGCACCTGTGATTATGGTTCTTGGGCAGGATTTAGGAGGAAAAGAACAAAAATTACAGGAATTATTATGTCATAGATGTGAGAAAGTGACCTTGAGCTGTGGTAAACGTATATGATTGAGAGGATAAAAGAGAGCCGACAGTGAATGTGCCTGGGCAAGGCATGGGAAGCTTATGAAGTGCTGTGCTCAGAAAGTTCGTGGGTTTGTTTCCAAAAAGAAGTGATTTTATGTGGAATGGCTTTTCTCTTCTTAATAAGGGTATTGACACTCGTGACCTTCTGTAATAATAAACTGCTGTTGACTTTAGTCTGACCTACTGCTGGTAGGTAGGATTAAAAAATATAATGTGTGTGCATACTCATATACACAAACAAAACTCTTACTTCCAGATTTTAAGAAAAACTATAAATAATACAAATTAACTCCATTTTTTTTAGGGTTACATATTGACTTTCTAGCTACGCTTATATTTGACACACCCATAGCAAAAAACTTTGAAAGACCTGGCTCCATGAGGATTATAGTTTGTAGAATATTCCTTTTTTGTTTTTTTAGTTTTTTTTTTTTTAAATTTCAGATTAATATGAGGGTATCAATGATTAGGTTACAATGATTGCATCTGTTAGGTAAGTTCCCTATTGTGGTTTTGTCCGCACAGAGTACTCTTTTTGTTTTCTTTTTTTGTTTGTTTGTTTGTTTTTGCCAGGGCTGGATTTGAACCTGCCACCTCCAGCATATGGGGCTGGTGCCCTACTCCTTTGAGCCATAGGCACCACCCTTGTTTTCTTTTTAATGTAACCTTCCTAGTAGTCTCTGATGTAGGAAAAATTCTAATTCTAAATTTTATGGATATGAAGATGAGGCTTGGAGTTGTGACATATTTTTTTCCAAGACTATAGTAGTAGTACCTTGTAGATCAAAGATTGTGGTGCACATCTTTTTAATTCCTTTGATCAAGGATTTAACAAATACAACATTGTATTGAGTAATATGGTATTCAGTAAAGGCAGAATTATAGGACTAAAGAGAAATCTGGAGCGGTCTCTTTGAAAAAAAGAAAAGGAAAGGTATGAACTTGGTTAGATAGTAAGTGACTTTTTTAAGGTTAATGGATGATGTGAAATTTGAACTGAAGTGCCCTGAATTCTGCTTTCCCATCTAACTGTCTGAACGCATTATATTTGGTTTCCTAAAAAAATATTACCCATTAAATATCATTATTTGGGGGGAGGGGTAACTTTCAAGGTACTCAGTACCTGCAGAACGAATAACGTAATTTTATGAGGTGTTTAGTGATTTCATCTTTTTTCCTAAGAGTATCATGAATTTTCAGTGAAGTTCTTGCAGTCTTATCATGACAAAAAAATCTGAATCTCTACGCAGTTTGTCAAGGAGACATATTTACAAATCATAAAAAAAAGATCCAGACATTTAGAACTAATTGAAATCAGTTGATTCTTATGCCTCTCAAATCACCAATCTTGAAACAAAATCAGATATGTGGCAGGATGAGCTTAAATTCTTAAATAAAAAGATTCAAACCATATAATCTGAACCACAGACCTCTAAAGCTCTCTCAGGAGTTCTAATTAAGGATAAAGCTGTCCTGTGAAGGGAAGACAGAGAGAAACCTTAAAATTTCATGGAAAAAAAAAAAAGCAACAGATCTTAAATCCATGTGAGAACCCAGAGAGAAATACTACATATTAATCCTGCTGCCATAATTGAAGCTATTTTGAAGATTTAATTCTCACTCCTCCCTCTTTGCTAAAGGCTAATGCTTTTGCAAGCCAATGATAAGGTTCAATACCCACACAAGCTCAGAGATGTTTTCCTTGGGGCTTTAGGAAGCAGTGCTGTGGATAAAGATAGAATTGCCTTTATTATAAGGAAGGAATTAAGTATGTAATATAAAGTGCTTTCTCCTTTTAATTATCCCCTTGCTTTTTATTCAAAGGTCTTTGAGCTTTCTCCCAGAGAGGTACTATTTTACCTTAGACAACCCTTCCCATCCTTCATACACTGTGATTCATTCAATACACCACTGACTAAAAGCTAAAAATAAAACAAAATAAAAAAGTAATTGTCCATAAGATGATGCTATAGAATGAGAGCACATCCATGCAAAACTGGCCCAGAGCTATGTTGATAAGGTGTTGATATTTATTTTTTTCTGATTGGCATGAGGGCACATACAAGTAGACCACACTGCTTGCACTTGTAAAGCGTAGTCTAAGTTGACAATTTTTTTTAATTGGCTGAATAATATAAGATGGAGGGCACCACAGTTTAAAAGTCTGTATTTCAGTATCTCCTTGAAATGTCCTATCTGCCTAGGTTAACGCTGCACTTTTTTATTTCAGATTAATATGAGTGTACAAATGTTTAGTTTACATTGCTTTCATACCTAAGACCAAGTTCAAGTTGTACTTGAGCCTTTCACCCAGGGGGCGTGCTAAACACCCTCACATTGTCCACAGTTTCTTTCCTTTTTTTTTTTTTTTTTTTTTTTTGGTTTTTCGGCATAAAAGCAGAATCTCCTGCATCTGGGGGGCCACTGGAGTCTCCAGTGTACCATGTACGCCACCCTTCACATTAATCCACACATCTTTCACTAGTTCTATAGGCTGTTGAGCTTTACCCCTTTGAAGTAAATTTAGCATTTAGGCATGTGATAGCCATAGTTTACACTATCTTCAAGAAATCTCAGGTCCCAGTTTATAAAATAACGTATCACTTTACTGAGGACCACGTAAACCTTATTCTGTTGGATAAATAGCATTCTGTTGGATAAATAGCATACCGTTGCATATCACTGTGTTGCAGAGTGGACATAGATGATTTTCAAAGTTCAGTTGGTTGTAACTATGTGGCTTTATTTTGGGGTGTTCTATTCTGTGCCATTATTTATGTGGCCATTTTTGTATCATTGCTGTTTTGGTTACGATAGCCTTGCAGTATAGTTTGAAGTCTGGCAACGCGATGCATCCAGATTTACACTTCTGCTTAGGGCCCTTTGACTACTTAGCTAGTTTTTAGTTTCCGATGAACTTTAGAATTATTTTTTTAATCCTATAAAAAAAATTATGGTGTTTTGATAGGTTTGGCATAGAATCTTCAGATTGCTTTTGGTAATATGGTCATTTTAATAATACAGATTCTTCTGATTCATGAGCATAGAGTATTTTTCCATTTGTTTCTATTATCTGCTGTTTCTTTTTTAAAAATAATTTCAATTATTATGGGTATCTAATAGTTGTATGTCTTGTTCAGGTATATGTGAAGTTTTTATACAAGCAAACAATGTAAATTAATCAAATCAGGGTAATATATGGCAAGAGATAAATCACATTTATGATTTCTCTGTACTAGGAACACTCCAGCTCTATTCTTCTAGTTATTTTAAAATACACTCTTACTGTTGATTATAGCCACTTTGTTATGCTATTAAATGCTGTCCACTCTATCTATCTAACTATATTGTTCCATTTATTAACTATCACTGTATCAACCCCTTCCTGCTACTCTTCCTAGGTTCTAGTAACCATCATTCCACTCTCTGTCTCCATGGTATCAATCATTTTTTAATATTTACTTTCCCCAAATGAGTGAGAATGTGCAAAACTTGTCTTTCTGTGCTTGGCTTATTTCTTTTAACATAATGTTCTCCAGTTCTACCCATGTTGTTGCAAATTTCAGGATTTCACTCTTTTTTTTTCTTTTTTTATCTCTTGCCATATACAAAAGCAATTACAATATTATATAATATTCTGTTATGTATATGCATAAACATTTCTTCATTCATCCATTGATGTATATTTAGGTTGATTCCCAACTCTTGGCTGTAGCAATAGTGCAGCAATAAATGTGGGAATGCACATTTTTTTTATACTGAATTCTACTCCTTTGAATTCTACTTCTATATCCAGCAGTGGAATTACTGGGTCACATGGTAGTTTTGGCTTTAGTGTGTGCTCCATTGCTCAGCATTACTTGTCTTTTTGACAAAAGCTATTTTAACTGGGTTAAATAATATTTCATTGTAATTTTGATTTGCATTTTTCTGATGAATAGTGATGTTGAGAATTTTTTCCTATATCTCTTGGTCATTGGTATGTCTTTTTTTTTTTTTTTTTTTTTTTTGGAGAAATGTCTTTTCAGATCCTTTGCTTATTTTTAATCAAATTATGTGATATGCCTTTATTGAGTTGGAGCTCCAACAATTCTAGTTCAAGTTTTTAATTTCTTGTCAGATGAGGAGTTTGCAAATATTTTCTCACATTCTGTGGGTGGTGTCTTCACTTTGTTGATTGTTTGCTTTACTATGTAGAATACTGATAGTTTCATGTGCTCCCGCTTGTCCAATTTCACTTTGGTTACCTGCTTTCCCAGCACCATTTATTAAAGAAATTGTCCTTTCCCCACTATATCTTTCTTATAGAAGATATGTTGCTATTGATGTGGGGATTTATTTCTGGGTACACTAGTCTAGTCCACTGAACAATGTGTCTGTTTTTATGCCAGTACCATGTTGTTTTGGTTACTACAGCTTTGTAGTATAATTTGAAGTCAGGTAATATGACTCTTCTGAATTTTTTTCTTTTGGCTTAGGGGGTCTTTGGCTCTTCTAGGTCTTTTGTGATCCCATATCCAATATAGGATTTTTTTTCTATTTATATGAAGAATATCATTGGTATTTTGGTGGGGATGGAGTTGAATCTGTGTATTGCTTTGGTTAATATGAACATTTGACCAATATTTATTCTTTCCATCTGCGAGCATGGAATGTCTTTTGATTTTTCTTGTGTCTGCTTCAATCTTGCATCAATATTTTATAATTTTCATTGTAGAGATCTTTAAGTTGTTCCTAAAAGTTTATTCCTGCTCCTTTTTTTTTAAATCTGTAGCTATCATAAGTGGTATTAATTTGTTGGGTTTTTTCAAATTGCTTATTGTTGACGGGATTTATAGATATGCTACTGATTTTTGTATATTGATTTTGAATCCTGCAACTTTACTGATTTTATCAGTTCTAAGAGTTTTTTGGGAAATCTTTAGATTTCTTCTTATATAGGATAATATCATTGTTAAAGAAAGATAATGTATGATTTCCTTTCTAAATTGAATGCTCTTGTCTAATCATTCTAGCTGGAACTTTCAGTACTATATTGAATAATATTAGTGAGACTGAGCCTCCTTAACTTGTTCCAGATCTTAGAAGAAAGGCTTTCAACTTTTCCTCATTCAACATGATACTAGCAATGAGTCCGGCATATGTAACTTTTTTCCTGTTGAGATAAGTTCTTTCTATATCAAGTTTTTGAGAGCTTTTATGATCCAGGGATGTTGAATTTTATTAAATATTTTATTAAATTTAAAATTTAAAATTGGCTCGGCGCCTGTGGCTCAAGTGGCTAAGGCGCCAGCCACATACACCTAAGGTGGCGGGTTTGAATCCCCAGCCTGGGCCCGCCAAACAACAATAATGGCTGCAACCAAAAAATAACCAGGCATTGTGGTGGGCGCCTGTAGTCCCACCTACTTGGGAGGCTGAGGCAGGAGACTTGCTTGAGCCCAGGAGTTGGAGATTGCTGTGAGCAGTGAAGCCATGGCACTCTACCCAGGGGGACAGCTTGAGGCTCTGTCTCAAAAAAAAAAAAAAAAATTAAAATTGATTATATGGTCATAATGACTTCCTTCTTGCTATTTCTTATTCTGGAAACCAGTAAGTTGAGTAATTTCATAGTTCACTACCTTATTTACACTGACAACTATTTTTGAATGCAACGGATTTAGAGATTGTTGTCCTTAATGCAACATCTGAAATACCCCATTTTATTTTCCTTTCACCCAACCATATAGCATAGAAAGTCTATAAGTTGACCACTGAAGGGACTGTAACAAACTGGTCAACATACAGTTGTAGCCAACATAAGAAACTAGGCCTAGTATATTGATATGTACATGCAGTGCATGTCCAGTCTTTGAAAATTAGGTCAACTCAAAGAGTTGGTCAATGTAAGGTGATCAACTATGGATGTTCTACTATCAATATATTATTTATATTGTCTTCTTTTTTAACCCTAATACTTCTTAAATTAATATAATCATTTCATTTATTATTTGGGCATACAATCTTCCCCTATTAAATGTGAGAATCCTTTGTTTTATTTACTTATATGAATTTTGCATTTTGTATGAGTTAGTAAATGAAAAACATGAATGAAGTAATTATGCTAAGTTTATTGAGCATGAAAATTAACCTTTAAGATTTATTTTTGTTATCTATTAAATGTGAATAATAATGTTGGGAATTGGTTTAAGATTTAATGAAATAATTTGTGCAAAATACCTGTAACATACTCTGCTTGATTATCTTAGAAGACAGGGGTCCAAGCCAATTCTTTGTCCCTAGAATTACAAAGGTTCATGGATTATTTCATTGAAATAATCAGCTAAAGGCACTAATAATTTTACCCTACCTTGAAAATGGCTATATAATTAAATTAAAAAAAAAATAAAAGAAATCAAAGGAAAAAAAGAGAAAGTAAGAAGCAAAGCAGTCAAGCCTTCACTATAAGAAACTTCAAGATCTGAAAAGTGGATATTGTTAGTGATTTCTTGAATTGCCTCACTTAATGTCACAAAAGCCCCTGGAGTAATTGGATTACTTGTCCCACAGTACTTGCTAAAGGAAAGAATTATTCAGTCCTGCTGATTTATCCATAGAAATAATCTGAGAAGGAAGACGTGAGTGCTGAACCAATTTTATGCTGTCAACATCTAAAAGAGTGTTGCCCAAAGGAGAGCATAAAGCTGAGGATCTGAACATTCTACCCGTTTCCTGGCTTTTTATTAAAATAATAGCAACAGTGCTGTGCTGCTACATTTTCTTCCCAAGGACAAAAATAAAATGTATGTATACATATATACCTTAAAAGCATCAGTTTTAAATTTAAAAAGTACCAACTTGGTAAGTACGGAATATGTGCACAAAGGAGTATCTGAATTATTTAATGATTTATTCAGATGAGAATCATGTAATGAATGTCTATCATTTTCAGTGGTATGCTTGCCCTGGGGATTAGTGAAGAAGAAGTCAAACAGATCATATGCCATTACAGTGCTATGGTGGAAAAAGGCATTAAACAAACTATCAAGAAATATAAACAATGAATATATATTTGAAGATCTTATAGGTTTGGTAGAAAAGATAACATTTAGATTTCTGGTAGAGAAAAATGGAAGGAGTTCAGGAGAATTTGACTTGGGTTGAAATTAGGGCAGGTTTCTTTGAATTGATGACTTCAGCAAAAGCGAGCAATGTAGACAGAGGCAGCTAGGAAACCTGAGGGGATTATGAGTTAGAACTCATACCAAAAAGAATTGGTATGTACACATTACTGTGGGAAAAGGGAACAGAGTCTATTTGAAGAAAGAAGCATAGAACGTCTGGGAAACAGACCTGAAGGACATAATTTCCTTTTTATTGATTCATGTTTTTATTTATTTAGTTAGTTAGTTAATTTTAAGATAGGACTAGAGGAATAGGCAGATAACTGTACTTACAAAAGCTTTCAGGTTTCTTTCTTTAATGCATTATTAAAGGGGTTTTAAAATAAATTATGGCATTTTTAAAAACTAGTTTTATGTAAATAGGGAGCTACCTCAATCAGTGTTGTGTTTTAAAGAGTGTGAATGCCTTCCATTAGGAAACTATTGCATAATTTCATGTAAAAGGCAAGTGGATCAGGACACTAAGGTGGTAGGAATGGATAGAGGTGAATAAACTGTAGATTGATTTCAAGGTTTAATCAGCAGAATATAAGGGGAATAGAAAACAAGTCAAAAAACAACAATTACAATTGTTTTCTAAGAAACACATATGATGGAACCTCTTGTGCTACCTATGAAATAAACCCACTGTGTAACATAATTCAAGCCTTTCGTTTAGATAAAGACCAACATTTTTACAGCTTTCTTTTAGCTCTAAATGATTATAGTCATAATATTGAATGTCCTTGATTATTTACATGTTATACTCCTGACTACATACGCTTCTTACCCATTATCTCATCTGACATTTAAAAGAATAGTTTTGAATAAATATCATTTCCACAGTTGTATAATGGAGACCAATGTTTGGAGAGGGCATTCAACAGAACCTCTACTCTAATCCCTATTTGTCTGATTTTAAAGCCATTATGGCCTCAGTTCTCAACCTAAGTCAACACAGGTATTACCAAGGGTGCTGGTTAAAATAGATATTCTGAGATTTCACATTCATTTTTCTCCTTCTACAGAGGAAGGTTTGGTCTAGGATTCTGTATTTTTCATGTGTGTATCTACACCAGAACAAATGTGATGAGGATCACTCTTTCTTAAAGATCAAAAATTCAAACAGATCATCCTTGGGCATGTAGTGTTGAGGTAAAGGACTACAATTCTACGCTTCTTTAACAAATCTGATTTGACGTGGAAAGCCACCTACTTTCCCTTTGCTGGGCTATTACAGAAAACGTCTGAGCTTCTAGTGAGCCCACTCTCACCTGCAGAAGCATATCAGTTCCAGGCATCAGGTAAGTCTGTGTGGTGGTAAAAGTCTCAGTATTCAGTTTTTCTCTCAATGATTTTCCCTAGAAGATATTTTGCCTCCTGGGATCTAGCTAGGTTAAAAGCAATGGGAAGAAGACAAGTCAGATCCCAAGACTGTGTTACAAAAGATATTTTTCAAATAGTCAATACTTACATGAAGTAGATATGGAATATAAATTCTATCTTGTAATACTATTGCCAGCACATTCTTCTGCTGCAGGCCTTTTCCTAATTCTCACTTTCAGAGGCAATCTTTACTGTAAATTGTGATAGAATCTAGTGCAATTGTGGCATACTCTCATGTCAACAACTTCTGAGTTAGATGAACCTTTCCATGTATTTGACAGACAGGTAATAAAAATTGTTGCAAGTAATAATAAATGATGTATAAATTGTTCTTGCTCTGGAAACTATAATCAATAACATTCCAAAATATTTCTCTTTCAGGTGACAACCCCGTTCTTAGTTTGTACCACTCCATCACACTTAAATCCATGAACTCCACTCATTATTTTCATCACTAACACTTATTCCAGAAACTGTATTAGAGGACTAAAAAAATGACAATTTATCTTTCAAAAGTATATTAATGCTTACAATAACGTTTTTCAACATCTGGACCAGTTCAAACTTATTCACATTATTTTATTTCTACTGTATATCATTTAACATGTATCACATTAAAATGTAAATATAACAAAACTACTCTTATTAAAAATGATAATTCAAATAATAACCCAATATAATATTACTTGAATTTTTGTTTTGTTACAGGACTATTACTTGAATTATTACTTATTGTCACAACCCGCCATTATCTTATTAAAAATAGAATGAAAATAATTGACAATAACTCATAAAAATAAATGATTAAATCTAAATTGCAAAATATCCTTAGCTTCAACAAATAGTTGAAAAATTAAAATAAGAGGCAACTGGGTCATCGTCATCATCATACCACTGGGAAGCAGGTGCTATTTTATTTTAAAGGCTAAAAGGATTCTGATACATACAGAGTCTTCAAGGAATAGAAAACAACTTATATAAAGACAGACATTACAAAGGCTAAGAACAAAGACTACAGGGTAAAAACGAGAGCCACATTACTGTTATTCACTAGTGGGATATATTTGGCACAATTTATTTAACCTTCATGCACTTTGGTTTTCTTGTCTCTATAAATAGAAAAATAATGTCCCAATTGGCTTTAGTCCACAAAGTCATGTGAAGTGATGAAAATGAAATCAGAAAATTTTTCCCACATAGTAATTTCCTTTTTTTTTCCTCTCTCTTTTTTTTGTTGTTGAGACAGAGTCCAACCTTATGCCCTGGGCAGAGTGCAATGGTGTCATAGCTCACTGCAACCTCAGACTCGGGCTGTGCTGCCTCACTGGGATTACAGGCACTCATCTGCGCCCGGCTGGGTTTTTCCATTTTTTTCATGAGGAGGGGTCTCACTGTCACTCAGACAAGCCTAGAACTCCTGAGCTCAAGCAATCCTCCAGCCTCAGCCTCCCACAGTGCTGGGATTCCAGGCCCGGCTCACACATAGTAATTATGAGCAGTTAGACAGGGAGTATGACTCTCGGGTCCTCATGGGAGAATAGTGAGTTAAAAACCCTGTTCTCTACTTCCCACATCTGAGGCAGAGAGGTTATAGAATGCTCTCTACACCTCATTTCTTCATCTACAAAATAGGCTAATGATAGTATCAAAAATATGCAGTAGTTCTGAGAAGTTATGGCATGAAACGGGGTCTTATTAAATGTTCATTAACAATAGCTGTTCTTACCGCCTAAGTCTTTTTTTTTTTTTTTTTTGAGAAGACACGTTTGTGGCTACTGCTCTCTTTTTCATATGCATATATTCTGGTTGTTGTGTCATCTAAGCAAAGTTTTAATTCCAGTTTCCTGCTCAGCAATAATTCTAAATCAGACATACTTCTCCATGAATGTGAGTTGACTTCGGAAATCTAAAATAAAGTTAGGAAACTAACTTTACTAAGAACAAAATGATACAATGCTTTCCTAGAGTAAATTTTAATGTTTTGCATAATGTCCCTGACATTGCTTCTTTCTTTATAATTGTTTACATTATTAATAATTACAATTGAACAAAATCTAGTATATCGTGTGAGAGTATAAGACATATATTATATTTATTTTATCTCTATGTATTCACAAATTTTTGGAAGGATGCTACCAGTTGAGCACGAGATTATTAGGGCAGACTTATCAGACACCTAAATGGACCCAGGTATTGCAAACCATAACGTTTAGATTGACATGAACACATTTGAAGACTGCTTACTTTTTAAGCAACTAGGAACTAAAAATATTGTCAATGGGAGATGCAAAGAATATTGTAGATTCATATCACTTTTACTACCTAAAGCACACACGATTTTGGACAATAATTCTAGCCTGGAAGATAAATCTGTGATAAAAACATTAGAAATATTGTTATCAGTGTTTCTACCATATGAAAAACAAGTTAAACAAATAAACACACAAAACATACTTATGTTTTTGTCTCTATGCTGTAGAACAAGCATCCTCGTGTCTGCATAACATGCCTGGGAAGTATCAGCAGTCTTTGAGAGATGCACTGCCAATCCCCCTGGGATATGAAGGATGCACTTTGAGTGGTGCCCTCTGACAAACACTGAATTATTTTTCACTTAATGCAACCCACGAAACTGAATGACAATGTACCTTGAGCTTTCATATAATGTGGCAAGATTTTAAGATAAGGGTAGCACTGTTGTTGATGTT
This sequence comes from Otolemur garnettii, assembly GCF_000181295.1. Lineage (NCBI taxonomy): Eukaryota > Metazoa > Chordata > Mammalia > Primates > Galagidae > Otolemur > Otolemur garnettii. Next base: position 11,634,658 of record NW_003852430.1, on the reverse strand, counting down.
GTTCTCTTACGATTTAGAAAAGGTACAAAAACCATAAAATTCAACCAATTTTAGTTTTAAGAGGTCTAGACTTGTAAAAACACTGTTATTGGGAGAGAAAAGGTCACTGATTTTGTAAACATAGAGACTCAGCACCTCCATAAAAGAGAGTTCATTTTATTAAATGAATGATGAGCTGAGAAGGTCACAGTAGCTTGAAAAGAACAACGGCAGGTCATGAGCTCATATTTCTTAGAAGGACTTTCTTTCTGTTAAGAGCGCCAGATGATTATGCAATTTGGTGAAGTCCAAGAAGCAAGAGGAGATCATTTATGCTGACACAAAGTACTAATTAAAATCTTAGAAATATTGAGTATAAAATTTTACTAAGTCTGAATGAGGTAATATTTTTAAAAAATGAAAAAAATAATTTACATTGTTTTGTAAAATATAACACAGAAGCACAGGATTAATGAACGTGCAATTCTTCAATCATGTTGATTATTTTCCAATTAATATAAAAACAGTCAATTTGACTGAACTTAACACTCCTTAGGTACTAGTTCTGCTGATTTTTATTTATTTGCTAATCAGTGTGCCTGATCATAACTTAAACTACTCAAGTTTCAAAAGAATAAAGGAGGATGATTATGGATATTTTCTGTGTTGTTGATTTGTTTTTCTGTAAATATTATGTTTATCACCATAGTAGGAAATCAAGTTTCCAAAGTATTTATGACATTTCTTATCAAATTCTGGGAAACTGGAAAAAATGTACACATACACATGCATATATATACACGCAGACACATATATATCATCAATACAAACATATCACAATAAATTGACCTTACAGACCATATGATAAAATTCCCACAAAATCCAGGTCAGCCATTACAGATTCTATACAATACCCATCATCAGAACATTTAGAACATAGCACATACTAAAAAAACTATGTAGCTCATTAGGTATTTAAGCTAATAAATAGGAATTACTTTTTCAGCATTTTTAATTTCATAAATTACTTCCCAGTAGATTTGGACACAATCATGATTTCTGTTTCTATCAAGTGCATAAAATAATTAACTTCCAGTTTCACTTCTGACATATAAAGAGCTTAAAAGTCAACACTTCTGATTTTAAAATAAGCAAAAACAGTTGAACATGCTAAAAATCTATGACATTTTTTCAACTTATTGAATTAATATTTCAAGGGCCACTGTCACCCCAGAATCAAAAGAGATAGGGGAATTCAGATGGAGTTCTCGCCGAGATCTGCTTGCTTGGAGCAAAGCTGCTAGTGCATACATCACAGGAACGTTTACATGGGAGTTGGATGAATTCCTGAAAACTTACAGCAGCCTGGCATGAAGTGAGAAAATACTGTCGCCTGCATCTTGTGGGAACCCAGAACTTGTCTAGACTAACCATGCTACAGCTCTATCAGCTTCTCACAGGGCAGATCCGAGAAAGATCCCATTCTGTCGCTGGTAGTAAAAGGGGAAGCTCATTACTGTAAAATACTTGCAGAACATTGTCCTACGAATGGCCACTTTCCCAGGGAAAAGACTTTACCAGAGCTTTCTCCCAGCTGCAGCCCTGCCCAGCCTCTGTCTTCACTTAAGAGGGGAAGAAAAAGATATACCATAAAGAGAAACACATGCAAAGGCCCAGAAACATGGGACCGCTAAAAATTTAGCTTTAATCATATGATTCAAAGTGATTTCTCTCCCTCACAATTCTCCATTAACTGAGCAGCCCTCCAGGATGATAACAGAAGATTGCAGCCAGACGGGCTAAAAGACACAGACTCTTTGAGGAGGTCGCTTACAGAATTCCAAAGACAAGAAGGGGGGCAAAATTAACTACATAAAAGGAAGTTGAATTCTCTGATACCTGCAATTAAACAATAAACACAGACAAATCTTATCCCGTCATCATAAATCCTCACACTAAAGGCTTACTTACTTCTGCTCCTGTACCCAATAGGCTTGCAGCAAAAATTGCAAAGCATGCTAAAAGGCAAGAGAAACATAATTGAAGAAAAAAACTAGAACTAGATTCAGATTTGACACAGACATTGGAAATAACATATAGGGAATTTAATATAACTATGATTCATGTGTATAGGGTTCTATTAGAAAAAGTAGACAGAAGGCCTAAATAGATGGATAATGTAGGGAGGGAGGAACTCTAAGAATCAGAAGCAGACGCTAAGATACCCGACACTCTGCATCAGAAATGAAAAGTGCCTATAACAGATTCTTCAGTAGGTTGATGTGACTTAGAAAAGAATGAGTCAGCTGGAATGTAAGTTAATAAGAACCTCCCAAAAGGCACTGCAAAGAGGCAAAAGGTAAGAGACAGACATCTTCAAGGTCAGTGGGGCAATCACGCGCACACACGCACACACACACTATATATATACACATACACACATATATATATATATATATATCACATGCATATATATCACATGCACAATTGGAACACAAAAAAGGAGAGAGCCAGAGTGAAAGAACAAATTGAAATAATTTTTCTAAGTAATAATGGCTGAGAACATTACAAAATTAATTATAAATACAAAAATACTGATCTCAGAAGACCAAAGAACATCACAGAGTATAAATACAAAAAATCTACATGAGAGCATATCATGTCCAAATTGCAAAAATAAACTTTAAAAACAGAAAATCCAGAAATACGATGAAGGAAAAGGAAAACTCCCCTTTTCTGTACAGAAATAGATCAGAATGGACTTTCACCAGAAGCTATGGAAGTAAAAAGGATAATGAACTGAAGTTTTTAAAGTGTTGAAAGAAGAAAAACACAAAATTTTTCTGTATCTAACAAATTCCACTTCAAAATTGAATCAAGAATAACATTTTAAAAAAAGAAAAAATGAGGGGATTAATTGTTGAGAAATCGTCCCTAAATGTAAGTTAATATCCTGGATTGGATTCTGAAATTTAAAAATGGGCTTTAAAAAAAAAAAAAAAGGCATAGCTTTTTTTCAAAAAAAGGAAAATTTGAACAAAATGTGCCCTTACATCGTAATTTTTCAACATTGCTTCGTTGATTATAATGACTTCATTTTATAAAAGTTAGTTATTAATAAAGGGGGAAATTGAGTGTGAGCTATATGGGACCTGTGTTAGCTTAGGAAACTATAACAAAATCCCATAAACTAAGTGGCTTAAAAAACATTTATTTCTCACGTTTCTGGAGCTGGAAATTCAAGCTCAAGGTGCCTGCATATGTGGTGTCTAGTGAGGGCATGTTTCTTCTTGTGTCCTTCCTTGGCAGAGAAAGAAAGCAAGATCTCTGGGGACTCGTCAAAGAATCCTAATACCATTCATAAGGGTTCTACTTCATGACCTCATCTAATCCTAATTACCTTCCCCAAACCCCACTCCTAACACCATCACATTAGGAGATGGCACAGATTCCACGGATTCTGGGATTGATGCGAGCGTTCAGTCCGTAACAGGAATTGTCTGCGTCAACTTCATAACTTTTCTAAAAAACTAAAACTGATCTAACACTACAAAAGTTACTGAATTGATTTTGAATAGCACAATCTAAAAATAAAATACTAAGTAAAATTATAAAATACGACTTTAATAAAAAGAAAGCAGTTTCTGCTTTTGGACAAGGTGTCATGGATGGACTTTTCTGTATTGCTTCCACACGAAGAGCAGCCATAATCCCTGTGGACTGTACGTAAAAGGCTTAAAAGACTGTACTGTATTAAAAGACTTAGGAAAGTGGAGAGAAAAGTCAGAGTGAGGAAAGATCTTCTGGACTCAAGCAATGACAGGTCAGGGAAAAGTGTGTGTGGGCTTAAAAAGATAATCAAAGAAGGAAACGTGGAAAATTTCCTGCTAAACATAGCAAAAGACATAAATCTACATATTCAAGAACATGAAGAATTTCCTAAACGATAAAGACAAATAAAAAAAATCTACATAGAGAAAGCAATTATTCCTTATTTTTAATAGGAAACCTATTTGAATGACAGCATATTTCTCCTTAAAGACTATGATGGCAAGACAGAGTCATATAATATACATATAATATATTTCAAATGCTAAAAGAAAGAAACCATTAACAAAAAATTTTATCTTCAGTGAAAATATTCTTCAGAAATAAATATTAGGGAATATAATACACTCTCAGATGAAGGAAAAATGATAGAATTTATTACCAAAAGCTTAACCTGAAAGATTAACTAAAGGAAGTCCTCTAAAGAGGAAGGGAGTAATGAAAGATTCCTTATTGTATCATTTTGAACATTGGTAAATAAAAGTTATTATTTATAATCTTGTGTTTTATAAATTATGTTTGATATTTAAAGCAAAAATTATAAGATTGTCCAATGTGATCCTCAATGTATGTAGAAAAAAATTAAAGATATTGTATTATAAATGATAGTGAATAGAACTATAGAAGGGAGCTAAGATTTGTAGACTTTTACTCAAACTGAGGAATTGATGCTATTAGTAGATCGTGAGTGATATAATATGTAAAGAGACCGTTAAAATATCTGTAAAAGGAAATACACCCTAAAACAGTATAAAAACCCCAGTGGAATTTTAAAAGCCACTTAATTAACCAACACAAAAGCAGTAACAAAAAGGAAACAGAAAAGTAATAGAGAGAAATAGCCTAAAAATGAATAAATGAAAAGACAGGTTTAAGTCCTAAAGTAACAGTACAAAGGAACCACACCTTTAAAGGCATTTAGTAGTTATAGACTTTAAACACGGGATTGAGTCATCAAAATAGCAACATTAAAATTTTATATTTGATGTCGCCAATGTGTCTACTGATTTAAATACTATGCTTTGTTCTCAACTTTGTGTAATTGCAGCCTAGCTTTTTGTTAAATTATATGTCCCCTAGACTCCCAGAAAAAAAATGTTTCACCTATCTTTTTTAGCTGAAGGCCCACTTTGTCCTGAAGTAGTTTATGGGTATTTGGGGACTATGTATTCTAATTTTTTGAGGGGACATAATCAGAATTATGGCTATTGTTCCAATAAGTCACATAAGTGTGCTTATTCCACCTGCAACATATCACAGTGTGCACCGTCTCCATTCGTCATGATTTCTAGTCTAATAGAAAAAGAAAAGCAGGAACAGAAGAGAGAAGAGAGAGAGAATAAGAATTAGATCAAATGACTGGGGGCTGTTTACTTCCATTATTCTTTGTAACAGCTAAAACTTGAGTCCTTGGTAGCCCATGAACATCCTGTGATGCTTCAGTAAATAAGTGAATATTTATTTTCTTAAAAAAAAAAAAAGAATCTATAATCATCTAATAACCATACAAAAAAGGACAAAAACATTTAAGTTTAAAACCTTATACTTTGACAAAGTTGACACTGTTTCTACAAGGCTTCAATGTTTTTGCTGCAAAATATACACATTGAAACATATCCAAAGTTTTATAATAACAAAAAATTTCCCCAAATATAATCGCACTTGACACCATATAATCACTGAGGTTTGTGAATGAAGCCTGAGGAGTTCGGGGAAGCTCTGTGTTTATTAGGTTAATCTGCATCTAGCCAATGGCTTCTTCCCTCAGTGGTATCAAAAGTTTTGATAACTAGATGCCAGCAGACAAAGGTAAAATATCTACATTTATCCAAAGGTATTTGAGTAATTTAAATTCAACTCCAAAGCTGCTCATGATAAAAGACATATAATGACACCTAAGAAATTGAAGCTTTTAAAGCTGTTATACACCAAATGTCAGAAGCGTGCTATTGTCTCTTTGTTTCTCTGTCACTGCATTTGTAGACAAATTAGGCGTGGGTTCTACATCTGATACACTCTTTGTCCCAGTTATTTTAGGGAATGACTGGCTTTTTTTTTTTTTTGGTCTTTCTTTTTCTTTACAATATGTCTTGTTTAAGTGAAGACAGCATGAGTGATGGTCTGGACTGTACTATGTGGAGCCTGCACTAAATGACAAAACAAATAAACATAAAGACTTGTGTGTTTGGTAACAACACTGTAACTTAGACATACGTTTGATGTTGCAATTTATAGCATGATATATGAAATTTCATGGAAGAGAAAGAAAACTGGATTAAACAGCTTTCCTTTTTTGATTATCTTAGCTACCAGTAATTGTGGGAAGATGATTAATTTCCAGTAATTGAGTCTTCTCTATTTGCCAGACATTGTTTTTTTCAGTTTGAGTCACAAATATGTACACATTTAATTCCTAAGACAACCCTAATAGATAAGTACTGTTATGACTCCCATTTTATAAATGAGAAAATCATGGCATAAAAATAGAGTAGATGCCGCAGATAGAGATAGTAGGTACCGTGCCCAGGCTCTCACTGCTCATCCTCTGCAAAGTCAGGATGTAAACACCCACAAGCTAGGTCCACCGTCCAGGCCCTTGACCTCTGTGATCTGCTGCCTCTTATGCAGATTTTTATTACAGCCAGAAAAAACTCAAATAGAAAATATGGATTAAAAAATGGATAAATTTTGTTCTTCACACAGAAGTCTCTAGTAACTCTAATGTTACTGTGAAATGCCTCCAGAACGCATTAGGAAACATCAGAAATAATGAGCAGATTTTGATGCCTCCTATCTTTTCCATGACAAAGTCCTTGAGAAGAAAGTGATGGCATGCTTCAACATGAGGACGCCACATGTCCGTGACATTTGCCATATTGCTGCACACAGACGAGAACCTGCAGTGGGGAGAATCTCAATCTCTCCGTCTCTGTATAGCTGGATCCCACACAGACATTGCCAAGTGCCTTTGGACTGTGACAACCCCACAGGAATGGGGAGCTGTGGGAAAGGGGCAGTGTTCCTAAACTCCGACCTGGGAGGTGCGCTGCTCCACGGGGCCGGGGCTGGGAAGTGCAGTGAGTGCTTTTCAGGACAGAGGAAAGTGGAATGCACACTTTCCTGTGCCGTAGCTTGGAGTCTGAAATTGCCCTTTCCAGTGGAGGAGCTCCCCACTTTTTATGGCCTTTATGCCACACACTGCCATAGAAGCAGCTGTGGATGAAAAGCTGTTTCTGCTCAGAGTTGTTGAATGCTCCACAGAGATCCATAAAGCCAGGACACCTGGGAGTGGCTGCCCCCACCTATATCAGAGCGCCTGTCACCCCCATGCAGGCTGTTTCCACTTGGGACTGACAAGAGTTCCCGGGGTCCCTTTAGCCAGGTCATCTATGAGTGGTTCCCCTATCTCTGTCAAAGGGCCTATTACATACAGGCTGGCCAATTCTGCTTAGAACTGGTAGGGTTCCACAGGGGGCTTTTGAGCCAGGGCACATGGAGGAGCTGCCCCACCTGTCACGCTGGGGTTTTCACCTCTATTAGGCTTGGCACACACCCTCTCCTACTAAAAAGAAGCATCAAATAATGTTTCACATTCCTTAAAGTGAAAAGCTGCCACCTCCTCTGCTCCTTGGGCTGTAAGCTGCCTGCCTGTTCCACAAGGCAGCTTTTCTTATTGGAAGCAACTCCCAGAGATAGAACCATACCTCCCCCACGGAAGCATTTCACCACAACCCTCACCTTGTTAACCCCATACAGAAGGAACTGAGCTGCCCCCATGACCTCTGCTTAACTGAGCCAAGGTAAAAGCTGGAAATCCAGGCATTTCTGTTACTTAAAAGGACAGAGGCTGCTGTCATTACAGAGGAAGAGAGATGTGTGTCCCACGTCTGCCCAGCTCTGCTACTCTTGTCAAGAGGGGCCCATCCTTCCTGTGGCAGGTTCACAGGGCATCAGCTCTTCTGCCTGAGCAATTTTTTGGAGCACAGAGCACCCCACCCCACTCTATCACAGTCAGCTCCTGAACCGAAGAAGCCATAAGCATGTGCTTCCCAGATCAGTCTTGGTTGGGTCTGCCCATGACTCAAGCATGTGATCCAGGGGCATGAGAACTGGAAATTACCTAACCTAGTTTGCCACAACTGGCTCCTGAGCACTTCCCCAGGAATCTTAGGTCTAAGAACCCAAATTTCCACTGACATCCCATTTGGGTGCCTAAGTACGTGAGCAAACACAGTACTTCTAACCCTCTCTGCTGAGCAGAAGAATTCTTGGCAGAGAAGAACAGGTGAATCATAAATCTATCTGCTTTGAGCTGAGGGAAGAGGTTCCCCATGAGAAGGAATCAGCATAAGAGCTCTGGACATATGGAAAAGCAGGTGTGTCAACACCCATGAAGAATCATACTAGCGGGAGGCGACTGTGGCTCAAAGGAGTAGGGCACTGGCCCCATATGCTGGAAGTGGCAAGTTCAAACCCAGCCCCAGCCGAAAAAAAAAAAAAAAAAAAAGAAAGAAAGAAAAGAAAAGAAAGAATCATACTAGCTTTCCAACAGTGGTTTCCAACCAAAATGATTATTGAATTTACAGATATGGCATTTAAAAATATGGATCCCAAATAATCCAAGTGGAATTGATAAAGATGAAAACTAAAACAAATAAACGAAAAAAAAAATAGAACTTGAATAAGAAATTCCCTAAAAAGATAGTGTTAAAAAGGACATAACAGGACTTCTGGAAATGAAAGAATCATTTAGAAAAGTACAAATTACAATGGAAAGTAGTAACTGCAGCCTGGACCAAGCATAAGAAGTATGTTCAGAACTTGGAGACAAGGCTTTTGAATTAATTTTGTCATTCAAAAATAAAGAAAAAGTAATTAAGAAGAATGAACGAAGTTTTTGAGACGACAGAACTACGTAAGTTTACCAAACATATGAACTAAAGGAATCTCTGAGGGAGAATAAGATGATTCATTTCAAATAAGAGGTTGCCAAGACACATAAGTCATCAGGGTTGAAAGTGAAGTGAAGAAAAAAAATCTTCAAACCCTGACATGAAAGTTACATCAAATAACTTAAAAAGGAAAACTCATGAAACTAATGGCAGACGTTTCAGAATAAACCAAACAAGACAGAAGGACATGGGATCTTATCTTCAGTTTTCTGAAACAGAATAACTGTCCACCAATAATTTTGTTTCCTTCAAAACTAAGCTTGAAAACTTAAGGAGAAATAATCTCTTCTCCAGACAAGCAAACCCTTTAGGAATCTGTCACCTGTACCCCTTCCCCGTAAGAAATCCTTAAAAGTGCTCTATGCAACAAATAGAAAAATTGATACCCTTTGAACAGAACAATCGAAATAAACAATATTGTACCCACAACTGTAAAAACAGACAAAAGTGAAAAATCATAGCCCTTATAAAAAAGTAACAGAATGTGAAAACAAAACAACTCGGTAGAAATCAACATCATGACGGGTACAGAATTTCACATATTAATAACATTGAATATAAATAGTCTAAAGGCCTCACTTAAAAAATATAGGTCAGCAGAATGGATAAAAAACAATAATCCAAACATTTGCTGTTTCTAAGAAATTATTTGAGTCATAAAAATTCTCTTAGACTCAAGGTAAAGGTGTTAGAAAAAATATTCTATGAAAATGCTGTCCACATACACCCAGGCTGGAGGGTTCAAATCCGTCCTGGGCTAGCTAAACAACAATGACAACTGCAACAACAACAAAAAAATAGCTGGGTCTTGTGGCCAGTGCCTATAGTTCCAGCTACTTGGGAGACTTGAGACAAGAGATTCACTTAAGCCCAAGAGTTTGAGGTTGCTATAAGCTGTGACGCCACAGTACTCTACCAAGGGCAACATAGTGAGACTCTGTCTCAAGAAAAAAAAAAAAAGAAGAAATAAAACATTAATAGGAGTAGCTATTCCTTTATCAGATATAACAAAGTTTAAATCAACAATAGCAAAAAATCATGCATAGTATATATTTCATTATTTATTGAAAAAATTAAATCTTGAGGAATAATCCATATCATTTTAAATAGACACTTGAAATATTTTTCTAAAGCAATAGAGTCTTTATTTCACTCCTGGCCTTTTGAAAGGTCAAGATCATCTAGTCAAAAGAAATTATAGGGCATTTCAGTAGGTAAGGATTGGTAGGTTGGTATTTATTGTAGATAAAAAATATTCTCTTTGGTATATTAAGTGTGGGGGTATTTAGAGGTATTATATCGTATTTTAAAATTCTACTTTTTGTAATAATGAAAATCTTTAATGAATATCAAAACATCACATAAGCCCACAGCCAGTTCCATTCTACAGAGCTTAAAGCTCAAAATACATAAGGCCTGTGCTACAAACTTGTTCATTTATCCCATCAATGAAGTTGTTGCACCATATATCTTATTGTAATTTTGACTAAAAGCTGATCAAATATTAGAGTTCTTCTTATACCTTTAGCTCCTTGAATCTTCTTTTGGAAAAGAATATGTGATCTGTTTCTATGTCTTTAATGCATTTGTCTTCTACAACTCCACAGAGTAAGTTTGCTTTTTCTTTATATAACATTTTTTAATTTTAATTATCATTTATCCTTAAATATTATCAAAGTTATATGTTCTTCATCCGAATACCCTCAATAACTCTGATTCCTTCTTTCTCTAGATACCCTAAGTTAAAATACTATTCAATATAAAGGTTTGACCTGTGGGGAGTTTAATTGAATCACAGAATCTGGTCATAAACTGGTTTAAAGAAAGCTATTTTATGGACCCAGTTCAAAATTCTTTCAATATTGATTTATTTATTGATTGCCTACTAGAATATATTCTAGGCACTGCTTTAAAGGTATTGAGATTCAGCAGTAGTAAAAGCTGACAAAAATCTCTGTCCTCATGAGGCCTACTTTTAGTAGATCTTATTGAGTTGTTTGGTATCTGGAATGCTACAAAAAATATGATGTGTTTTGTAAATTATTTCCATTAAATTCATAAATGATGCCATTTATTTTTTTAAAAGAACAAAAGTCAGCCTTTTTTTTTTTTTTGAGACAGAGCCTCAAGCTGTCCCCCTGGGTAGAGTGCTGTGGCTTCACAGCTCACAGCAACCTCCAACTCCTGGGCTCAAGCGAGTCTCCTGCCCCAGCCTCCCAAGTAGCTGAGACGACAGGTGCCCGCCACAACACCTGGCTATATTTTGGTTGCAGCCATCATTGTTGTTTGGCAGGTCGGGGCTGGATTCAAACCCGCCACCTTAGGTGTATGTGGCTGGCGCCTTAGCCACTTGAGCCACAGGTGCCAAGCCAAGTCAGCCTTTTTAAAAAAAATCACAAATACATGTAGTAATTACAAGAATTAAGGAAAGTATGAATGATTTATGAAAAAATAAATCTCTATTCTTCTCCCTCAGATATTTTTATATTTGCTTTTTCTACAGACAGATTTAAGTAGTTTTGTTGAGAAATGCAAAGTTCAAATATTTGTTTTACACTTTCTGCCTTTTCCATATGAATTTATTTTTGTATAGATAAAGAGACTAGAAATTGGGCAGCACTATACAGTTTTAAAAAACAAAGAATTATATACCATGTAGTAATGAGAAATTTGAAATAAAAATCAAAGAGATTTGATTTTATAGTAATCAATGTGTAACCCTCTTTTATGTGTAGGAGTATATGTAAAATTGTTACCCCCGACGTTAGAAAAATACATGAATTCATTAAATGAAGATTCATCTAAACTCATTTTTAAATTTCTACAAGTTACTACTAGACCTTGTCATAATGAATTCACCCTAAACACACCATCACCCTCACGTTTATTACGAATTAACAGAAATAAACATTTGTGAGGCAAATCATGTTACTGAACTGGGGGTTTACAAAAAGCAGTATCATAATGATGACACACAGGCCAGTTCCATTAGAAGGCACAGGACAGCATGATTAGATTTTACCTCTCACAGGAGAATCTATAAGGTGTTCACGGGATAGTCATTTTTTTCATCATCTCTTCTGTCAAAGAATAAAAAGTGACTCTAAAAAAAGGAAGATATATTAGACATACATTTTTTAAGTTATGATGTTTATAATATTCACATTTAGTTATGATATGGGTTATACTATTAAGTTTTCTTATCTACATGTATTTATTGAATGCATGCTAATCCAGGCACTGCTCCATATACTTGTGCTATATCGGGGGAATGGAAAGAAAAGACAAATATTCCTCCACTCAAGGAATTTTATATTCTTTTCCTTTTTTTTGCAGTTTTTGATTGGCCCTAGGTTTGAATCCACCACCTCCTGCATATGAAGCCAGCGCCCCACTCCTTTGAGCCACAGGTGCCACCCAGAATTTTATATTCTTAGAGTTCATAAGAGATAACAATACCTGTTGTTGTTTTCCCCTGGATCTCTCTCCAAAATTCCATCCTGGTTGACTTCACTTTTCCATTAATCTTCTTCCTATAGTTATTTTAATGCAGTTCCCATTATAAATACCATTTATGCGTGGATAGTTTGCACATTTTTGTTTCTGTCCCAGAATTTCAGGTTTATACACCCACTGTTTAGAAAACAACGTCACTTGGATGTCTTTAAATATCTCTAAATTAACATACAAAACTAAACTCCAGATTTTCCTTACCAAGCCTACTTCCTCTATTCAGTACTTCCTCACCCTCAGGGTCTCATTGGACTTCCTCCTCACCAGCTGTTTCTTTTGCCTAGAAAACTCTTCCCCCAGATACCACATGGTAAACTCCCTTGCCGTATTCTAGTCTGTGTTCAAATGCAATTTCTCAATGAAACCATCTCTGACTGTATAGTTCAAATTTACAAACATTGATCATTATTCCCTAGATTCATTATTTCATTAGTGTTTTCAAATGATGATATTTTAATTTAATAAATTCTTCCTTGCTTTTTGGAGATAACACTTTTGTAAGAAGGAATGAACCTTCATCAATTATTTGATTATTCTGAGGAATAAGTTTGACTGCAAAGGGGTTAAAATCTAGGTTTTTTTTTTATAAAAAATACTTTTAAATATTGATTGATGATATTTATTGAATACAAAATCATTCAGCTTTTTCTTTAACTTTCTAGTTATGCACTAATTTGTTATAAATTTTATTTCTTTATTAATTTTTAACCACATCAATTAGTCACTAAATAATAATTTTATTGATTATATATATTTTTCTAATAATCATTTTAAAAAATTTTTCAAAATGGTAAGGGATAAAATATGTTTTTGTTACATGGATCCCCTGTGTAATACTAGAGTCAACAATGCTTTTAGTGTACCCATCACCAGAATGTTGTTCATTATACCTGATAGTTAAGTTATTACACCTCAATCTTAATACCTTCCACCCTCTCCACTTCTTGGATTTCAGTGACATTTACATCTCTTTGTGCCTGTGTGTGCCTATAGTTTAGCTTCTAATTATTAGAAAGTTCATGTGGTATTTGTTTTCTTTCTATTTCTGAGATAGTTCACATAATATAATGATTTCCAGTTTGAGCCACATTGCTGTAACATACAGTTTTATTCTTTTTTATGGCTGAGTAGTACTCCATGGGTACTCCAAGGGGAGAAAGAGTGAGTGAATCACATTTTCTTAATCTACTCATGAATTGATGGGCACTTAAGTTGATTCCACATCCTTGAATTGTGCTGTGTTAAACATTCAAATTCAGGTGTCTTTTTGATAAATTAACTTCTGCTCCATTGGGTAGATACTCATTAGTTGTCACCCTTTTACGACAAAACCCCTCACCTAACTAGGTATAGAAGGAACATATCTCAAAATAATAAAAGCCATATTTGACAAACTCACAACCAAAATCATACTAAATGTTGAAAGTTGAAAGCATTTCCTCTAAGAACTGGAACAAGACAAGGGTGCCCATTGCCACCACTTTTAAATTCCTCTTAGTCCTGAAAGTCCTAACCTGTCCCAACCAGAGTAATTAGGAAGAGAAGGAAATAGAGGGCATCCAAATTTGGAAAGAGGAGGTCAAACTATCTGTTCACTGACTATATTATCTTGTATCTAGGAAATCCTAACAAGTACACCAAAAGACTCTTAGAATCAGTAAATGAATTCAAGAATGTCTCAGATTATAAAATTAGTGTACACAAGTCAGTAGCATTTCTATATTCTAATAATGGTCAAGCGGAGAGTCAAGCTTATAATTGATTTACAGTAGCTGCAAAGAAAATAAAATGCCAAGGAATATACTTAACCAAGGGGGAGAAAGATCTCTACAAGGAGAACTACAAACCACTGATGACAGGGATCACAGATAGCCCCACAAGCGGAAAAGCACCCCATACTCAGGGTGTTCATACTGCCCAATTTACAGATTCAACACAATCCACATCAAAATACCAAAGTCTTATTTCACAGATCTAGAAAAAAAAAAAATGTTTCATTGGCTACCAAAACCAACTCAAATAGCTAAAGCAATCTTAAGCAAAAAATGAATAAATAAATAAATATTGTGGAGGCATTTCATTACTAAACTTCAAACTATACTATAAGAGTATAGTAAACAAAACAACATGGTATTAGCACAAAATGGACACATAAACCAATGGAACAGAATAGAGAACCCAGAAATAAAACTATTTGCCTACAACTAACCACTCTTTGACAAAGCAGACAACAATGTACACTGGGGAAAGTTCCTCTAGTCAATAAATGATACTGGGAAAACTGGATAGTCATGTGTGGAAGAATGAAGCAGGACCCCTATTTCTAGCCATATACAAAAATTAAATCAAGATGGATAAACGATTTAAATGTGAGGCATGAAACCATAAAAATTCTAGAAGTAACTTTAGGAAAAACTCTTATAGACATAAGCATAGGCAAATAATTTCTGATTAAGGTAAATACAACAATAAAAATAAGCAAACAGAACTTAATTATTATAAATTGCAAATCTTCTGTGCAGCAAATAACCAATAGGCTTAACAGACAACCTACACAATGGGGGAAAATATTTACAAATGATACCTCTGTTAATATCCTAAGTCTACAAAGGGCTTATACTATTTAAATATAAAATCGACACATCTATTTGCCGAGCTAACTCAGAATTAGAAAATGTGAATTCTAAGTAGAGTGAAAATGCAAACATTAATCTTTTAGGGCACTATCCTTCTACATCTGTTTGACAATGACCCAAACTTGTTGGAATATTTGATTTATACATATACCACTCCAATAAGCGTTATGATAGTGTCATCTTGAATAATTAGAAATGTTGTACCTGATTTTAGAAAATTCATGGAGAAGCTTTACTTGAAAAAGAGGTTGTACTTCCATTTATGTGGACAACGAAATCAATTAGACTTTCTGGTTTCATAAAACATGAGGCATGGCAACAGTATTCTGCTATCTCTTCATAGAGTTTTGAGACTTTTTTTAGTCTTTGTTCTTCTCATTTGTATTCATTTTACACAATTCCATTTCTTTCTAACTGCAATCTGCAGTGATTAATGGACATAGAACAGTTGTAACTGTTCTTATAATGAGTTTTCTGAATTAACTTTGCCATCTACATCTTTAAAACTCTGCCGGATGACACAGGAGAATTATTTTAAATTCTTTGCTAGTCCCTTTCACGTTTGTAATGAACACCTAAGGGAATATTAGAAATTGGTATCAAAATGGGTATTGAAGCAATAAAGAGTATGTATTTATTTAGGGAGGCATCTATAATGAATTTTCTGGTCATATTCATATTTTTAGGTTGAATTTAGGTTTGTATTCTTGGGAATCTTGACAGTGCTATCAATATTGTATAAGCTCCCTGTCCTTAAATGTAATTTTGTCTCTACACAATTATTTTCTTTATTGCAAAATAGTGTTGAAGATAAGTTAAATTTAACAAAAAGGAGAGAAGTTTTAAATGAATTTAATTTGTTCAATTATTTGTTTAAGCAATGATTTGTAATAATTTTATTATGAAGGCCAAGATTAAATAAATTAGATGACTTTCCATGAATGATAAAGCTGTTTAGAAAGAACTTACTAGGCTGTGTATCTAAATGAATATTGAAATACATATATCAAATTAGCACATCATTTAAAATGACTAATTTCATTTTCTAAACAAAAGACAAATATATTTATGTTTGTGTTTGCATATTCATTAAAAAAGTTAGTGGACAGTATGCATATAGAGAGTAATAAAATGATAATTTCAGTTGTTTATTGTTATAATGCTACAATGCAAACAATTAATATGTATTGAATTTAGTCCTAATAATACCCATGTTATAGGTATGAAAGTTGTGAAAATTTAAAAATTTATTTTAATGAGTAAAGTTATACTTAACAGGTGCATTGCACACTGTCGGGGTGATGGGCACAATTATAACTTTGACTCAGATAGAACAGAAGCAGTTTATGTAAACAAAACATTTGTACCTCATAATATTCTAAAATAAAATTTTAAAAAGTTAAAAAGCATGCATATTAAATATTTTAACTTCATATTGAACCCAAGAAATACATGTTCTGAGTGTTAACTAACTAGTTCAAAAAGGACACATATGTGAACAACTGAAAAATTTAGCCAGGAACTAAAAATAGGTCTACACTGTCTCTAAGAGTCACGTTTTTCCATAAGTCACACTTTTCGTGAAGGCTGAATTGTGAAATATTGCACTGCAGAGCTTGGGTTATAAATGCATAAAATGATAATAATTTTATTTATATTAAATGGTTGTTTAAAGATGGTAGGGTGACATATGGAACCCCCAGACAAATTTAAGAAGATACATATTATGAACAGATAAGGAATATGCATGTTCCCCCATCTTTATGTGTGTATGTGTATACAAAGGGTGTCAACAAATGTACACATTTTAACAAGGAAAAAATATTAAAATTATAATAATATATGCTGGTAACATTTTTTATCTCATATATCTTTTTAAATTTAATTTTTATTAAATCATAACTGTATACATTTATGGGGTATAGTGTGATGATTTGATATACTGTGTGGAATGTTTAAATCAAACTGATTAAAATAACTATCACCTCACTTAATTATTTTTTGTGATAAGACATTCATAATTTACTCTTAGTTGTTTTGAAATGTACCCTTGCATTCTGCACATTAGGTGAGATCCCACCAAATGCCCAGCCTCCTCTCTCCATTTGCACCCCCCCCCCCACCTCTCCGTTCTCTCCCCTCCTTCTTTCTGGACTATATTTGTGTTTTATCATTTGTATAAAGGTGTAAGTAATTATATATTGGTTTCATAATAGTACTAAGCACAATGCATACTTTTTCCCTCCATTCTTGTGATCCTTTACTGAGAAGAATATGTTTCAACTCCATCTAGGTAAACGTAAAAGATCCTGCGTCTCTTGTAATTGCAGAAGTCACATGTGACTTGACTATTACAATTTTAATATAGTTTTTTCTTTGTTAATATGAATATACATATTTTGGCCTTCACGTGCTCACGTGTATGTGTGCGTGTGTGTTGTTTTAGATGAATTCTATGAAGGATTTATAAATATTTTGATTACATTTTCTGCAAATGCAGTATGAGCAGAAATCTTAAAAAAACTCTGTTCGGAAAGCACTTTTATTTTTCCATATATTCTATACTTTTTTCTCTTAACTGGAGCTTCCCTAAAATTTTATTTGGAACATGGTGAAAGTGTCTACAGAAAATGTTCCTATTTTATGTCCCATTCAGGAGACTTCATAAAATGAAGCACAAACATGTGTGCTCTATAAAAGAGTTTTTGTTTGTAAATTGGACACAAAATTGCAGAACTGACATTGTTGGAATCTTACAGGCATAAACATTTACCATATGCCCCGTTGGAGTGATTGGGGTTCATTTCTAATTTAGTTATGTTTTGTCAAATGATTACTCTAATTCCTTAGGAAAACTGAGATTTGAAAATAATATTTTTATATCCTACCTATACCCATGACTTTCTTTCACTCATGTAAGTGTATGCTTTCTAATGGTTCTTCAAACTGAATTTTAAATAACATGTGACTAGTATAATACAACACTTATTCTGAATTTGAATGCAATGCAAACACTTAAGTAAATAGATATTTATAATATTAAAGATTTTATATCTTAGATGGTCCGTATGTTATTTTAAGCATCCTCTAATATGAATTAGTGAAAATATCTTGTGGTTTATTAAAAATTTACTGCATGAAATATAACTATTTAGTTAACGAAGTAAATGTGTCTCATGTACGGTCTCATGAAAATGTGAATTTATGAACTATTCTGTTGACTGTTTATGTACGATGGGCTAAATTTGATCTATACCATTTTTCTGTTTCTATCAATTTTTGATTACTGATAAAGTCAAGGCAATTGGTTTAATTTAAACTTGATATGAACTGTATTATAAGGCAAAACTTTACTACCAGAATCTTATTACATGAGTTAAAATGATATTATTCACGTAAAGCAACCTGTCAGAGCACACACAAGTCAAACACAGAATGATAACTAACTTTGGCACCTGTATGGCTGCATTCTTGTCCTGATAGATAAGATTCATCTTGTGAGATTTCAGGTTTTGTAATTTTATCATTCATTATATTCACAAACTGGACTTTTTTTAAATGTTAAGATAAATTACTTGGATTTTCTACACCAGTCTGGGGACAACATTATATTTAATCAGTTCATTTGATATTATTTGTTTCTTTGAAAATAATATTTACACCAAGCAATTTCAAATATGTGCATGTCCTTTCATGTATGATTATGAATATTATTCTTTTTGACAATTATTATCATATAAATTTTCAAATTAACTAGAAGCTAACACTATAATAGATTAAAATATAGAGATTTTAAATCATAGTACAAAATGCAAATATTTGGAGTAAATCAAGTCAGTTGCTATGGGGAAAGATGTCCTTCCCTGACTTAAATTCCTATGTTGATAATTAATTTGAGATAGTAATATAAAAATTCAAAGAATAATTGAATTATTATTCTTTGAGATAGTAATTTGAGATAGTAATATAAAAATTCAAAGAATAATTGAATAATTATTCTTTGAATTTTTATTTTACTATCTCAGGTTAATTATAAACCAATTATAATAAATAAATACAAGTATGAATTATACAATTAATTATTAAATGTGTAATTATCAATTATAACTAATATATAATTGAATTTTGAGTAACATGTGAATAGTATAGTACAACTGTTTTATACCGTTTCTTTCCTTTCCAGTGTCCCTGGAAAATTATTATATATGGGTCAACATAATTTCTTGTTATTTTAAGATTCCCAAATGATAATTCTATGAAAACCTACATAAATATATGCAAACCCTGAAAGTATGCATATAGAGCAAAATTACATTTATATTTATACATATATATATACACATTGTGACAGAAATTATACACTTTTTAGGAAACGAAAAACTATTACAATTATAACACTTAAGTCACATTTGACTTCTACAATTACAAAAGATACGATATACAAGATGACAAATGTTATAGGTATACATTCATTATGACAGTTTTAATGCAGTATTTTCTTTCTTAAAATGTATACATATTTTTGGTACCCTCTGTACCAAAAATAGAAAGAAAAAGAAGATAGAATAGACTAGAATAGAAGAAAAAGAAAATTCTTTTTCTTAGACCCTTTTGAAAAGAAATGGTAGAGTCTTTCAAAATAAAATATGCCAATCTCTTGTTAAATGCTGAAACTAAGAAGATTTATCTATTAATCTATATCTACTTAAAAATACTATATATCAGAGAGAGAGAGAGACTCTTATGTATTAGTCAACATTTACACCATAATTTTTATATGGACATTTCAGTCTGATGCAGAAATAAGTATGTATTATAGTCTCCACTTTCCGGATGAAAATAGGAATATATGAAGCAGAAATAATAAGAGAATGAGCCAATTCAGGGGCAGAGGATGCCTCGGCCCAGTGATTTTCAACTGGGGTGCTATAAGAGCATCTTAGGTGTGCTATGAACATTTTTAAAGATCATTAATTAAAATATTTTCAAAGCCAGGCATTGTGGCAGGCACCTGTAGTCCTAGTTATTTGGGAGGCTGAGGCAAGAGAATCGCTTAAGCCCAAGAGTTTGAGCTTGCTGTGAGCTGTGACTCCACAGCACTTTACTGAGGGTGACATGGTGAGACTCTGTCTCAAAAAAAATTAATTTCAAAAGAAGTTTAAAGCACAGTAAGTATATTCTTTTTTAAATTGTTTTATTTGAGCAACACAATTTAACTATGCCACAGAAGTTTAACTATAGGCTCAAGTGTGCCATGTGATAAAAAAGATTGAAAAATATTGACTCAGCCCCTTTTCTATTTCATAAACCTTTACAGTGGATCTCACATATTCAAGTACGAAAATTAATCATACATAGAAATTTATTGCTTAAAATTAAAAACAAATTAGCAACTTGGCTATTTGCTCTAGACATTTCTATAAACATTTTTCTTTAGCCTCGAATATTTATGAAAACTGATTTGAGGTGCTCTTTTCTTTTTCTTCCACAACTACGAATGTAATTATACTTGTGTGTATTTTTTTGTTTGTTTGTTTGGACAATCCGAAAAGCCAGAACAAATTGGGAGTTCATGTGATGTAAAGTGTGTGACCCTGGCCATGTCACTGGTTTTCCCAAGCCTAGTTCACAGAGCAGAGCGTTCCTTTATTCATGTTTTTATTTTCCATAGTTTCAGTTACCTGTGGTTCATTTGGTGTGAAAACATTAAATTAAAAAATTCAGAGTGAAACAACTGATACATTTTACACTGTGTATCTTCTAGGTAGCATGATGGAATCCAGCCTTCTCCTGTTTCATCTCACTCAGCACATGAGTCATCTCTTTTCCCAGTTGATCCAAACTGTCTGTCCCACCTGCTTGTGCTTCTGACGTTGCATCTGCTTTGGACATCCACCACTGATATTGTTACGGATAAATGAACCAGGACTGTCTAGAGCAGATGGGACAATTCCATCCATGTTGCTGCAAAAGACATAATTTTATTCTTTCTTATTGCCGAACTGCATTGCCTTGGAGCAGTGTGGTCTTGTAGCTATGGAGAGCACAGTTTGCCGGTACCTTGGACTCACAGCAAGCTACAGCAGGGTGGTGGGATTTGTCCTAGATGAGTGTGGGATTGCCTGATTTCTCCTCTTCCTCTATAGAGGCAGCTGTAGCAGCACAAGTCCTACTGTAGCCTGAGCGTTGGGTGTGACTTAGAGTTAAACTAGGAGTTAAAGTCTCAGACTGGCACCACCTGTAAACCCAGGACCAGGATATGGCCCTTCTCAGTTAGAACAACTTGGGTAATAAGTCAGGGGGGAGTTGGCTATGGTCGCTCTTCAGTTTTGCAGCACCTCATGGAAGGGTGGTGGGGCCGTCATAGGAGGGCATCCTCGTGTCTGTTCACCCCTCTTGTTTCTCAGCCTGATGTCAGCAGTGACATGGGCCATGTATGCCTGAACTAGTGACAGCACCTAGATCTCTGGTATTTAAACTCTCCTAATGTGCCCGGATGAAGCTGCTGCTCTGGGTCTGCATGCCTGTGGGAAGCAATGTCTTTATGCACTCCCCAAGCAGCTCCCTATGTTAGACCCAAGGCCCATGTGGGTAGAGGGGCTCCCTGGAGCACAGATCAAAATCTACAATGGTGGGGTGACACGTGTGGCTCAAAAGCGTAGAGTGCCGGCCCCATATGCCATAGGTGGCAGGTTTAAACCCAGCTGTTGCCAAAAAAAAATAAAAAAGAAATCTACAATGGTGCTAGAGTAAATCCCAGGAGTTTTCTTCCTTACCTCTTCCCTGTGTCTGGGAGCTTCTTCCAGCTCCCAAACTGTTCTTTGCCAGGCCAGCTGCTCCTCACTTGTTTTTCATGCTTCTCGTCACTTTTCTTTTGAATGCCAGCATTCTTTCTGAGAAAATCTATTTTGAGTATGGAAATCTCCTTACCATTCTGTCTCCTGAGGAGGAACACACTACCTGCGCCTCGTCGGTCAGAATGACTCTCTCTTCTTTTTATCTTCTTCTTAAAACTTTGATATTTTTCATCCATGGTTTGTTGAATCCATGGATATAGAAACCATAGATATAAAGGTCAACTTCATATATAGGGTTTGGTTTTAATTGCACTATCAAAGGTCTCCTCCAAAGTCTTTCTCCTCAGACCTTTGGAAATCTAGTAATCACTTTTTCAGTGACAGTGAAAGAAGTGAGCGTATATAGAGGAAATACAAACTCATGAGTGGATGAAGTGAGTGTGTACAGAGGAAATACAAACTCGTGAGTGGATGAAGTGAGTGTGTACAGATGAAATACAAACTCATGAGTGGATGAAGTGAGTGTATACAGATGA
This sequence comes from Otolemur garnettii, assembly GCF_000181295.1. Classification (NCBI taxonomy): domain Eukaryota; kingdom Metazoa; phylum Chordata; class Mammalia; order Primates; family Galagidae; genus Otolemur; species Otolemur garnettii. Next base: position 11,612,417 of record NW_003852430.1, on the reverse strand, counting down.
AATCAAACTCATGAGTGGATGAAGATTTTATGAGAATAGTCTAGGAACGCTATGGAAGTAGTAAATAGCCCAACTATTGGTTATCTAGGGGAACCTTGAAATGTATCTCCTGAGAATAAGGGGGAACTACTTTATTTGCAGGGAGGTAAAGGCTTAGAATGTTGTAAGAAGAAGTCTAGGAAAGTGAGAAGGAAGAAAGGCTACTAAGAGCACGGCCTCTGGACTCAGGTGCTTGGATTTTAATCCTGGTTCTACCATCTTGTTTCATTCCCTTCATATCTAAAACACTGTTGGCATCTGTAATTCCCCTCAGGTTTTTGTGAGGTTTGTAATAAGTGTTACATTAGCATTTTCAGCTGTTGTTAGTATTACTGTCATGATATAAAGTTTGAGTAATGATGGTGATATTGCTCAGTATTTATATATTCTCTCATGAATTCTTTCATATTCTGTATATGTATCAAATATAATTGAATTATGAATTTAAATTTTTCCAAAAACTTTGGCATATGGTTTCCATAACATATTTTTAGGTGGGAGATGAGATTGGTCCAAACACTGAAAATACTTAGTGGTATAAAGTATCCCAGTCCAAACTGATTTGTTTCAATATGCCCACTATAAAAATATACTGTGATAAAATAACTGAAGTAAAGAAACAAAAATCTAAGTGGCCTGATTTTTAACAAAGGAAGCTCAAATGACTGAAGCGGAAGGAAGATGAAGAGGATTTCTCTTTTCTTTCTAGGTGCAGAGGTGAGAGGTTCGGCATTGATTATCCACAAGGTCATCCAGGGAATCTGCCTCTTCCTTTACCATCACTCCACAGTCCAATAGATCGTGTCCTCATTTGGATACTTGGGCCTCACACAGGTCTCACATTCCCATTTGGAGCACAGGCAAGTTCGCTATTAAAGTCCAGAGTCTTCGCTCATTCCTTTAGATCAAATCTCACTAATTCTAACTTAGACCCAAGTCCATCCCTAGATATAGAGAAAATATGTTTTCTAGATATGTGTCTGTGTTAAGCTTCAAATGAGGTGAGAAAGGATACTGCAGGGCAATTTGCTGCATTACAACTTGGTTAACACTCCAAAAACATTAGAATGAAGGTGCCTGTAAATTAATCTCTGAGATTGAATTTCAAACGACACAAATGCAAGAGAGAAAGGAATATGTCATACAGGCGGGAGAGGAGTAATAAGCGCAGTTGGGCATGTTCACTATTCCCATCACCTTTCCTAGAACAGTTCTGCAAAATCCTTATCCACTCACGTATTTTCTCTGTATACACACACCGATTTCATTGTTAGTGCCATGAAAGCCATGACCAGGTTTTCAAATGGTGTGAGGAGGAGGAGTTTGGAGGAGACCTGTGGTGAGCATCTTACTTTCATGGGTATGAAACTACTTCTAACTTCAATGAACAAGACCTACCCAAGTTCCCTGAATAGATAGATTATCCCTAGGGATGTAGTAAGCTTGTAAGCATTAAGCCCCCTGGGTTCTTGCAGGAATATTCAAGTTGGATATGAGAATGTGCTATTAAATATTCCCTTCCCTTTCCTGTTGTCACACTTCTCTCTTCTGAGGTAATTCAACTGCACTCCTTGTCTTCATGCAGTTTGATTCTCCAGATGACTATTAATCTAAACATTGTCCTAACTCTCAGCTTTCACCTCAAACTCCTTTTATCGAATTCTCACATTCTCCATATCTCCTTCTTAAAAATTTCCAAAAAGAATCTCATTAGTTTTGTATTTTTAGGTACTATAGAAGAACTTTTTACAAATACTATGATCATGGATAATATATTTCAAAATGCCTGTGTGCAGATGGAGTAGACTCTTGCCATCCGGTCTTGAATACAGTTTGTACCTCTGTGCTTAAGTCATTTGCAAATTGTACCTGTCTGCTTATTTTAAGATTACAAAAAAAAAAAAGAAAGAAAGAAAGAAAGAAAGAAAGAAAGAAAGAAAAGAAAAACCTAAATGCTAAGGCTACTTTCTTTATCTGATGGAATTTGTAGGCCTTTTAAAAATATTTTTCATTTCAGAATATGAGAATATGAATGTTTTTGTTTCATGCTTGGCTTTTGTAATGCTGGAGTTGGAGCTTTAAGTGTGGCCATCAATTGCCAGTAAGTTTTTATCCCTTTCCTCCACCTCCCTTCTTGATTTCCTGAAGATTGTACTTCTTTCTTTGCTCAAAGCATTACAGAGTGTATGTGGTGTTTATTTTTCCATTCTTGAGGTTCTTCACTTAGGACAACGGTCTTCAGTTCCATCCCAGTTGCTGCAAAAAATGTTAATCCATTTTTTATGGCTAAGTAGTATTCCATTGTATGTATGTACACAAATATACATATATTTATATCATATGTATATATGTATCACATTTTGTTCATCCAATTATGAATGGATGGGCACTTCAATGAATTCCATGTCTTTCAAATTGTACTTCTTACTGTAATAAATATTCAATTGCAAGTGTCTTTTTTGGAGGAAAAATGACTTATTTTCCTATGGATAGATACCCAGTAGTAGAATGACTAAGACTCCAAAGGCAACAGCAGCAACAACAAAAATAAATAAATAAGTAAATAAATTGTCTTTGGTTAAGTTAAAAAGATTCTGCTCAGCCAGGAAGTAATCAACAGAGAAAATAGACAACCTTAAGAAAGGGAAAAAATATTCACAAAGTATACATCTAACAAAGGGCTAATATTCAGGATCTACAAAAACTCAAACAATCAGCAAGAAAAAAAAAAAAAAAAGAAAAAAAGAAAAGAAAACGAGTGGCCCCTGTGGCTCAGAGGACTAGGGCACCAGCCCCATATACTAGAGGTGGCAGGTTCAAACCCGGCTCCCAAGCCAAAAACTTCAAAAAAGAAAAAAAGAAAACACAAAAAAGTGAGCAGAAGGCATGAATAGGACTTTTCCAATAGAAGAGACTCAAATGGCCAACAAACAAGGAAAAATGTTCAGGTTACTAATCACTGGAGAGAGACAAATTAAAACCACAATGAGATATGACCTACTGCTTTTACAATGGATTTTATTTAAAAGTCCCCAAATAATAGATGCTTGTGTAGATATAGAGTGAAGAAAACCCTCATACACTGTTGGCAGGTTTGCAAATTGATACAACCTCTATAGTTTCTCAAAAAACTAAAAAAGATCCTACCATTCTATCCAGCAATAGCCTGTTTGTTAAAACCATATTTAAAACTGTGGTTTCAATTAAAGGGATGTGAGAATGAAAAACAGCAAAGCATTAAGTTATATATATTGAGTATGTATCTTCAAAATATTGATACACACAGACTTCACTTTCATTTTACATTAAAAAATAAATAACTATTGTCTCTGGTGCAGTGGCTCATTTCTGTAATCCCAGCACTCTGGGAGGCTAAGGTGAAATGGGCACTTCTGGCCAAGAACTTGAGACTAGTGTGGGCAACATAGAGAGAATTTATCTATAAAAAAATTAAAACTAAAAAGATTAGCTGGGTGTGGTGGCACTGTATGTAGTTCTAGCTGCTTAGGAGGCTAAGGCAGGAGAATTTCTTGAGTTCAGGAGTTCAAGGTTAAGGTTAGCTATAACAGGGCCATTGCATTCCAGCAGGGTGAACGAGGGATATCTTGTCTCAAAACAAAACCAAAACAAACAAAATACTCCAGATTAATTATGACGGTATGTGAAACTTTAGACATTTTAAAACAGAGTAATTACCGGAGAAATGCAAATCAAAACTACTTTGAGATATCATCTAACTCCAGTAAGATTAGCCCACATCACCAAATCCCAAAACCAAGAGATGTTGGTGTGAATGTGGAGAAAAAGGAACACTTCTACAGTGCTGGTGGGAATGCAAACTAATACATTCCTTTTGGAAAGATGTTTGCAGAACACTTAGAGAACTAAAAATAAACCTGTTATTTGATCCTACAATTCCTCAACTAGGTATATATCTAGAAGACCAAAAATCACATTATAACAAAGATATTTGTATCAGAATATTTATTGCAGCCCAATTCATATTTGCTAAGTCATGGAAGAAGCCCAAGTGCCCATCAACCCATGAATGGATCAATAAATATTGATATATGTACATCATGGAATATTATGCAGCCTTAAGGAAAGGTGGAGACTTTACCTTTTACATGTTTACATGGATGGAGCTGAAAGATATTCTTCTTAGCTAAGTATCTCAAGAATGGAAGAAAAAGTATCTAATGTACTCAGTCCTACTACAAAACTAATTTATAGCTTTCATATGAAAGCTATAACACAATAATAGACCAAGTATATGGGGAAAGGGAGGGGAAGGAGGGGGAGGAAGAGTGGAGGGAGGGTGATTGGTGGGACCACAGTTACGGTGCATCTTACAAGGGTACATGTGAAACTTACTAAATGTAGAATATAAACGTCTTAACACAATAACTAAGAAAATGTCATGAAGGCTATGTTGACTCATTTGATGAAAATATTTCAAATTGTATATAAAATCAGCACATTGTACCCATGACTGAATTAATGAACACAATGATGATTTAATTTAAAAAAAAAAAGAAAGAAAGAAAAAAAGATTTGTAGGTAATTTTTACCTACAGCAAAAAGAAATTCAGATGAGAATAACACTAAAATCACATAATTTATTTTAGAAATTTGTCTTACTTGAAAAATTTAACCAAACATACATTTAGTTTTGATTTGGGTATATTTATGTATACTGATAGTTATGGTCCAGACTATAAATATGATATAGAAAAACATTTTGTGACATTTTTGGTATTTATGAATTCTGTAGTGCGGTGCTCATTGATGGTGTCAATAAGCAGAATTTATACAAAATCTCTTTACATAAATGGAGAGCGAATCTTTCACATTGTATTTCCAAGTGATCAAACTAACTCAGTCTATATCCAGAAAGGAAAAGAGAAACTATGAAGTAAATCAATAATATTGACAATTTAGGTCAAATATCATGCTACTATGAAAAACATGTTTTTATTGATTTTATTTTCAAGGATTTATATAGATATTTCCCAGAACAAGAACCAGTTTCATAAGCATCCTCCATAGTTTTTATACTAAATTTGAAAGTTAAGATAATTTTTCTTTATACTTCATTTTAACTACAATGTCAGGCATCAAATTTTATGCATTCTGATTGCTAAATAAATTTTAAAGAGTGGATATTTTATTATAACTTGAACTGAGTAAAAATAATTTATATTATAATTTTAACAAATGAGAAATTGGTAATTTCTGTAACTGTGTTTTTAAGAAGATAATAATTCAGGCAAAAAGGTCATAGGTATCTAAATTTTTCAAAGCAAAATATATTAGGTTTTACAAATATTGCCAAATAAAATAAAAATATGTTAAATTAAATGGTAATCTGGACAGTATATAAGAAAATTCATTTTTTAGTTCTAAGTTATTAAAATATATTTATAGTGGATCTATTTTATGTCCACTACTAGTTTAGCTACTGGGCAGAAAGCAACAATGCAAAATAAAATTTCCTGACCTTGTAGAGTACACACTTTAGACAATAAAAACTATCAATGAAAATAGCAAATTGTGTGTGTACTCACACATATTCTGTGGTGATAGGTACTTTATATATACATGTAAAAAACAGGTACTGCAATAGTGCATGGAGGGACAGCAAGTTTAGATATTATTGTCATTTGTCCCAGATGTGATTGAGATGAGGAACACATACACAACCCATAGGGCTATGGGAGGTGTTAAAGGCTGAGGCAGGAAAAAAATTCCATCCACCAGAATAACTTGTTCAAGAAGTAGCACATTTATTAACCTATTGCAGTAGAGGAAAGATTCAGAATGGGAATGACTCAGAAAGACAGGACCAAGATGCTGACCGCAGATCCACGAGTGAGTGGGCACCTCTGAGAAGAGCAGAACTTCCCAGCAAAGCCACAGCCAAATTACCAACACTCAGAATGAACTAAATACACTGTTATTGTTTTAAATTTTGAAGTGCTTATTAGGCAGTATTAGTTAAGTAATACAAATAGGAATTTTAAAAGGTTACTTAGTTACTAATGACTAAATCAAACTGTGCTATAGATACATGTACAATATACATTGTATACATATAAGATACAATATATACAATTGTATAGATGCAATTTTCTAATATTTTATACTTTCTACTTTCATGATTTCATTGTCAGTAACCTTATATAAAATATTGAGCAATTGATTCAAGAGTATTCTAGATCATATTCCTATATAACTATCCTCTTTGTAATTCTTCATCATTAGATATTTTAATCTTTGCTTCAATTCATTTACTAGAAAGTCACAGTCATTTTGAAAGACCTTAACTGAATAAAAGAATAAGCCATTTAAAGGTACTCAAAGTACAACATATTAGTGTGTATAATTCAAAACTTTAGTGTTCATAAAGAATTTATTTAAAATATAAAATTTGCATAGAATCATTGTACAAACTTGATAACACAATTAAAATATGTTGCTGTAAAAATTATCAACGTGCCAAGTTAAAATGACTTGGTCTTAAAATCAATATGGAAAAGAATACACACACACAAAAAGAATACATGTATATCATTTTCATTGTATTATCTTTGTTTCAATTAAAAGGTTTCTATGATCCTTATGAGTTGGATGCAATCCAGTACTCAGGCAGGGAAGTTAAGAAGGACATAACTTAATATAGAACTTGTGTGAGTTTGTCTGGGTCAGAAAAATGTACATTTCTGGAGGAAAATAATAACAGCTAAATATATTTAATACCTAGAATTGTTTATAAGTTGCTTAAATATTATTTAAGAATTATAATTAAACCTAGACTACTGTGTTTACTAATTAGAAGTATGGAAAAGATTTTTCACTGACTAGCAATGAGAAATAAAAATATGGCTATATGTAGGAGAGAGAGAGCTCCTGAAACTCTGAAAGTGATAACTAAGAATAAGCTAATTAAAGCATTAAAGTTCTCTGGAAGGCAGGATGATGTAGACTCAACTGAAGAAAAATATAGAAGTGGAGAAACTAGGTCAGTGGTGGATTTTCCATATGTCTCATTCTAAATAATTTTGGTTAATAAAACACTTTCTTCATCCCATATTTTCTCTCTTTTATTCTTTTACAGTTTTCTCCTTTAGGCCTTTTAACACACTATTCTGTTATCTTATTAATTTTTTTAACAACTTATGGGGCCAAAAATGATCATACATATAATCACATAAAATTGAAAATGGAAAGTTAGTAGAACAACCAGATCTACGTATTAAGCTTCTAATTTATGTTTCAAGAATTCTATGGGCCCGTACAATGAGTACCAGACCTACGTCCTGTTCTTAAGACAAATCTAGCAAAGATGATAAATGTAAGCCTACCTTGTATATTTTTTCCTTGATTTCCATTACCCTACAACATTTTATTAGCTAAGACATGCAAAAAACAATCAAAGAATTGTTTGATGTTTTAGTCACACATTTCAAGGAAACAATGCAAAGTGCAAAGTGAAAATGGGAAGATAAAGGATGTGGTTAGAGGTAAGAAGTAGACTCCTAACTGTAAAAGGAAGAAAGCTATGCTAAAGCGCCAGCCACATATACCTAAGATGGGAAGGTTTGAATCCAGCCCGGGCCCGCCAAACTACAATGATGGCTGCAACCAAAAAATGGCCGGGCGTTGTGGCGGGCGCCTGTAGTCCCAGCTACTTGGGAGGCTGAGGCAGGAGACTCGCTTGAGCCCAGGAGTTGGAGGTTGCTGTGAGCATGATGCCATGGCACTCTACCCAGGGGGATAGCTTGAGACTCCGTCTAAAAAAAAAAAAAAAAAGAATATACTTGTGCAAATGATAAGCAATGTGGTCAAGGCAAAATTGAGGATAAAGAGATAACAACTGGAATTTTTAAATGTGAGCAGCTGCCTGATTGATACACAGGCATTCTGTGGGTGATCCTATGTGGCACAAAGTAGATCTTCATATGAAAGTTAGGAAAATGTACAGAAGGAAGCATGCATGTGCCCAGGGCTTTCAGGTGGAAAGCAATGGAAATGCTCCACTTAACAGAGATATTAAGTGGTAATATTCTCTATGAGCATAGAACTGCAAAGTCAGGGGTGCCAAAAAGTGCATACACAATGGGAAAAGGAAAGAAAAATGAAATTAAAATAACAATAGTCATCATACACCAACACCAAAAGGTACATAGAACTCACATTTGAGCACCTCTTGTAATTGCAGAAGTCGATTGTGACTTGAGTATTATAATTTTAATACTCAGTATTAATATCTTAATATTTTTCCTGTCTTAAACTGTTCATTTTTTGACACCCTCTGAATATTAGCATTTTCTCATTCACACACACACACACACAACCTATGTGCCAATTCATAAAGAAAGAAATGTAGCAAATAGAGAAAGACGGGAGAGGGAGGGTCTTAAAATGCTTCTCCGTTTTCTTGTCTCAAAGTGAAGCCTTCAAATTAGCAGCTAAAATACTCACTAAACAGCACAGCATATATTTTAATTTCCCATTCCTAGATAATTTACCCAATTGTTCCCGAGTAGCTAAGTAATTCATACCAATCTTCACCAAGAAACACAGGTATGTTCAATTCATATGTCTGTGTGGTTTTACTGCTAGGAGAAAGGAGAAAAGAAAGGCCTATTTATTTTCTTTCAATGAGCAGAAAATGAACACTCTGTTCTTATGAATACTCTAACCCTTGTTTCCAGGGCAGGTCTTTCTCAAGGCCAAAAGATTTTCCCATGTCTGGAACAATTGCCAGTGAATGCCATGCTATCAACCCCGTTTAGAGTATGGCATAATTTACCATATCCCTATCTTCAGTGGCCCATGTATAAAGCGTTACTTTACTACCTGCTTCAGATAAATAGTTAACTTCCTTGTGTATGTTCTAGAGTGGTGAAAATGAGCAAATTCTATGGACGCATTAGAAAAAGTAGATTATTTAATTGAACAGAAATAACTTCATGGGATGTCCATAAATCCTATGCTGCCATACATTCCTTTTCTCTGAAGTTTTTATTCTCTTAACAATCGAGCGTAGAGCTTTTGAATGCAGGAGGTGTCTTTAAGGTCAGGGTAGCCTGTCTTTAATTCACTGCCTTCAAAATCTGGAGAAGGGGGCTCAATGCTATTACACCATAAAAATACCTATGCCATGGTTAGATGATTATATCCTGATATTATAATGAAGAATATCATTTATCACGTAATCTAATGAGCAAAAGAGTATAAAACAAGAAAAGGAATAGATTTATTGTAATGATCCAGGGTTTTATAGAGAGAGATATGAAGGAGAAAAAGACACAGCCCCAGTGCTTTGGAAACAAAACGTAGGTAAGAGCCAGTGCAGAAGCAAAATCTCCATTTGTGTGTGTGAGTCATTTGACCGTGCTCTAAATTCACTTGTGACAGTAACTATGTTCTGTTCCTAAAATATTTTTCTAGGAAACCTAGAGGCTTCGCTAGCATGGCAGTGTCTGGTTGTATACTTTGTAAAACACCTATACCTACCCTGGCCTGTGATTTCGGAAAACAGAAGGACAGATATTCCTTAATTAGGGGTTAATAATAACTTCCTCTCCATTTGTGTGGTTTTCCAAAACATTCATTTATTCACTTATAAATAAAAGCTTTCTACGTATTTTCTAAATGCTAATCACACTGACAAATTCACTTATGTGACGTAGCCTGAAGGATGCCAGAGGGAAAAGAAATATTAGTGTATTTAATAAAGCAACTAGCACAGTCCTAAGGGCCAAGGAGAAATATATTTTATATACATGTAGTTAAATTTTTTAATGGAACAGTGAAACTGGTTATCTGAAGCTTAAGGAAAATTAGGCGAGACATTAGTTTGGGGCTAAGACATAAGCAAGTCTGTGGTGTAAGAGCTTCGTATTACAAATGCTATAATTGAACTCAAATTCCACTAGGCTTAAGTTGTTTTTTTTTTTTTTTTCTAATATCAAGTAAAAATGTCTCTATCTAGACACTTTCAAAATATGGTCATATTTTTATGTACAATTTTGTTTTTATTACCTATGAATCTTTAGTGTCACACCTTACTCGTGCTTTTTCATTACTGAAAAATTATTGTATTATCCTTTGAGCCTAGTCTTTGGCAATATTACCTATCTGTAATATTCCAACTCATCTCCCAACTACAGACCAAGACATTTTAATGTTATTCTATTGCGAAGTATTTTAGCAATTACTGCTGTATTCACTGATTTAATATAGTTATTTACTATCTCATTTTGTCCCAAACTTTGTACTGTTTTTTTGAAAGTTATTAGGAAAGAAGTCTGGCAAAACCTGTTCTACTTCCTTTGCCATTTCTCACAAGCTGTTGACCTTGAATGATTTTTAAAGCTATCTTAATCTGTATTCACAGATCTACTAAAAGCTTAATGCTGTGAAAAGTTTAGTGATTCTTAAAACGACCAAGCCAGCTATTACTTGCTCTTTTATAGAATCTTCAGCTTTTGCTGAATACCTTCATGTATCACTCAAGCTTTCTTTTTCATTTTTGAAATACACAGTATCTTGTTACTGATGGCTTCGAGCACGTCATGCTGGGAAGCCTCACACATGAACCAATGTGACTTTCCCATTAACACTTAACATCACTTCCCATATGACAATTTTGTATGACTCAATTCTCACTGAAGAAACACATGTTGAAGCAGAGTACTTTAAATTGAGTTTGAGATTCCTCTGAGATGCGTGGTTAGACATACGGGTTTGGAGTTTAGAGGAAACATCTGAGCTAAAGATACTATCCATGCTAATTATCTGAACATGGTTAGATATTGAAGGCTGCTTGTGAATGAGATTATACATGCGTAAAAGGAACAGACTGTAAGAAGACAGTGCCTAGGACTGTGCTGGAAGAACTTCACATTTTTATTATCATGTTCTTGAAAATTAAATATAAAAGGAGTGACCAGAATGTTTAGATAAAAACACAAAAATGCAACAGCCAAGAGAAGAGACAAACACACAATTCATTCTCAAAAAATTAGAATATTCCTTTCTTATACCACCTGAGGATATTTGCAACAAATAAGAAAAAATTTAAAGCAATATTGAAAAAAGTGTTAGGTTGGCATGTTCATAAAATTAATCAATATTATTTATTTAGGAATTCAAATGTATGATTATTTCTCGTGTGGGTTCTTCACACTTGTGTACACGTGTGCATTTTTATATACTATTTGTGAGCACCTTATTTTGGATTTTCCCCTGTAAGTTCTCCTAAAAAGATGTTTAATAAATGACTCACGTGCCCGCTAGTAAGGACACAAAATAGACATGCTAACTTTGCCAAACAGGATAGAGGGAACTTTTATAGAGGATTAGATGGGCACAAAAAATCTAACAGATGTGCCAAAGAAATAAATGACATCTATACATTGGTTTGCAATGATTGAGGGAATGTGGAAGGAACAGAGAAGCCATCAGTAACTACTCAAAGGTTTGTGAACCAATTCAAAGACAGGCAGCCTCACTGAGCCGTTCATAGTCAGTGGCTGAGGAAGTGGAGCCTGGCAGATGACAGCAGCTACGGTAAGTGAGAATGAAGAACCCTGCTGTGAATGAAGAACCTTGGTCCAATTTTATTAACCTCAGATTTTTGAACGAGGACTAGCATAAACCTCACCTGAAAATGAGCTGAGGAGATTTTCTAATCTCTCTTTTTCAGGGGTTTCTCAAGTCCCACACTTAAAAGGAATATTTAAGCCTCTTAATCCCGCCCTGCTCAGGGCCTTGTCTACAAGATGAAGGAGTGAAAGGCAGTGAAGATGAGCATAGATTCTTACCTGTCCAGAGAATTCCTTTGAAAATTGCACAGCATTACTAAATTTTATTATTATGCATTTCCTCCCTGACTCCATCAGCTCTACAATTTGTGCTTCTGCTCATATCCGGATGTGCACACTTTAATTGCTGTGCTTCGATTCTTCTCTAAGTCCTATCACTCGAGGACTGAATGATAGCACTGTCATAGGCGGGGCTCCTTTGGGTTTCAGCTGTTTATTATTTGAAGTAGGTTTCATAAGAACTTTTCTACTGGTCTCATCATTCTTTTCATGATAAAATTATTGAATACATTGGACTTGACAGGCTGTAATGCAGAAAGTGGTTTTATATCTTTTTATCAGTGGCTTTAAAATAGGCTGACAGATTTCCTTGTCCAACACTAGGGCACTATTTCATGCAAATTGTAGAACTTTTCTGTTCACTTTTAGATATTAAGAAATAGTTCTTTTTTAAAATGTAATTTCAACAATTACATCTCTTATTCAGTTTAATACATTTTTCCTCTCCATACAAACTCAGGCAGCCCTGGCCAACATTTGGCAGATGACAACATGAGAACCGGGATAGGCATTGATGAAAAATAGTAAAGGTGGGGCCCAGTGGCTCATGCCTGTAATCTCGCATTCTGGGGACCACAGCAGGTTGATTGCTTGAGCTCAGGTGTTCTAAAACACCCTTTATCCACCAAAAATAGAAAGTATAGCTTGGCCTGGATGCAGGCCTGTACTCCCAACTCCTCAGGAAGTCGGGGCAAGAGGCTCACTTGAGCTCAAGAGTTTGAGGTTGCTGTGAGCTGTGAAGGTACAGCACTCTACACAGGGCAACAAAGTAAGATTCTGTTTCAAAAAAAAAGAAAAAAATGAAAACCAGTGAAGTTTTATATAGCTGACTTTATCTTACTTTAGCTTCTGGAACTTTTTTCTGGCAGAGTTTCATATTCTTACTCAAACCATACATCTACTTTGGTTGGTAATTTGTAGATAAACAACTATCAATATTGCTATGTTCCCTAAATGGATGATGGCTTGTGGCTTAAGTCGCCATTAGGAGACTGTGTGGGTCTTGTAAAGTCAGACAACTTAATATGGTAGTTGCCAAAATAGATAAAGGAAGCTCAGCATACGGATTTTTCAGGTTTCTGTCCTCAAGTCGATCTCCTATTTTTCCCTTTGAAACACTAGGGGTTGATGAGCTAAATTTCCATTTCTTTAAGACTTGTCTGAAATTTAGGAGAAACTTGCCACCTATTATTCTCAGGTTTGTTTTTCATCTAAGGTGAGGAAATAGGAAAAGTTAAAAAAAAATTCCCATTATGTTTTAAAAAATCATTTCTTATTCATTTGAAGGGGTTTGGTGTCACCAGAAGAGGGGCTCTTGTCGTGAGGAATAAAAAGGCTTGACACAGACCCTGTGCTGGGGGACTGAGGAACGCTGGGAGGAGCTCTCCTAGAGTCCAGTATTTATATCATAAAACAGGAAGATGTAGACAAAAGCTGCTTGTCTGACGTTATTAACACTGATTAAGGAGGACGTGGAGAAGGTCAGATAGAATGTCTCCACTTTTGTTTTTCCAAAACCGCAGACCTTAAGCACCTCTGTTGCCAGCATCAAGAGACCTTTGGAATTTAGGAATCTTTACCATAATTATTACTGCCACACCTCACAGATACATTCGTTCTCTTGGAGGCCTGTTTTTCTGGTCTCCTGCACCCACACAACTCACATGCGGTTCTCATGATTCTCTAGGTCTCTCAAGCAGGAAGCAAGTCTTATGCTAAAGATCAGGGCTCAGTTTTCTCTACATTCATTTAAATTAGAAAAAGTTCATGGTGTTAAAATGATTAGTTATTTAAAAAGGCATTAGGTGTGGACACTAATAATTAAATAAAAAGAATAGCATAGAGCTAAAACAAAGGTAAAGATTATTGTTTGGAGGTAAAATTAACTTATTTGATTATTGAAAGATCACTTGAATATTTAGGGGCATATTTCATTTTAATTTGTTTGAATAAAAATGTTTCATGAGGGTGGTGCCTGTGGCTCAAAGGAGTAGGGTGCTGGCCCCATATGCCGGAGGTGGCAGATTCAAATTCAGCCCCAGCCAAAAAAAAAAAAAAATGTTTCATGAACTATCATTAAAAAAAACAGGAATAATATTCCTAAATTTTAAGACATACTTCATTTTGAATATTTTAGCTCAATATTTAATCTTGATAGAATTTATAATGTGTTTTTTAAATGAATTGGCTATACATATAATTTAAATATTTGATATTAACATAATTACCCTTCTTAGTGGTGTTTAAAAAATATGATACCTGAAGACTGTGTGAACTAATGATTTTAATTAGAATAGCCTTTGCGTGCTGAAAAATAATGTACTCTTCCAAAGACAGGAGAAGATTGCCATTAAACAACTCAGGTAACTGTATCAGATATTGTGCTTCTGATATTCAATAACATTCACAGCTTGATATTACAGAAACTGTACAAAATCAGTTCATCATATTGCAAAAACTGCAAAGAAAAGACCTAAATACTTCATGTCTTATGCTTTGTACAATCACATCTTTAGTAGCTATAGGCACTGTGGAATGAGAGCTTCATTTCACCCTCAAATCTAGACTACTCAATTTAGAGTCAGAAATAGAAATTTTAATAAACATATCAACATCAAAAGTGAATTCTGAAGAAATATCAGGACAAACTAGTGCAAATCAAATAGTAATAAAGACTTAGAATGAAAGATAAATGCACTTATAGAGAAGAAAAATTTAAGACATCATTTAAATTCCTTCTTGAATATATTATACGTTCTTTAAACCTTTTATCACATGTAAGATGAAAGAACAAATAAATCCTTGGAAGGATATCAACAAAAATACATATTTATTTCTAAAAGGAAGCATTCTCAATATTAAGATTAACAAGTGAAGGCAAAATAGTTGATGGGTAAGTTTTATTCTATTTTATTTTCAGTTATAGATGATCTTACTAAGTTTTAATGGAATCAATCATAATTCTGAAGGTAAATAAAAAATGTCTCAGCTGTCTTTTACTATGTCAGGCAATTTTTTTCAGGCTTAATTTCCAACCTTAGGGGAATATATTTAAATATTTTAAAATATTAATAGTGACTTAGAAATTCAGAGATGCTAATTTCAATTGATAATTGCTTTATATACAGTATATATGTATTACATACAGAATGGCCATAAAGTTTATTTATGAACTTTTCATTGCACATTTTTTAAATCATACACAAACTTCGTGGCCACCCTGTATATGTTTACAAAAATGCTGTCTTTTATGGGTTAGGAAGAAGACATTTTATTTAATGAGCCCAGAGTATTTCCAGTCTTTGTATTTATTTTCTATCAATATATGGCCTTATACATGACTGCTAAGTCATCTCATATTGTCAATTCCTTGACAATTGACAGGTAACAGTATTCACATTTGTTTAACTCTTCAAGGGAATTTATATTGAAGAAAAATTCTCAGTTTAAAATTAGCCTCCTGGCCTTTTCTTAATATATTTTTTGCTAATGTGTTAATGTGGATAATAATGTAAATTTTCAAGGATGGTTTTCATCAGTTATTTCAAAAGCTTAAGAGAGGCTTAAGAAACTTGCTAAACTCTATGAACCTGACTCCTGGCCTTTAATTAATTCTAATTAACTCTCCAAAGTTTGGAGTAGAGGATGGCCTACCAAATGGAATTTTGCATCCTAAGTGAGGTATGGAAGATAGAGATATAGAAAAGAAAAAAAAAAAATGAGACAAATAAATATTCCAATCAGTTGTTTTTGTAAACTATTTTTGCCAATTAAAACTCCATTAACGAAGGGAATTCTGGGAAGATGGCTGATGGGTAGCAACCCTCCACAGAGGCTCCTGACCAGAGGGAGAAAAACTGGATGGAATCAGACTCTATGAAGCCAATGGTGGGGAGGTGGGGAGCTGAGTCAAGAAAGAAGTTTGGCTAGCTGTATCTCCAAGGAAGAGCATCCAAGAAACAAATTATAGGTACAAAGCCTATGACTAGAGGACAGGAGAACCCTCCTTCAAGCAGGAGGCCCACTGCAGTCTATCTGCAAGCAAGCAGGAATAAAAGACCTCTCATTTTACCTCACTGGAGAAAGCCCCTAAACACCAGGTCTCTTTCTCTAGGGAGGTCCCACTTATGAACCTAGACACTACCCTGCCAGACATAAAATTGGACACATATTTTATGGTACAGATAAAATGGGACAGATATCCCACAAGTCCAAGCTCCCAGTCCACCCTTGCCCTTCGCCTGCAAGCTCTCCCCCCTGCAAAGCCCAGAGTGTTTGGTCTTTTCTTGAGAGATCTGGGCACAGTGTGGACATCCAACCATCAGGACAAAATCTGTGACTAACATGGAAGAAATAGGGTGTGGGAAAAAAGGGACACTCAGTGGGAGGAAGAAGAGTCTTCTGCTTATGACTATGCCTGGCCTGTGGTAGTGTTGATGCTTGGTTTGAGCTGTGTTTTGAAGGATGGGGTGTAGAACCCCTGGCACTGATGGCACCCACAGCCAGAGGGTGGACTGAGTTCTGCAGACAGGGCTGGTCCCCAGCCCCTGCTGGGCTAGGGAGTAGAGGCGTGTGAACCAAAACCTGAGGTCAAGGGCATGGTCCCCTGTCTCCGGTGGGGGCCGGTGAGCAGAGGCTTACTGGGTGAGGACTAAGAGCTGCAGGCGGGGAAGAGAACCTGGGAAAAGAGACTTGCCAGGCAATGGACTGAAACTGGCAGGTGTGGTGTAGTACCTGACTTTAACTGATCTGGCAAACAGAGGCTAACTGGATATGGACTGAGACTAGTGGGCAGGGATGTGGCCCCTTTCACACTGGGCCTGTGAGCAGAGAAGCAGACAACAGTGTGGACTGAGTCTGGCAGGTGGGGGTGTGGATCTCTAGTTCCAATTTTGCTGTTGGAGACCCTTGAATCCATCTCTGTTAAGCAGGGTCTGCACTATCTGAGACAATTTAATTGGAATTCATGTCTGGGGCTGTCCACTTGAGGAAATTCTGAGGTTGACCTTAGAAGTTCCATAGCCAAAAAGAACTGAAGGGTGGGGGCTGGGCACTGCAGCTGTTTGTATCTCTTCACATTTGAGATTTAAACCTTATACTGTGGCTTCTTAGGGTAGTGTAGAGGTTGGCTGATAATCAAAACAGAGCTAGCTTATGCTATCTTAGCATCAAAAAAATTCTACACAGTGATCAAGTTGGTTTCATTCTTGGGTTACAGGGTTGGTTCAACATACACAAATCTATAACTATAATACATCACATCAATAAAATAAAAAACAAAGACCATATGACTCTCTCAATTGATGCAGAAAAAGCCTTTGATAATATCCAGCATCCTTTCATGATCTGAACACTTAAGAAAATAGGCATAGAGGGGACATCTGTTAAACTGATAGAGGCCATCTATAGCAAACACACAACCAATATCATATTGAATGGAGTAAAATTGAAAACATTTCCATTCATATCAGGAAACAAGGCAAGTATGTCCACTGTCTCCACTGTTATTCAACATAGTAATGGAAGTCTTACCCACCTCAATCAGGCAAGAGAAGGTGATCAAGGGTATCCAAGTAGGATCAGAGGAGATCAAACTCTCACTCTTCACTGCTGATGTGATACTATACCTGGAAAATCCCAGGACTCAACTTCAAAACTCTTAGAAGTGATTAAGGAATACAGCAGCATCTCAGGATACAAAATCAATACTCACAAATCAGTAGTTTTTATATATGCCAACAATAGTCAATCTGAAAATATAGTCAAGGACTCTATTCCTTTTACAGTAGCAGCAAAGAAGACGAAATATCTGGGAATTTACCTAACAAAGGATGTGAAAGATCTCTATAAAGAGAACTATAAAACTCTGAGAAAAGAAACAGCTGAAGATGTTGACAAATAGGAAAAAATACCATGCTCATGGATGGGAAGAATCAACATTGTTAAAATGTCCATACTTCCCAAATCAATCTACAGATTTAATGCAATCCCTATTAAAACATCATTTTCATACTTTAAAGAACTTGAACTTGAAAAAAAATAGTACTTTGTTTTATATGGAATCAGAAAAACCCTCAAATAGTAAATACATTACTCAGAAATAAGAACAAATCAGGAGGTATCACATTACCAGACTTCAGGCTATACTGTAAATCAATAGTGATCAAGACATCATTGGCACAAAAACAGAGAGGTAGATTTATGGAACAGAATAGAAACCAAGAGATGAACCCAGCTACTTATCATCATTTGATCTTTGAGAAACCCATCAAAAATATTTAGTAGGGGAAAGACTCCCTATTTAACAATGGTGCTTGGTGAACTGGCTGGTGACCTGTAGAATAATGAAACTGGACCCCCACCTTCACCATTAACAAAAGTTGATTCTCACTGGATAAAAGATTGAAACGTAAGACATAAAAGTATAAAAATACTAGAAGAGAGTACAGGGAAAACACTTGAAGAAATTGGCCTGGGAGAATATTTTATGAGGAGGACCCCCCCCAGGCAATTGAAGCAATACCAAAAATACATTACTGGGATCTTACCAATCTAAAAAGCTTTTGCACATCCAAGAGCACAGTAAGTAAAGCAAAAAGTCAACCTTCAGAATGGAGAAGATTTTTTTAAGTTATGCTTCTGACAAAGGTCTGATAACTAGAATCCACAGAGGACTCAAACTAATCAATAAGAAAAGAACAAATAACCCCATTTGTATGTGGGCAAGAGACTTGAACAGAAACTTCTCTGATGAAAATAGTCGCATGGCCTACAAACACATGAAAAAATACTCATCATCCTTAATCATCAGAGAAATACAAATCAAAACCACTTTGAGATATCATTGAACTCTAGTAAGATTAGCCCACATCACAAAATGCCCAAACTACAAATGTTGGCGTGAACATGGAGAGAAGAGAACACTTCTACACTGCTGGTGGGAATGCAAACTAATATGATGTTTTTGGAAAGAAGTTTCGAGAACACTCAAAGAAGTAAAAGTAGACCTACCATGTGATCCTGCAATTCCTCTACTAAGCATATACCTAGATGACCAACATTCATTTCACAACAAAGACACTTGCACCAGAATGTTTATTGCAGTCCAATTCATAATAGCCAAGACATGGAAACAGCCTAAGTGCCCATCGACTCATGGATGGATTAACAAATTGTGGGACATGTACACCATGGAACTGTGCAGCTATAAAAAAAGATGGAGACTTCACATCTTTTATGTTTATCTGGATGGATCTGGAACACATTCTTCTTAGTAAAGTATCTCCAGAATGGAAATAAAAGTATCCAATATACTCAATACTCCTATGAAATCAATATATAATAACCTACACATTCATATGAATGGCAAAACATAACTACAGTTCAGAAAGTAGAAGGGAAGAGGAGAAATAGGGGACAGGAGGGGGGATATGGGAGGCAAGAGGGTTTTGGGGGGACCTCTCTTAATGTGCATGATGTGATGGTCGCTATTAAGAAATGAGAAATGAGCACAACTATTTCAAAAATATTAAGAAATGAGTATAATTGTGATGGATGTGTTACTTAGCTCAATGTAAGCATTTCAAGTTATATATCAAAGCAGTACACTGAACCCCATTAATGCATCAATGTACAAAGTTATGATTTAAGAAAAAAAATAAATAAAACTCCATTAGCTAGAACAGTGGGCTACCTGTGTTCCACAAAGGACATCATTTTGTTGGTGATTGATAGCAAAAGTCTTCTCCTAGCAATAAAAGAGGGGATGGGACCTGTGAGGTTTCCCTAAAGCAGTAATAGTTATATTTTGAGATACCATGCATTTCTAAGGATTTGATAAAAAAGCCATGAACATGCTTTCTTCAAAAAGTTACACACACACACAAACTATATTTAAAGTGTACACACACACACACACAAATCTATCTCCTTTCATGAGAATACTGCTCAACAACAAAAAGGGGAGAATTATTGGTACAGCAACACGAATAAATCTCAAAAACATTTTTCTGAGTAAAGAAACTGGAAATAAAAAGTACATATCACATGATTCAACTTTCATGCAACTGGCAAAACTAAGCTATAGGGATGAAAAGAAATCCGTGGTTACCTGGGACTAGGTTTTGTCATGACTGCAAAGAAATAAAGAAACTTTCTAGAGTGGTGAAATGTTTTATGTGTTAGTAGTAGTTATAGTTACATAGGAGTAGTTTTTTGGTCAACCTTCCCTTTAATGTATTTAATTTAATTTAATTTAAACCTAATTATTTTACTTTTTAGAAGTCACATACCCAAAAGTGGGGCACTTAGATTTGGGGAGCCACAGACTCTGGGAACTTCCACACGTCTCCTAAATGCCTTTGAATCCAAGTCTGCATCATTGAACACAGGGCAAAGCACATTCTAAAAACAATTGGACTAGATTTTGAAGGGCCACAATACCTTAATATTTGCTCTGAAATAGAGTGAGGAGGCATATTTATTTTTTACAGAATCAAAACGTGCACAGATTTTTTGTGCTCCTTGCTGTGTAGACCCAAATAAAGATAAATCTGGAGTCAGTTCTGAAAAATTCTTAGCGTAACTTATAATGAGAAACATATCCTGTGCATATATTCTCTAATATTCTGATTTTCTTTAAAAATTAGTTATTACGTGTGTGCATACACATACTGATATAAAGTAAAAGCAGTGAGAAAGCAGGGGAATTTAAATGCAAGGGGTTGGAGTTGAGGGGAATTACCCAAATCCTCTGTCTCACTCTGGAAACTTAAGAGATGATGCTGTCCAATGTTCAGGAGACCAAACAGAATTGTGAACCAGGAGGCAAGGGATGGTCAAGAAAACAACAACAAAAACAGAAGTTATGCAGAGTGGCACAGACAAGTCAGCTAATTCTAGACTCAGAGAGTTCATCCATCCAGAAAGTTTAAGATTATTTTCCACACTTGTGCTCAGTAGCCTAAGAGGCAAGATCTGTAGCCACTGTGAGACAGAAGTGGGAGTTTAAGGTCAGTGTATCTGAAAGACAAGAAGAAACACTGCTTGTGGGAATCAACCAAGGCTATGACCTTGGGATCCATGCTGAAAGGGAAGGAAGAGAAGCTGGGAGGAAGAAGTTTATAAACTGTGAAAGCAAAATGGTTCAAGGCACATGTGTCCTGAGAAGGCAAACAAGTGTGGATGTTAGAGCTCTGGAGGGGTAGGAGGCTGCAGGAAAGGGTGGCAGATTTGTTTTCTAATATAATGTCTTAGTGGTACAGCAATGAGCTCTGTAAGAGATCTGCGCGTTATCATCTTTGGCTGAAAAGGAGGCTCTGTGCTTTCGACTGAAAGCACAGTGGAAGTGACCTACTTACTAACTTATCAAACACAGATATGAAACTTGATAGAAAAAGAAATTACTTACCTAGAAAATGTATTTTATCAAGATTCACCAGGAATGGAACATAAGAAATGAGAGAGGTAAGTAGAGCAAGAAAGACAAAAGAAAGAATAAGTCATTGTTTTGCCTTCTCTGGGACATCTAATGTACAATTTCTTTACCATTTCTACTCTAAATTCTAACTACCTCAATCTATCCCATAGCACAAGGAAATTGGGACTTCTTCCAACTGGCTGATTAATACATTGTCATAACATTAGTTTAGCTGCTGCCCAAAGCCATATTCTGGTTCTGACATAGGAATTTTCTTATCAGGCTCTCCACCACGTTGCCATTCAGAAAGAAAGCTGTGTTATTTTAACGATTAAATGAGAATCTGGTCATCTTTAGTTTAAACTTATCCTGGGCAGGTTTCTCTCAGGAACACTAGGACTGACCATGGGGGAAAGGAGAGAGAAAAAAAATACAAAACCAGGTAGAGACATTTTTTATGGCAGTTTTTTGGCAGTTCAGGGATTTCGTTTATGTGTTATGCAAAATATCCCCCCATGAAATGCTGCTAGGATTGTAAATGTCTAGTTCAAAGGGTTTTCATTTTAGTGGTTTAAAAATTAATCATGAATTTGTTACATTAATGATGTAAAGCATACTGACATATGTGTGTGGGTGGGTGTGTATAGAGAGGGAGAGAGAGAAGGATACAGAACGAGAGAGAGAATAAGTAACAAGAGTCAACTCTGGTTTGGTCATTTTGGACCGCAATAGGCTGTATGAAAAGGGGTGGTTTTGAGCAAGATTCATAATAAATAAGAGAGACGGAGCCAAGTGAACCATGGCTTTCGAAGTTAAATCTCCCAGGCTGTTTCCTAAAAGCCAAGAGAATTCTATAAGATAGAGTATGCTAAGTAAAAAAAGACAAAGCTACGGTGTTAGGTTAGTTCTCTGAAGGGTCATAGCTTTCCTCAGGATCCAAACATGTCCGTCCTGCAGGATCCAGGTCAATGCTATTGTATCAGAGGAACAGGGAATGAGCTGGTGAGTGGGGTCTGTGGCAACTGTGGAAGCATGAAGCTATGTAAATGAGTAATTATGGTTCCAGCTCACTCATTTTTGATATGTGAAAAATGAATATTCCAAAATAATTACTTAAGAGAGGTTACAATTGAGATTTTTAGATGAAATCTCCAAATATGTAAATGTCATCACCTAATTTAAAAGTGAGTGCTAACACTCTGTGAGCCCGAAAATTGCCTGCAAGTCAAATGTCGCCTTAATGATGTCTGGTCTGTTCTCTGGTCTGAAGGAAAAAGCATTAGAGCAGTAAATGAAAGGCTCAGGACCTGCCCCTGGATATCTCTGGGCTGCTGTGTGGTGTTATGCAGTGACTTAAGGGCCCTCTGGTTTCATTTACTCCCAGAACCATGAGGGTGATATCTGACATCTTAGATTTTAGGATTCTTACAAAGGATAAATAATACAATGTAGAATGAGATCTGAAAGGGTCAAAATGCTACTGAAAAATAATATTTTTTATTATTTACAATAGTGATTTATGAACCATGACAAAGATGTATATCACTGATGAACAAATAATATGTTGTGCCTGGGGTGTTGTGTCTGTTTTAAGCCTGGAGAATTGTTTGTTTTACTGTCTTCATGAGATCTATTATCACTTTAAAGTATATAAGATATCTCTGGTCAAGCACCATTCATCACTTGGCTAGGCTCATAGGAAGTTAGTTGATGTGTTAATTTAACAAGTATTATTTAGGGTATAAAATGCTGAAGGCCTGTTCTATCCCCTGAAAATTGTAGTAATTTTGATATGACTAGTATCTTACTCATTCTCTTTATATGACTGGTAACTAAAATGAATTTCTAGAAAATATCATAATTTCAGAATAGTGTCACTAAGTGTTCATGGTCTTATAAATGAAAGATGTTTTGATAATTTAAGTATTGGCCTGTGGAAAGGGGCTGAAATTGGGGCCAATGAAATTGTGCATTGACAAACCTGAGTAGGCCATACAAAGAATTGTTCTGTGGGCAGCTGGACAGTCCAGTCTTTGTGCTCAAGAGAAGGTGATGGACTTGAGCTTTGTTTGCAAGGTTGCCCATAGCAAAGAGTTAAACTTTCACAAGCAAGGTCTAGCAGCTATGTAAAAACCTGTGTTGAATCGTCTTCAATCAGGGTGTCTCCAAAAATGATCCATTTTTACCACAATGCCACTTATACTCGGTGGTATGAGAGCAGACTCCAAAAGCCATACTCAGAACTGACTGTAACTAAGTAACTTTTGTGATTTCACTGTGCATGTCTATTTTTATTCATTGGTCCTATCTACTTTTATTATTTGATACATGATTAATAATATAAAATACACAAGTAGTAAAGGTACAGTGTGATGAGTTTTGGGAAAATACCACCCATGTAAACCTACACGTGAATTAAATGTAGTGAGCCCTTCCACAACTCTAGGAAGTAACTCCATGCACAACTCTGTGCTGAAAGGCCACTACTCTTTTGAGTTCTATGACCGCAGGTCTTTATTGTTGTTTATACAACTAAAGCTATACCCTATGCACACTTCTTGTATTCATGGAAGGACAATTAAGTTTGTGAACTCATCTTAGAAACATTCATTATTGAGTAGCACTACTGAGGTACCCTCCTTGGGAAGCTACACTCTGAAGTCAGCACCTAGTCCACTCTTCAAAGTAATTTTGGAACTCTTTTCCTAGAACGGCCATCAGAGCTGTCAAACAAGGTCTGACAACTAAGCTCATGAACTCATCCTAGAAAGTGCGCTACATACATCATTGCTACAATTGAGCCAATGGTCAAGGGAAGTGTGTCAAAGATGGTATCAGTGATATTTAGCAATAAGGCATGCAGCAATTTTTCCAGGATAAGTTTGCAAACTTGATGGTTCAACCTCTCGCAGATCATTTTGTTCCACATGTTTTTAAGATTTATCTGGGTGGTTTAGCATATCAGCTGTTCATTTCATTCCGTTACTCTCTCTCTTTTTCTCATACCCTCCAGCTGAGATTTCATATAAAAAATTTCAACTAATGGCTTTATTTTTTTCTATTATTTGTCTATTTTTTTATTTTCAGTCCTATCTTTATTATTTTATTTCTTCTATTTATTTTGAGTTGAATTCACTGGCTTTAAATTTTTTTTAGCTTTATAAAAATATGCAGGAAATAGCAAAATAAAATTGTATAAATTTATGATGTACAGTGTGATGTTTTGATACATGTATGCATTGTGAAATTATTAAATCAAGCTAATTTATGTATCCTTCACCTGAAATGTTTATCTTTTTTTGAGGTGAGAACATTTAATATTGAATTTCTTAGCAACCTTAGAGCATATAATACATCACCACAGGTACCATGCTGCACAGTAGACCTTCAGAAGTTATTCTTACTGAGACTTTTTACCCTTTGACCAACATTATCCCATTCCGTACCCTTAGAGTTCTCAATTCCACTCCTTTAGGTTCCAGAAGTAAGTGACATCATGAAGTATTTGTCTTTCTATTTGTCTTTCTTTTACTATAGTTTTATATTATATTTTAAAATCAAGTAATATGATGTCTACACTTTGCCCTGTTTTGCTCAAGATTGCTTTAGTTACTAAAGATCTTTTGTAATTCCAGGAGAATTTTAGGACTATTTCTTCTGTTTCTGAGGAAAAAAAGGCTTTGGAATTTTCATAAGGATTACAAAGTATCTATAGATTGCATTGTGTGTCATGAACATTTTAATAATATTAATTTTTCAAACAAAATGAACATGGAATACTTTCCATATATTTGTGTCTTTTTCAATTTCCTTCATCAATGTTTTATGGTTTTCAGTGTACTGATTTTTTTGCCTCATTGGATAAATTAGATCCTTAGTGTGTTAATTTTTAAGGCTATAGTAAATGAGATTGTTTTCATAATTCACTTTTTCACATATATTGTTAGGGTACTAAAATTCTATTAATTTTTGTAAGTTAATATTGTATCCACATCCTACTGAATGTATTAGTTCTAGCAGTTATTTGGTTGGTTCTTCAAGATTTTCTATTTATAAGATTATATCATCTGTAAACATGACAATTACGCTTTTTTCTTTCAAATTTTGATGTCTTTTATTTCTTTTTCTTGCTTAATCACTCCAGGAAAACTTATAGTACTACTGCATTGTAGTGGAAATGGCAAGAATGTGCATATTTTCCATTTTCCAGTTGAGTATAAATTTAGCTGTGTTCTTTTCACATATGGATTTTATTACGTTGAAGTACATTCTTTCTATGCCAAGTTCACTGGGGACTTTTTTGTTTTCATGAATGAATTTTTTTCAAATGCTTTTTCTGCATATCTTGAGGTAATTTTATGATGTTAATTCTTTCTGTTAATGTGGTATTATCACATTTACTGATTTGTGTATGTTAACCATCTTTACAACCCTAGTGTAAATAACACTTGATTATGCTATATGATCTTTTCAATGTGATGTTCAAATTTGGTTTGGTGTATGTTATTAGAATTTTTATATCTGTGTCTATCAGGGATGTTGGCCTGTAATTTTATTTTTGTGCAGGGTCTTTGGTTACCGTAATGCTGGCTACTTAAAAAGATTCTGAAAGCATTTTCTCTTTTCCTCAACTTTTAGGATAGATTTGAAAGAGATTAGTATTCTTCTTCCTGAAATAATTGGGAGTCCTCACTAGTGAAGCTACCCCATTCTGGGCTTTTCCTTGTGAGAAGGCTTTTGATTACTGATTCAATATTCTTCCTTATCACAGTCATTTTAGACTTTCTATTTGCTTATTATTTGGTCTTAGTATGTTGTATGTTTCAAAAAATTTATCCATTTTGTCTAGGTATTAAATTTTTGGAATATACTTTGTACCTCTGTGCTATTGTTTAATATGTCCTCTTCCATTTCTAATTCTATTCATTTTTGCCTTTCAATTCTTTCTCTTAGTTAAGATTTGTCAATTTAACTTTTTTTAAAAAAGAACTCTCAGTTTCATTGATCTTTTCTCATGTTTTTAGTCTTTATTTCATTAATCCATGCTTGGGTCATTTGCTCTTCCTTCATCCTACTGGATTTTGGCTTGGTTTGTTCTTTTCTTATTTCTTGAGGTGTTAAGTTTGTTTATTTGAAAATTGTTCTTTCTTCTTACGGTGAATGCTTATCAACATAAGTTTCCCTCTTTGCACTGCTTTACCGAATCCCATAAATTTTGCTGAGTTGTGTGTCCAATTTACATTTATGTCCAGATTGCTTTTTTAATTTTACCTCTGATTTCTTTTTAAGCATTTAGCTGTTTGTTGGTGTGTTGTATAATTTCCATATATTTTAATATTTTCTGATTTTACTTCTATTATTGATCTATAATTTCACGATTGGGCTCACAAAAACATACTTGATATAATTTTAAACTTTTTAAATCTTTAAGACAAATTTTGTAACCTAACAAATGATATCTCCTGGATAATGCTCTATGTGGACTTAAAAAGAATGTGTGTTCTGCTGCTGTTGGATAGAATATTCTGTACATTTTTTAAGGTCATTTTGATCTTCAGAGTTGATCAAGAATGTTTTCTATTGATTTTCTGTCTGGATGATCTATCCATTGTTAAAAGTGTGGTATTGATGTCCCCTAGTGTTATCGAATTGTTGTCTATTTCTTCCTTCAGTTCTTAATAATATTTGCTTTATATACTTATATGCTCTGATGTTGGGTTTATATATGTTTACAACACTCTTTCTTCTTGACTGATCTCTTTATTATTAAACAATGGCTTTCTTTGTGTATTATGACATAAAGTCTATTTTATCTTATAAAGATAGTCGCTTCTCCTA
Organism: Otolemur garnettii; assembly: GCF_000181295.1. Lineage (NCBI taxonomy): Eukaryota > Metazoa > Chordata > Mammalia > Primates > Galagidae > Otolemur > Otolemur garnettii. The sequence goes on along the minus strand of NW_003852430.1, from coordinate 11,585,228 downwards.
TCTTTTTGTTACCATTTCCATGGAATATCATTTTTTTATATCTGCACATTCGGCCTGTATTTGTCCCTGAACTAAAGTACTTCTCCCATAAGTAGCATATATTTTAATATTGTTTTTTATTCATTCCTCCGATCTATATATTTTGATTGGAAAATTTAATTAATTTTGATTAAAAGGAACTCTTGATAGGGAAGGACACACTGCTGCCATTGTGTTAATTATTCTCTATTTTGTTTCCTTGTTTCATTCTTCCTTTCTTGTCCTCCTTTTTCATTTGAGAAATTTTTATAGTGAAATGCTTTGTTTTCCTTTACTTTATATCTACTACAGGCCTTTTTTCACTGTGAAAACCGTGATGCTTACTTCAAATTTTTTTTAAATAGCTATTATTATTTATTTTAAGCTGCTAATACCTTAATGTTAAATACATACAAAAACAGTACACTTTAATTTCTCTTCCCCCACATTTTGTACTATAGTAAATAGTGATTAATGTACCACCTTTACAGTATTAGAGTATTCAGAGTTGATATACAGGCAATCTCTTACTTAAAATATTTTGACTTATAATTCCTCTTAATTTTATAATGGTTTAAAAATAATTAACACTCAGTATGAACCTTTATGATTCTTTCATATGATGCTGGGATCAGCTCAAACTGCAACTTTCAATTAGCCAAGCAATTATAAGGGCAAACAACCGATATTCCACACAGGGCGCTGTGTTACCAAATTATTTGCCGATCTATAGGCCAATGTATGTACTGGGGACACATTTAAGGTGAGCAAGCATAAGCTATAATGTTCGGTATACAAGGTGTATTCAATGTATTTTGACTTATTGTATTTTCTGCTTTCAATAAGTTTATTGGGATGTAGCCACATCCTAAGTTGAGAAGTATTTGTATGGGGCCAATCTGCAACTAGGCAGGACTAGATCCTATATGTAGGGGATTGACCAGGAAATAGAACTCATAAGTGGTTGGCCTGGTACCTAAGGCCTTGGTAGCCAGTCCAGAACTAAAGTCTGCAGGTATCCAACTGTGGTCTGGTATTGAGAGAATGGACTGCCATTGAGGTGGGCCTGAAGTCTGTAACTGAGGGGGTGGTGTGGAGCCTAAATCTGTGGGGTCATGGGGCCATGCTGGAGCCTGGAGAGACAGATCATGTCTAACATGTGCATTCATGGATGCCAGCATTAAGCTGGGGTACCCATGAAGATAGGTATTGACCTAAGCCTGGAGTTGTGAGAGCTATCCTAGTGCTAGAGTGGATCTTGGAAGCAAGATCTGTAGGTGCTGATTTGAACCTGGGGCCCTGGGGACCAGCATGCAGCTTGAATATTTAGGGGTTAGCCTAAGGGGTTGGCCTTAGTCTACAGGATTTAGCCTACACCTGGGACACATTTCAAAGCCTTGGGCAATGGGAGTTAGCCTGTGTAGCTGGGTCTGTGGGTCCTGTGAGTGCTGGCTAGTACTTAACTAGAAGGCTAAGTCCCCAGATGCTGGCCTTGAGTTTAGGATTATAGGTACCAAGCTGGTACTGGAGCTGTTCTGGAGCCCTGGTGGGCCTTGATCTTGAGTCTGCAGATGCTTGACCTGGGGGCTGGGGCCAGCCTGACTCTAGGGCAGGCCTGGAAGCTTGGCCTGTCAAGACTGATCTGGCACTAGGTCTTACTAGTCCAGGCCTGGAGCTGGGACAGGTAGCCAAGAGAGCTGTCCACTTTACCATCCTTTGTTCCAAATGAAGAATCTCTCTCCTTGTGTGTGCTGCCTGGGCTTAGGGGAGGGTATGATGTGGGTAATATAAAACTGTCCTTTCTACTTTTTTCAGTGGGTATTTTCTCATTTCTGTGCTATACTCAAATGCTATCACCTGGATCCCTGAAATCTTATGAAGCTATTTTCATGTGTGCTAGAAGAAAAATACAGGAAAGTACTATTATACCATGAGGCTGATGCTACCATGAGCCTTGTAATGCCATAGTCTTGAATCATTGCTGTTATATCTTTCTTTGTTGTCATCTTCAAGTTGTACATTTTCCCCAAGACTATTGTAGCTTCATTTCACACATTTTACTAGGCTGTATTTTCATTATCATTTAGTTTGAAATAATTTCTGACTTCTTTTTTGAGTTCCACTTTGTACATGTGTTATGCAGAAGTATGTTGTTTAATTTTTAAATCTTTTCAGGTTTCCTAGGCATGTTTTTATTAATTTTTAAGTGTGGCACTGTTGATTACTTACTCTGTTACAGATTAGAAAAAACAAACAAACAAATAAACAAACAAACAAAGAGTGAAACTCTTCCCTTTGCTCAACAAGTATTTCAAGAATTTTCTCAGTGACCCAGTTGTGTTGTGGTCCCTCAGAATCCTACTCTATATCCTGGCTCTATTATCTTTCTGACATTGTGGCCAGTTAAACTGAAACGACTTCAGTATCTACTGTATTGATCAGAGCTCCCAAAAGAAATGTGTCAGTGACTCGAAATAGGGACTATTTCTTAATTTTCTAATAATAATACTGCTCTCAAACCTGCTTAATGACTTAAAACTACTGAAATCACTCCAGGTTGGTCATCTCTTACAACTTTTGTACCTTAGAATTCTATCTCTAATGAATCCCTGCCCCAAAGAGGGTGAGAGTTGGAGTTTTATCTTACTCTTAGTTCAAGGGCAACCTCATTTCATGCCTAAAATAATGGAAATAGGTACAATAATTTCCCTAAACAGAGATACCAATGTTCCCCTTGACCTGTAAAGGTGGTGCCTCCTGTTAGGGCTCAGAAAATACTACGTGATGGTACCTTTTCTGAAGCCATATATGTGCAACCCAATCCATCATCATTTGCTTTATAACATGAATTATGCATTCTCACAAATGGTGGTTTCAAAGTTCTTCATACCCTTAGTAGTATAATTTACTAGGCAGGGATAGATTGTCTATAACACATTAACTACCATGTGAATTGTATTTAACTTATGCTAGTTTGAGCCCAGGATCTCATGAAGCGTATACAACTTATGTATCTCTTGACACTGTGGCCCTAAAGGAATTTTTTTTCAAATGTGGCTAAAATTGGCTTTTAACTCTGGAAATAGGAACAATTTCTCTAGCTTACCTGATTTTGATATATTTAGTGGCTAAAATTTGGGAGTTGAGCAAATAAGTCAATTCTCCTGAATTTGTAGTTCACTCAGTACATCAACTATTTTAGCTGAAGTAGAATAAAGTGCTATAAGGGTAAAGTTAAGAAGATATGATTCCAGATTTCAGGGAGGTCAGAGACTCTAGGGTAAACAAGCAATGGAGAGAGGGAAGAAGAGCCAGGGTGGTATTCCCTGTGCTGTGTGTCTCCATTACAATTCACTCTGAGCTTGCCTAACCATTTTACTTTCAGCTCCAAGCAACCTTCTTTCCATTATCCCAAAGAAAATTTCTACTTGAGGTAGATTTGACTCTTACTATTTTTTTTTGAAAAGAGAAAAATGTTATTTATTTATTTATTTATTTTTGGCCAGGGTTGGGTTTGAATCCACCACCTCCGGCATATGGGGCCGGTGCCCTACTCCTTGAGCCACAGGCACCGCCCAGAGAGAACAATTTTCAAGAGACTGTTTTAATTAAATTTTCTATTTGTTTTTAAAAACAATATTTAATGAAGTGGAATATTTCTGCGGCTGCTTGCTAATGTCTGCGAGCCATTTATTTTTCTGTACTACGATACCGGAAAATATTTTAGTTATTGAAGGGAAAACTATTTTTTATTTCTTAAAATCTGTTACTCCATAGTGTCTTCCTGTGTTTCATTATTAACTACAGTAGAAGTGGTTTAAAATATAGCTTTTTGCTACACTTTTGTATGGTGTCATTTGTCAAAGTCTAAAATGATTCCAAGAGATTTCCTTTCTTCCTGGTTTCCATTATCCTTAAAATTTTAACTTAAAATTAACATCGAGTTATAGTCTAGTTTAAAAATATTATATGGACTACTGTTTCTACATGTCCATTTTAAAGTTGATAGTTTTCCAGTTCTTATACATTTCATTTCTTTCCTTTTTTTGCTTATATGTGGCTAGGAGAATCAGGCCATAGGTTCTTTCTGCTTTTACCGCTTTAGACACCATTTTTTCACCTTTATCTTAATGATAATACTCTTTTGTCTTCCAACAATCTTTTTCTGTTACCAAATCTGTAATTGGGTTTAGAAGGGCAGGTGTAGAACAGTCACAACAAGGCCCAGCCTAAGATGTTGAGCAAAGATCTGTCTAACTCAACTAGGGAAATCTTTATCTTATATACTGGTCTGTGTCAATTATATGACCCATATATAATCACTATAATGTATAAAGAAGTATTCTGGGGGGTGGCACCTGTGGCTCAAAGGAGTAGGGCACTGGCCCCATATGCTGGAGGTGGTGAGTTCAAACCCAGCCCCGGCCAGAAACTGCAAAAAATAAATAAATAAATAAATAAATAAATAAATAAATAAAGTCTTCTGGAGTAGGCAAACATTGGGAACTATTTTCTTCCTATTAAAAAGAAGCACAGAAAGATAGAATTCTTTGAAGTCATTGTCTTTTTTAATGCACAAGGCCCCATTCTACGAGGATGTGATGCTTTACAGAGTGATTGCTTTAGGGTAGATATGACAAAAAAATTGAAGAAAGAGGGAATACACTTGGTCTTTGAGGACAGAATAAAACTAGGCTTCTTGTAATTCAAGCCATACTGCCACTTTCTAGATTAAGATACTCTTTATAACATGTTATAAGAAAAAGACATCTTAAAGAAACAGAGACCAAAAGTGAGGCAAAGTTTAGTTCGATCATAAAAATTGCATGCAATTCTGATATTTTCAAATGATGAGATTTCAGATTTATGAGTGGGTATAGGAAAACTACCAACGAGTGAGTGCTTGGGATAGCTCCTAGAGTTGGTTATCCTCTTGATAAAGACTGTACTGTACAGTTTGAATAGCTAGGTAACAAGAGTTCTTCATTCAAGTTCTGAAATTTACAATCCTACCATGCCTATTTAACAATAAGTGGGGTATATCAGTAATACAAATATAAAATAAGCAGTTTCTTGAACCAAATCAAAAACCGGCATAGGCATTATAGTCCAAAACCACAAATCCTCTTTTAATTTTAAAGTAATTATCATTATGTCAGGCAGGATTTCAATCTATGTAAGAAGCAACTTTCCACTTCTGCTCCTGTCTTTACATATGTAAAAGCTCTAAGGTATAGAGTAGTACTGAAAGTTTGATAGGAATGTTGAATTTGGAAACTCATGAAACTGGTAAATATTTGTGTAGACTAATGGTAAAGTCATGGAAAATAAGAAATATTATAAAAATAAGAAAATATAAAATACCTAAGAAACTATGAAAATCCTAACTATCTATGCATCTTATACTATATAATACAGATTCATTAAAAAACTACTAGATCTAAGAAAAGAGATAGACAAAAATACAATAATAATGGGGAAGTTCAACACTCCACGAACAGCACTAGACAGATCATTCAAGAAGAAATTCAACCAAGAAACATTGTACTTAAACTGTAATTTACAGTATATAGACTTAACATTAATTTACAGCATATTCCACCCAAGAAATGCAGAATATACATTCTTCTTATCAGCACATGGAAAATTCTCAAAGATAGACACTATGGTAAGCCACAAAACAAGTCTCAAAAAATTTAAAAGATCAAAATTATATCAATACTCTTCTCAAATCACAGAGGAATAAACCTAGAAATTCTTTTCAGGAGAAACACTCAAAACTATGCAAGTATATGGAAATTAATCAACCTCTTCCTGAATGACATTGGGTCACTAATAAAATCAAGATGGAAATTAAACAAATTTTGAGATGAATGATCATAATGTAAGAGTATATCAAAATCACCAGGTTAGAGCAAAGGCAGTAATATGAGGTATGGTTAGTGCTAAATGCCAACATCATAAAGACAGAAATATCACAAATTAACAATACAACATCTTTCATGAAGGAACCATGTACAATCCAAACCCAAATCTAGGAGAATAAAATAAATAACAAAGATCAGAGCAGAGAAATTGAAACAAACAAATAAACAAAGAATTAACAAAACAAAAATTGACTTTTTGAAAAGATAAACAATTTTGGTAGACTACTAACTAGAGTAACCTAAAAGATAGAGGATTCAAATAAGCTCAATTGGAGAATGAAAAAAAGGTGACATTAAAACTGGTAACACTGAAACGTTCACTTGGGAGTCCTGAGAATATCTCCATACTACAAGCTAGAATATCTACAGATAATGAATAGATTTCTGGACACATGACCTCCCAAGTTTGAATCAGAAGAAACAGAAATCTTGAACAGACCAATAAAAAGTAGTGAAGTAGTGCAATAGAATTAGTAAGAAATGAACACCAAGGTGGGGAAGAGAACAGGACAGAGTGGATTCACAGTTGAATTCTATCGGACATACAAAGAACTACTATTAATCCTACTAAACTATTGCAATATTCAAGGAAAATATTTAACCAAAGTGGTTAAATACCTCTGCAAGGAAAACTAAAATATTAAAAAAAGTATAATTATAGATTACACAAAAAATGGAAAAACATCTCATGCTTATGAATTAGAAGAATGAATTATTATTAAAACCACATCATTTAAAGAAACTATAGATCCAATGCAATTTCTATCAAAATAACCAATGTCATTGTTCAAAAAATTAGGATAACCAAAGCAATTCTAAGCAAAAGGAACAAAATGGGAAACATTCTTTTACCTGACTTCCAATTATAACACAAGTTTATAGTAACAAAAACAGCATGAACTGATGTACAAGTAGACAGATCAATGGAAAAGAATAGAGAACCCAGAAAAAAAGTCATGTCCATAGAAAACACTGATCATCAACAAATTTGACAGAAGCATACCATGGGGAAATAGCTCCCTATTCAGTAAGTGGTTCAGAGAAAATAACCATAAGGATAGGAATGAAATTAGACTCCTATCTCTTCTCATACACAAAAATTAACTGAATATGGACTAAAAACTCAAAGTAATACATTTATACATAAATGATCTGGAACAAAACTTAGTATATATCATTCTGCACACTTACCTAGTGAAGAACTTATGATTAAGACCCCAAAAGCAAAAGCAACAACAAAAAATTAATAAAAATGGAACTTATTTAAACTAAAAAGCTTCTTCACAACAAAATAATCTGCAGAGCAACTAGAAAACATAGAGTGAAAGAAACTGTTCACAAACTATGCATCTGACAAAAGACTAATATCAAGAACATACAAGCACCTCAACCTCTACGGGACTAAAATAAGTCCATCAAAACGTGGGGGAAATGGCATAAACAAGCACTTCACAGAAGAAAATATACAAATGGCCATTAAATATATAAAAAAATTCAACATTGTTAATTATCAGAGAAATACAAATTAAAACCACAATGAGATACCATACTACTCCAATCATAATGGTCACTATTATAAAGTCAAATAATAATAGATGTTGACAAGAAAACAGTGAAAAAAGTATGATGATTTCTCAAAGAATTGATAGTATGTATCCTATTTAATCCAGCCATCACACTATCTACCCAATGGAAAAAAAGGTCATTACATCACAAATATGTCTGCACTCATATGTTTATCACACCCCTATTCACAGTTGCAAAGTACGGAATCACCCTAAGTGTCCATCAGCTGATGAATTAGTAAATAAAATGTATATATACACAGTAGAATGTTATTCATCCAGAGTAAAGAATGAAATAATAACTTGGATGGAACTGGAGGACATTATCTTAAGGGAAGTTACTCACAAAAAATTAAGTGTTCACTTAAAAGTGCTAAACCATAAGCATCCATAGTTATGCAGACTGAAATAATGGAAATTCAATACTTACAAGGAGACAGGGTGAGAGAAGGGTAGCCAATGGGAAAAACAGCTTTTGAGTACAACGTATACTACTTGGGTGACGCATACACTAATGGCCACTAATGGCCCAGACTTAACCACTATACAATATAGCCATGTAACAAATTCATATACGACTCAATCTATTGGGGAAAGAAAAAAAAGAATATGCTATTAGAACATGTTTTTTTTTCTCCATAGGGACCTACAGGACCAGAAGGGAAATCCATAAATAAAAGTCAAATGTAAACATATTTCCTTTAAAAAAAGGTAACTGTGGGTAATAATAATGATAAAAAAAATGGAGAGAGTTAAGATGAAAGATGATTCTATCAAGAGCCCCTTGTCTACATGCAATCTGCTAAAGTCAAGGAGGATATCGATAGAGAGGGGTGAGGGGGCAATAACTAGGAGATTAGTTTATTGCCATAAAGTTATGTTTCTAGACTATTAATATTAAATGTACATGTATATTAAGTGACAGAATTTATTTTGTAAACACATTTTTAATAAAGACATAATTCTGTTGGAGACTTTTTTGCACTAACCTGGTTGGAGCTGAAACACATTCTTCTTAGTGACGTATCGCAAGATTGAAAAGCAAAAGCAATCAGAGCAACAACAAAAATAAACAAATGGGACCTGATCAAACAAAAAAGCTGCTACACAGCCAAGGACACAGTCAAAAGAACAAATAATCCACAGAAAAGGAGAAAATATTTGCATGCTATGTATCTGATAAAGACCTGGTAACCAGGATCTACAAAGAACTCAAGGAAGTCAGGAAGAAACAGCCCAATAGCACCATTAAAAAATGAGCAAAAGACACGAATAGAAACTTTTCAAGATTTGTTAATGGTCAACAAACTCTTGAAAAAAGGTTCAACATTGTTAATCATTAGGGAGAAGCAAATCAAAACCAACCACATCCAGGACATTCTTTAGAAAACTGAACACAAAAATCTTTAATATGTGTCATATAAAAGGAACAAAACCATAAAAGAAAAACAGGTTTCCTGCTTTAAAATAACATTCAATTCAGACTTTTGACTTAACATAAGTAAAGCAACCTTTCTTGTGTTGGAAGCTAAGTTTTTCATTTAGCTGAAGATTTTCTTTGATAGGTTTAACTCCAACAAGAATAACTTGCATTAAAAAGCTCAAAAAAAAAAAAAATTAAAAGATGCTGGCATCCATGTGGAGAGAAAGGAACTCTTATACACCATTGATGAGATTAAAATTTAGTGCAACCTCTATGGAAAATTGTATGGAGATACCTCAAAGAAATTAAAGTATATCTATCATTCAATCCAGCAATCCTACTGCTGAGTATAAGCCCAAAGGAAAAAGGTCATTTTATAAAAAGAACTTGAATGTTTATAGCAGCTTAATTCACAATTGCAAGGATGTGAAAACAATCCAAGTGCCCACCAATGGATTGATAAAATGTGGTGTATGCATACTATGGAGTACTACTCAGCCATAAAAAATATAGTCATCCAGTGTCTTTTTTGGCAATCTGGAGGAGGAAACTGTAAGTCATTCTTCTAAGTGAAACTTCACAAGAATAGAGAAACAAACACATGTGCTCAGTACCAAAGCAGGACTGATCAATCAACACTTAAGTGCACATGTGGGAGCAAATCTCATGGAAAATTAATCTGGAGGCGTGGAGGAGGAGGGGATGAGTAAAGTCACACCTGTCGGGTACCGTGCATGCTAGCTGGGGGAACACACACAGGTGTAAAATGTTGACTCAATCTTTACAAAAGAAAAGTATGTGAACAAAAATGTATCCTTAACATTCTGAAATTTATAAAAAAGAAAAAAAGGCATATTAAAAATATAAAGTGTGTTGTAAATACCATCTCTTGTCAAATCCTAGGAAAATATAGATAATAGCTATTCCTCAAATTATTATACTACTACTAAGGTGACTTTTATTCATGGATATTCTAATGATTAACAAACTAGAACAGAGTTTATACAACTATATTTAAGTAACCATGACTGACCACATGAATTCATGTGAATTTCATCCTTCCTCCCTACTTAACCAAAGTATATAATATTTCTCTTTTGTAATAATTCCAAATACCATAAAGAAGAATGACTGATCATTTAAAACCACTAGATATTTGTATACTTGAAAGAGATGTATATTTGGAATAGACTAGTGTCCATTTTTTATTAGGACTCTCAAGCATAATATACAACTTCACAGGGTCTTACTGACCACATCTCATAGGGTTTGGTTTTGTTTTTATTTGTAAGAATCAGATTCTTCTGTGCTGACCAGAGGATAATTTTCTGTGGGGATATTAATTGGATAATTCCAATTATATAAAATATGCACAGTAAATATTCCTAAATATATGAGAGAATAATATCTCCTTTGAGGTACATACACTAATGGATGCACTGATTTCTAGGTACATTGACAGCATTGACTTGAGTTGGATAGATTCATTGGCATTAAAAATATGTCCTCGGGTTGGTGCTTGTGGCTCAAAGCAGTAGGATGCTGGCCCCATATGCTGGAGCTGGTAGGTTCAAACCTAGCCCTGGCCAAAAACTGCAAAATAAATAAATAAATAAATAAATTAATTAAATTAAATATATCCTTAGAATTTTTTTTTCTGATATAAAACATCATGCACCCTGAATCGTGAAAATACAAAAACTTCATTAGCCAAAGGACTTACAGGCAATGAATTAGCCTAAAATTTTCTTCTGACAAACCAAAAAAGTGGGGTTTTGCATAATTAGTAGTGCTTTATATTGTACCTCCCTTAATATTGCAGTTATGATATAATGCTTTGTATCTATGTTCAAAGAAAAGCAAAGTTGTCTATTTAGATGAACTCAGGGAATCTTGGGACCTCTTTAAATATTCTGGCTTAAAAAATATTGGTCATGGTTAAGAGTATTATTCAAACCCGTTTTTATTTATAGTAATAGTTTTATCACAGTCTTTCAATGTGTTACTCAAAATTTTAAAGATTTTTGAAGCATCACATCTTGAAAATAAAAAATTTTAAAAAGTCAAAATTAGACTGAAATAGTTTTGATGGGCACATAAAAAAAAAAGTGGACCATGTACATAAAACCTCACGTGAAAGGAGAAACAACAGTGGCAAAGAACTGGACAATCCATGACATTATTTTGTGGCTTTTGTTGAGTGAAAACCAAAAGCATCAAATAATAGTTGTGAGGTGATAGACAGAACACTCCAACAAAAACCTAAGTATTTTGTTTTTATGGTAACAGGCATCAGTAGGTTGCTTTTAACTTCATAGAACTGATCAACCAAACCCTGTCTCAGTAAAAATGTTTTGCGAGCCAAATAATCAGTATCAGCTTCTCATTTTTGAATGTCAGCCCATCAGAAGTATATGCTTTCCAGCACACATATTCCTAAGTGTTAATCAATCAGCAGCAGTCTCACACAAGTAACTGCATTTTTACATAAGATGTCAACCCAGTTACAACTCTAAAACTCAGCCAACTATTGCACCTCTCAATTTTAATATAATATCAGTGGTCTGTTCTACTTGGAAAGATTATACCTGTTCACCCTGGCTCATCCTTAAAATAAGTTCCACTTTGTTTTCTTTATTTAATTGTTATTTTTTATTCATTCATTGAGCAGAAGAAAACGCAATGGCTTCATTACTCTTTGAAATTAAAACAGTGGGTGATTGTATACTCAAATACGGACACGGGATCTTTGACTTTAGACAAATAATTTCTTTAATTGTTATTTTCTTCACTAGTAAAAGGGTGTTGAACTAGAGAATGTTTATGTTTCATTAGTAATCAATATTCTATTATCATACACATGCATATGCCGTGAATTTCAGTGTAATGAATAATTTAGAAATCAGTAAGGGCTTATATGTATAATTTGCATACTAAATAAATTCTTAAATGAGTCATGTTAGTAGTTCAATTTACAGATTGGCATTAAAGGGAAGGGACAGCCTGAAGGAGAGAATGTTGATTAATTACATTTATGAGAATTATTATTCTGGTAAGTATTTAATTTCTAAATTACTTAATAGATTACTTTCAGGAAACACTTCTTGATGCTCTTAAGAAAAAATTCTCACAAGCAGTATAAAAGATCTGAAAACTTTATTGGCATATTCCAGTGAAAATAATAGAAAACAGAACATAATAAGTAGGGAAGAGAATAAACGACAGTAGTTCATTACACCCCTTTGGTAAAAATAGAATGAAAATATTATAAGTTCATTGAGGATTAAATGAAAACATGTATCTTCCTACAGACAGTACTTAACATATCTACTATCATTTTTATATTATCAAGATGCATATGTGCACATTTGATTTCTCTCTTTTTAGTTTGCGTGTTTTTATCCATTATTTTAGTAGAAGATTCACCAAGAACCATTAATTTATTATGTACTTTCATAAAGATAGCACACCTGATAAAATAACTTTATTAAAATAAAACTGTCCTAAAAACTATATCCTACGTATCTCTTTCAGGATGGAGCTGGCAGAGTTTAGTTCAGCTAGATAAGGCTTCCTGTTTTAAAGAATAATATGATATCTCACCATTCAGAACTTATTTTGTTTCACTCAACTATAGATAATGTAGCCTTGCTTTTTAGACTTTTTTATTTTAGAATACTGTAGGGGTGCACACATGTTTGATTACATAATTTGCTTTTGTACAGAGTAAGTCAAAGTATAAGAGTGCCCGTCACCCAGATAGTGAGCAGTGCACTGACTGGGTGTGAATTTACCCATTTCCTCATCTTCGCTTCCACCTCTTCATTTTCATTGAATTTTTCTTCCATTATGTGCACATAAATGTTGGCCAACTAATTCCAATTTAGCATTGCATACACGTGGTATCAGTTTTTCTATTCTTGTGCTATTTCACATAGAAAAATTGTCTCCAGTTTCATCCAAGTTGTTACAAAAGATATTAAATCTCCATTTTATGACTAATACTCAGTGAGGGGTGTGTGTGCATACATGTATATATAGACATATATATCCCACATTTATTAATCTTTAGTCAATTAAGGTTTCTGGGGAAGTGCCTGTGGCTCAAGGAGTAGGGTGCCAACCCCATATACTGGAAGTGGTGGGTTCAAATCTGGTCCTGGCCAAAAAAAAAAAAAAAAATGACGGCTTCTATGATACATAGACTGGGTGACTTAGCCAATAAACATTTGCATCTCGACGCTTGAAAGTCCAACATCTAGTTGCTGTTAGATTCAGGATCTAGTAAGAGTTCTCTTTCTGGGTTACAGATTAACACCTTCTCACCCTATACTCACATGACAGAGGGATGTCTCTTGTAAAGACAATAATCTCCATACTGTGATCTCTGTGTAAGCCAAATTACTAACAGAAGTTCTGTATCCTAATACCATCACATCAGGAGCTAGGCTTTCAACACATAACATTTTAGGGAGTCATCATTAATCCACTAAAAAGACTAAATATTGTAAAAGGAAAACATCCCTCACATTGTCATGTAACAAATTTACAGTAGATTAAACAGTTTTTAAAATGCAATTTTCAGGCCGATGCTAAAATTTATGTAGAAATATGAAGTTATGATATACATAGTGTAGCCCAAAAACCTGTAAAGGATAATCAAACTTGTATAAATTTTATTTTTTAATTTGAAGAATTACTATACATGCTAATAATTAAGCTAATGTATTTTGTTTCAAAATAATAGATAATTCACTGGATTGAAACAGAATTCATGATTAAACCATCTTCTCTCCAAACAAATGATATTTAAAGAATGGCAATTCCATCTTATGGGGTAAAGGATTGTATTTTCAACCAATGGTCCTGGAAACTGGATAAACCTTTAGAAAAGTAAAGAATCATGATACACCATACCACATAAAAACATTAACCTAAGACATTACAGACCTAAATGTACACAGTTAAAGCATGAAGCTCCTGGAACAAAAGGTAAGGGAATACCTTTGTAACATTTGAATAGAAAAAGATATCTTAGATCAAATGCAAAAATCACTAACCAGAACATTTAAAATGTGGTATGCTAAAAAACTGCAAGGCTCAGACTCTATTTGAGAAGGGATATTTAGAGACATCTAGGAAAAGGGGTCCACACACACACAAACACTCAAACCTACTGAAGTCAAAGCCCCTGACACCTGAAGCAGTAGCAAACATTAAACACAGCCCAATTCTCACCTTACCAGCCTATTTATCTTAGTTTCTTTAGGTATGATGTCACATTCAGCTTTTTAAAAAAATATAGAACATAATAAAATCCAAGAAATAGCACAGCCTAACAAAACAAAGCATTCACTATATCTAGACTCAAATGTGCAAAGGTTTAGGAAATATTAGACTAGGAATTTACAATAATTGTGAAGTAAAATATTAAGTACTCTACTGAGAAAACTATTTAGCATGTAATAACAGATGAACAATGTAAGCAAGGGAGAAAAATCTCAGAAATATTGAAAGACGTCTATATTTCAGAAACTCTGTAATAGAAATTGAGAACACCCTTCATGGAACCATCGATATACTGGACACGTTTAAGGAAAGAATCCGAGAACTTAAATATTTATCTATGACAGTTTCACAAACTAAAAGAGAAACAAAATTAACAGAACAGATTATGGAAGGACTGTGGAACAGTTTCAGAAGGTGTGACCTATGCATTGTGGGAATACCAAAAATAGAAAGTGATAGGAAAAAGGAAATTTCTAAAGTAAATCCCAAGACATTTTCAAAATTAATAGCAGACATCAAACCACAGATCCAGTTAAACACAAGGCATGCCTAACATATTAAATACAGACAAAAATATCTACCTGTAGGATTCTCACATTCAAACCACCTGATATCAAGGAAAAATGGGAAAATTAGCCATATAATAAGGAAAATACCTGGATCAGTGGCTGTAGCACAGTGGTTATGGCACTAGCCACATACACCATGGCTGGTGGGTTTGAACCTGGCCCAGACCAGTTAAACAATGACAACTGCATTAAAAAATAGCTGGGCATTGTGGTGGGCACCTGTATTCCCAGGTACGCGGGAGGCTAAGGCAAGAGAATTGCTTAAGGTCAAGAGTTTGAGGTTGCTGTGAGCTGTGATGCCACAGTACTGTCTCAAAAAAAAACAAAACAAAACAAAACACATCAACCTGGAATTTCATATCCAAGGAAATTATCTTTCAGAAATAAAGGAGAAATGTGGATATTTCAGATGAACAAAAACTGAAAGAATTTATTCTTTTTCAGATTTCCCTGCAAGAAACGTTAGGAGAAAAATTATACAGGTCAGAAAGTTAGATCTATCTAAGGAAAGGATGACATAACTAACTAAATAAATGAATAAATATTAGAATAATGCATTAATCTAACAATTATTTTTAAATACAATGACAGTCATTGTATATTAGATCATGTGGTCTAAGGGGATATGTAAAACAAAGGACCCCAACATGATAAGGGGCAAACAAAAGAAATTGGCAATGTTTTATTTAAGGTACAGACCTTAACTGTACATTCAGATCGTGTGATTTAAGGTAGTGTTAGATTTGTTGTAAACATTTTTGAGGCAATTATTTTTAAAAATAAATAAAATCAGTATTTTAAGAAAAGAGCAGAAATTGAATAAAAATAATTGATTAAAATCAGAAAAAGGATGAATAGAGTGAAGGACAAAATGGAAACAGAACAAATAAGTAGAAAACAGTTATGAACCTGAGCGATACTGAAGCCAATGTTATCAAAAATCAGTTTCAGTGTGAATAGTTTAAACACAGAGACAGAGCTTTGTACAGTGCATAAAATGATGTCCATGACGTAAAAACATGTGTAAATATAAAGCACAGTTCCATCTAAGTAGAGGGATGGAGAAATATATGCCATGATAATTCTAATAAATCGATTCCTGGAGGAGACTTGGACTAGTAAAAATAATGAAATATGTAGCTCCATGGCCCATTCCTCCTGAGAAGTTTTTTAAGAGAGCAAAAATGTGTCAGTATCAACTTTGTCAGGAACCTGGAAAATAGTTCAGGTTTCATAGCAACAAAAGAAATGCTGAATAAAGAAAGAAGGAGCCAAAAAGTGATTTCCAAAGAAAATCTGTCAAAACATGAGCTGATTTCGTACTAGAAAAATTAAATGGAGATTTCAGAGACATGCGTGACAAAAAATGAGGCATCTACAAAAATACCTTAAAAATTTTTCTAAACAAATCACAACCACCTACAAAAAACAACCAAAACAAAACCTAAGGAGGCATAAGAGTCTGTTTTCCAGAGTTACTACATTCATTTTATTAATAATTTTCCAGTTTTCAACACACAATTACAAAGTATGCAATGAAACATACCAAACATGCCAAAAGTATTTCCCCTAGTTTTTCTTTTTGGAAATTTTTGGTTTCAAAGGCCCATCATGACAGCTATTATTAAAAAGACAAGCACTAACAAGTGCTGAAGTTGTAAGAAAAGGGAGCACGTATGCTCTGTAAGTGGGATACATATTGTTACAGACGTTATGGAAAACAGTAGGGAGATTTCTCAAGTAATGAGAAATGAAATTATCATATTACCTCTAAATATTTCTGTAAGAAATTATGGCCAGGTGATATTAACAGAAAGTGTTCCTAAAGAAGCATAGGGACTTTAAAAAATGTTATATCTCATCATATAGAATATCAAGAAAAGCATATATGGGGGCGGCACATGTGGCTCAAAAGGGTAGGGTGCCGGCCCCATATGCCGGATGTGGTGGGTTCAAACCAAGCCCTGGCCAAAAAAAAAGAAAAGCATATATTATAGCAAAGAACCAAAAAGGAATTTTGGAGCTGTAAAGTACATCTGCCATGAAGAAACTACTATACAGTTTCAATAGGAAATCTGAGCAGATAAAAGAAAGATGTGATGAAACAAAAAGTTAGGACTGGATGAGAAAAGTTACAGAATTTTCAGAGATGTTGGGAACTTCATGGACCAAATCTTTTTGTGTATTTCTTAAAGATTAATAGAGATAATATTATAGTTGTCTAATGACTTCTATGATGGTGGTGATGGTGTTCATTTGTTTTTTTTTTTTTTTTTTTTTTTGATGGGTTCTCTGGAATTTTTTAGATGTAAAATCTTGTCATCTGAGAATAAACATTGGTAACTTGAAGTTAGGTCAATTAAAATTAACTGGTTTGAGGAGCAGAAAAAAAGAAAAGAATCAATAAAGCCAACGAGACCCCTGAGACATTATAAAGCATACTGATACAATCTTTGAAAAAATGAATAATCAGGAAGTCTCAAAATTTGATGAAGTAATAAATTTATACAACCAAAAAGTCTAAGAAAATCAAAAGGATTAAAAAAAAAAAAGGTCCAACTTTCCTGAAATAGCTCTCCTTAACATCTATTTTTGTGGTCTCACCTGATGTTTTCATGAAAGATGTGAAGGCCTGGGAATCTTCCTGTTGATTTCACGCTATGTTGAAGGATGGATATGTTTGGAAGGCTGTCTGATATTTTAGGAGCCTAGATTCAAGCCTCTTCTTCTGGGTCTTGAAAAGAGCTTTTGCAACTAACTCCTATCCTCTCAAATGCATTTGAGTTTTGGCAAGAATCCTAATATATTTTTCTGCAGTTTCAAATATCTGAAACCAAAACAAATACATGCTGATCAATATATCTATAAATTTCTACATATTTACTGAAACACCTATTACAGAATAAACTTTCAAAAATATCAGCTATTCTGTTCTATTATTATGAATTGAAGGATTGTTTTCTTTTATATGTAGAGGAATGAAGAAAAAACTAAGTTTGAAGTTGGTAAGTGGATATGTTCATTCCTTAGCCATGGTTTCTAAGAAGAGGAATCAAAAATTTCTTTTCTTTTTAAAATTTGTTATTAGGCCTGGCACCTGTGGCTCAGGTGGCTAGGGCGCCAGCCACATACACCTAAGGTGGAGGGTTGGAATCCAGCCTGGACCCGCCAAACAACAATGACGGCTGCAACCAAAAAATAGCTGTGTGCTGTGGCGGGCGCCTGTGGTCCCAGCTACTTGGGAGGCTGAGGCAGGAGACTCGCTTGAACCTAGGAGTTGGAGGTTGCTGTGAGCTGTGATGCCACGGCATTCTACTCAGGGGGACAGCTTGAGGCTCTGTCTCAAAAATAAAATAAAATAAAAAATAAAATAAAATAAAAAAAAACAAGTTCATAAAAAAAAATTGTTATTAATTTGTGATGGTTATTTCTTGAGGATTGGGGAAGATTTGCTAAATAAGAAAACTATAATAATTTGGGAAAATAATGGTAATTTAGGCAGTATTAACTTTTGGAACTTTTATTTATCAATAGACATATTTAATTATGAAATGCCAAACTACAGTAGCGAAGACATTTCAATACATATAGCAAATGAAGGGCCCTTATCTAGAATACAGAATTCAGAAAGAACTCTTGCTAACCAATAAGGAAACATTAAACAATCAGAATAGAAAAGTGGGCAAAGGTAGTGAACAAGAAATCTTCAAAATGTTCAAGAGGCTAATACTTACATTAAAGGTACTAAACCTCATCAAAGAAATGTGAATTAAAACTACCATGATGTAAATTAAAACTACCATGAGCATAACTACATGCCCTCCACAATAACTTAAAATATGCACAAACTTAAAAGTTGTTGAGGGTCTTGGAAAATTAGACTACAATATCTTGCTGGTGGATGAGTAAACTCATATATAATTATTAGGGAAAATTGCTTTGTAGTGTTTACTGAAGTTGAACACTAAGCCATCTATGTCTTCCTTATGATCAAGCCATCACTTTCCTAACTGGACATTCAACATAAATATGCAATATATGTGTAGCAACATTATTCACATTAACCTAAAACACCTGGAAAATGTTTGCATGCTTTTTAATGGTAATGCTATATACTTAAAGGAAAAAATGACCACTTGTTGAAAAAAAATGAATCTTACAAACACAACTAGCAAGATGCAAAACAATGTACATGTGTATTTTCCTTTATAAATAATTACAAAAAATGTGTTATTAGAAATCAGGAGAGTGACTTTTCACTGGTAAGGAGGAGTGAGTGATTACTAAGAGACCCTGGGCAGGGAGGTTTCTGGGATTTTGTTAATATTCTGTTTCCTGATATTGGTAATTTTCTTCCTTCCTTTTTTTTTTTTTTTTTTTGCCTGGGGCCAAGTTCAAACTCACCACCTCCGTTATATGGGGCCAGTGCCCTACTCCTTGAGCCACAGGTGCTGCCCAGCGATATTGGTGATTTTCATTGGTGTATTCAATTAATCAATAGTTTTATATTTCCTATTTTTGAATTTTTCTGTAATGATTTGTATATCAATTTTAAAACTTACTTAAAAGTTCTAAAAATTATTTAAACAGCCTAGTCATATCTTCTTTCACAAGAAGATACCTCTGTCTTCAACTCAGACTGGGATCTTAGGAATCATGACTGAGCCAAGAATATAAATGGAGCTAACTTACATAATGTATGCTCTCTGGGTATTGCTCTTCTGAGTATTTATTAGTATTTGCCTGTCTAGGATGCTACAAAAAAAATGCTCAAATCACTGAATTATCATAAAGAACATAATACAAATTAAAGAAAGCTATGTATGTTGGGGGCGGTGGCTGTGGCTCAGAGGAGTAGGGCACTGGCCCCATATGCTGGAGGTGGTGGAATCAAAGCCAGCCCTGGCCAAAAACTGCAAAAATAAATAAATAAATAAATAAATAAAAATAAAAATAGAGTTTAAATTAAAAAAAAAGCTACATATGTTAATAACATAAAATCTTAGACAATGTACATTCTACTACAAAGTAACAATGTAGAATTCTTTTTCGAATGTAATATCTCTTAAATTTGCCAGAATTATGTGTAATAATCGTACTTTCAGTGTTAATTAGACAAAGTATTCTGAATTTATTTCATGTTCTATTATCTCTGTCACTAACAAATACAAAATGTGATTTTTTATATTTGTTGATTTTTAAACATCATTTCTTTAGTAAGATTTGGACCTAAATGACCCATTCAACTCTGTAAATAGTCAGTCACGTCTGACTGTGATAACATGTCTATCTCCACAATAAACCAATTATAACATGTGAAATTCAAATAGAATAGTCCATTTAAATTCACTTTATGTGAGACTCACTGTGATTTTCCATCTATAGTGTTTGTTCTCTGAGTTTGTCCATAGTTTCAAAAAACACTGAAGTCAAAATCATGAAATACTTTAGCATTTACTGAATTCAAAGTATTAGTCTCTATGGTGTTTTATTTTCCTCTTTTTCTCTCTTTCCGCTACCATTATCTTTGAGAAGATACTAACACAAGAATTTTGGTTTGCTCATGTACAATAGTCTACATAATCTCTGAAAGGAAAATCTATAATTTCAGTTTCTTTGTTGGTTTAAAGTTGGTCAATAAATTTAATATTTTCCTTAGCTTTGAAGATTTTTCACAAAGCTTGGAAAGAATACTGCCAATCACATATTTCAAGTTTTACATCCTCCGGACCAAGTTTGTGTTTCTACTTTGACATGCGCCTAGTGCATATTAAAAGTGAGCTTATTTTTTCTTTTAAATCCTAAAATGAATTATTCTGCTTGAATGGTCCAAGCTGTTCTAAAAAGCCCACTGCTGACAGTGCTTAACTAAAGTCAACAAAGAGAAGATAAGGCTTACTGGTATTGTTTGTTGAAATATTAATACCAATTCCAGCTGTAAAAATGATAAATACTTTAATAAAGATAGCTTGTTCCTTACCAAAGTTTGCAGCGTTCTTTATTCTATCCGTGCAGGACTATTCCCAGCAGACAGATTTAATCTCACAAAAGATATGTGTTACTAAAATGTGGCTATCTCACAGATGTCTCGAAAGCTTTTAAAATAAGCAGCCAAAATATGTTATCTACATTCCACATCCTTTAAAATCCCACATATCTTTTCCTAATTAGTTTTATTTTAAAGGAACACATTCATTTTGTCTGAGATACTACCTCACGTATAGACCCAAAAGATATCTACCTGTGTACCAATTGTGTGGCTATGTTTTATTTTTGCTTTAGTTTTTGTTTCTGTTTTGTTTGGCTTTATCGTTGTTTGCTTTGTTTTTCTGTTTTCATTTTATTTTGTGTGTGTTCATGTGTAAAATAAATTCACATGAATTGCATACCCTAAATCATCGAGGATTACGGAGTTAAATTGCTCACCTGAGCTTGGATGGTAGAAACATGAGGTGCTAATTTGTTGGTGGAGATACCGTGTGCTGTGAATGTACCGATAAAAAACATGAGGTGGGTCCAGTGTCACTTCAGTTTCATGAGCTATTCATGTAACATGGCACGTCAAATCTGCCAAACACGGGACCATCTGGAAAGAAAGCACCAGTCATGAATGTGATTTTATTTGAAGAAAAATAATGCAGGTGAATAGTACATGTAATCAAAGGTCAAAAAGAGATCCATACACAGAATTGGGGCAATTGTGTGTACATACATCTGTACATACATTTTATACGCATCTGATTGTCAGGATTTACAATACCATTTTAATAAATAAATAATTTTCAAAATGTTTTATGTGAGTGTTTGTAATCATCCCTGTTATATAACAGTTAAACTAAGATAAACAATACTACAGTAAATATCCTGTCGGCATATGTCTTCACATTTAAAAATCTCTTTCTTTGTGGTTAGTCATTCGATAATGAGTTGAAAATTAAGTGTTATGTTAGGCACTGGACGTTTCCTGGCAATCAACATATAAAAAAACTGAAAAGTAACATAACCAAAGAAATGACAAGTATGGTTGGAACTAAAGTATTCTTAGGGAGTATTGGGCAAATCAAGACTGGAAGCATGGATGCTGGAAAGACTATAGCTTGAAAAGTTACCATCATTTTAAGACACCTGCAATAGTTTTAGAATGTGGACATGAAGAATCTATTTTGTTTTGCTTTAAGTCACTGCACATGGCATAGCAAATGCATTGAAATTAACTTACAGAAATGGAATAAACTGTTTTGATATTTCCAGGTATATCAACTTAAAGTTCCAAAACTGGTGTGTGCAAGTGTCCATTTTCGTATAACCAACTAATAACCTCCTTATAATTTTATATGTTTCAACAATTTTGATAGGAGAAAATGATACGTTATGCATATCTAATCAAAAATCAGGTTAATAATTTTTCAAGTGACATGTTGGTCATTAGTAATTATATTTCTGTGTTTATTCTTTATAACTTAGTTTATAACATCCATGGGAAGACTATTTCAATCTGTTACTAAGTGCCCTGGGGTGGGAAAGACTGGGTTATTAAAGACTAAGGTAGAGATTACTTTTTTTATTTTATATCAAAGTATAAGAAGGAATAAATATTCCAATTTCGTTACAAAAATGTTTTCATTTATATAGTATTACTATTCTTTCAAATTAATTTCAAATAGCAAAATGTCATGGTAATTTACTATGCAGATGCAATTTTGCAAAAACAAATGTATCCCAAAAGTCATTATACATAGGGAAAAATAGGAAATTGTAGCTAAATATATCTTTATTTACAAAATATTCATCACGGAATTTTTAAAAATATTTATAAAATATCCTCCTCTTTATAAAATTTTATAATGAATATTTTGCAAATAAAGGTACATTTAGGTATAATTTTCCATTTTCCTAACTATGGTGACCTAATGTATACACATGACCTTATGTATGCATGTGATATGTTCATGCATATATTTATTCATATATGCATTTATACACATTTATATTTATGTATATACAGTATGTGTATATGCATTAAATATATTTACGTTCGTACATATTCATGTTTATGCATGTATATATAGAACATTACATATGCTTATGCATATTATAATGTAGTATTATATGATAACATCATGACCTTCACTCCAGGAGTTTATAATAATTTAAATGTTGGATTCAACAAAACTTACTTAGCAATTCCTCAAAGACAAAAAAAGTCTTAAACATTAACCTAACAATTCCTTGTTTAACATTTATGCAAATACATACTTACATCCTGATAGTCCAGGTAAATATTTCAAAATCCTATCTGGCTTTGCATTGGTCTGACTGGTTGCATTGAGCTTGCTGAACACAGAAGGGAGATGTTAATTATGTCTTCCTGGCATCATGTCCTCTGGAATCTTGGTGAGGAGAACTTTTTTATGCCCTTTTTATCTTGAATATAAGCCAGTTTTGACAGAGACAGACTCCCTCTGTGGCGGGATGTTTTTCAATGAGACTTAACTTAAATGACAGGCCTAGGTCAGCCATATGATGATCTAGGTCAGAGTTGTAGAAAGCAAGCCAGGTCCCGTGCAAACTGCAGTGTACACTGTGATGAAGCCGTCGTGTCTGGAGAAGCAGAGGCAGCAGCCTCCAGCGCCCTGAAGAAGGTAGATGAGTAAAGGCAGCTCTTGACTCCCTGGCTCCTGGCTTCATGTTGTGGAAAGTGTGTTTTATGGTGTGTGTGTGGGTACTGAGAGAGAACCCTGCCTTAGTTTATCTAAAAGTATCCTTTTTCTTAAAATAATCCAAGGGGCTTCTTATACTAAAGATACTAATGACTGCGCTCAGAATGCTTTAGAGTAGACTTTTTTTTTTTTCCTTTTTGTGACTGGTGAAACAAGGTGAAATTTAGTTTCGATATAAACATCTTGCAAGGTACAGCTGAGGCATCTTGCCATCACGTAGGGCATATTTTTCTATGAGGTTAGTAATGCTTATTTAAAGTTATAGAACTAATTTTTGTGAATCTGAGTGCTGGTGGAGTCACCTGGTACTTTTTCAAAGATTCCTACTTTATCCATCTCAATGTTTGGTGCCACAAAGGATATTTATAAGAATTTCTAACTGGAAGGGTTCTACTGGCAGACTTATATAGGAAAAAAAATGTACAATGGCCAACATTTCACAAACATTAAGGATTTGAATCCTTTTCATAATGTAACCATAATTCCTTAGCTCATTCCTTTAAGTCCAATTAAAAAAAATTAAAGACCATACAGGGTAATGCGGTTCAAAGACGTTGCTGGATTGTCCCACGGTCGTGCAGCTATTCAGTAATTGAACACAGTTTCCTTGTTCCCTAGCTAAGGCTCTTTGGGGGGTTACTGAAAGATAATTCTGGGCAGTGCCTGGGGCTCAGTGGGTAGGGCACCGGCCCCATATACTGAGGGTGGCAGGTGCAAACCCGTCTCCAGCCAAACTGCAAAAAAAATAGCCAGCTGTTGTGGCAGGCACCTGTAGTCCCAGCTACTTGGGAGGCTGAGGCAGGAGGATCGGCTAAGCTCAAGAGTTGGAGGTTGCTGTGAGCTGTGATGCCCTAGCAATCTACCGAGGGCAACAAAGTGAGACTCTGTCTCAAATAAATAAAGAAAGAAAATAAAGAAAGATAATTCTAAGTCATAACAGCTTTTCCAACTCAAGGTATAGTGGGCTACAGGAACACACGCAAGCCAACGCCTGACTTATCTAGGCTATGAAGAATGTATTTCCAACTTTTGTAAACAATTTATTATGCCATTAGCATTCTCTTTTGAGATTCTCCCAGACACTCTGTAAAAGTAGATTTTTGTCTTTCTTTTGATTTTTCCCGCTACTTAGGCTTATGTTAATACAATCTCTTTATCTAACAGTAGTTCTGAATGTAAGTCTCCTGCACCAATAGAATAAAATAGAATTCATTAATTTTAAAATGGATTAGAGTAATTTTAGTCACTCTGGTCTGGAATTCATTCATAACTGTCAGACCATTGGAATAAAACCGATAATTTCTTATCAAGAAAATGCTCTAAGAGTAGTAATATTTAAGATTCATGTAATCTCATTCATGCACTTTATATATTGGTATTAATTCATTAATATATGAAATCTTAAATTGATATAATCACCCAAAACTTCACAAGGTATTCATCAATATAGGTAGTTATAATTTAAAATATGTCTGCTTTTGAGGAAAAAATTGCTGTATTTCACAAAAAGTAAAATTTGTCATATTGGTATGTGTCATTATTTCAGCGAGCCTATTTTAATACTGTTCCTCGCTCTGTAACTTTGAAAGATTTATTGTTTCAGTAACGATTAGGTAGAAGTGGTAATATTTCCATGGAAAATGTAGGGAAGTAGATTAGCTTATGTAAAGTATAAGTTTGACAGCAAATTAGAACTGCCTAGGAGAATGTCACTTCAGATTCTCAGATCATTGAGGAAAGAAAAATAGTATGATTAGTAGTTATAAAATACTTTTTTAAATAGACTAGCTTTTGTGGGATATCTCTATTATATTGCTATCATTTTCACTTATATGCCTCATAACACACTAATTTTAAAAATATAAAAATAGCATGTTGTATGTAATGCTTCAAAAATGTAGGCAGAACAGCTCTGTGATCTTCCTATATGAAATTGTGTTTGAATATAGAATTCAAACACGTTTTGTAGACCATAGTCTGTGTTGATGGAGTGCACAATAAAATCAAAACATCTTTCTTTCAAGGAGAAATAAACATTAATATGAATGTGTTCTATGGAATAGGATGTAATAAAAGGATGTTAAGAATATATAAAATTTATGATATAAATTATAATATTCCATAAGTGGCTTGCTTCACATTATTGAGCAAGATAAATGAGTTCTAATGAAAACTAAAATGAAGTTGCATTTGCTTTTAAATTAACAAGTCAACATAATATTTACTTTTCTAATTTCTCAACAGATATTAAGCGACCATATTCTAATTAGACGGAATGAAGCACATTCATCACTCAAATTTTAGTCCTTCAAAAATGAACAACATAAAAGAGAAAAAAATAATGATGGAGAAATTAATATACAACAAACATAGGAAGACATAATTTGGATTCTAATATTTCTAGTTTTCAATAGAGTAAAAACATCAAATTTTGCTTATTTAGCATTGTATTAAAAGTATCTCAAATGTTGGTGTTTTTCTTGCTTTGTCTAAAGAATAAGATATAGGAATTAGGATTTCTTTGTATGTCTAACTAAAGACGTAAACACATATAATGTACACAGATATTTAAATAATTTGGCTAACATATTCTAAAATATTCATGACAGTCTTCTTTTAAGTTTCACGGTAATAGGAGGGTGCCTAAGTTACATAGTTTGCTTTTGTAGGGTTAAAGTTGGAGTTGTAAGCAAGTCCTTCACTCAGGAAGTGTGCTGTATATCCGTGCAGTGTACCTGTGGGGTGGGCAATTACCCATCCCCTTCTCCCCAAGACTTTATTTGGGTTCTATTAAGCTTTTCCTCTCATGAACATGTAGCTTCTAATCTACTAGCTTCAATCTAGCACTGAGTCCATGTTTGCTTTTCCATTCTTGTGATACCTCTCTTAGGATAATCGTCTCCAGTTCCATCCAGGTTGTAACCAAAGATATGAAATCTCCATCTCATTTTATGGGTGATTAATATTCAGTGGTAAACACATACAAGTTATCTATTCATTTATGTATTGAAGGGTGCTTGGCTTCTTTCCACATATGTGCGATTGTGAATTGTGTTGCTATGAACATTGAAGGGCAGATGGCTTCCTGAAAAAGTGTCTTTTTTTCTTTAGGGTAAATGCCTAGTGGATGGGATTGCAGGATCAAATGGTGAGTCTAATTTAGTTCTTTGAGGAATCTCCATACAACTTGCCATAGAGGTTGTACTAGTTTTCTTTAAATCAATGCCATCTTGCAAATGTGATATGAACAAATTTCCTTTATATTCCAAAATCTATTGGTATTTTTAGTGATAAACTGCATGTGTCAATTTGTATGGATCTTGGGGTGTCCAAAAATTTAGTGAAACATTATTCTGGGTATTATCTGTAGGGGCAATTCTGGATGATATTAACTTTTGATAAGCAGTAGACTAAGAAAGATTTCCCTTCCTGTTGTGGATGGCCCTTAACCAAATTTAAAGACCTGAATAGAAAAAACAGGCCACCCTTCTCATAAATAATAAGAATGACCCCCCTCCTGCCTGACTGGTCTTCTCATGAATCTGCCTCTTGCCTGATTGGCCTCTTCCTGCCTTTGGACTCCAACTAAGGCATCAGTTCGTGGATTTTAAGTCTTTTTGCTCTCATACTAGAACTTATACTATAGTGTCTCCTGAGTTTCCAGCTTGGCTGCTTTCAATCTTCAGAATTCTCATCCTTCATAACTGTACAAGTCAATTCCTTACAGTAAGTCATATGTGTGTGTGCACAAATACATTTATATATACGTGTACATATGTATCTATGGATATCTGTATCTAGATACTATTTATACACATAGCATATAAATATACTAGTATATATAGACAAAGAGGGACACAGAGACAGCTCCAGTTGGCTCTGTTTCTCTGGAACATCCTAACTGCAACCATATGAAAACTTACAGACCAATAATTTCTGTAAAGATTTTCTGTCAGGCTTGGCACCTGTGGCTGAAGTGGCTAAGGCGCCAGCCACATACACCTAAGGTGGCGGGTTTGAATCCAGCGCGGGCCCACCAAAACAACAATGACGGCTGCAACCAAAAAATAGCCTGTGGTCCCAGCTACTTGGGAGGCTGAGGCAGGAGACTCGCTTGAGCCCAGGAGTTGGAGGTTGCTGTGAGCTGTGATGCCACAGCACTTACCCAGGGGGATAGCTTGAGGCTCTGTCTCAAAAAAAAAGACTTTCTGTCAAAAAGAGGTGTTGGAGAATGTTCACTTCTTTTAAAGGTTCTCAAGATGGGAATGGAATGCACAGACCTCCTTTACCACGTGCATCATGTAAGGCTCTGTCCTTTAAGAGCTTTTTAAAATATTCATAAGTAGGATAGAAAAACAGGGAAAGTGACATCTGAAGAAAACATTAAGAGCAGTCTGAGCAATGGGTGTGCAAATTCTTCACAATGGCCCCAGGTTCATTTGCTACATAAATCAGTCTGAAAACAGGGACCAACAAGTTAGAGGAAAAGCATGAGAGTGTGGTGTCTCCAGACAGGCTCGGGGAAGGTTCTGAAAAAAGATTAAAGGAAACAATTCTGTCTAGAAAGTCTGTGGATACAGTGTCTTTGAATACAGTCATCTGCTGAAACAATAAGTATTTTACTGAGCATTTCTGTGTGCGTCAGGCACTTTTTTAAGTTTTATATAGTCACTGGCAACAATAAAATCAAAAAATTCTGTTTTTATGCAGCTTTTGTTTCATGAAGGAAAATTGTTAGTAAAGCAAAATATCCAAAAATAAAAAATAATAACCAAACCTGTTATTAAAATACCACATTGAAAGGTGATGGAAGTGGTGGGCCCAGAGAGTACCGTGCTGAAACAACAGCTAGTCAAAGGCAATCAACCAGAGAAGAATCACGTGTATGAAGAGGAAAAGAAGGCACGTGATGGAGCACTGTGACATGAGTGTCTCAGCTCAGGTACTGGAAGCAGTTTTGTGTGTGGTTTTTCGAGGAACTACTGTGCACGCAGAAAAATAACCTGCCTGTAAGGAAAACTAAGCCAACATGTAGTCTCTGGAGAACAGGGATGTACAATTTTATGTCCTCATGAATGACTGGGGCCGATCAAGAATGCCATCAGCAGGACTGATCTTTTATGCTTGTGGAGATAGTGCCTCTCAGCCAAGGGCAATTCTATGGAGGAGGGTGGAACCGAACATCCATAGCAGTTAACAATGATATGAGCTGTGGTAGGTGCACATACTAGAGAACAGGGATCTGGGTGAGGTGGCCCAGCTTCCATTAGGGTAGAATTTCAGGAGAAAATCAGAGATGCCAAGAACAGGTACAGCCTTGAGTCAGAATGAATAATTTAGATTTTCTTCTGAGAGTAGTAGTAACATTTTCAGGATACTAAACAGGAATCGCATGATCTGGACTACATTTTCTGAACGTTCTTTTTGAATGATGAGTGGAATTTGGGAATGGGAACAGTGAATGTGTAGATATGAATGGTGAAATCATCGCAGGTTTCTTGTTAAGTGATGGTTGTAGATTAAACTGTATTAGTGGGAAAAGGGAATGGAAAGGGATGAACAGATATAGAGAAATGAATTCATGAATGAAAGAGGATGTGGACTGAAAGGGTTTTTAAAAATTAACATCCTCAGGTTGATCCATCGTCACGGACATCACCTTGGAACCACTTTGGTGGACAGTTAACACAATGGTAAATCAAATCCGATTGTGCCAGGGCTGCCTGGCTCTCTACTAGGGACAAAGTGGGTGTTTTTCCTTGGTGCTGCCTGGAGCAATTGTCCTGTCTGAGAAGAAGGACAAGGGCTGTCCCTCTTGGTGCTCTTCCACCTTAATCCTATCCTAAGCAGCAACATGTCGGGGAAAGAAGGAATGCCCAGCAGGCCGGCCAGCACAGGCACAATTAGATTTGGAAAGTGACTTAGAGTAACCTGAGGCTAATCACCATTTCCTTAGTGTCCATCAAAGTGCTTCCATGGTAACACCTGAACCATGAGGAGGAGCCAGAATAAAACAGAACCCTAAACCGTTACCAGAGCCTTTTTTTTGTCGCGCTAAGGGGAGCTTATTCGTGGTCTAGGGTGAATGTATCTTGCTCTGTAAACTTATTTTTCTCTTCCTCATAAACTGCATTTCATACTTGCCTTGCTCTTGGGGTATCTGGTCATTGTCTGGCCAAGAGCACACAGAGCTGAGAATGCAGACGACTTTCGGACCCAGGCATTTGGTAGATAGTATCAGAATTCAGTTGGAGGAAATCCAGTGAGTACCCACAGCTCATTGTGGGGAAAATCACCCCCCACACACACACACACACATTGATCACAGAAGTGTCCTCTACTGGTTGTGGTTGTGTTAGTGTGCGAGCTACTGAGTAAGCATGACTTCAGTGTTTTCCTAGGAAAAGTTAATTCTCCACATTTTTAAACTTTAAACCATCTCCAGTGGTATTTACTAGGATATTTCCCATGGTCTGCTCAGCTTAGAAACTCTTCTCAGGCTTATGAAGCTCACCATTACCTGATGCCCAACTATGTCTCTAGTCCCAACTGCTGTTACTTCTCATTTCTCCTTAATGATCCAAAAAGACTAATTATAGGTCTAAGAACATGAAGTGTTATTTCTTGCTTATCTTCATCATATTTCTTAAACTTTATCTTTAAAACCTAAAACTGTTCATCGGTGCCTCAGTGGGCTCTGATCGTACTGTAACAATAATACTGCACCCCACTGAAATCGCCAGCATATTTTCCTGTCTTTCTGCTACACTGAGAACTCTGGAAAGGAGCAAGATCCTTTGGGCATATATAATTCTAACCTCTGGCTTCTGTCATACAACCAATAAGTGGCTTTCATTCCTTATTATACAAGTTAAAATTTATACTTAACATGTCCATTTTTCAAGCAAAGTAAAAGGATTGATACATAACTTAGTTTCAAATAAATCATACTTAAATATTTTTAATATACATGTGTGACTTAGTCATCCATCCAGCCCATCCATTAATGCATTTTAAATGGAAAGTTAGATGTGGGCAAAAATAATGATAAGATTATTATTATTAGGGGCCAGCCATGGTGGCGAACACCTGTAATCCTAGCACTCCGGAAAGCTGAGGTAGGGTGGATTGCTTGAGTTCACAAGTTCAAGGCCAGCCTGAGCAGGAGAAGATCGCATCTCTAAAAAATAGCCAGCCACTGGGGGAGGCGCCTATAGTCCCAACTACTTGGGAGGCTGAGGCAAGAGGATCACTTGAGCCCAGGAGTTTGAAGTTGCTGTGAGTCATGACCACCATAGCACTCTATCCAGGGGGACAAAATGCGACTCTGTCTCAGAAAAAAAGAAGAATATTATTATTTTTTTGGCCCTTTAAGTAATACCTAGGGATTTACCACATCATATTCTCAGGCAGAATCCTTATTTTATGCTTGAAGCGTCAACCCTTCCACCTGTATTTGGCATTTCTTAGTCTCTTGCCTATATCAAAGACATGTCTTCTGAAGTTATTCCCTTTTTCTTCAGAAATATTAATTTTTCTTCTCTGCCATATTTTCATTAATAAATATGCTCTAATAATTTACATTAATTTTTAAATGTTAATTTTAAGGGATCAACCCAGACAGTATGAAACAGAATCCCCAGACCAGAACCAAAGCGTTTTTGGTCATGATGAAGGGGCCTATCTACAGAGAACATAACTCTGTAAACCTGTATCTTGTTCTTGCTCTGTACACCTACCTTTCCCGTCCCCAATAGACTTTGTTTCATCTTGCCTTGCTTCTGGTAGGCCTGGTCATTCCTCAACCATGACCACACCAGGAACCAAGAATTCAAACAACTGCCTGAACCCTGACACCACCACCAAAGGGATCATCGTGCAAAAAAATGAAGAATGGTTTTGTTACTCTGTGGGGTACAAGAAAGAATAAGTAAAAGAAAAAGAAGACAGCCAGAACAGAACGGTGGATATTTAACAGTGAGCCAAGGGGAAAGCACTAAATAGACACAACAGCAACAGTGGAACCATATCTTCTGTCTGCTAGTTTTTTCCACTCTGACTACCTCAGTAGTATATATCTGGTTGTATGACTTTCCTTACAGGTATACGTAAATACTCTCATCAATAAGCTAATGAGTCGGGAAGAAACGGAGCTTAATAGTCTGCGTACCTCTGGTGACTGAGAGTAGATTACGAAACAGATGTTTTACATTAGAGTGCATCATAAAACTGTGATCTAACATAACCTCTAGGATTTTACTATGAAAACAACAGCAGTTTATTTACCAACCAAGCAAAGCGTAGGCAGTAGTTCAACACCTGGCAAAGAGATTATAGTCAAGGAGAAACAATTCTATCCTCTAAGTGGTACTAACCTCTCATATTCTAAATACATTTATTTAGACAAGGTGGTTTCATTATATATGCTAAAAAGGTGTATATTTAGAGCCCCAAGAAAAACAAATTCTCTGCTAATGTCTACGTCCAATAAAATTGTTGGGCATAAACAAGCAGATTAGAATTCAAAAGCTACACATGGTGATAGAAGTGATTGCACAGTCCTCAGTGATCTATAAAATCCAATGTAACAATAGATCAAGCTGAATCAAAGTTGCCTGAGAAATCTCAGCACAAGTAACAAGTCATTACCAACCCTATTGAAACTCCCTTTGCTGCCGTGACTAGGCCTAAACCCAGATTGAAAATTTAAAAATAATTGACTCTGAGGGAGCCGGGTGATCAGCTGTGCTGCAAGTTTTATATAAAACTCTTGCTGAGTTGAGTCTATTTTACATGGGAACTTTGGGATGGAATTTTTCATTAAGAGATGGAGTAGATATTTTTCTGCTACCATAAACTAGAATTCATATAATTAGTACTTCAAATGAGACTAGGAACGTTGGCGTATCAAATGACGTATGCTTTGGCATTCTATATATGACGTGAAGTTTTTCCATAAAACTTGGAAACTAATAAACCTTTATTTCTGATCTTATGTCCAGCCTTGTCTGAAATAATGAATTTTCTGTTACACACCCATGTCAGAAGGTGTGTGACATAATAATATACAAGCTGTACGAAGTAGCTGGAAGGTTTATCATGTTGGTGACAGTGCTCTTATAGAGTTCCCAAAGTCCTGTGACTGTGACAAATATGTAGGCAGTGGGAAAAATACAAAAGGTGACCCTGCTAACAAAATACACAATGTGGTGCTCACGGAGGATATTTCATATATCATCAGAAGAAATGAAGGCATTCTTTGCCGCAATACTGAACTTAGCTCTGATTTTTTTTTTTTTTTTTTTTTTTTATTGTTGGGGATTCATTGAGGGTACAAAGAACCAGTTGCTTGGGAATTTTATAAAATGAAAAAAAAAAAATACCTAACAGGAACAGTTACAACTTCTAAGAAGTATTTTCAAAGTGACCTGGAAAAGAAGAATTTCAGGAATATGAGTTACATGCCCATCAACATGATATGAAGATGATGTGCCTCTCATTCCAGGAGAAGTTAGTGACAATGCTGGGCATATTCTTTGGCCCTCAAATAAAGAGTGGTTGATAAGAAGAGATAGTCTGCTTGTTCAATTTGAAAATCCCACAGTTCCAAAAAGAACACACAAAATTTATGGGAGACGTACACAGACCTGATCAGAACTGTGGATGTTACAGATTTATAAGGAGGACCTACACGTGGTGGAAAAAATATTCTTCTGGCTGATTGTGAACAACTATATCCTTGACTCATTAGATAAGGAGGAGAGTGGAGAAAAAGTGCAGATACGCCTTTCTTACAGGAGAAATTTCATCACTCAGCTGGTGAGCAATGTGAGGAACAGAAATTTTAAAAAGAGGAGAAGACCATCTTCTTCTGACACCGAGGAAAAGCTAAATGGGAAGATGCAGTTTATAACAAAAAATGAAAGAAAAATCGTATCAACAAAGGGTTGCATGGGTTGCAGCAGAAGAAATGAGAAAGGTGGAAAGAGAGAAACCATTTTCTACAGTGAGATGTACATGAGGAAAAGCCCAGACTTCATCCTGGAGATGGCTTCAAGAAGTATCACACTCCAGAAAGTTACAAACAAAAATAAACAATAACACTTTAATTATTTTATGTAACCTACAACGGTTAATAAAATTATCAGGTGAGTTAAAACTCTTTGCTCTTTTAAAACTGCAGGATAATAACAAATAATCCACCAACTTCTTTCCCTCCCAAAATAAAAAAAGAGCTGGGGAGAACACAGGTGGCAGAAAAGTTGCATCAGAAAAGATTATTAATATCCCATGTAAACACATACTATACCTATTTAAATTTACTCCATCCCAAATGCCTTTGTATGTCTGGAGCTTAAATTCATGAAATCTTTTTTTTAATTCTATGATCATCACCCAGGCATACAGGTCTGTTTCCTAGTTCAGTCAAAATAAAATCTCTCTCTCTTTTTGTTTTACCCATCTTTAAGCAGTAAGCTTCTATAGGAAAAACACTGTTTCATTTTTCTTAGAAATCTAGAATTGTTTTCCTGTTTGACAACAATGCAAATTTTGAAAATGAGTCTACAGTGTGATAGCTACCTTATCTTAGAAAATGGAAATCAGATCTTACTCAGGATGGGACCAATGGACTTCCTGGGTGAGAAATCAGGGTGAGAATATAAAATCAACATTACTGAGATATACCTGGGATATGCTGGCAGACCAGGACTTGACCTGTAGTCTGCAGCTAAAGAAAAAGCATGGAATGAGCCAGTCAAGGGCAACGAGGCAGATTCAGGAAGATAGAAAACTGAAACTATTAAAGGCGAATTTTAGAGATTTTAACATAATCATGACATTAGAAAGTCAATCATTTTCAATGGGATAAAAGTATTTTGGAGTCATTAACAAGATTATTTCTAATGTTAGAAATGGCTACAGAAAATCACCTGAGTCTAAAGTGATTACATTTTGAATCATGTTACTGGCATCTCGCACATTTCCTAGTGAGATGCTAGTTTAATGATTAAGTGAATTATATGTTCTGATGCCACACTCATTTGATGAATATACGCTTATACATCGCTTTACCATAAAAGCAGGAAGTAAGTATGTATTCAACGTGAATTTTCCAGTTTCACTCGGGGGTTTTTTGTTGTTTATTATTGTTGTTTTGTTGTTTGAGAATTAATTTGAGTTGGAGTGTTAATTTTTTTTTGTCCAGTCTCCTGACTCGGACAACTCACTCTCTTTGATAGATGAGTCTTTTCTTGGTTGGTCCTAGGGGATAGTCTTGTTTTTGAGTTGGCAATGCTTAATGAGGACAAATTCTCAATAAATAATAATACTCCAGAAATCTCTCGACAACTAGAATGCTTCTCATAGTGAGTTCTGTCCTCTATGACAAGCCTTTGGGGCTTGCAGGGTAGTTTTCTTTCTAACAGTTTAAAACATTTTCATTATATCTTCTCAATATTTTTATTGGTTGAACTTATTATAATACTTTTATTAGCTCAAGAATTAAAGACTAATTAATTTACCTTGATCAGTCATCAATGGAGCTAGAATTTGAACTGTCTTATTCCTGAATCTCTTACCCTAAAAATTTGCCACACATAAACACCATGCACAGCTTTATAATGGTTGATGGTCTATTTACTAGTATTGCGATGCTTGTAGAGAGCATTTTCCAAAATTTTGAGGAACATTTCCTATGATAAAAATAATATTTAAAAATTCAGTTTAAGCACAGCTTCCTATAGGATTCTTCAGAACTTTTATAATAATATTATAATAGATACTGTAAATATAAAAGAAAAACATGTAGATAAATTCCTACCAAACTTCTATGGGCTTAGTATATTATCCTCTAAACACATATCATAGGGAAAGAGATTTATACTAAGTATATTGAAATAGGTTGATTTTTTTAAAGTAGCAATAAAACAAGAAAAAAAGAGTAAATGCTCTTAAATTTGTAATTTAAGTAAAAAAATAACTGCACCTATAGATAGACATTGATAAATCAAATCAATATTATTAAATATATATACTATGGCCTGGAGTTTTCTTACTCTTCCTCTCCGCAGAATTTATAGTGTTTCTATTTGCATAGAAGAGCTTTAGAGCTTTAGTTGGGTGGTGCCTGTGGCTCAAAGGAGTAAGGCATCAGCCCCATATGCCGGAGGTGGTGGGTTCAAAACCCAGCCCTGGCCAAAAAACCACAAAAAAAAAAGAAGAGCTTTAGTTTCAGAAATAGTCCACATGATTTTTGCTTTTCTCTAATAAAAACACTTTGTAAACATTTACACTTTTCAACAACATTCATATATATTATCTAATTTGATCTTTAAAAATTATGAAAGATATTTAAAGAGTTTGTTATGGAAGATATTCACATAATAAAAGAGTTTGCCTCAATATATGTGTGTGTGTGTGTATGTGTGTGAAGGCATATTTTACATTATAAGACACACTCATGGAAAATGTTAATGACTTGCCAAAATATTTTTAAAAGTTTTTCAAAGTTTCAGAAAATTTGCACTTACACAAAGTTCTAGAATATAGTAAGAGAGCGTAAGTTCTTCACATGTGTGAATCATCTACTAACCCTGAACACAAATATCAACAGCTAGAGATAAATATACTTTTTTAATGTGCATTCATCTACAGGCCGAAAGAGACTAAGATGATAAAATCTTTTTAAACAAATAAACAAATATTGATGTTTGGATAAATACTTTAGAAAATATTTAGAAAAAAATTGTAAGATGAATTTGAATACATTTAATTATATGATACACAAAACAATTCTGTTACACTGTAGGCATCCTACGTAGAATTACAAATCAAGCAGCATGTTGAAATTAACCTGATAGGTTAGTTAGGGTAGATCAAAGCAGAGATTTTATGAAAATTAGTATAAAATTACATATTTGAGAGTATTCCAATGTCATTTGTCTATATTCAGCAAAAGCACCTTTCACAGAACGTTTGTATAGAAAAGCAACAAGAAACCTTTATTTAAAATGACTATTTCCCTGCCATATTTACACAACTGGCAGTAAGATAATTTAAAAGAATTATAACCGAAAATTAAAAACGTCATCATTTTACTGTTGGGACAATCATCGCAAAACCCACACTATCACAGATAGAAATCAGGACGACATTTGTCATCACTATTTACTTATTAAGAAATGTACTTGTGTATTAGAAAGTGTGCCATCATTAGCCTTTGAAAAATGAATTATCTTCAATAAGACAGATGTTGTTCCTCCCTGGGAAACACATGATGCACACCATGTCAGGACAGTGCTGTAGAAAACAGTATTTCGGAGGAAGCGAGCCCCGAGATACTGGTGTGCAGTCACTTTGTGCCTGAAGCCTCCACTCCATAGCTCTTTCCCTGTTCATTTATCACAGAAGCCACCCACGCAGTGATCATCCCAAATATTGGTCCACCAAGAGGTTTAAGTGCAGAAGTTTATTACCACTGGTGAGGCGCACTGCTCATGCGCCAAAATTCAGAACTTTACTTATGGAGCTGACTGGTGAAGATTATCAACAATGAAGTCAGATATCCCTGTCCCTTCATCACTCTTCTCCAATACGGGAATACTGAGTATTGAGCATATTTTTCAATTAAAAGATTTTGCCATATGCTGACAACTACTGTTAATTTCTATCATGAAGTCAAGAAAACAGGTTTCTTTGACGTAAATCAGTATTATATTAATATGTGATTGTTTTAGATCACAAATCTGTTCTTTTCTATTCATGTGCATTATGTCACACTCATCAGTGGTAAGTTATGACTGATACAGTGATATTTTCTATAATATATCCTATGTGACACAGTTTGATTTCATGCAACTTCAAAATGCACCAAAGGACTCTTTCCTAAAACACAACAGTTTTTAGAAGCTTTTTGATAGTTTTTAACAGTTTTTAGAAGTTATTTCCTCCAGCTAATAATTTGCTGATTTATCCTTTTCAAACTTCCAACTCTGGCTTTGAATCTGCCATCTTCACTGGCATAACGTTCTATTTTTGAAAACCAAATAAGCTCAGTTCAGTAGCACCTCTCTGAGAGCCAGCGTGGAGTTGTTCATGTTGCTAACTGCTGGGAGCACAAATGTAATAAATAAAATAATTTGGAAGAAATATGAAAAGTACAAATAGTGAAGGTGATTAATCTTCTAAAAGGGAAAGGATAGTTCTTTCTATGAAGCCAAAGAAAAGAAATAACATAGGAAAGAGAAGGACACAGAATTTACTGGGCTCACGACCAATGTTCTCTCTTTTCCCCACTATTGAGTGGTAACATCAAGTGCTTAGAAAGAAAGGATAGATGGTTTGTAGCAGATTTTAGGAGGGGGAGTGATCATGGTTTGATTGTTCTTGATTTTAGTGCTATTTTCACATGTTCAATAGAAAAGACGCCAAACTTTGTAAAGATAATTTAACGGGCTTATTCTGCACAGAGAACTGCACTAAGGAAGCCTTGAGTAAGTGGTCTCATTATGATTGGGTTAGTTTAGTTTTATACATTTCAAGGAGATAGGAATTGCACATAAACTTGGAATCAATACGTGGAACACATACATTGATTTGGCCCCCAAACCAGGACATCTTGAAGCAGAGCTTTACATGTTCCAGGTGGATTTAATGATGCTTAGATTTGCAATTGATTAAAGAAATGAATATTGCAAGGGTGTCCAACCTTTCTCTTTTCTACCATACATAAGAAAAATAAGAGTTGTTTGGGGCCATACATTAAATAAACAAACACTAAGGAAAGCTGATTTGCCAAAAAAGAAAAAAAAAAAAAATCTCCGGGCATACTTTCCATGATACCTGACACCACAGATAATTGGAAAAAACAAAATCCTCACAAATCAGCACGGGGCCTGCAGCCTCATCACTGGCCAAAGGCTTGTGATGATTAAGGTTTGTTAATTGGAAACAAGGCATCAGACGCCTTGGATATGTACGCAGACTTGAGTGATCTGTTAAGTTGATGACCTGCAAATATGGTTTAACCCTTGTATCGCATGGCCTTGGGCTTGAAAGGGAGTCTATTCAGTCACCTGGGATCTTAAGAATTTAATTTAGGTCACAACATTAAAATTTTCTGTATTAAAATTTTTATTTATTCTTACATATGTTTAATTTTAAAAATCAATGTTCTCCCAAGAATATCTTATATAGCTCAGTATGCATTTTAAATGTAAATAGATTTTTTTAAAGAATAATTTGTGTTAACTTTAAAATTCTAAACCTTCCTTCTCGAAGACTTTTTTCTTTAATTTTCCCAGCATTGCCTGGCATTCAGAATGAGAAATGGATCTTATGTTTCTTAATGTAACCCTTTTTCTTACTTTTATATCTCTCAATACTTGAACAGGAATTTTATCATCTTGCAACTACTTCTGAAAAATTTCCCAGTTTTTGATAGATTAATTTGTGCTATTATTGTAACAAGAACAGGAAGCATGGGATCTTCATCTTTAAATATGAAAATTGAAATTTATTTTGGCAAGAGTTATTTTTAGGAGACTTCATTTTGCATTAATTCCTTAGCTTGAGGATTTCGTGATATTGCGCGTTTTCCAAATTTTAATTTGAAACCTACCTAGGGCAATGCAGTGGTATGAATATAATGTGGAGATAAGATAGAAAAGGAAGGTTGAGAAAGTGTAACCATTTTGTCCAATACCGCATTCTGATCCCTGGAACAAGGAAATCACCAGCAAGTGAATGGCCCAGGAGCCAGGTACGTTACAACTGTGCTTACCTGTGTGGCAACAGTTTATGACTAACATTTATGCTGTCAACAAGAGAAGAGCCAAAATCTGTAAAATAATT
The DNA here is from genome assembly GCF_000181295.1 of Otolemur garnettii. Lineage (NCBI taxonomy): Eukaryota > Metazoa > Chordata > Mammalia > Primates > Galagidae > Otolemur > Otolemur garnettii. Next base: position 11,545,865 of record NW_003852430.1, on the reverse strand, counting down.
TAAGGCAGTTTATTCTGAGCCAAGGCCCTAGACCTGCCCAAGAAGCCTAGAGCAAGTGAACTTGCTGTGGTTAGGTTACACTTTGGTTTTACAAATTTCAGGAAGATAGGAATTACAGGTAAGTCATAAATCCATACAGGCCAGGCATAGATTGTTTTGATCTGAAAAAGCAGGACTTCTTGTTGGGTGGGAGGTGTTTAATAGTCAGAGGTCGGTTTAGAGATTCTTTAGTTAAGAATTGGCTGAAAGATTTAGGCTTTAAGAACAGAAGTCAGTTCAAGGGGTGCTTGAGTTAAGATGGGGATCTGCTAATTAGAGACAAGCCAGGGGCTATTCCCAGGCTGAAGTGATTTGTTATGTAAATTAAGGACCTGCAGGTTTTTCTTGCATAGCCTTTGGCCTCTTAATGAGTTACAACAGAGGTCTCTAAGAGGAGAAGCGGGCATGATGAGGCCTGTCTGACCTTTCTCATGGTTAGCAACTTAGTTTTAGGGTGTCCCCTTGGTTGTAAGGTCTCAAGTCACAAAGCCGAAGTTTATTTGGCACCTGAGATTAATAGCTATCAGCCCTGAAGAGCATGGAGTACTTATCTTTTAAAGCTGTGGTTCTCAACCTTCCTAATGCCGCGACCCTTTAATATAGTTCCTCGTGTTGCGGTGACTCCCAACCATAAAATTATTTTCGTTGCTACTTCAAAACTGTAATTTTGCTGCCATTATGAATCATAATATAAATATCTGATATGCAGGATAGTCTTAGGTGACCCTTGTGAAAGGGTCATTCAACCCCCAAAAGGGTCATGACCCACAGGCTGAGAACCACTGTAAAGGTTTTCTGTAGGGTAGGAGGGGGAGAGTGTATTATGTTGGTGTGCTAGCGACTGCTGCAAGGTACATCCTAGCTGGCTTCCCTCAGAGACCGTCCTGTCCCTTTAGCCTCTCCTGCAGCCCTTGTGTCCACTAGTCTCTCCTTCCACCTGGCTGGGTCCCTCCTGTTCAGTGGAACAGCCAAGATGGAGTGCTTTGCCCTCAAATGGAGCGTCCTATGCTTGGTCCAGTTGTGGAGTATCTCCCACCAAACTACCATTGGCCAACAAGGGGTCCATCCAGTCAATTGATGGGGGAGTGGCCATAAGATTTTGGTTTAGTTCACAATAGCCTGACTTTAAGTCAATGCTGGTTAAGAACTGCTGTTTCCTAATTGGGCTTTTGGACATAAAAAATATTACCATAACCCCGTAAGGGGTCTCCTCTCCTACTAAGGAAAGAACCTCTACACCAGTGTGTGGAATAAGATCCCTTGTCTGTCTCTCAGCAAACTTCCTGTCTCCAGCTGGCTTGCACATTGAATTCATTCCCCTGTGAAGCCAAGAAGCCACTTGGTGAGGTTGGGGAAGGGGGGACTTCCTTCATGGGGCACCCCCTACATCATACAGACAGAGAGCCTGGCAGAGACGAACATAGCCCTTTAGGAAAAGCCCACTCCAGGACCACGGCAAAGATCTCAGTGGATGTTCATCTGTTTTTAACAAATGGGGATTTTGAATTTTAGTATTTAAAGAGGAGGTGAACTATGGAAAGAAATAGGAAGAGGGAGCAGGCTGTAATGAAAAATGGTTCCATTCTTGTGAGGTTCAGGGAATGTGCATTTTATGTAAGATAAGGTACATGTGGGAAGAGAAAAAGGGAGTGAAGAAAGAATCAATTCTGTAGGTGTATACGGTACCGAAATTTCTTCCTCAGTAGGTCCTTGGTGTCGGGGATTTGAGGAATGAACCCATGGACCACAGATCAGTGGTAAGACAGGATTTTTATGATACAGAAGGGGTCAAAAGCACCAGAACCTGTGGCAAAAGGGACACCTAAGTTGGAAGTCTCTCACATGGGCCCTTTGCTTAGGGGTATATATCACATTTTGGCCAGGACTTGGTAGGTGGAAAAACATCTTTTCAAAGTTAATGAGTATATTAACAAATTAATGAATGCAATCTCTCCCCAACTAGAACAAGGTTATCAGGTCCTTACCGTTTTTTGTCTCCTAGAAGGGATTAGGGGTGTGCTCCCTACTCAATGTGGACTACCTAAAAATGACTCAGGCTGCTTTGTTCGTGAACTTGATACAGCTCAGAGGGCATGGCCTGGGAAAGACGACCTGTTAGTACCTGGAGACGAGAGTCTGATTTCTGAATTCATCAGGGCCTAGAAAATGGGGGGCTTCCCTGAGTGGGGCAATCCTGTATCCAAAGAATGACTGATCTTGTCCTGTTTCTGTTATGGACTGAGAAAGATAAAATTTTTATCAATATGATTAGTGTGAAATCAAGCGGACTTCAGCTTTACGAGCTAGACTTAGCCTGCAGACCCCAAACGACAATCTGTGAGGTCTTGTTTATGAGAGGCCCAGCAAAAAATATCTTGTAGTCCTCGTAGCTACCTGAGGCCTTTCACCTTCCAGTGGGGGTTGGGCTAACGCATAATGTAAGTAACAGTCCTTCATCTGGAAGGCAGTGTTTTATGACTCAGTGTCTGTAGAATTGACCACACTTTTTTGCATTAGAAATTGGAGCAGAGGATATCTTGACATTTTTATTTTCCTTTACATGCCCCTCTCAGGGTGGATATATACTAAATTTTCTCTAGTTGCATTTTTCACTCAGTGAAAACACTTCATGGTCAAAGATTTATGTGATGACTTTAGCTACAACAATTCCTCTGGTCCACAGTGGTAATTAATATGCAATTAATCATAAAAACATGGATCAGTGGGTGAGAATGCCAGCATACAGGTATATTTCTAGTTTTCATCTTCCTGTTCATTGTGAGAATTCTTTTATTTACTGACTACTCAACTATTTCTTAAGGCAATTACCTACTGGTTAGTATTCTAGGAGTTTTGTACTGAAAAAATTTGTTCCAGGTTATGATGCATATCATAACAAGAGTAGAATCTTTTTATTATTTTTTTTTTCAGTTTTTGGCTGGGGATGGGTTTGAACCCACCACCTCTGGTATATTGGGCTGGTGCCCTACTCCTTGAGCCATAGGCACTGCCCATGAGAGTAGAATCTTTATCTTTTGAACCATCTCTACCCCTTGTTTGAGATATTTTTCTGCTTAATTTTTAAAAGTAAAATATGAATATTTTTCTTATTCATGCACGTCCACCTTCGTCATTCTCTGTAAAATTCAAACATTCACAAACATAAAATCACTTATGAATAGAGCCTTTCTTATGTGCTATTTCCCTTTTAAAAAGCAGAGTCATATAGCATTTATTCCTGTTTGCTATTCCAAGAATATATTCCAAATTACTATCCAACTCAATACATGAAAAAATATATCAATATTTTCATACCTGGCTTATTATTATTCATAGTACATATGTATACCACAATTATTTAATTTTTCCTCTATTTCTTTTTTTCTTTCTTTCTTTTTTTTAGAGACAGAGTCTCACTTTATTGCCTTTGGTAGAGTGCCCTGACATCATAGCTCACAGCAACCTCCAACTCTTGGACTTAGGTTATCTTCTTGCCTCAGCCTCCCAAGTAGCTGGGACTACAGGCACATGCCACAATGCTTGGCTATTTTTTGTGGCAGTTTGGCCAGGGCTGGGTTCAAACCCACCACCCTTGGTATATGAGGCTGGAACCCTACCCACTAAGCCACAGGTGCTGCTTTATTCCTCTATTTCTTAACACTTACATCTAGTTTATGCAGTATAGATGTAAGTTCTTTTTATTTTATTGCAATTTCATATTCCAGCAAAATTAAGAGATTTACCATATACCCCTGTAGAAGACACCAAGAGCCAGATGACCTCTGAGCAAGATGATTTGCAGCTAGGGGACAGATCCTCAGGCACGGCAATTTGTCTGCAGGTGTTCATTGCTGAGAGAAAGAGGCCGAGCCCATGGCAATCCTTAGGCACGTAGTTATTGTCTAATACTCCCCTCACCTGTCTTTACTGTCTCAATAAAAGGCTACTGCAGAGGTTGATCACAGCTACCCTGCAATCAAGGATAGCCTGCCTCCTGCAAGCTTGTACTTCTAATCCACATCACATCTGGTTCCTTCCTGTGGTGATGGAGACCAGGGCCATAGGGGGCTGTGACATCTGGCATATCCAGCAGGATCCAGCAGGACACAACGGGACACCAGAGACCTGGACCCAAGCGGAAGGGACACTCAGAGGCAAGTGAAGCTTTTGCAGGCAGTGGGAGGAAGTCCAAAGAGAAACTCCTCTTAGGGCAAGTTGGACCTTTGGCCCATCTAGAATCTAGGGAAACTTGCTGGCAATAAGTGAAGTCTTTGGTAAATAAGCAAAGACGTTTAGAGAAAACAATGGGTAACTTCCTGTTTGGGAAGTTGTGAGAATTAGAAACTGAAGAAGAAGGTGATGTTCAAGGAGAATTTGAAAGTGAGAAAAATAGTAAGGTTCAGTGGGAATCTGGGCCTAAGGAGAACTGGGAATCAAGAACATATGATACAGACACAAATAAGCAAGGAATTATCTCTGTGGCCACTAGGCCACTCGTATCGAACAAGTGGAAGACTGATAAATAGTCTCACAGTCAGAAATGCCAACTAAGAGCACCCAGTATTGCCCTCAGCACCCCCCTATGTAAATGAACCGCCTGTGACTTCTTTTATGAAGGCTGTGTTAGAAGGGCATAAAACCGGTGACTTTAAGTGGGAAGACACTTTGGCGCTTTTTCTGTTTATGGTCACTGATATTCCTCCTAATTCACAACACCTCAAAGGGGCCAATGTTTGATCACCATATGATCACCTTTGCGGTTCTGAAAGATTTGAAACAGGTCATAGCACAGTATGGTATGCAATCCTCGTTTTCTAGAGGTCTGTTACAGGGGTTTGCACAAGAGCAATGGCTCATTCCTTATGATTGGGACATGATAGCCAGAACTGTTGTTGAATATTTACAGTTCAAAACCTGGTGGAAGGAGGAGGCTGACCTGATGAGTTGCCAAAACCAGCAGAGAGGAGTCCCAATAACATCAGAACAGCTCACTGGCTCTGGTCAGTGGCTGGGGATTCTGAACCAACTTCAGTACAATGACATAGCCATAGTCCAGACAAGGCTATGTTGTCTTAGGGCCTAGGAAAAGGTTCAGGCTCCTGGTGATATCTCTAAATCTTTCATTAAGATAATGCAGTTGGCGAATGAACTTTCTAGCCTGCTTAAAAACTGCAGTTGATAAGGCTGTTGCCCAGCTGGAGCTCAGAGACATGCTTCTCCAAATGTTAGCATCTGAGAATGCTAACTCTGAGTGTCAAAAGGCCCTGCGATCTTTGAGAGCACAAAATGCTCCCTTAGAGGAGCATGTGCTGATATACGAACAGAATCCCACAAGGCTAATTTACTTGCAACCACTTTAAAACAAGGTGTCAGTCCATACCATCCCAGATGTCACAATTGCGGAAAATTGGGGCATAGGAGAAAAGAGTGTTGGAAAGGGAAGATCTAGAAAAAACAATGCTCAAAAGACTTATAGCAAATGGAAACCCCTGGATCATGCCCCGGGTGTAAGAAAGCACCCCATCAGGTGAGTGAGTGCCACTCTCAGTTCAATAAAAAAGGAACATTTTTATCACAGGAAAACTAGTAGGTGGGCCTAGCCTGGGGCCCACAGGCAAAGATACAGGTCTGAGAATCTACTCATTCACCAGCAACTTCACTCTTTTGAGTCTCTTTTACAGGCCACCTCAGGCAGCATTGCTTTAGACTTACTGGCATATGATAATGTCCTTTTGCTTCCCGGCATGGGAGCAAAAGAATTGAAAACAGGAGTCTGTGGTCCTCTGCCCCCACGTACTGTTGGATTATTACTCTAAGGAAAAGTGAATTAGCATCTCAGGGAATGTTCGTCCACACAGGTGTTATTGATGGTAATTACTTAGGGGAAATACAGATCATGATCTTCGTAAATCAACCAACTCAAATTTTGGCTGAACAAAAGATTGCTCCATTGCCACTTCTACCATGCATTAAGTTACAAGGTACTGGGGAAAACATACTGGTGAGCCTGGTAACACAAGCTATATTTTTTTGTCAAATGTCTGTTGATAGGAGTAGGCCTCAACTGAGTCTTACTCTGAAGGATAAAACCTTTACTGACCTGTTTGACATGGGCTCTGATGTTTTGGTTATGGCTCTAAATCAGTAGTCCAGGGAATGACCGAAACAAGTTGTTGATGTTACTTTTGTTGGCATCGGAACTCTAGATGGAATCTTTCACAATATTTTGCCTTTGACCTGCTTGGGCCTGGATAAGCAGAATGCTCAAATCCGACCATATATAGCTGACATTGCTATTAACTTATGGGGTCATGATTTGCTCCAGCAATTGAATGCTGTGATAACAATACCATACCCTCATGTTAATTTCTTGAAAATGTCAAATTTAGCATAGAGGCCACTGTCCCGAAATAATGCTCTCAGGTTATCCTGGAAGAGTAGTCATTCAGTGTGGGTGGGGCAGTGGCCATTAACTATGGAACAACTGGATACTTTAAAATTAGTAGAACAATTGGAGTCCTCTACTGGCCCTTGGATTTATCCTGTTTTTGTGATAAGAAAGAAATCAGGCAATTGGGGAATACTCACTGACCTTCACAGGGTTAATGAAACTATTATATCCATGGGACCCCTGCAATTAGGCCTTACTTTACCCTCTATGATTTCTTCCAATGGGTATTTGTATGTTATTGACTTAAAGGATTGTTTTTTTTACCATATACCTGCATCCTGAAGACCGACCACATTTTGCTTTATCTATTCCTGTCTATAATGAGCAGAAGCCTCCCAAGTGTTACTAGTGGAAGTTTCTGCCACAAGGTATGTTGAATAGTCCTACACTGTGTGAACAGTTTGTCAATCAACCATTACAAATTCCTAGAAGGAGATACTCTACAGCCTACATTATTCATTATATGGATGACATCTCATTGGCACATCAGAGTTTAACCATTTTACAGGAAATGTTTGAACAAGCTGTATGTACATTAAAGTCTTATGGTCATCAAATTGCTTCAGAAAAGGTGTAAACTATAGCTCCTTATAATTATTTAGGATATAAATTGACTCAAACTCAAATTCTTCCACAATGTGTTCAACTCCAATTGGATTCCATGTCTACTTTAAATGACTTTCAAAAGCTATTAGGTCATATTAACTGGTTACATCCTATAATTTTTACATAATCTTCTCCCTTAGTAGCTGGTGAACTTATTAATTTGTTTCTCAGAAATGATGAAATTTTTACAAAACAAAGGAGATGGGATTCTGCAGGTACCTGAGTAAGATTCCTGATGCCAAGAATCACCACCTTCTATGTCCTACCCTAATGCACATGGCCTGTGCCAATGCATATGGTCCCTTTTTAAAAGGCCTATCACTTCTGTTGGTGAGGAAGACGTTTCGAGACTATTTCTCCTGTTCTCTTGACAGACACTTTTTGCACTAAAATTCCTTTCTTCTTTGGAAATCATCCCTATCTGCATAATTAAATCCTTATGTGGTGAGCAACTAGATTCAAGCCCACCCCACTTGCAGGTTTGATAACACTCCGAGAGAAATTTTCATATGCCTTTTTAATCCACTCTTTTTCTACATAAAAACTTTGTTGAAAAAAATTTCTGAATCCATGGTGGGAGGTTTATTTTTCAAGTCTTTTGATACATATCTCTAAAGTGTCACACAAAATATATGTGCCAATTCACACTTTCATCAGTAAATACATGACTGTCTCTTTTCTGACTCACAGCACTATTACCATTGCCAGACTGAACAATAATGACAGAGAAGTAAGTGTGCCTGATTATCTATTAACATGTTACTTTAGAAGCAAAGAAAATACCTAGTGAGGAAGTAACGAATTAAGTTGTGAAACAAAATACAACAAATTTCACAAATAAAATAGATGTTTCAATTTTCTGACATGTCAGTATGTTCCCAAAGCCTTAAGTTATTTATAGTTTCAAAAACATATGCCTAAGATTTCATTTTTGTCTTACATATACATTTTTTCATTTGTATGTGAGGCTTTGGTTTAAAGTAACTTAATGTAAGTGGAAGCTAATTATGGATAGTGAGTGGTGAGATTATGTGTAACTACAGCTTTAATAGCTATATAGTCTAATTCATTAACTTACCAAAAAAAATAAAAAAATAAAAAAGTACCTCTCTCTATATGACATATAAGGACATAATAAATGTTTAAAAAATCATATTTACAAAGACATAATGGAAAGCAGCACAAAAACATTATGTAATCTGTTCATTATCCTTGAAGTATCCTATCTTGGCATTTTAATACGATTCTGAAATGCAAAAAAACAGTTTATAGGTGCTTTACTGGTAAAGTGACTCTGAAGGGCGACCCATAGAACATACAGAAGTCTGTTGTTGGAAATCAGTGGAGGGCATTTTGGAAATTTTGTGAAGTGAACTAATGGCCACTGGGGCAAAAGTTGGCCTTGATATCAGGGCACGTTGTCTCCTGGTACTTACAGCTCCAGTTTGTCTAACCTTCCAGAGTGGGCCTGAGATGTTCTGAGCAAGATACTCTGCACCAAAACCACATGATGGGGGCCCAGGTCAGGTTCGTGCACACAAACGGGATTATAACACCATAGCTTACAGAAACAGAGAGCTGTAAAACGAGGAAGTTTTCTTATAGCATTGTTGCTGATCGAGGAAGCATTTCAAATTGTGTTATTTTGTGTACTGCAATAGATTTCATTAAGCATGTGTGTAATAATGATACTGAAAAACTGATGTTTGTTAAGAAGCTATTGCATGACAGATTGTGTTTTTAAGTTACTATTTCTCTATCTCTCTTTCACTCTCACTCTCTTATTTTCTCATGCACACACACACACAAATAAACGTATCCACACATGTGCACACAGAGCTTCCCTACACACATCAAAGCCTTCGTCACGCAGATAAGGATACTCTAGCATACAGAAGTCATGTAACTCCCATGTCGCAGTGGTTCTCAACCTGTGGTCACCACCCCTGTGTAACAATGAAAATACATGCGGCATTAGGAAGGTTGTGAACCACTGCGAGAGCTTCGGTGTCTCATAGGGAGAAGGGAAGACACGATTCTAATGCAGACATGTCTTTCTCTATGCTAGTGGATCTCTAAATTGTGCCCATATAAAAATAAACTAGAGAACTTGTTGAAACAGAGAAAGCTAAATCCCACACCCAGCAGTTCCTATAGTGAATCAAGGGTGAGGTTCTCAAATTTATGTTTTTAACAAATTCCCAGATGATGCTATGTTTCTGGTCCAGGAATCACATTTGTCTACATCTAGTCTTCACACCAAGCTGTGTGTTTTGATTGGGAATAAGTATATTTGAGAATCGGAAGGCTAAGCCAAGAACTCTACATGTCCTTTATTCCAATACTACCTGATTATCTGTGTTAGAATAAACTCAGTGTGTTCATAGGTACTTGTGAAGGGGCATTACAAGGCCCAGTGGTAGTGGATGATGGTGGATAGAAAGAAGGAATAGGCCATGGAAATATAAGGTGAAAAAATTTTATTTTAATCAGTGAAATTTCATATGGGATAAAATAATATAAAATATAAAGTAGTATGAAATAAGTCTTCTAGAAATCACTGGTAGATACTAGAGTGCTTTATTAATAAAAATTGATGTAAAGTAATGGGACTTAAAGAGGAATGTTGAAAAAGTAAAGGAGATTTTATAAACGAAGCAAAATGATATTTCTTATTAAAGTTCCTGACATGTGTATACAGATAGGATGTCAGTACAACTTTTCTAAACAAGAAGTCAGGTTCAACTTTTAATGCTTCTTCAAAAACAAAATCAGAATTAGGAAAGTTAATACATTTTCAAATATAGTAAAATAAGTACATATTTTTGAAGCCATGGATAAAAACCTGCTTTCCAGTTTGGTTTTTTTTTTTTTTTGAGACAGAGTCTCACTTTATCATTGTTGATAGAGTGCTGTGGCATCACAGCTGACAGCAACTTCCAACTTCTAGGCTTAGATAATTCTCTTGCCTCAGCTCCCAAATAACTGGGATTACAGGTGCCCACCACAATGCCTGGCTATCTTTTGTTGCAGTTTGGCCTGGGTTGGGTTTGAACCTGTCACCTTTGGTATTTGGGGCTGGTGCCCTACCCACTGAGCCACAGGAACGGCCCTGCTATCTAGTTTTTGATACTCATTCTCAGAGACCTATAGATTGTCTGGGTTTTGTGATTTTCCTACATAACAAAGTATTGCATCCAGAGCAAATCCAATGCCACACTGAAAATATTGGCATCCGTTCTTTGAAATCAACATTTTAAAACGGTTTTATTCATTTGAAAAGAAATTTTATAATACTTATTATACAACTAATTAAAAATAAACTTACATAATAGCATGTACTACAGTCTCCCATTTTAATGATTCTAGTTTAAGCTTATCAGTAAAATATAATTTCAGAACCTAAGAATGGTAATCGCCTAAAATGTTATTCAATTTCAGACCCTCCAGAAATGGCACCAGATCTAGAAAATAAAAAAATTAATTGATTAATTAAATATAAAATATGAAGAGCTAATAAAAATCACCAATTTCCCTTTGATTCAGGGACTTATGTCAATAATTCTCCATTTGAAGGACACTGTGGATACAGTGTAAGACTCTAAGGGGAGACAGTGGGGAAAAAATCATTTTGCAGTTGATATTTGGAAACCCGTGAAAAAATATCAACTATAGCTAGTAAGGTTCATCTTAGTTGTCACTGTTTATTGTTTTTCATTTTTTATGGCCCTAATAAAAAACGTTGCTTTTATTTTTGATGCTCAAATCATAACAAAATACCTATGAAGCATTCAGAATTAATTTGAACAATGTGGATGGCACCACAGTCCAGTGAAAATGTAAACAGCAGTGTTTTCTAAGTAAAGAAAATACTCATAAATATTTTCCACTGGTTACTCCAAGCAGGCTAAATCACCTAATTATTTTAAGAGTCCAATTTCTCATAACCTCTACAGTCACAAACTGTGGGTAGGCAAATGTCATCTTTCTAACTCATCCATTTTTTAAAAGTCTATAATTTCTCCCAAATTTAAAAACACGACCTGGAGATCTTTGGAATTTGAGGTATTATCAAAAGGGTTTAAGATTAAAATCTGCACAACTCATCTTATCAGGACAACTTGTTGCAAATTGTATTGTACTATTTTAAGTAGGCTTAGGGGATGTGTCACAATGAATCTTTCTATCGTTTCTGCTTTTGTAGATGTGGTAGCTAAATTTACAATTCAATTGAAAATTATAATTCCTAAATTCACCTTGGCTCAGCCTTTCCCTGATCTTTCAAGTACTTATTTCCTGCCATCATAGTTTCTTTTCTTCTCTGTCTAAATGCAAGAGGAACATATCCTCTAATCATTTTAATTCATGTGGCAGTGAACTTTTTTCCTAGAAAAGACATTATTTATAGTTCTTTCATAAAACGTTCTTTTGAAATTTGTTTGAACCAGTGTATTGAAATGGAAAGTTGGTTAGTAATCTGGCTACTAAATTCAAACGAAGTTCAAAAGAGAAACAGCTATTTATTGTACATCTGTTACACGCCAGGCCCTGTGCTAGTGCTGGAGGTCCAAAGAAAAAAGAAACCTTTCAATTTGTTTGCTCAGAATGGATAATAAAAAATAGACAACCCAACAACATTAAAATGCAGCGTGATGTGAACTGTAAAGTTGGTAGATGTGCTGTGTATTTGGAGGAGAAAGAATATCAGTGGACCTTAAAAGAGGTTTTGAAGGATGATTAATGATTTGCCAGTCAGCCAAATAAAGAAATGAATAACGTACTGTATATCAAATGCTGTAGGAATGGGATTACACAGTTTGCTCAGAAATACCAAATAATTTAGTACTGCTTTTAATATGAGACACTGCTGGTTGTATTGAGCAGGAAACTGACACAGACAGAAGACTCCAGGCATCAGTTGATTAGAGGAAGCGGGTTTATTCCAGCCAGGGGGTAACTCAGAACACCAGTATGTCTCCAAAACCGAGCCCCCCCCCCCCGACTCAATCTCTTGCCTCTCTTTTATCCACTTTTCAAGGTGGGAGTGCACGTGAGGGGCATAAAACAGAGAGGGACATGACATCATCCTCAAGGGCCCAGGCTCAAGGGGGAAGGTCAGATTCACTCGTGTCCTTGAGACCAGTTGGACCACCTGCCCTCAAAGGCAATGGAAGTCCAGGGAAGTTAGTAGGTTACAATCTAGGCCCCATGTATGTCAAGGGAGGAACATACAGACAACAGAAACACCTGCGGCTTGGCTGAGGCCTACACAGGGCAGCTAAGACCAATTCTTTTAGTTCTGCTTTTACTTTCTTGCCTCAGTATGTCCCAAAGCAATCTTCTTCTTAGCTGGCAGGCATGTATTTACTTATGTTTTTTTCTGTTCTCTTTATGAGTAGTTAATTTGTCATCAAAGGGCATCCTGTCCAGGTCACTACTCAGACTCAACACTATGCAGTCATTAACTAGTTTATTTTTTTTCTGGTCACACTGAAAAATCCCAGTTCTTAGAGCTCTTGCAACTAGGTGGTGTCACCTAGTTACTATGAAAGAATCTTTAGTTACCATCACTCTCTGACAGACACGTTAGTTTGATTTTTAAGTAGTTCGATTTTCCCAGTGGACTCATAGGAACTCATTTTCTAACTCCTTGGTAGCTGGATGAGTCAGTAACCATGTAACATATGGCACCTCCAAGCCTGAACATAAAGTGTCCCATAGTCCCTTTCTGACAGAGAGAGCTGTTTCACACAACAGCAAAGGCCCAGATCTCTGAGTCACCACTTGTTAGAAAGCTACCAACCAAAAATATCAAAATTAGATTGTGTGTTGCAGAGAGTGGGCTGTGAGGCGGCAGGGCTCCCAAAGCCTGGGGAACATTCAGGGAATGAACCCACAACTTCTTCTCCTCTGTTCCCAAAGGAGTTCTCCTCAGTTCCCATAGCCATATTCCTTTCTTCATGCTCCCTCTGCCAAAAGTCATGTAGCTCTTTCTTTATCTAGTTAACTATGCAGAGATCATTGTGATCTTTGCCTTCTTACGTCTTGTCATATGTTAATGAAGTTGAGTGGGAACCACTAAGTCACACAATTTTTCCTTTGTTTTGTTAACTATGCTGAGATCCTCATGATTTTCCCTTCTTACTACTTGTCATATGTTAACGAAGTTGATGTTAACAGTAACCAGTTCTACTGATACATCTTTACTACTTAAGACATTTCTGATTGATTATTGCTTCTGTGTGTGGAGTTTCATCCTAGACACCAAGTACCCATGAAATGGGAAAAATGTTTCCTACTCTGAGCTGTAATAAACACCCTGAAAGGTCAGAAAGAAGGTAGGTAGGCCAACACTACCATGAAAATCAACATCCATAAATGATGAAATAAAATGAAGGGGATAGGAAAAAGGTTAATATTTATTTGGCCCTTATGATATACTAGACACTATCCTAGATATTCATTGGGGCCCAAAATTATTTAACCTTTATAAGAACCCTAATAAAAGTTTTACAGAAAAAGGGGCTCAGTAATACTGAATAATTTCTAAGTCACATGCATTCATGTTTATGAGGGAATTTCTTATATAAGTAGAATATATTTAAAGAAAAGGATATTTTAGAGAAAGACAGGACTGAAAGCTTTTATTTTATTTTATTTTATTTTTATTTTTCCAGTTTTTGGCTGGGCTGGTTTGAACCTGCCACTCTGGTATATGAGGCTGGCACCCTTATTTCTTGAGCCTCAGGCACCACCCTGAAAGCTTTTATTAGAGAAGAAAACAATTGGGTTCTACATTATGTTGTTTTAGAAATTATCATACCATATATATATTTAGTGCATCCCATTTACATGATGCACTCATATAAAATAACTTATTTACTATTTCTGAACATTTTAAAATCAAGTATACTTTCATGATGTAGATGAGAAAACTATGGGTCAAAAATTTAACAACACACAGGTTATGGATGAACTTTCCAGCAGGAGATGGAGGACGTTCTGACTCTATAGCCCACACACATTCTGTTATCCTGCACTGTGATTGTACTCAGTTTGGATATTGGGTATTAATATGTCTAGAGCCTGGCCCTGTCTCTTCCTCAATATTGTGTGACTTTGGGGAAAAAAAAGATACTCCTCTGCACCGTACTTTTGTCATTTCTAATATTCCTTTCGACACCACAGGTCTTTTTCTCTAATTTAAGCTTAGAGAGGAGGGACTGATAATGTCTCACATCATTAGCTCTTTCCTGTATCACTTGCATTTAAATTTTGTTTTCCTAATCCAAGTTGAATATTCAGGTGTCAGTTTTAGACAGGGTCAACCAAAGAGTATCTATTTTGATACTAGAGATATATATATATATATATACACACTTTTTTTTGAGAGAGCCATTTAAGTTACATTCCTTCCCATGGTACAGACAGTTCTGCTTATAAAAAGAGAAATAACAAATGAAAAGCAGTGTGTTAATTCATATTTTATGCGATTTAAAAACAACTGAGTTATATTTTTAATATAGCTCTGATGTGACAGCTTATGACATGCTTAACAGTGAGCAGAAGTAGCTGTCACTACTCTCATCATTTATTAACTTCCTTTTTTCAAATAAAAAAAGATGATGGGCTTACATGGGAGCCGGAGGGAATCTGCCAAGTCCTTGGCCGGCACCTGGGGCTCAGCCTGTTGCTCGTCTCTGTGGAGAAAGTATGCTAATAAATCTATACCAATTAATGAAATGTATGAAGTGGTACTGCCCATTGTTCTTCTTGTCAATGAGTAAAATAAAATCCACTGTGAAATCCCTGGTCCCCAATCAAGCTATTATCAATTTGTGTTTAGATTTGCCTTTCACATTCAGTCAACACACATTTACTGGGCAACTTCAGTGTTTACTGGGCAACGTTAACTTCAATGTGGCAGGCAAAACCCTGGCTGGTACAAATACAAAAATACCCTCTGACCTCTGAATGTCTTCATCTTGAGTGGAAAGAAGAACAAAGAAACACGTGGATATAGCATCTGGAGGAAAATGTCAATATAGAGTTGAAAAACGATACAGGATGATGTGTTGGAGCCTAGGAAAAATTACCTATATCTTTGTCTAACTTGAAAAGGTAACTGAAAATGGGACACCAAACTGGTACAATAAAGTTTCTGAATAGAGCTTATTCATTTATCTTTTTCTACAGGAGAATGCCCATCTCTAGATGCTCTTGGGAGGGAAATACTAGTTGCTTTGTGAGAAAGCACATTTCCCAAAAACAGATTAGGTGAGGACCAGTGGACAGCAATATCAAAGTATTTGAAAGTGTGTAGTCACTAATGTTTTCACACATTTATGCACTTATTTCTTTACAAGATGCTAGAATAATGCTGTACATACCATATGTGATAAAAACAATTTACAAGTATTTTAAATCATACATGGAATATTTTTTGTTAAGTTTCCCTTATTCCAAAAGAAGATCATGGAAGCCGAACTGAATGAGAGAGGAATATTCTCAGTAACAACAGTGTGAGAACACTAATACCATCAGTTTCATTCTAAATCAAAGTGGTGCTTCTTGCAGGCTGTATTCCTCTGCTGAGGTATCAGCTGGCTAACCATCTCCACCTCTGAGCAGCACACCACCCACTTTGCACAGTAAGTCTATCCTTCAGCCACACCAGTTGCCTCTGCGTGAACCATCCAGCCCAGCTTGAGGCTGGCTCACCCTGCACAGAGCCCATTTCCTCTGCTCAGAGTGAACTCAGCTCTACTATTGCAGATCACAGCATCTAAACGGATCTCTCAGCTAATGCTATTACCAACCTCTCCCTTTACCAGGCTTTAACTCAAAGCCTTTCATCTGACAACCTTGCAGACTATACAAAATACGTTTTCAGTATCTTTTAATGATGTCATGACTCCCACCCTTCTAAACTCTCTGTCCTGGAATACATCCTTCCCAGTGAGAGGCCTTTTGTTGTAGGAACTATCTGGAAAATGGTTTTACAATGCCTATCAAATACAAGTAGGGGCAGGGGGTTCCTAGTGATCCCATCATTCCTATCAACATTTGGATAAGCGTAACACCATGTGAGCTGGCAAAGCGCTGCTGAGGGGTCAAAGGCCTCTTCACTGCTTTGCTGAGGGTGACTGTGCTGGGTTCATGGCAGCATGTGTGACCTGCCTAGAGTGGGTTGACAGGAGACCTCTGCCTCGTTCAAATTACAGCTTAGTGTCACTTATAAAACAATCAAACACCAGCTGTAATTCCCCCTGATTCTGTGCCTCCAGGGCACCAGTTCCACATGTAATAACTCCTGGATATCTGTTTCAAAGCCTGCCATGGAGTTCTGCACTCTGGGTGAGCATGCGACAATCTTTATATAGGGACTCAGATTCCTTTGGGGCTCAGCTATATAGGTTTGTTTGATGGGAGAACTATAATAAAAAAAAGAAAGAAAGGATAGAACTGTTAGCACCTTTAAAGGAATTCTGAACATGTGCCAAAACCCCTACGAATATGGCAGAGCTCAAATATGCTTGTTCCCAATATGAAAAAACCTGACACTGGCAGCTGATGTTCATCACTGTGCCAGCCAGGGTCCTTTGTCAGGCTCAAGGGTCTGCTGGCACGCGGGCACAGCTGCTGACTGGTTTTCTTACTTTATACGTGGAAGTCAGTCACGAGGAAATGTGTGGAACGTGACCAGCTCTGCTTTTCAAACCGGGGCTTTTGGTGGAGGCTGTGCTTTTTAAGGGCTGCAGCTGTTACCTGCAAGCACGCTGCCCACCTGTGTGCTTTTTACCCAGTGTGCCATTGTAATCTTTGTCTTTGATGAATAGAGGCTTTCTAGAAAAGTTAGCTGTAAGAAACATCTTATTTTCGCATGGGCTTCTATTATGTAATCAGAGATGTATTTCTTCAAAATACAAAGAAATGGCACCTTTCCTGGAGGAGGTGAGACCAGGCCTTTCCTCTTGGCATCCTTGACACTGCAGCGTGCTGGCAGCATTGTGTCAGAGGAGAGGTGGATTCAAGAATACACATTTTTTTCCTTTCTGTTATTTATTTATGTATCTATTTATTTATATATTTATTTAGAATTTTCATGACTTTAAATCTCTACGATGAGATTGACTTTCCCCTACAAGAGTATTTAATTTATAGACTGTGAACTATAAGGACTGTTTTCCGTGTTAATCAGGTGTGTAGTGTAGTTCAGGCCAGGCATTTCTGGGGGACTGTTGACCAGAGTCCAAGTTCCCCAAACCCCTCAAGACCAGCAATAGTCTAGTGGTCTACCCAGGATGTCTGGCACCTGGCAGGCTCAGGGCTAGGATTCTGGGGGTCCTGTTGTCCACAGTCCAAGATCCAAGGGCCCCCTTTTCCTGGGCTGCAGACAGCCCTATTGTTACTGGTAGCTAGAAACAGAAGGCCCAGCAACCAAAGATTACTATTGCCTAAGTCCTGCCCAGGCATAGATAGAAATCACTGAAGCCAGTTAGGAGAGTTCATCCCCACTTTGTAAAGTTTAAGCTGTAATCACAGGCTGCCTGCAGGATTTCCCTTCCTTTGGTGCCCTTCTTGTCATTGTTAATGATTACTTGAGGCATCTTGCTTTGAAAAACTTGAATTAACTTTATGCATTATGCTGTGCCCTTGACTTGTGATTTTCGATTGACTAAAGTGACCTAAGGAGGAATGGCCCAGGGCTGCACCTGCTGGCTGCACATGAGATGCTGCTGGTTCTGTGCACACTGCTCACAGCTCCCCTTGTTACCTCGCCTGGGATCACTGAGTCTGAGTTTTTTTTTTTTTCTTGCCTCAACTGCCTCAGTGCAGATCTAGCAAAGGCTGCAGGGACCAAAACCACCCACATTTTTTTTAAGCTTTGATGTTGCTCACTTTAAACATAAACCTAAATTTTGTTCTCCTAGTTTTTTGGAATGCACAATTATGTTTGATTTGAAGTGCTATGTATTTTACTATGCCCATTATTTACCACACTCGAGACTCAATTCTTACTTTAAGATGTATACATGGTCTTGATTGGCTTAAAATTAAAAAGCATTCCAAGCGCTTTGAGCCATAAAATTTTTGTAACAAATTGTCACTGATACCATTAATAACCATTGATGTTGAGAACAGTTTTTCAGAGATCATGTCAATGTATATTCTTAACTCTCAAAGTAAATTAAACTTCTTTAAAACTGATCATATGACCATCAAAGACATCACGTATGAAGAAAAGGTCTCCACACGAGGTGTTTGAGTAATTGGTTAGACAGATCTGTGTGAAAATCTTTGGAAAGCAGATATCTAGAACTTTTGAAATACAGAATGAATTCTCTGAAGTAAAATAACAGTTATATCAAGAAATATGTGTTAAGAAATCAAAACTTCTCTGAATAGTGTAACAGTCTTAATCAAATGATTTGATCTTTCAATTGTAGGCAATTTGGAGATATAGGGAATATGGCATACAAATAAGAATCAAAGGAAATGCAACTGGAATGATAAAAATCAGATACTCTAGAAAAATCCAGCTCAGAGAACACTTTGAATCACTGAGTTCACTAAGAATAGTGATTGCATCTATTTGGATGCTTACATATATCTAAACTCTGTTATATAATTGAGAAATATATTAATGCATACTACATGCCATAGAATTTTGTTAAATTGAAAATTCTCTTATTAAAAATAGTTTATCTGATGTACTGCATATGCTAATTAATTTATCCATTCCTTAATTATACATATTCATAAACACATCTGATCATATACCTCAAATATATACAATTTTTATGACAACTAAAATTAATTAATTTAAAAATGAAAAATGAAATGAAACTTCTCAGGCCTCACCAGAGAAATATTATCTTTTTGTTCCATATACAGCTTTAAAACATGAGTTTACGCTGTTGTGAATTATACATTACAAACACGTCTGGTTATGATAATTTAACAATTTAAGTAACTTACTTAAAAGGTATACACAACCTACATATAGATCTTAGACTTTATTTCAAGTGTACAAAGTTGGATAATTGCATTTGTGAGCGTATCTGAGAAAAAGTGTTACATACCTCATGACTGAATGTCCCTATGGTCAAAGATGGCCAAAGGGAGCACTTCAAAGGTGACCATAGTGATATTCAACAATGAAGTTGGCAGCACCTTTCGTAGGATGGGTTCCTGAACTTCATCATCCAACCTCACATGTTAAATAAAATATTTGGCTGTTTTTATTTACCTGTTATGATAATTGGCCCATGAACTCATGAAACCGTAATTGTTTAGGTAGCATATGTGGAGAGTAATACATGTCAAAGTTTGTAAAACAGATAGTAGAGTACAAGTACTTAATAATTTACTTTCAAGCCTTTTTTACTCCTCTTCCTTAAGAAACATGCTGAACATGAAATCCTAAGATTTTGATATTTCCTCTCAAATCTCACACTTAAGAAGGAAATATTTCAGCAATACCCTACACACTCAACTATTAAAATGAAAACTGAATTCAGCTTTTAAAAATGAAAAATGTATTTGGTAAACAGTATCTCTTTCTCTCCTATCTATATTATATTAAGTATTCAAGACGAAAGATGCACCAATACTCCTCAATTTGTAGTGATACACATGCCAAATATTGCTGTTTGTCTAAAGTAATGTATATTGCAGTTAATGGGAACCAGACATCTGAAAACCAGCCCTGTCATTTTATACAAATATCTGGCAAATTTTCACTACACTTAATCCTCATGCTGTTAAGTTATAGGATTTTTTTTTTTTTTTGTAACTTCCTATTCAGATAAATGAGAGAGGATTACCTCTGCTAGAAATTTACCCGAGAACAACTTGGCTCCCTGATATTACTGAATACAACAGTCTGTAAGAAGTTAATGCCCTCCTGAAACCCACAGGAAAGAGACATTACACCTGTAAATTTAGTGTAAATAGAGTGGGAGAAGAATGAGTCTCTGATTACAAAGCTGTAGCTGTATGCAAAAAAACGTACAAAGAAGGAAAAAAGGACGACATCCACTCAGGGGCATTTTCTGCTCTATCCTCAGCTGTGGATTCTGCTCTACTTCTGACCTGATTGTAGTATTTGTAAATTGCCCTCCACAAACATACATATACTCTATGTTCTAGAATTGCCTCTGACACTTTCATATGAGGTTTGGCTGTAGCTTCTCAGCTCCTTTGGCCTCCATTATATCTGGCTCTGCAAAGTCATAAGCCAGCGGTAGCCCAGGAGCTCCCTGACCCTTGAGAACTTGAGGACGCTGCTCATATACCTGGGATCAGGGGTCTATAGAATTTTGTCAACCTTCAAATACTTGGATGGTTGCTAATCTCAGGGGTCTGATGGTCCGTGAGCCTTTCCTCTCGCTGAGTCTGGTGTTTCTCAGTGGTTGCCTGTGTCTCTTCACCAGATGAGCGCTTCATCCTCTTCTAGTTTATTCTACCACGTTCATCCGCCACAGGTTTCACTCACACAACTCGTGTGAGTTCAGTGCCTGTTCTGAAAGGGTCGCAGGCCCTGAGAACTTATCATATTTTCTTTGTTTCCTTCCTCTTCCCCTACTGTAACTTCTGCCTACTAATGTCTTCAGGACTCTTGCATAGCTTGGGTACATTATATTCCTACAACCTCAAAAGGAAAGAAGGGATGTACAATTTACCTCCTAAACCAATTACTTTTCAAAATGTTGTTCCACAAAATAGAATCTTCTCAAGGAGTCTCTACACCAGCTTTCAAGGAGATTACATTTCTAATGGCTATTTGCAAGTTAAATCACCATTACTGACTTTTCTCCTGTGACAGTAACTATGTCAAACTCACAGAAATCAAGAACCCTTTAAGAATAAAGAAAAAAATGTATAAGCTAAATTTCAATTGCATTTTTTCAGTCTCTGTTGATATCATCATTAGGAAAAATATTAAAGTCTTTAAAGACAGAAACCTATGGTATTTTCAAAAGACTCCAGCCTCTATTAATTTATCTAACAAGGATTCTGTAACATATACAATGTATCAGTTTCTATTTTAGGCCCTGAAGATGTGGCAACAATAGCAAAAAAGAAACAAGAAATATGGAGAAGGCAGAGGAAAGGCTAAGTAATACACTGTACTTTATACCAAATAGAACAAAGAAGAAAATAAAGGTGAAAAGATATGGAAAAGGATGGAATTAGAGGGTGGATAGAATTTATTTTATTATTTTTTTGAGAAAGAGTCTCTGCACCCTTGGTAGAATGCCATGGCACTGTCGCTCACAGCAAGCTCAAACTCTTCAGCTCAAGAGACTCTCTTGCTTCAGCCACCCAAGTAATTGGGACAACAGGCACCTGCCACAACACCAAGCTAGTTTTTCTATTTTTGGTAAAGACGGTTTCACTCTTGTTCAGGCTGCTCTGGAACTCCTGAGCTCAAGCAAGCCACTGGCCTCAGCCTCCCAAAGTGCTAGAGTCACAGGTTGGAACCACCACATCCACACAGAGGGTAGAATGTTTAACAGGGCAGTCAAGGCAAGCCTTATTAGATGCTGGAAGAGGACAAGAGAAAAGTTCCCCTCTTCCCTTCTCTCTCCACAGGCCTAAAACTAAGTACAAAGCAACAGAAAGGAACTTTTATGGCAGAGCGAAGATCATGAAGAGAAACTCTCTTCCATGATGTAGGTAAGTAGAAGTCATTGAAAGCTCAGGATGAAGTTAAAAAAACAAAATCTTTAAACATTCCAAATGCATCCTAAACACCAGGCAATAGCATCCAGCCACTGGAAGAATTTGAAATTCATGTCAAGATAGACAAGAATAAGGGCTATCTTTTATTAATAACAAAAAGCATCTGAGTTAAAACTAGAACAGTATGGATAATTATACAAAATATATTCCCTTAAAAAGGCCATGTGATAAAATGGATAAAAATTACGTGCTTTTTTTACTTCCTTAATAGTATATACAATTCCATTTATTCTCTATTTGTTTTTGTTTTTTGAGACAGAGCCTCAAGCTGTCCCCCTGGGCAGAGTGTCGTGGCATTACAGCTCACAGCAACCTCCAACTCCTGGGCTCAAGAGAGTCTCCTGCCTCCGCCTCCCAAGTAGCTGGGACCATAGGCGCCCGGCTATTTTTTGGTTGCAGCCATCATTGTTGTTTGGCGGGTCCGGGCTGGGGATTCGAACCCGCCACCTTAGGTGTACGTGGCTGGTGCCTTAGCCAGTGGAGCTATAGGCGCTGAGCCAATTCCATTCATTCTCAAACTTGCTACCAGTAACCTCTGAGGAGAGGAAAAATGAGAAAATTGGTTTACGAGTTTCATACAACTTGACTAAAACTTTTGCATTTTGGCTAAAACACAATAGTTGTAATTTTAAATTTTATTCTAAAAATAGTCAACATGAGCTAACTAATATTTATAGACGCTCATGGGGGAAAGACCCCATTGGATTTTAGTATCTGTAAATACAGAGGCTTAATTTTCTTTTTGCCTCCGAGACCATCTAGTATGATGCTTATCACAGGAGTTTCTCAACAGATATTTGTAGAAAAATGTAGTAAAACCATGACAAGTATAATTAAACATCATCGAATATATTTAATTACATATTGTTCTCATGAATAGCTTTGATTTAATCTGAGTGTTTAAAAAAATTAGTTGTTCCCTTTAACTTATTACAAAGATATTTCCAGGGCTTTCAATGAAACCTGTAACATACTGACAGTGTCATAATTTAAAGATCACTTCCCATGGGATTCTAATTTGCTACTGTGAGGACATCTGGCAGACCAATTTTCATGAATTTATAACAACAGGGTAAAAGGCGGAAATCACTTTAATGGCAAAAGATGTGTTTCATAGTCAGAAATACTATCTTTTATCAAGCACAATATAATTTAAGCAATTTGACAATTAGTATATTTTGCTGATATAGATTTCTTCACTAATCATACAGTTACATTTTTGTTTCAGAAAAATCTTTCACAGGCAAACATTAAGATTTTATCTTCTGTGCCATGACTGAATTTGGGAGGGGAAATTATTTATTTCAAACTCATTTAACAAATGTCATAATGACAAATATTTAGAGGACATTTACTGATGGTCACCCTGACAATAAGAGAATTGCGATTGCTTGGATGCGCATTACGTGTACCATTAGCCACTGTAGAGTTCATGGGTGAGATAAGTATCACGTGGTTAAACACCACTGTCAATAATATAATATAATAACAAATTATATCATTTTCAATCCGAGTTAATTAGTACTTGAAACAAACTGAAAATATAAGTACTCTTGTGTTTCTAGTTACGTTTTAAAACATTTTTTTAAATGTCCCTTTGGTTTATTTCTTTCAATTGCCAGGACAGGAGAGGCATCTCATAATTCCATTTTTAGCAGAATGTCAAAGGCTTAAACGGGCAAAATGACCCAAGGGCACGTAATTCCTTCTTCTTCACATTTAGATGAAGGCCTTCACATTTAAATCCAAAAGATCTTTTTCACATTTAGTTCCAAAATTTATGTGGGACTGAATAACACAGCTGCCCGGTAAAATATAGGACACGGGTTAAAATTTACATTAATAGGTCATTTTTTTAGTATAAGTATGTTCTAAGTATTGCATGGGACATACATACACTAAAATCAAAACAATGACAATGACACACTTTTGTTTATCTGCAATGAGAATTAAGAAATGAAAAATTCTACTTGTCTTTGGTTTTGGCTGAAACTGGCATCTCTAATTGTGTGGGAATAAGTAAGACTCCATGTTAAGAAGCTGAACAAGGAGCAATTGCTAGTTGTAAAATGAGAACAATTCTAACAGGGTAGATATCTCTGAGGTCATTAAATATGAAATTCCGATTTCAAATCAAAAGTGAAATTTATTATATTTCCAACAAGAAACAGTACAATTAATCAGAGTATGCACCTGAACTATAGACACAGTTTTACCATTTTAATAGCAGATTGTTTATACCCCCAGCCAAGAAGCCTGGAGGGCGAGTGACAATGAAATTGCAAAAGGCCTTTTCCACAGCTTGTTGAGAATTGAATATTTTTTCTTGGAAGAAGTAGCCCAAAGCCTGGAGGATGTGGTAGTCAGTTTTGGTGCAAGGGTTGGTGAAGGTGGTGGATGCCAAAGAATTTCCAAGTCCACTTTGGTGGTTTGAGCAGTGTTATTGTACAGCTAGTGGTAGAGCCTTGTCTTTCAAGAGGATTGGCCTCTGTCTACTGACCATTCTCAGTTGCTTGACTGCAAACATCCTCATCATTTCATCCAATTGGTTGCCGTAAAAATCAATTGCAATCACTTAACCAGGTTTCCTGAAGCTGTACTGCATTATACCACATCAGATCACCAAACGGACAATATTGGTTTGTTTTCATGAATACTCGACATTGAACTGCATTTTGGCTCTTCAACTTTATCCAACTATTGTCCCAAATGCTTGCAATTGTCAAAAAGAATTCCTTTTCATCACAGTAGAGAAATGCTTCACCTTTGTGTCCTGACAGCAAAGGAATGCCAACTTCCAGGTGATTTCTCTTCTGACGCTTATCTAATTCATGCAGAATCCATCCTTCCAGACGTTTTTACTTTGTGGATTTGTTTCAAATGGTCCACTATTGTTGGAATAGTAACATCAAATTGTGCTGCTAATTCACGGGTAGGTTGAGATAGATTCACTTCCACTCTGACTAAGTTCATCATTATCCGCCTTGGTCTCAGGTCTCCCTGGTGGTTCCTTTTCAATATTAAAATCACCAGAATGGCACTTCTCAAACCATCAAGGAACTGGGTTTTCATTGGGCCTACCATGGAGCTCATATTTGAAAATAACACAAATGGTTTACTTACCTCATGGTATCATACAAATTGCACTGAACAGAATTTGAAAGATAGTCATAAGCCAAAACGTGTGTGAAAGA
Source organism: Otolemur garnettii (assembly GCF_000181295.1). Classification (NCBI taxonomy): domain Eukaryota; kingdom Metazoa; phylum Chordata; class Mammalia; order Primates; family Galagidae; genus Otolemur; species Otolemur garnettii. Next base: position 11,520,824 of record NW_003852430.1, on the reverse strand, counting down.
CCGAGGATTTGCCTTTGCAACAGAAATAAAGCAAGAAGTGTCAGAGGGAAAAGTCAGAGACATCAGTTGGAAAACTTAATACTTAAGGAAATCGCACATCCCATACTTAATCACTGAGCTCTCTGATACCTCAAAACATTTTAAACTTGATTAAGAACAAATATAATAAATAAAACATCAAATAAAAACACCTGTAGCAAACAATAATCCACACAATTGATGGTGCATTTTTACCTATTGATTTCTACTTTTCTCTGAGTCCTATCAGTGTGTTCATTTGTGCTGTTGATTCTTTTGCTTGGTAAGACAGTCTTCTGCTCAGCAGAAGACATGTTACACTCAGCTTGGGGCCCTGTAGTATTCTGGACGCCAAAGACTTAGCACTAGATATAAATGAAGCCTCACTATTGATCTGCTTTCAGGGCCAGCAGTGGAGGGAAATGAATGGATTTAAACTAAGTCTTTATGAAGTTGATAAGGTCAGGAGCCCAGAGTTTGAAACCAGGAGTTGTGATTGCAAATTTTGATTCCACTCCTTACTAACTGTGTTATTTTAGGTGAGTTATTTTGTTTCTCTTTCTATGATGCTTCATCTGTCACCTGTGGCCAATATTATACTTGTCTTTCAGAGCTTTTGTAAAGAGTAATGACAATTTATGTAAAGTTCTCATGGTGGTGCAGGGCACGTGATTGGTATTATAAAAATGTTAGTCTTTTGTTGTTACTTCTATAATTGTTCATTTGATCAACACACCTATTCCCTTTTAAGAAAACTAATTTTAACTAACTAGTGTTAAAACATATACTAGTATGTGTAATAAATTTACCAATTACAAACCTAAAAAAAATCATGATTTACTGAAAATAAAACACCTGATAGCCAATGCGATACCTTAAATGGATTTAAAAATTAGGCACGCACTTCCTTTTGTCCCTCTACTCAGTAATTTGTCTTTTGCAATAATATGGGTGTATCACTCACATGTACAACTAGCACAGTTTATTGTTCAGAAATGCTTTTTTAAAATTTATTTTTTGTTAAATCATAAACACATAGATCATGTATACATTAATGCATTTATGGGGCATGATGTACTGATTTGATATACAATCAGGAATGCTTACATTGCACTGGTTAATATGTACCTCATCTCGTTTACATAATTATTGTGTTAATACATTTATACTCTATACTTAATAGATCTGACATGTACCCTTGCAACATGCATCACAGGTGTGATCCACCATTCACCCTCCCTCTATCTGAAATACTTTATCCATGCCATGTTCTGTGAAGCTGTGTTCATTACTTGCACCCTTGCCTTGAGAAACAGTGGTTGTTTTGTAATATTAGTGTAATCTTTAAATTCATATCCATGAGTATTTTAAGCTGCATTTTTGTAGGGTTCAAGCTGTCAAGTCATATAATAAAATTAATATCATAATACAATTATTATAACCACAAAACCAGCCATAATCTATACTTCTGAAGCTGTATCTAGTCTTACTAAATCAATAATGAATCAAGAGTCATAGGTAGAAAATACATACACATATAGAGTTAGATTGGGATGATTCAATAGTTTTTAAAAATATATTAAAATAGTTTATAAATTATTGCTACTAAATCAAAAGATACAGATTAAAATAGATAGAATTACAATTACATAAATGATATATAAATCAATCAAAAAGATTCAAACTGCAATGACATTTGATGCAAATTATTGATCCTTAGCACCTCGCACAGAGATTTCTACATGAGGGCAATAAATCATTTCCCTTCTATTAAACCTGTTTTTCTTAAAGGATACTTTCATAAAGCATAAGTAAGAGAATTAACATACAGGCATATAATTTATTTTCCCCTTTTCACATCACCCTCTATTCTAATCTATGTGTCTCAAGTCTCTTTCTGCCTCTCTTTTATAAAGACAGTTGACAATGGATTTAAAGTCCATCCTAAATCCAGGATGATCAAGTCTCAACATCCCTAGTATAGGAATCTCTGCAAAGACTTCTTATACATTTCATTTACTTTTTAAACTATAATTAATAATTTCATGCAGTAATACATCAGATATATTGTGGGTTCTGTACCAGACCACCAAAATAAAGGTAATATTGCAACTGAGTGGGTCACATAAAGTTTTTTTGGTTCTTGTACATGTAAATGTTATGTTTACACGATGCTGAAGTGCACAATGGTATTACACCTTAAAAAACATACATACTCATACATACTCATACTGCTCATGATCATCTGAGCCTTCACCGAGTCTGGTCTTCTTGCTGGAGGAGGTTCAGCCTACTGTACAGGCTAACGATCATCTGAGCCTTCACCGAGTCTGGCCTTCTTGCTGGAGGAGGTTCAGCCTACCGTACAGGCTAGCGATCATCTGAGCCTTCACCGAGTCTGGTCTTCTTGCTGGAGGAGGTTCAGCCTAC
>NW_003852430.1:11505363-11518356 GCF_000181295.1 Otolemur garnettii | reverse complement strand
CTTCTTGCTGGAGGAGGTTCAGCCTACCGTACAGGCTAGCGATCATCTGAGCCTTCACCGAGTCTGGTCTTCTTGCTGGAGGAGGTTCAGCCTACCGTACAGGCTAGCGATCATCTGAGCCTTCACCGAGTCTGGTCTTCTTGCTGGAGGAGGTTCTTGCTTCCATGTTGGTAGCTTATAAGTGATCCGGTTGTGGTTGTGGAAGGTTGAGTTGGCCGTGGCAATTGGCACCTTAAAACAATTACGATATTCATAATACATATCACTGATTAGACATAATGATAATGAAAAAACGTTAATCATTGTAAAAATTACCAAAAAGTAGACAAAGCTGTGAAGTGGGCACACACTAATCAGAAAATTACAGATAAACTTGCTCAACACAAGTTACCATAAACCTTCAATTTGCACACAAGACAATATCTGCTGAGCACAACAGATAGAAACACAATAAACTGAGAAATGATTATTCAGGAAATATAGATTTCCTGCTGTGATACAATGTAGGTAATCCTCACTTGACAGTGTGAATATTCATGAATTTAAAATTCCATGTTAAATAATACAAGTCCTCCAACAGTTTTGTTTAAAGTTCAGAAATCACAATATATTATCTGTGAGGAGTTCAGGTACAGATGTGGCTGTGAGCTATTCAGTTCACTATTCACTGTGTAAATAATAGAGGCGCTTTATAATCAATGAGTGATGATGTCACTTGTTTCCCAGTGTCAATGATTGGCCACTGTTTATCAATTGTTCTGTTCACACAAGGACAGCAAAGCTTGAAGTTATGTTGAGCTCTTGCACCTCATTGAAAAACTCTCCTGAGGGTAGTGCCTGTGACTCAGTGGGTATGGTGCTGGCCCCATATATGGAGGGTGGCAGATTCAAACCTGACCCTGGCCAAACTGCAACAAAAAAATAGCCGGGTGTTGTGGTGGGCCGGTAGTCCCAGCTACTCGGGAGGCTGAGGCAAGAGAATCGCCAAAGCCCAGGAGTTGGAGGTGGCTGTGAGGTGTGATGCAACAGCACTTTACTGAGGCAGACAAAGTGAGACTCTGTCTTCACAAAAAAGAAAAAAAAATAGCAGTTTAACTTTTTTTTCCATTTCCATATACTCTTATAAACAACAGCAAGATAAGATTTTTAAACTTTATATATTAAAATATTATGGTTAATATTTTGATAATTTCTTAAGGGTCGTGGATAAATTGTAACTTTTCCCATTCATTATGAAGATTATTTGGCAAAGATTCAGAATGAATGGTTCCACACCATCATGGAAGGAGAGCTTTCTGCACAAGGATAACAAGAACTTTCTGATATATTAGATCACGAGGAAAGGCGTGTCTGGGGAAGACTACCTAACATCTATGAAACTTTTAAACCAGAGCTCAAATAAAAAAAGCAATGATAAACTTCCTAAAAGTATTAGCATATTTTATAAGATTGTATAACATAATCTAGAAATATCACAGCAAATGTAAGGGAATGCTGAAGAATAACCACAGCCAAACCTAATGTCCACCTGTACCGAGGGGAGAATGTGCGAGGCAGGGCATTAGTTTCTGTCTCAGCTATTCTACTGTTCTTTGGTTTTTACCATTGTTCCATGGTGGTCTCTAATATTAACTGGCTGGTAATGGTAAGGTATGAAATACACCAACTACTACTTAACAAAATGGCCCCTATTTACCAATTGCATATGAAATCATTCATACTACAAAACATGCTTTTGCAGGGAAAAAAAGGTTTTCAAGATTGTGCGTGTGTGTGTAATGCACCACATTTAGTCAAATTGGATTTTTATTGATTGACATATACCCCTTAGTTTTATATACTTTTTTAAAAGATTAATATGTAATGACACAATGCCTTCTTAAAATAGCATTTTGATTTTGATTCTTATTGGCTAATGTTTAGATCAATGTCAGAATTTATTTTCTGTCGTATTTCATATGTATAAAGTAAAAAACAGGCTGGGTGTGGTGGCTCAGACATGTAATCCTAGAGTTCTGGGAGGCTGAGGCAGGTGGATTGCTTGAGCTCATGAGTTCAAGACCAGCCTGAGCAAAAGTGAGACCCTGTCTCTACCAAAAATAGGAAAACTGAGGCAAAAGGACAGCTTGAACCCAAGAGTTGGAGGGTGCTGTGATCTAGGATCCCACACCACTCTACCCAGGGTAACAGCTTGAAACTCTGCCTAAATAAATAAATAAATAACAAAATTTCAGAGTAACGTAAGGAAAATACAAAATATAAATAATAAGCTTAAAATATTCTTAACATTTCTTCACTTTCAAAATTTAATTTTTAATCTTCTTTCAGTTTGAAATAGTTGATACTCACATTTTCCACAAAATGTGATATTTTGTGTCTCCAAAAGCATTGGTAACCCAACCTTTCCAAAAAGAATCACGAAAAGAACTGAAAGCTTTCAAACTGGGTAAAGCTAGCTTCCTTTGACTCCTGCTTGGGAAATGTTGAAAACATGCCTAATTTACTGCATTCCTCCCTGCTTCCATAATTTGTCTCTTTGGGATTAAAAGATTCCTCCACTCCACTCCTTGGGGTTTTCCTTCAAGGCATCACACTTTTTGTTTTAACTTTTCAGAGAATAATCATGTTCTTTCATTTCTATTCCATTTATTCCAAATGCATTTTCTCTCTAGAGAGCTTGAATAATGCATTTGAAAAAAATGAAATGAAACTACTACAAATTCAGGCTTTGGGCATTTAAGCATCTTCATCTTCAGTGAAGGCTCTATCATGGTTTTGTAACCTCAATTTTGAAAGAAAATGCACACCTATTTTTGTGAAAATTTTGCTATTATGTATTTAGTTCTGCCATTTTAGAGGCAAAAATGCTGGTGAAATTTATTTGAAAGCACTATTAATTATGTTCTACAATAAATAAAATGCTGCACTAAAATACATTTAATTGCAAATTGTGGAATGTATTTTTTGACAGGTCTCTTTTTTAAAGCAAGCTTATATGCTGATGCTAAATCTGAGCTACTGGTGAAAATTGATTGCTATATAGGTAGAAAATTCATTCAGTTAATTATGTTTCAAGCTCCGATATGTCACATAAGTGAAATTCTCAGGTAGAATTTTACAATAACCATTACTTAAGACCACTGGATACTGTTACTTAAGTCTTCTCAGAAACCCCAGCTGCAAAGCCAAGAAACTGTCAGGCATTCCTCTGTAATGGAGCCTGGGAGCATTTGGCCTTATGAACAATCTAGCTAGCAAATCTTTCTGACCATAGGAAAACAATGCAAATAATATTTAAGAGGTAATGACAACAATTAAAACAGATTTTTTTAAGTGAATGTAGTTGTTTTGGAATAGAGGAAAAAATGACCATTCTGATAATTTCCAAACTGCTAAATTCAAAGAGATTTGCTAATGCCTCAAAATATTTGATCTCCTCCTATACATTAGGAAAAGTTATATTTTATCTCTTGCTATACAGTATGGAAGAAAATTATACAGATATTTATGTCTATAGGAGAAAAATATTGATATCTGTACAAATTTGTAGGGCAACACCATCACCATAAAAGTAAAAACCATAAACAACGGGAAAATAAATCATACTAATGGTATTTTATTTTCTAAAATATATCTAAAGTATTTCTACCTATACCTAAAGTATTTCTACCCATACCTAAAATATATCAAAAGTATTTCTACCGATACCTAAAGTATTTCTACCTATACATATTCTAACTATACCTAAAGTATTTCTACCTATACCTAAAATATAAATAAAGTATTTTTAAAATATACCTAAAGTATTATTAAAGTATTTATAAAATATACCTAAAGTATTTCTACCTATACCTATTCTACCTATACCTAAAGTATTTCTACCTATACCTATATTTTCTAAAATATATCTAAAGTATTTCTACCTGTAAAATTATTGTAATATTATTAACAAAGCATTTTATATGTTCTTTACTGTCTTAATAATACATACATATGGTATTCAAACTATATTTCTTTAGATTAATTCCATCTTACTAGTGATTGCCATTTTGGACAGATTTAGAAATGTATTATTTTCTCTGCATAAACAAATGTATAAGATACAATATCCTCTTTCTTTGTTGGTATCCTCTTTCTGGTATGGAGAAGGTCCATACCAGGTTCTCACTCCCCCAATTTCTTTCCACATGTCCTTAACCAAAAGGATTCACAATACTTTCTTTGACATTTGACCATGCACCTGGCATTAGTTTGCACTGCATGGAGGTATTTATTTTCTCCTGCATTGTAAGATTATAAAGAAATCTTTGATGTGAAATTATTTCTAACTAGCTGACATGCCCTTTAATAAGTTTTATTAGAGTAATAACCCATACAAATACTTTGTATTCTTCATTATTGTATTATTCACATTTTTTTTTTTATTTCAGATTAATATGTGAGTACAAACTATTAGGCTACAAAAAATATTTTGCCAAATACATTTCCCCCCAAATTATCATGAATTAAATAATTTATGTAGAAATAAGCACATTTAAATTCCCTTTTACATTTATTAGCAGATAATGGATTGGAAATACATCAGCAGTTTTAGATTCTATTTTGACAAATAGACACGGATTTGAATCCCAGCATCTTAATATCATGAACTTCAGTTAGTTAGTTAGCTTTATTCAGGGTTTCAGTTTTCTAACGTATATAATTTGATATGTGGTTTTATTAAATAATTTTCATAGTGACCTACTGGCAGTAATCAGTTAAGTTGACTTTTGAATTAGTAAAAAGAATATTGGCATATATTAATAGTTTTAAAATAAACTAATACATAATATAAGAAAACATTTCAACAGATATGTCAGGACATGATTTAGTAGTAAATGACAATTAAATGTCATAGATTTTCAGACAAAGGTAATGACAGGGTAAACATGAATATTCATGAAAATATCATAATGGTCACATTTTTTCTCAGTGATTTTTTTATCTTCTATGAAGACATTAAAGATAGGGTGCCATCCTCATCACAACAAAAATAGAATAAATTTATTTTGTCATGAAAATGCATACATATTTAGAAAACAAAATAAAATGTAATCTGACCTAGTTGACTGAACCTTTGGACAGTAGGGTTAACACTTTCTATAAAGTGAGAGAAGCCATGTTGTATACATAGATAATAGATTATCTATTTTAGGTTATAGCAAGACATAACAAAAGGGGCCTTTAGGAAAGAAATTCTAGAGGTTTTTAAAATGCCCCCTTTTTGTTTGTCTTGCTTTTCTAATTGAACATCATTGTTTACTTAGAGGGCTTATATGATTAGAGCATTCACTTTCTATATCTGCTAGGATTAGGGTCTAAAATCAGGTCTGGATTCACAAAAAAGAACATTTTTATAAATAGTATCTCTAATGTTCTCAATAATGTTGTGACATAGATTATGATTGTCATTATTTAATATATAAGGCAATGAAGATGTGGAAAGATTTACAAACTCTCTTAAGTTCGCACATTTCATATATAATGAAGCTAAAAGGCTAACTTAAGTCAATTGGATGACAGAGCTCATCGCTATTCTGTGTTATCAGATATTGAATATTTTGAACACTCGCTTATGTTTAGCCTTTCTTTGTGAAACTCACATATTTCTACTTCTGCCCTGTCATTCATAATTCCTAATACATCAATGAGAAAGAAAATAACATATTTCAAGGGGTTATATGCTGTTTTCTCACTATTCAGTTAACAAGAAGAAAGGTGAGGTTTTTTTAATAGAAAAATAATTCTTCGAAAGAAGAGTCTCCCATCCAAATACCCAATACCTGCAAAGTAATTTATGTTCTAATTATTTGCTCCATACTTGATTATTACTTTAGAAAAATAGCATTTTTAAGGGGAGAACATTAAATTACCTAATTTTGCTTTATTTCTTACAGCTCTTATAATCTTATATTCAAATTTTGAAAAAGCTAAATAGCATAACCTCCTAGCTGCATTGTCAGAGAACATGATGGCAAATAACAAAATTGCACAAATTGTATTAAAGATGATTGCACACTGGTTCCGCCTATCATCGTCTGTTTGTGCAGACTGGTTGACAAAAGAGAAGTAGGATACGAATAAAAGGTGAAAGATTTAGTATTCGCAACAAAAGATTACAAATTTCTATTCAGACTCCAAAAAGAAAGAGCAAAGAAAGTTCTCTGTGTTTATTTTGGCTAAATTGTTACCTGCATTTGCTCTTTTATAAGATGAAAGAAATTGGCACTCATCATAAATGCACATTTTAGATATAGCCATATAGTCATGTGTATGTGCATAAATTGTCTGTGGCTGAAAAGAAAATAAAAATCATTACCTTATTCAGCATAATGGAAAGTGTGAGTCATCCATTTCCTTTTGAAGATTGTTCTCTTCTTTTGTTCCCTATTTTAGTTAATTGTAACATCCTCCTCTTAGCCCTTCAGCTTGTAAAATATGGAATTATTGTATCATTATGTCCTTGTACCCTTCAGTCTACACCCTACCATTGTTTCCTGAAGCTTTAATGGATTTTCATGTCTCTGTTTCCTTTTTTTTTTTAATGCTACTTCTTCAGCCTAGAATTTTAATTTCCATATATATTTTTTGCCCTTTGGGGGAATAGAGCAGATAAATTTTGTATCATGATGACTTCTCTCATAATTCTACTTAGTAGTACTCATCTCTTCCATTTTTGGATTCTGCTAGATTCATATAAATTTTTTAAAATATTATTTTCTAGCGTGTTTTCTCTAATAACTCACTATGTCTGTTTCTTATCTTCCCTGGCATCATCAAAGATGCCTGAATTCAATGTGCAAAAGCTCAATAACAATTAATTGACTAGTTGTAGAGCTGAGAGCATTCTTCCAAAGTAGAAACTAAGTAGGAGTAAATTAGATAGTTTTGGAGGCTGCATTGATTTTCTTTTATTTCTAATTAAAAATTAATATTATATCTCTAAATAGCTTCCTTTCTACAAATAATGACAAAGTTCAGGTGAGTGACATTTGAGTCTAAATAAAGGAGTACTTATTGCTATATTTCTATAATAATTAATACTATTTGCCCAACCAGTCACTGATTAATGATGTAATATTTTAAAAAGATTCATGTGGTATCTACTCAAAGTCATATTTTTAAGCATCAATTCAATATTTTAAAATTTGTTTTCCTGGAGCTGAACTACAATTTGACCATTACCTCATTATTATTGGGCTCAAAAACTTTTAAGAGCAACAAATTGACAAGCTGAAATGGCAATGTGCTATAAAATTTTTTAAAAAAAAGCAAAACTGATAGTTTGGAAAAAGCAAATAGCAACCTCAGTCTAAAGTAAGATATAAAAGGATTAAAGAGAAATCTCTAATGAGGACTGTGGAAACTTCCAGAGAGATGCAAGTCCCTGTGCCCTGAACCAAAGCAAGAGGAATGTCAGCCAGTTCCTGGTTCAAACCAACACCCAAACTGTGTCAGACAACTGGCCACAGCCCCCTCAGGAGGTGCAGGACTTGATCTTCCTACCATGAAATCGTATTCATTAAATCCATTTCAAGTCCAACTTTTAGAAACTGGAATAAATGAGCCCTTGCCTAACGGCATTGTCAACCTTCTACTGGGCTGGGCCAGCTGGTACAAAAAGGGAATCATAATCATTCCAGGAGTCATTGACTCTGACTATACAGGCCAAATAAAAATTATGACCTATTCCCTACAACCTGTAATTATCCCAGAAAAACAAAAAATTAGCTCAATTCCTACTACTGTCCAACAGTGTCTGGGCTCTGCCCTATCATAGAGGAAATAAAGAGTTTGGCAGCATCGATGCTAACTGGACTGATGCTATTAACTCCTCCAGACCCCTATATTCAAGTATTAGGAAAACACAAGTTTCATGGGTTACCAGATACAGGAACTCATGTTTCGATGATTTCAACCTCTCAGTGCCCCCCCTGCTGGCCCAAACTGCCATCAAGTTGTCATGTTGCGGGAGTAGGTGGACCCTCAGAGGCCTGAGAGAACTCCCAATACTTAACTATCATTGGACCAGAAAAAAGAACAGGATTCATAAAATCCTGAATCCTCCTCCTGCTTTATTCACTTTGGGAAAGAGATTTACTAACTCAGTGGAAATCTATTGTACAAAAAATGCCTTTTCATTAGGGTCCTTGATCAGAATTAGTTGCTCCCATTCCTAACCCGACCACAGCTACACCAGTTTGGATAGAACAGTGGCCTCTGTCCAGAGAGGAGCTTCACAAACTACACATCCTAGTAGAACAACTGCTTAAAGCTGAACACATAGAAAACTCAGCTTCTCCTTGGAATAGCCCAGTATTTACTATACCCCCAAAAGTGAGGAAAGTGTGGACTTCTCCATGATCTCAGAGCCATCAATGCTGTTGTGCAACCCATGGGAGCCTATTAAACTGGCTTGGCAGCACCACAAATGATACAAAAAGATTGGCACTTAATTGTCATATTTTTTCACCATAGCTTTAGCACCTCAAGACAGAAAAATTCGTTTTCTCAGTCAGCATTAACTAACAAGAACCATTTCAACATTACCGTGGAAAGTCTTGCCAAAGGGATGAAAAATAGATCCACAGTTTGCCAACTTCAAGTTGGAAAAATTATTAAACCAACCAAAACACTTTCTGATAGTTTAATTTATCATTATATGAATGACATTCTCATAGCATCAGTCAAAAAAAAAAAACTATTCTTCCTGACACCTAAAAACACATTTAATCATAGAATACATTACGACCTCACAGGACAAGCCATTGTTAACATGCTAACCATACTTTAAAAAATTATATTCAAAAACAGAAAGGGGGATATGAACCCCACATAACTCATCCCAGAGATATTATCAGCAAAGCCCTTATAATTATTAATCTTTTCAATCAGAATTCTGATAACTTTTCTGCATTTCAATGGCACTTTCAAAATCCCTCCAAACCAACACAGCCCAAGGACCAATGCTATAGTCATGCGATCCTTTGACTAGACTCAATGGAAGGACCTTATCCAGTCTTAACATGGGGGAGAGGGAATGTATGTGTTTCTACACCAACAGGACCTGTGTGGTTCACGACAAAAAGGACCAAACATGAGCTGGAAGGACCACTTTAACCCACAGCTAATCCATGAGCCCTTTCAATGGATGAGTCTTCAGCAGAATTGACAAGGATAGGGGCATCTTGGTGACATGGGGATCATTTAAGAAATTATTTCAGGATGCTTACACTCTTATGGCACAGCTCAGTGCTCTTCGTACCCCCTGAGAACAAGTTCCTGCCTTGCCTTAATTTACTAGGATTTAAATACTCTGTCAAGGTGTGCTTTCTCCTTTTATCCTGTTTTTTCTGTGCCAGTACAACAGAACACATCTACTGGGCTCACTTAACAGAACTACCCTTAGTCAGCCTGTATTTGGGAGAGATTCTGAGCCCTTGCCTTTCTGGTAATGACACCACATGAACTGGAGGTCTTTTTATGCCCCTAGAGCAACCCTTGCTGAACCAGACTGATGGGCTTTTTTACCCTAATAAAACTTTGTTGATAAAACTCCAATGTGTTTTTTGCTCCATTCATTCCACCCACATGCCATGGTATGCCTCAACTTCACTTACACATTCCTCCGAATCTCACAATAGGACTTTCATGAATTCCACCTCTTCATTCACTCCCTCTTTTGATAATGGAAAATTTACCTCTTTTAATGCACTTTTCTGACCCCTCCTCTACTCCTGATATTACACAATGGGCCCCTTGCCATGTATAACAACCTCACTGAGCTAATCTCACCCAAGAAGTTTTCCTTCGTAGTTGGGTCCCCACAGCCATTTGACTGCAGGAGGTAAACCATTAAAGTTTGCAACATGGACTCAAAATAAACCTATCTGCAATGACATGTCTCTTTCTGGTCCTGTGCTTCAAGCTTGTCAAAACATCAGTGTTTCCCCTGATATTCTAAACTCTGGTGAGTTACTCTCTTCTTTTTTCCCTGAATTTTAAAACATGATGTTATTCATGCCAGTACTACAGGCATGTTTACAGTAAATGTATCAACTCTTTCTGACAAAACCTCTCTATGTACTACTAGCCCATATGTGTTCTTATTAGTTACTTCTTTTTTATTACAAAGCACAATTTATTCTTCTAATCTCTTATTCTCTATTGCTTATGCACTTGTTTTTCCCATCACAGTGTTACTACTTTCAACATCACCACTGTAATCATTATGAAAAGAAGAGTAGATGTCAGGGACCAGCCTCAACATGCAGTGGGTTCACTTCCTTGTGGCCTGGTAGTGAGTAGAGACCAAGGAAAATTATTAATGAGAGTTATAGAATATTAAGATAGAGAAATAATACACACAGACAAAAAGATAGTTTTAAGAGCAGCAGGGCTCAGGAGGTGGCACACCCATCTTCGTGCGGCTTCCAGCATGCCGCCCCAAGTATCAGGCTAGGTCTGTATTTATTTCATATATCAGTGTTATAGTCATAAATCTCATGAAGGCGAGGCAAACAGTCCCATCAAGATTCTTGCTGCACTTGCATTTCCACTAACCAGACTAAGTCTACAACTGATTACCTTAATTGCATGGATTTACTTGTTGTTTTTTACTGTTTTAAGGTATATGGTCTTAATTTAAACAGAGTCTTGATAAGGAAGACAATTAGAGGCTGACTTTAGGACCAAATTCTAGCTGACCCATAGTCACACACCACAGATGGGGTGTTTAATACTCTGACAGCCTTATGTCCAAACAGATAGTCTCCTCCGGCCCAATTAAGGTGACAGAAGAAAAGAGATCTTTCTTTTCCTTATCTGGTCCAGAGTAAGTTTTCCTTTATTGGACTAAGTTTAAAGAAAGTCCTCTCCCAGATCACATAGCCCTGCTCTGGCAGAAAGCAGCTTCAAGGCCTCCAGCCAGCTGCAGCACAGTAGCTGTGAGGGGCTGGGGATTTAACACCCCAGGCTTTAGAATACTAAAGTGACAGGGTCTCACACTTTGTGCTCAAAGCCAGGAAAATGGGTCTGAATCAATCAATCCTCCATGACTGTCTCCCTTTGTCCAGACTCTATTCCCTATTCCTAATAGTATTTCTAATCTATTAACAATTAATAGTTGAATATTGGTTTCAAACTTATAAAATCACTATTACTAGTGATGCAAACGCATCAAGCTATGACTGTTCCCTTAAATATTCCCACGTACGCTCTTCAAGTAGATGCCTGGGTTCCAATTCATCTCGAATGACCCTGGCAAGCCGATTCTACTTCACATATTTTAATTGATGTGTTAAAGAAATTATGATCAAAAAGGTTCCTTGTGAGCCTTACCGCTTTGATAGTTTCCATAATTGTTTTACTTGCTTCTGCATCAGTGGCTGTAGCTGCCTTAACTGAATCTATTCAATCTGCTCATTTTGTTGATACTATGATGGCTAGTAACACAGGAGAGCTCATCAGACGCTAAGATTGACAATCAAGTTATGCGAAGACTTAATGCCTTCAAGGCTGTGGTTGAATGGTTTGATACTAAATAACAAGTTTTGCAAAGAAGGACTACTCTTCAGTGTGACTTTAACAGTAGGAGTTAAAAATAATTTACGTAGTGCCTTCAATGACACCATGGCCCAAGATATAGGGAATTCATTTAGCCAATTACATAAGCAGGAGATGGCCATCCAAAAGGCTAACCAACACTCTGTTTTTAACACTTTGGAAGCAAACTTTGAATGGTTGTCCCCTTCTCACTGGTTTTCAGGGTTAAATTTAAGAATGTGGTTTTTAGTGTTCTGATCACAGGCTTGTGTGTGTGTGTATTTAGCTCTGTGTACTTTTATCACATGTGTAGAGACTTGTACACCACCATCAGCATCAAAACACAACAGTGCTATCAAAGGGATCCTTCACGCTACTCTTTAGTAGCCACGGCCACTTCTATCCCTTCCTACCTTCCCAACCTACAATTTTATTTTAAAAATGTTGTATGAATGTAACCTCTGAGGTTCCCTTTTTTCACACATCAGAAGGTTCCTGACCTCCATCCAAGTTGTTACATCTGTCAATAGCTTCTCTCTTTATCGCCAAGTGTACTGCATGGTGTGGGTGTCCTACCGTCTGTTTATTTTCTCAATGAAAAGAGAAATTTGTTTTCAATTCTTAGTTAGTACAAACAAATCTTCTTTGATAATTCTCTTACCAGTTTTTTATATGGTCATAACTTTTCACCTTTCACAAGTACAACTGGTAGGTTGTGGGGTAAGAAGATGTTTAGTTTTGTAGAGAACTTCCAGACTCTTTTTCTAGAGACTGTATCATTTTACATTCCTGCCCGTAGTGGATGAGTGGCCTCATTTCTCTGCATCTTTGAAATAATTTATCAAGTGTTATCACTACTTACAAAATTTTAGACATTCTGATAGGCAAACAGTGATATATCTCAACGAGGAATGGTGACCTGTAATCCTAGCACTTTTGGAGGCTGAGGTGAATGGATTGCTTCAATGCAGGGGTTCAAGTGCAGCCTGAGCAATGACAAGACACTGTTTCTATTAAAAGAGAAAAACTAGCTAGGCAATGTATGTGTGCGTGTGTGTGTGTGTGTGGGGGTGCCTGCAGTCCCACCTACTCAGGAGGCTTCAGCCTCAGCAAGAGGATCTCTTCAGCCCAAACGTTTGGAGTTGCTGTGAGCTATGGATACCATAGCACTTTATCCAGAGCAACAGGAAAAAAAGAATAATGATATCTCATTGCAGTTTTATTTTGCTCCTTTTCTTTACTGGCTAATGGTTTCAAACACCTTTCATTAATATTTTCATGTCTTTTGATATTTTCTGATAGTTTCACTTTCATTTTATGAATTTTTATATTTCTCTCTCTCTTTCTTTTTTTTTTTTTTTTTTTTTTGAAAACATTTATATTTCTCTCTCTCTCTCTTTTTTTTCTGTC
>NW_003852430.1:11486673-11505343 GCF_000181295.1 Otolemur garnettii | reverse complement strand
CACAGCTCACAGCAACCTCCAACTCCTGGACTTAAGCAATTCTCTTGCCTCATCCTCCCAAGTAGCTGGGACCACAGGTGCCCACAGCAATGCCCAGCTAATTTTTGTAGTTGTCATTATTTGGCAGGCCGAGGCTGAATTTGAACCCACCAGCTCTGGTGGATGTAGCTCGCGCCTTAGCCACTTGCACTACAAGCACCGAGCCAAGGTTTCCTAGTTCTTTACATACTTGAAACAACTTCTTTGTCATATATGTGGTTTCCAGCTCTATTTTCACCCTGCCTAGATTGATCCACTAGGATTTAAATGCTTTGAAGTTTATGATACAGAGTCCTTTGACATTTTAACAGTGTGTATCAATGAAATAAGAATGAGACTTTAAAAACCCTTGTTTTCTAGACATGTCTTTTCCATTCCTATCATATTACAGATATCAAACATTATTCAGATTGATATAACTGAGCATACATGCTACTCTTGTTTCTCATTCCTTCCAGTGTATTTAATTATAGATATATACACAAACCAGTATTGTAAATTATTGCACGAATGACAGCCTTTCCGTCTGCTTCTATTTTTAGAACTTTGCTTTGGTGGTGTATTTTTTATTTATTTTCTATTTTTTTTTTTTTTTGGTTTGTTTTTAGAACTAGACTTTGAGAGCAATAATATGGTTGAAACTATATCCTTGTATATTCAACCCTTGAAAGATCATTTTAAAAGCTGTCAAATTGAACATTTAAAAGAAAATATGTTTAACCGTAGATATAGATTTCACTTATGTAAATAATCCAAAATAATTTATAAGTGAATCCAAATATATAATTTCATCCAAATATATATGTATATATAATTATATTTAATATTGGGTTTATTTACTTATTTGTCTGTTTTTACAATGAATCATATTGGGGTGGATAAAATAATATTCATTTTAAAGAGTCCATTTTTCTTCTATGGCTGTAGCTAAACAACATGATAAAATAAATCCCAACACACTATTCCTTCCTTATCTCTTGAAGCTAGAATTATTCTTAAGTTTTAGTTTAAACTGATGACCTAATGTTAACTTTTTCAAAATTGTATAGTTCTGCTCTTCCTAGAAAAAGGAAGAATCCACTGCATACAGCACAGAAGAGAATTCCTCAAGCTGTGTTCTGGCCTATGGAAGGAAGAAAAAATGTTTCCCTAAAGTCAGCCTAAGTATTAAAGTACCACTAACGTCAATCTTGATTCAAAGAATATGGTTATTTATGCTTTCAGCATTCCTTGATGCCCACACATGTTATTATGGTGATGAACCTAAATATTATTTTTCTGGACAGATGGCATTGCTTTTCGCTGCCAAAACAAACTAGTTGGTAACTAGTTAGGTAACTAATAGTCATGCTAGTATGAATAGATAAACAAAATGAAGGCAATCTGCTAAACACTCCTCATGCTCTATCATCTTTTTCTTTTTCCTACTTGGTAACAGGTTATTGGTTTCAAATGTACCATTGGCTTGCATAGAAAGAAATACAAAAACTAATTTGGAAGAAGGCTGTGAGGTTGCTGTGAAAGGCTGCTCATTTTTCGTTCCCTTGGTGTCCAATCTTCATAACTGCTTCTTCAGGATGGGGTGTCCAGACACCAGTTATCTCTGTGTAACACAGGCCAGATAATCAAGTCTGGATAACACATTCTGGGGTGAACTTCTAAATCCAGTTATATGAATCTCATTTTTTAGGTCTAAGAGAGACTCATGGATAAATACCAAGAAAGATTTACCTAAGCTGCTGATGTGATAAATGGCATTCCTGCTCAAAGGTTTTGCTCCTTCCATTCAAAGAGAAAAAGTCCATTTTTTCAAATGAATAAGCATATATGGATTTTTTCTTCTATTTTTAGGCAGTGAATAGAGATAAATGGGGAATTAAAATTATAATCATAAGCATTCCTGTTTAGCTTTATATTTGTAAAAATATGATATTAAAATATTAACAATAATTATACATTTAATACAGAAAATATTTCACTTTCATTTTAAGCAAGTTATTTCATATATATGTAAAGTTTTCTAGCAATGTAAATATTATTATTATTTTTGAGACAGAGTCTCATTATGTCACCCTCAGTAGAGTACCACGATGTCACATCTCACAGCAACTTCCAACTCTTGGGCTTAAGCAATTCTCTTGCCTTAGCCTCCCAAGTAGCTGGGACTTGTAATAGGCATCCGCAACACTCGGCTATTTTTTTGTTGCAGTTGTTTAGCTGGCCCCAGGCAGGGTGGGTTGGAACTCACCACTGGCGGTGTATGTGGCTGGCACCGTAACCAGTGTGCCATGAGCACCAGGCCCTACCAGTCATTCTTAAAACAATTTATGTTTAAAGGGATCTAAAAGATAATTTAAATTACAGAATAAGTAAGTAAATTACTCCTAAGAGGTGTTTTATTCATTTTAAATTGAAGAAGATGGTGTTAATGAAATCATTCTCCTTTAACTAGTTTAATGGCAGATTAGAGGCAAAGGTAGTCATCTTAATAATGTTCACCATAATAACCATAATGTAACAAATGTAAAATGTTTTCACATACGTTTGCATGGTATTTCTTCAGACACATCGTTAAGAGGACATTTTATTTATTTATTTTTATCTTTTACTTATTTATTTTGAGACAGAGCCTCACTCTGTTGCCAGGGCTAGCATTCCATGGTCTCAGTCTAGTTCAAAGCAACCTCAAACTCCTGGGCTCACACAGTCTTCCTGCCTCAGCCTCCCAGAGTGCTAGGATTACAGGTATGAGCTACTTCCCCAGGCCAAGAAGAATATCTTCTCCCAGACTTCACTAAAAGGTGACTGCATGTCTGATGTCTCCAGGTCAGAGTTCCATCCCTCTAAATTCTCTGGAAAACAAACAGACACATTAAAATATATAAGGTATATACAACATTAAAGCATATGTGAAATATATAAAACATAAAATTATACGTGAACTATAACAGACAAAAGTAACTAAAGACCCTCTGAAATTGAGGAAGGCCATTCAGCTCCCATATTGAGCTCCATTTGGCCTGCAAATCTTAACAAACTACGTTATCTATTTTTCTAGTTTACTGCAGATTAAAAGTTGCAGACAGATTAGAAACAGCAAAGTAGACATTGGAGGAGGTAGTGAGTGGTGATGGTTAAACACATCTGACAGCATTGAGAAGTTACAGCTGACAGCCTGACATTGAGCGATACAGAAACTCCCAAGCATATGCAGAAATGTGCTGTGTGTTTTAGCACAGAACAAGAATGAGGTACATAATGACTCTAATGAGTCATCAAGAACACGACTGCATTATGTGCTGTGTCCTCTGTTAAGGAAGGAAGTGAAATGTACTCTGAGCTTTTTGGAAGAATCTGTATCAGAACAAGAAAAAAAGTTAAAATGAGTCATCAGCAGCTGACGGGACAAATTTCACTTATCTAGAATATTCATTTACATAAAATGTGGTTTTGAGATAAACTCTATATTTCTCTTTGGATTTTCTTCTGAAAAAAATGTTTTGATCACAAAAATATGTAAGTCATCATTTCCCAAAAATCCGGCTTGAAATTTAAATTTTATTCCTAAGTTAAGTGCATGACTTTGGGCAACAGAGCCTCGCATGTGTAAATGTCAGCTTTACCTACATCCCGGGTGTGTGGGGGGTTTCACTGCAGATGGAGCAGGAGTGTGGCACTGAAAGTAACATTGTCTGTTGGTGATATTCCTGCAAGGCTCCCGCTTTTGGAATTGAGAACTTTCGAGATTCTGGAGTGTTTTTTAAAGACCAGGGTAAAACAACTCTCCGACTTTAAGATTTTACTCTTTAACCCTTTAACTTTCTGACTTTTTACTTTTTAACTCCTTTTTTTTTTTTTTTTACTTTAACCCTTGCATGGATATCATGTAAAGTAAGGATTAAACTCTTAATCAGAAGCCTATCACCTTAAAGGCCCTGGAAGAAGATAGACCATGTGAAAGTGTAGGAAGCATTGGAACGACTTAAATGAAACCACAGAGCCTCTGAATTAAGAGACCTTCAAACTTCACTCTGCGATCTAATTGGACTATAAATCTGTTTTCTGTTATAATGTAGATTAAGAGCAACAGACTAGGTGTTGGAGGAGAGGCAGGGAGACGGTAGTTAATGCATTCTGACAGCAGGAGACATGACAGCTGACAGCTTGACATGGAGGAATAAGGAAACTTTGCAAACCCCCACCTTAGCACTGAGGAAATAAAAAAAGAAGCAGCCCCACAAATAATTTCCACAGATAAATTAACTCATCTCTTTCTTTTACCCTGAATTCCCCGGCTCATTACCAGTGTTTAACCTTTTGGATGGGGATGGGACAGCAGAGGAGAACTGCCTTTTTGCTATCCTCGCTTTCTGCAGAAGGGAGTTGATGACCGACAGGAACTGAGTATACGCATAAAAAATGTGAGATGGGAATTCTGTGACTGTTTCAGAGAGCTCAATCATAACAACTCTGAGAAATTTAGGTGACTGGTAGATCAATCTGAAATCTCCCTGAAAGATCATAGAGATTTTACTCTAGACTTCATAAATAGTGAGAAAAAAGTAAATTTTTTGTTGCATATAGAAGTTTGTTGTTGCTATTATTATTATTGCTTTTATTTTTTCCATTTGTGGGGGCTTAAATGAATGGCATTCTTACCAATTACGTCTGAGCTATGTAAGATAATAAGGTGCCAAGGAGATTATTAACACATCACATTTGGATTTAACTGGTATACACAATAAAGATCAGCCAGTAATGAGGTCAAGGCTGTCTAATCCGGGTTGTCTGTTAGCACATGTAGCCACTGAACATCCAAAATGTGGCCAGTATGATCGGGGAGCCAGTTTTTAAGATTTTTCAATATTATTTCCTATAGTCTAAATTAAATCACCAAATGTTATTTGTACTTACAGTTTTTAGAAATACTGTAAATACAATACATGATTTTATTTTTGAATGTCAAAATAATTCAAGTGAAATAGAAAGGTTTTAGAATCCAAAAACATTTCAGAAAGTCTTTGTTGTACAGATTAACTTAATGTAAAGAACTCAAACAATTTGAGAGGCAATTTATTGACGCTATATGCAAGGAAAATAATATTGAATGCTGTAAAAGGGGTCTGTTCTCATTCTGATGCTTGCAGTGAAACCTTGTGATATTATCAGGGCACCAGAGGTATTGCTGAGGCATGGATGTTGTTTATGCAAGAGGAAGAGCTATCAGGGGATTTAGAATCAAAACATTTTATTTTTTCTCAAGATGTGGAGATGTGGGCAGCACATTTTTTTTTTTTTTTTTACAGAGAAAGAGATTTCAGGAAAAACATTATTTATTTAAACAATAAAATTTATTATCTCTGGTAGATATAGATGATATTGGAGCAAGATAGTAAAGAATACTTTTCAGAGACCAAAATAGATAATTAATTCCACATTTTCCTCCTAGAATAAAATACACAAAATAAACATGTACTTATTTTTAACAAGTGACAATTTAATAAAAAGTGTGAGCATATTTTAGGCCTAATATATGATTTATAAATTTTATTTGTAATTATTACAAACATAACAATTGTATATTTTTATACTATTTACTAAAAGCATATACATACAGTTATTTATTTTGCTATATATGCTTTGTTTACTAATGTTACAATATTATAACAATTTAAAGATAACGTTAAAGCAAATGATTTTTTTTTTTTTTTTTTTTTTAGACGGAGCCTCAAGCTATCCTCCTGGGTAGAGTGCCGTGGCATCACACTCACAGCAACCTCCAACTCCTGGGCTCAAGCGAGTCTCCTGCCTCAGCCTCCCAAGTAGCTGGGACCACAGGCGACCGCCACAACGCCTGGCCATTTTTTTTTTTTTGGTTGCAGCCATCATTGTTGTTTGGCGGGCCCGGGCTGGGGATCTGCTATAAAAATAATTTTCTTATTTATAATATTTTCCCACCACCTCTGTCTCTCCTACTTTTCAAAGCTATACACAGTAGACCAATGATATAACTTAGTTACTACATGTTTAACCAGGTTAAAATTTCTTTTTCATTGATAACTTCATTGCATCAGGTAACAAAATCAGTATAATTAACTTGATTAATTGAGTCAATTTTGATTCACTGTTTATTAATTTTACATTATATTGAAATTCTATCCTTTAAAAGAGCAGAGAGAAGGAAGGAGGGAGGAGGTGGGGTCTGGTGTGTGACACACCTTTTGGGGACAAGGTACAATTGTAAGAAGGACTTTGCCTAACAAATGCAATTAGGGTGACCTGGTTTCTTATACCCTCAATGAATCCCCAACAATAAAGAAACAAAAGAAATTCTGTCCTTTTAAGAGTACATAAGGAAGTTAAAGGCTAATACAAAGATAATCACAAAATAGTATTTCAATACATTATGTTTACTATTTCAATGAGTTTATCTTATAAAGTAAATATAAAAATAAAGTTTTTAACATAATTTCTAAAAGGAAAAACTGTTTTAAATAATTAAATAATTTTATAAAACTTAAGTTGTAAGTGATGATAATACTAGCCAGATAATTATTTCCTCCTTGAAGGTGGTGATGGGTGATAGTAGGTAATACATTTCCATAACATTAAAACAAAGTTCTGTCCTGCATAAGCACAGAGAAGCTTAATTTGCTGAAGCAGCATGAATCTTTATAAGTACTAAGTTCATTAAGGAACATTTTATTTTATTTCCAAAATGTATGATTTCCACTCATTACCCTCCACACTTTTTGTTTTTTGTTTAAGCAAAATCATTACTAAAAGAGGAAACACAATCAGTGCAACCTGGTTCTTTGTACCCTCAATAAATCCCCAATAATAAGAAGAAAAAGTCAATTTCTGAAATAAAAAAAAAATTGCCATCAGAAGAAAGACATTAAAATATCCTAAAATAGACAAAACTCCAATGTTAATGAAATGCTTTTGTAAAAAATGACTATAGTTTTCATTTCCCACCAAGAAATTTCTCTCAAAATTTCCTAATCTTTTTAAATCAAGCATTGATTGGCATTGAATTAATAACAGGGAATATAAAAGGATCTTCAGTGAGACTGGAAGAAAATGTATAAAGCATTTATTATTATTGAATGAGCAATTAGGAATTGCCTACACTGTTGCCTACTGCAACCCACATGCTCTATATATGGCAGTGAATAAAAGACATTTCAAAAGGTAGAAAGTTTCGGTTATGCCTGATGATTCGGTCCTAAGGATTTGCTTTACTACATTGTTCATGAAGTTGACAATACTTATTGTATACCTAAAATTTTGAATAGGGTAAATCTCATGAGTAGTGAGTTTTCACAATAAAATAAAATAAAGTAGCAACAACAAAATCCCACAACGCTAAACCACCAAAATGTGGGCGTTCAGCAGATGTCCAGAACATGAAAAACTCGGAGTGAAGTGCATGGGAATACGCAGTAGGAAATGAACTCAGAAGGCCCAATTGTGTTTATATATATTTAGTTAATATAATATATACATTTTTTTAGGAGAAAAATATTAGTGGCTAGCATTGCACTGTACAACTTAGTAATTGATTATGATGTTAAAGATGGGTTAAAAAAATAAGAATATGCAGACAGGAAGGCCTAAGAAGAGACTTGTTATACCAGATGAGACAAGTTGAGTTTCTGAACTCAGTTAATGTGTGTGGAATTATAAAGTAGATATATTCAAATGACACTATGTATTTAGAAATTTGAAAGGACAAAGAAATGCTAAATTACTATCCAATATTTATGCTAATAATGCTGAAGTAAGGAATAGATTTTGAAAACAGAGATGTTTAGATAAGTCAATATTTTGCTTATCAAAATGTATGAGCATGCATATGTATGGGTGTGTATCCAGGTACATATAATATAAACATCTACACATATAAAACCTGGGGTCCAAAAAATTACTTTTCCATAATTAAGAAATTATTAAAATTAAATCCATGATTAATTGCTTTTGAACAAAAAGACACAAGTAATGAGAGTAATCGTGAGACACATCAGAATGTAAGTCTAATTCCTGAAATCACTTTTGTTCACAAAAGTGCCCCTGTGAAACATGGGCATTTGAATTATGGCAGCTCCAAATTTTTACTTCTCAACACTTATGTTAAAGCAAACAAGGGATTATAATTTATAATATTAAATTAGATTCTTTTCTTATCAAGTAATCAAGACTGCTCTAAATCTCACATTCCAACCTCAATTTTCTTTTCTTTTTTTTTCAGACAGAGCCTCAAGCTGTCGCCCTGGGTAGAGAGCTGTGGCATCACAGCTCACAGCAACCTCCAACTCCTGGGCTCAAGCAATTCTCATGCCTTCACCTCCCAAGTAGCTGGGATTACAGGTGCCCACTACAACACCCAGCTCTTTTTTGGTTGCAGCCATCACTGTTGTTTGTTGCCCTGAGCTGGATTCGAACCCACCAGCTCAGGTGTATGTGGCTGGAGCCTTAGCCTCTTGAGCCACAGGCACCGAGCCAACCCCAATTTTCTATATCACTACTAAGTTACATTACACTAAATTCAAGAATTTAATAGTAATTCTACAATAACTGTTACAAACTCTACTTTGTTTCATTTGAAACTATAATATATCTGATATCATGTACAATCTACTCTTGCTGCAAACATATTCACTTCTATTCTTCAGGAAAAGTTAGAAAGAAACAAGAAAGGTAAAGAGAAGTGTGAGGATAAACCTGTTTCCACTTGCTTTAAATTTTAACTTATATCCAGATAAAGATATGGAAATTAAATTCTGATTTTTACTCTATTCAATATTTTTCAATATAGAAAAATAAGTATAAAATGTTCATTTTTGAGATAGATGTATTTCAAGATTATATTTATAAGTAATTGCAAATAAAGTTAAACAATTATATCAACTTTAAAATATGTAAATATTTATATGTATGTAGATAATATTTTAAAGTACTTTAACTCTAGATACTCCATTGTTTCTAGAAAAAACTTTCATTAGGTAGGGAAGCCCTAACCAGGGAAATAAATGATCATTTTTTTTACTTTAGCAATTCCATATGTCTTTTTACTCCCAAGTTGGCAATGTATTTCTTATTTGTCTGCATTTTTTGGATTCAAGTTATGCTTTTCTTCCGTTTTTATGTGTATAAACTTTTATTAATTTTATGGATATGTATATTAATGAGCTAAGTAGTTTTAAAATATCATTCTTTTTTAAGGTGCCAAAACTCTAGCAAAGCAACCTCTGACAAGAGTTCTATGTTAAGTATGGTGTCTTTCAGGACACTTCTGGCAAAAATTTTCCATGTGGTCAATAATAAATAGAAGAATGATTTCCATTATTTTTAAAGGGCAGTGTGGTGTGATTTCATTCTTACTGAACATAAATTTACACTTTGATAATTAGGAAATGCCTCAGGGAAAGATTATATAAGATTGATATACATAGTATTTAATTTTTCTTTTGCAATTGAATAAGCATAATGATAAATATTTTAAAAGTTTGATTAATCATATTATAGATAAAAATTATAATTTGAAACTATGGATTTTTCATTGCATCTGATCTTTTTGCTCTCAATTATAAAAAACTTTGTTGCACATTGATACAGTGAAATTTAAGAAAGGCGGAATATTTAATAACTAGATACTGATTGAACCAGATTTAACTACTTTAATTTATATTTTATAATCTTGATGATGAACATATTTTCTTAGTATCTTAAATCATTCTGAAAATAAGTAGCTTCAGCTTTATTTTTGGAGTGAAAAATTATGCTAACTCAAAATAATTATTACTAAGCAAATAATGCAAAATTTCTTGGAAAACACAAAGTAAAATGTTATATTTTTAGTAGATAACTCTTACTCATTATACAAATGATTTAGTTATTAATAATATCCATTATATCCACTTTGCTTTGAGTTTGATAATAAGATGAAGTCTTTTTAAATAAGTCAAACATTTGTGTCTTTTGATTTAACAAAACATCTAGATATAATGCAAAATATAATTGTTCTATCCTAAGCTTTCAGTCATATAAAGATGACTTTGTAGGTCCACTTATAGCTATATATCAGTGAGCAAGTTGGGTAAGTTTCTTTACCCTGAAGTATGCATATTTTAGTTGATTTTGACAGCCATGTTAGTAACAACTTTTCATTAATGGTTTCTCAGCCTTTTCATCTGCCATTAAGCATCTATTGCCTTTCTATTTATTATAAATTAAATAATTTTAATTTAATATACAATGAGGACTAGAAGAAATGTCCTCAAGAAAAGAGAATAAATGAACATATGAGTAAAACATTTACTTACTCATTAATTTAGAAAATATTTATTGGGAATGTAGGTCATACTGGATCTTTTTCCAGCCAAGTAAGTTTCTTTTTCTTCCAGTGTATATATTATATTAAATTTAGACTGAATATATTACTCATAATTATTTAGCAGTAACAGTGTCATTTTTTATTGTAGTAACATTCCCATAGTTTGTATAAGTATTCCCACAATATGTGTGTATATCTGTATTTATGAAGGCATACATATTTTTGTATATTTCTTGCTTATATGTGTGCAAATTTATTTTTATATTATTAGCTATCCATGGGTCTGAACTCCTTCACTTCTGAATTTGTAGACACATTTAAGTTTCAAACATTTAATTGACAATGTACTTATATTAGAACACTTTTATGAATGAAACTCTTGCAAACCAGCATGAAAAATAAACAAGTGGGACCAGTGGAAAATGATGAAATAAAATAGATGAACTAAGACATGAAAGACAAAGATGGGGTGGAATCGAGAGGCATGATGGGATCGGGAGGACTGGGATATTTTTCTTTATCATCAGCACCCGAGTGCCCAAACAGATTTATTTTTAAGTACAAAGTTGTTTTTCAAGGAAATAGGAAACATTTTCAACTTAATTATGAGAAGAGAAACAGACATAAATTCCCAGGTAAACATAATCTATTATTACTATGTGGCCTCTAAAATATGGGCAATATTACATATCTACAAGATTAGCTGGAAAAATGGATGTGACTGCTCTGAAGTGCAGCTGTGAAGTTAAAAGCTAAAGTTAAGGAAAACGTGTTTTTCTTCTGCTGCCTTAAAAGTTGAAGCTTAGAGAAAAATATGTTGTTATCTGCTGAGGAGGGTCAGTAAGGGGGGAGTTTATCCCCTGGACACTCTCCCAAGCTGCGGGGGCCCTGCCACCTCACAGCTCACTCTCTACATGAAACAATGCAAGGCTGAAAACATTGGATTTTATGACAACAACCACTACAGACAGAGTCAGTTTGCTTTAGTAGCTTGCAGCTGTAATCATAGCATTCCTATTGGCAACAGCTCATTAGATAGGCCAGTTATTTTTATTTGTTAATTTTATTTTTATTAATAGTTATTTTACATTTTGGGGGTACATATAGTATACATATACATATAAAACATATATATTAATGGGGTACATGTGATATTTTGATACAAGTATATAATGTAGAATGATAAAATCAGAATAATTGGGATTTTCAGCCCCTCCAATGTTTATCATTTATGTGTGTTAGGAATGTTCCTTTCCTCTAGTTATAGTGAAACGTATAATAAATTATTGTTCACGATAGTCACCCTATTGTGCTAATAAACACTGGATCTAATTTGATGTATGTGACTGGTGGGTCAGATCTATAATATAGTTTTGATTCTTATCAGACCAAAGACCAGCTTAGGATGTCTTTAGTTGCCAACATAGAATTTAATATTTGTGGATAGTTGCAGGTAGGCTTTGGAATTTTGTTGTTGTTGTTGTTTTGGTAATTCTGTTCTTCCAGGAAGGCTAAAAGAGTTTCAGTTTATTTTCTTCCAGATAAACACATAGCTGAAGACTTTTTCTATGCATATTTTGTAAGCATGAAGACAATGTTTTACTTATATAGTCCACTAAGCTCTATCTATATCCCTTTTCCTCACCAGTGTAAAATCATACAAATGATAAAGTTCAGAGCTCAGATTCCTCAATGGCTCAAGAGATGACACAAAGCAGTAAAGTTCTAATCAACAGAATGAACAGAAATCTACCCCACTTTTTAATTCTTTTAATAAATGTGAATGGATTCAACTCCCCATCAGAAACAGAGGCTACCTAAATGGATTATTAAAAAGAAAGAAAGAAAGAAACAAACAAACCATATTTGTTGTCTTCAGGAAACACATCTACTCCACAAGAAATTATTCAGACTCAAGGTGAGAGGATAGAAAACAATATTCCATGCAAATGCAAACAAAACGAAAGCTGGTGTAGACATTCACATATCAGAAAACATGCTTCAAAGGAACTAAAGTAAAGAAAGACAAAGATTGTCACTATACAATGGTGAAGAGAAAAATTCAATGAGGAGATATCACAATTCTAAATATTTATACATCTGTCAGGTGTCACAAAATCTATAAATAAAATTCTACTAGATATAAACAAAGTGATAGACAGCAACATCATAATACCTGGGGATTTCAACACCCCACTGACAGATCTTCCAAGCAGGACATAAGAACATAAAGAAAGAAACATGGGACTTAAACAAGAATCTAGAGCAAATCAGCCTGATGCACATTTACAGAATATTCTACCTAAAAACTACGGAATATACATTATTTTCATCAACAGACAAAACAATCTTCAAGACTCATTGTATCTTAGGCTACAAAACAAGTCTCAAAAATTGAAAAAATAGAAAATGTAGTATGCATCTTCTCAGACCACAGTAAAATAAAATCAGAAAACAATTCCAACAGACACACTCAATTCCACACAAAGTCATAGAAACTAAACAAACTACTACTGAATGATTATTGGGTTAATGAGGAAATTAAGGTGGTAAGCATAAAATTCCTTGATCTAAAAAGCAAAGGGGACACAGGTTATCTAAATCTATGGGTCTCAGCAAAAGTACTCCAAGAGGAACGTCCATAGCCTTGAATGCCTACAAGAAAAAAACAGATTGTAAATCCACATTCTAATGAATCATCTCAAGGAATGAGAAAAGGGTCAAATCAATGTTAAACCTAGCAGTAAAAAAAGTATAACAAAGGTCAGAACAGAGCTAAATAATGCAAATAAAAAAGAATTATACAGTAGATTATTAATGAAAGATCTTATTCTAGATTAACTAAAAACAGAAAGAAAAGACCTTAATAAACTCAACCAATAATGAAAAAAAAAAAAGCTATTACAGCCAATGTCACAGAAATACAAAACATTATCTCTGAAACTATAGAAACTTCCACGCACAAATACTGGAAAATGTTGAAAAATGGATGATTTCTTGGAAACAGGCAACTTCCCTAGGCACAATAAGAAAGAAACAATCAGCAGAGCAATAAGTAATGAAATTGAACTAGCAATTAAAAAGAAAAAAAGCCTTCCAACATAAAACAAGTCCTAGACCAGATGGTTTCACACCCAAATTTTACCAGACCTACAAAGAGGAATTCTCCCCAACTTGTTTTACAAAGCCAGGATCAATGTGATATCAAATCTAGGAAAGGACAAAACAAACAAACAAAAAATCTGAAGATAAATATACCTTATGAATATAGACGGCAAAAATTCTCTATAAAATTCTAGCACACCAAATATAGTAGTACATTGAACAAACAAGCGGGCTTTGCCAAGGATACAAGGATAATTCAACATGTGCAATCTGTAAATCTGATGCACCACATAAACAGAATTGAAAACAAAGATCATATAATCATCAAAATAGATACAGAGAAAGCACTTGACAAAATTCTTCACCCTTTTATGATAAGAACTCTTAAAAAACAGGTATAGATAGAACACACCTCAAAATTCCAAAAGCCGCATAGAACAGTCACATAGGTAACATTATCCTG
This sequence comes from Otolemur garnettii, assembly GCF_000181295.1. Taxonomy (NCBI): domain Eukaryota; kingdom Metazoa; phylum Chordata; class Mammalia; order Primates; family Galagidae; genus Otolemur; species Otolemur garnettii. The sequence continues at coordinate 11,491,400 of NW_003852430.1, read as the reverse complement.
AATGGGGAAAACTTGACAGCAATTCTCCTGAGACTGTGAACTGGACAAGGTTGTGCACTATCACCACGTGTATTTAACACAGTGCTGGAAGTCCTAACCAGAGCAATAAAGCAGGCGAAGGAAATCGAGCATGTACAAATCGGAAAGGAGGAGGAAGAGATACCTCACACAAATAATACTTGACCAGCTGTTTGATCCAATAATTTCACTATTGGATGGATATTTACCTAAAGGAAAAAAAAAAGTCATTTTATTGAAAAGACACATTCAATTGAATGTTCAATTGCCGCACAATTCACAATCACTAGGATGTGGAATCAACCCAAATGCCCGGATTCAACCCAAATGAGTGGATTCATAAAATGTATGTGTATAGTGATCTAATATATTTTGTAAAACTTGGATGGAACAGGAGACTATTATTCCAAGTGAAGTATCACAAGAATAGAAAAACAAGCACCACATGTACTCACTATTACACTGGAACTGAATGATCAATACCCACGTGCACATTTTGTTTTAAAACTCAACAGAAAGCAAGCAGGTGTGAGGGGCAGGAGAGGAGGGGTAACTCCACTCAGACAGGCACAATGCACACTACCTCAGCAATGGGCAGACTCAAAACTTTGACTCAAGTTGCACAAAAACAATTTATATAACCAAAACATTTGCATTTCCGAAATATTCTGGAATTAAAAAAAAATTCACTATAACTATAACTTTGTCTAGCTCTCCTTTAAGTTTTGTCAAATCTAATGCTTGTTTATATTTTACATTATACATATAATGTATATTGTATTATTAGTTACATAAAAGGTTGAGGTATTTTGTAAATAGACTATTTGACCATTATAAAATATTATTCTTTATTTCTAATAATTATGCTTGCTTGCATTAATCTTCTTTAGGGTATATATTCATGAAATCTCTTCTTTATTATGTTTTTTCATATTATTTATGTTCTCATATCAGTACATACATCTTACAAAATCATATTTTCAGATTTTTCTTTTTAATCTCATTTGACAAATTTTGGCTTTAAATGGGGCTAGCTTACTTCTAGATTACTAAGATATTTGTGGTAAATCTGTTCTTATTATTTTACATTTTCCTAGCATTTTGATGTTCCCTTTCTCTCCTTTCATGTATTAGGTTATGCAAAATAAATTAAAATTATTTCATTTCTTGATAGCTTCTTAGTTAAACATGTTTATAGAATGCCTAATTTAATTAAGAGAGTCTCCTGTGAATGTATAATTTTACTTTGTCACAGATAATATCAGAGTCATATACCACTTATCTCCATCCATCACATTCTATCTTTTGTTTGATTCTTGCCATACAGATTATTTCATACCTATTCATGATGAACCTGATGTAGTCATATATTTGGTCTGATACAATTTAGAGTTATCTCTATATTTAACTTTTTGTTGGTAACAATTTCTTTATGTACTTCTCATTTTCACCTGAGACCATGTTTTCTCTACCTAAAGATCTTGCTTCTTTTCCATTATAGGTCAGTGAAAGATGAACTCTCTTAATATTTGGTTTGCATGAATTCTGGTTTTACTTTTATACTGCGTTGGAGTGTCCAACCTGTGGCCCAGAGACCACAACCATATTATTTAAGAATTCTTTTTTTTTTTTTTTTTTTGAGACAGAGCCTCAAGCTGTCCCCCTGGGTAGAGTGCCGTGGCATTACAGCTCACAGCAACCTCCAACTCCTGGGCTCAAGCGAGTCTCCTGCCTCTGCCTCCCAAGTAGCTGGGACCACAGGCGCCCGCCACAATGCCCGGCTATTTTTTGGTTGCAGCTGTCATTGTTGTTTGGCGGGTCTGGGCTGGGGATTCGAACCCGCCACCTTAGGTGTATGTGGCTGGTGCCTTAGCCGGTTGAGCTATAGGCGCAGAGCCCTATTTAAGAATTCTTTTGCTTATCTGTGGCATTGGATGTCTCAAAAAAGTATGCACAGATGTTTTCTTTTGCTCATCTGCTATCATTAGTGTTTGTGTATTTAATTGTGCATCAAGACAATTCTTCCAATGTGTGGCAGAAAAGAAAAAAAAATATTGGCCACTCCGGTGTCCTATTTTTTGTGCCATGGTACCTTTTTGCCAATGATAATAAGAATTTCTCTTGAAATGTGAAGTTTGCTGTTGTCTTTCATCCTTTGGAGCATTTCTTGGTCATTATGTCTTCGAATGTTTCTTTTTCTCTATTTATTCCTCTCCTCCTCTTATGGGACTTCAATTATCTAATATTTTTATTTGTATCTTTCCCTATACATCCTATATGTCTTTGATGTATTTTTTATATTTTCCATCTTTTTTTCTTTATGTGCTTTGGTATAAAAACTTTGTAGTTTACGCTAATCCATTTTCCAATTCTCTATTTGGGTCATTACCTGTTTCCAATTTACTTTCAAGTTCATTTTTTTATATTCTTTATTCTGACACTTTTCTGTCACAAAATTCTAGAATGATTTTTAATATGTTCTAGTTTTATTTAAGCCAACACTTTTACCTATTTCTGGAACATTCTACTCATAATTATTTTTAAATCCCAGTAAGATAAATCTTATGTCTACAATACATGAACATATATTTATATTTTATCAGATATATTTTTCATTTTAATTTTTTTCTTAAGATAGACAACATGATATTACTTTAATATTGGTAGTATAAACCACGTGTGTTGAGTAGTTTATGGATTAGGAGTTTCTTTTATTTTTTCAGTCCAGCCAGTTACTGAGACGATGCTTTCATCATCTCAGCAACCTCCAGACTTCATTCACAGTTCCACAATTTCTCCACTAATATAATAACTGCTTTCTTCCTATTGTTTCTTTTAAACTCAATGCTCATGCTAGTCTGGATATTATAAGAAAATTATATGTGGTCATGTAAATTATGTACTTGTTAGGGACTGAAGATTTGTGTTTACCTAAAATTCACTGCAGAAGCCACAACCTTACATGTGATGCTGTTTAAGCATGGACCTTTTGAGATAATTAAATTTAGATGACAGTAGGGTCTTCATGATGGAATTAGTGTTGTATCAATTAGGCATCAGAGAGCTAACTTTTACTCTCTCTCCCGTGTGATATACAGCAAGAAGGCAATAGTTTATAAGCCAGGATGTAGACTCTTATCAGAACTTGACCACGCTCATGCCCTGCTCTAGGAATCGCAGCCTCCAGAACTGTGAGACGTAATTTTTTGTTATTTATGCCCCCCATTCTTCAGTACCCAGAGACAATTAATACATGACTTAGAATGAATATGCATTATATACACATACATATATAAGAGTTCTGAGAGTCCGGTCCATTGAGAATGCTAAGAAGTATAGAGCAGTGGTTGCAGAAATTTAAACAGCTGAGGAATCACCTGGAGTATTTATCAATTACAGATTAAGGGACCCCACCTTGAGTTTTCGATTCAGTGTCCCAGTGTGTTTTTCCAAGAATTCACATTTCTGCAAACCTTTAAGAGTATGGTGGTTCTCTTGCCCTGTGGCCTCTGCTAGGAAAACAAACACTACAGAACACAAATACAAAAATGTATTTCTTAAAAATATTTTAAACCTGTCAACCATTCATTTTTGCCTTGGCTAGCTCTGTAATTCATAACAGTTAGAATCTGTTCTTCAACAGATTTTAAATTATTTTTATTCCAAAATAATTTAAAACATTTTCTCTTGTGGTAAATTATGTCACCTTAAAATAGGAAGAGAATGAAGAGACTCCTCAAAAAACTGAAAACGTTTAGTTTAATATTTTGCCCCTCTTACCCATGAAAAACTAGGTGCTATCAATAGAGTTTTATCTCCTGATAACTTTACTACTAGAAAAATAATCTAGAAAAAGAATAATGCATTCTTGATTTTGATGCATAATTGTCTTCCTTTTTACAAGGATTTATTTATGCAGAAATTTGAATTTTGGATTAAGATGACATTTCTTTCCTTCTGAGAACTCGAGATGTTATAAACTCTTGATTTTTTTTTGGAATTTTTGAATGAACAATAAACGTGTGTTTTTCCCTTTAAGGTGATCATTAAATATATGAACAAATCACCAGGTAGGATAGTGCCAGATTGATAAGCCATTATGTACAGAGAAAAAAATGCTCAAATGAAAATTTGTTTAATCATGAATGTATTTCCAGACCTACTTCTAACAGAAAGAGCTACTGATAAAAATATAACCATAAATGTTAAAATACATACATGATAGACAGGATACTTGCCTCTTTTGAAAAAGGCTTTATATAACTATGACATAAGTTCCTATTGCAAAAAGTTATTATAGCAATAAATAAATGGGACATGATCAAGCTAAAAAGCTTATTCACAACAAGTAAACAAACAGACAACCTTTAGAATGAGGGACAATATTTCCATGCTACAAATCTGACAGATGCCTAATAACTAGAAACGAGAGACAACTCAGACTAATCAGTAGGAAAAGAGCAAACAACCCCACTGAACACTGGGCAAGAGACATGAACAGAACCTCCCAGTAAGACAGACAAATGGTCAACAAATACATGAAAACATGCTCATCGTCCCTAACCATTAGAGAAATGCAAATCAAAACCACCATGCGATATCACCTAACCCCAGTGAGAATATCTCCAACCACAAAGCCCAAAGCTGCAGATGCTGGCCTGGGTGTGGAGAGATGGGAGCATTTCTTTTTTTCTTTTCTTTTTTTTTTT
>NW_003852430.1:11431365-11486545 GCF_000181295.1 Otolemur garnettii | reverse complement strand
CCACAATGCCTGGCCATTTTTTGGTGGCAGCCATCATTGTTGTTTGGCGGCCCAGGCTGGGGATTTGAACCTGCCACCTTAGGTGTACGTGGCTGGCGCCTTAGCTGCTTGAGCCATAGGCACTGAGCCGAGATGGGAGCATTTATACACCATTGGTGGGACTGAAGACTAATATAGCCTTTTTGGAAAGAAGTGTGGAGAATCCTAAAAGGGTATTTGATCCTGCAATCCTATCACTACTACCCAGAAGGAAAAAAAATAATTTTACCATAAGGACATTTGCACTAGAATGATTATCGCAGCTCAATTCACAACTGCCAAGATACGGAGAGAAACCAATTTCCTATCAACTCACAAATGGATAAACTATGGAATATATATATAGCATGGAATACTTTTCAGCCACAAAGACAGATGGAGACTTTACATCTTTTGTATCTACCTGGATGGATTTAAAGAATAGACTCTTAAGTAAAGTATCACAAGAGTGGAAAAACAAGCATGCAGTGTACTCACTCATATGAAGCTAGATGGACTACTACGACATGCCCACACAAGATAGAAAGAAAGCACAAATTAAAGTAGGGGTGAAGGGAGGAAGAGAGGAGGAGAGGAAGGGGAAGGAGGTTGGGTCAATGTAGGGATACATAGCACACCTCCTGGGTGAGCGGCTAACCTGCAACTTGGACTATTACCTAACAAATGAAACAATGTTTTGTACCCATATATTAACATGAAATTACAAATAGTTACCATAAAAATGATAAAAAATGAGACAAGTATAATGATAAAAAATGAGTCAAGTTTGTGAATATGGCAGAGAAAACAGAAAGTGTAAATGGTTGATAAACACAGAAAATCTATTTTCCCAAACTTACGATTTCAGAAAGGAAAATCAAACATAATGTTGTTGAATGCATATGAAATACAATTGGAATTAATTTTTCTACCTTTCAAATAGTCAACAAATAAAAACAGAAATATTTATGATATCCACCTCCAGGTAATAGATAAATGCAACTGTTCCAACTTCCATACAAATTCAATAAGAACAAACCTACAGAAGCTGTTTTGCTCATAACCTGGGATTTCCTGTATTATGATACAGCTAATAAATTATATGGAGCTAATTGAACAGAACTACATATGTGATACCCTTATCACAAATTTGCACCCACATGATCACAGAAAAAAATGAAAAGTTGTTAAGTCTATATTTTAAATCTTCAAAACATTTGGTTAGAATATTTTTGCATTCTATGTATGTACGTAGGTGTCTGTCGTATTTGCACCCACATGTGTCCTCCAGAAATTTACGTATTGTGAAATTTTCTGGACTTTACATTCTAGGCATCAGTCTTTTGATGAACTTACATTTAAAGATCTTTATCAGATTCTAATATTTAGTTCATTCATGTATTATTTAGTGTCATAATCATTTCATTAATGTCCATGAAAAAGTTTCCAATTGCTTCTCTTTTTAACAGCATCCTGATCTTGCTTTGTGGGTGTCAAATCCATCTGTTCTATTGATTCATCTTAATCCTTCTTTCTGTTTTCAGATTTACTGAATTGTCCATTTTTTTATTGCCTCCGTATTTATAGATAAAACAGGTTCAGATTGATTTAGAGAGTTGCAAGCTTTTTTTTTCCTACGGTGGTCTCTCATGATTGGGCAGTGTCTATGGTGGTATGTGGAATAATAGAATAGAAAACCAAGGTTGCTGGCATGTGGCTGCAGAGGAGAGGAGGTGGGGACTCTAGAGTCCTTGCATTGTTAAAGTAACTTTTTCTCCAGGAATTGTGAATTATATTGTGTTTACTGTTAAGCCACTTTGCATGGCTCTACCTTCCCTTTATTTCAACTCATCCTTTCAGGAGTGCCATCAAATTGAAATTCAGTATCTCCATGAGTTATGCTGATCATCTTTCAGGGTTCCTGTCTCGTCTTTCTTTGCGGTTACTAAGCCCTTCTTTGGAATACTCTAGCCTCCCTCATGAAGAATCTTACCTGTCTCTGGAGAATCTCCCTCTCTTTTCATTGTCTCAACCATGTGATTCCATTACATGTTGAACAACCTGGAATTTCTTGCAAGGTATCATCCACTCATGGCTTTGCTTTTAGTTTTTAGCACTTGAACTGAGTATTCCACATTTTTTTAAAGTTTTGACTTATTCATTTTTACTTTCTAAGTTGCCAAGACCACTCCAAACACATTCATTAGGCAACGCTGTTTTCTCTCACTTGTCATAACTTGCAGTCGTTAGGGCTCTACTTTCCCTGTTTGTCATACAAAGCTCTGTGCAATAATTTTTCTAGCTCCTAACCTTGCTTACTTGTCTGTTTATATCCTTCCAGATCCCAATTTTATTTTATTTATTTTTTCTTTTTTTGAGTCCCACTATGTCACCCTTGGTAGAGTGCTGTGGTGTTACAGCTCACAGCAATCTCAAACTCTTGGGCTTCAGTGATTCTCTTGCCTCAGCCTCCCACATAGCTGAGACTACAGGTGTCTGGCACAATGCCCAGATATTTTTGTTGCGGTTGTCATTGTAGTTTTAGCTGGCCCAGGCGAGGGTCGAACCCATTAGCTAGGGTCGATCAAACCCACTAGCTCTGGTGTATGCGGCTGGCGTGGTAACCACTGAGCTACAGGTGCCGGCTGATTTTACTTCATTGTCATCTCATCCCTGATTCATGTTCTTTCCATTCAGTTTCTGTGTGTGAAGTGCTACTGATGACCTACAGCCACAGAACACGGGTGCCATCCACTTATGGCTAATGTTTTGCGCACGTTAATCACTGCCCTGGAAGCTAAAACTTTCCAATGGTAATGATTGCACCAGTCTGGGGAGTCCTGTCTGTGTAAATACAATTAATTATTCTTTCTAGCAGTGTCCTGAGGCATAGTATTTGCCAAAATAGTATTTATCCAGAGATACTTCATTTCCGTGGCAAGGTTAGAAAACACACTTTTGACATCATTTTCATAAGTACTCACTTCACTTAGCAAATCCTTAAAGCATGATTCAAATTTTATTGGTTTTCAGGTGCCAGTGCACAATTACAAAATTTGATGCTGGTGTTGAAAGGCACTAATCTTACCTGGAAGTTAAGAATCACTGAGCATTTTAATTTCACTAGAGAGGGAAGCGGCTTATAAGAGTTTGCAGGTGCTGAGATGGCATCGCAGAAAATTCACAAAGATAAGATAATTATTGACAGCTCCCAAGTTCTGAAGGGACTGTAGAATCTTAAAATGGGAACCATGCCAAGGGAATTTATTAAAAAAAAAAAAAGATTTCTGATTTATGAAATGAAGAAAAATACCCCAACCAATAGAAAATATAAATTGGAAAAAAGAATTGAACAGATTTGAAAGCTAAAATTACTCAGATATATTATGAATACAAGTGAACATATTGTGTGTGTGCACATTCAGAGATGGAGAGAGTTAACCTTATTTGTTCTGTGATTTCTATCTTGCTGTTTGAAATCTTTACAATTTTTGTGTAAATTTTTTAAAGTATAATCAAATTATACAGGCATTGTAAGTGATTGCTGTCACCTGGACCTTAATAGGCACTGGACTTTTTAAAAGAATGATTAACTTCTACCCCAGAATTTTATTTCTTAACATGCCTTTCTGTTTCAGAATCCCTTGCCTCAATTTTTCGGCTCCTTTGTGTGGTGTGTTCCCTTACTACAAGGAGAGAGGGGCCATGGTCTTTGAAAACATGCACATTATCCAGAGGAGGTCCTGAATTCCTGCCCACCCCCAGTGGTAAATGATCTTTTTAGTGGAGCTGAAACTGCAGTGGTGTATTCAATTATATGCAGAAGAGTTTAATCATTTCATAATGTACCTGAATTATCTTTAAAGAAGAATGTGGAGTTTTTTTCTCTTTTGATTCCCCCAGAAACTGATGGCTTCAGGTTAAAAGCCTCAGCTTGGCACTGGAGTCACTTTGAAACACTCTGGATGGCTTCCCAGATCAGCTGTGCCTCATTTTTTGCTGTATGGTGACATCAGCATTTCATATTTCAATATTTATTCTAAGGAAAAAGTGATTTTCAAAGCTAAATAAGCAATGATATCATTAAATTGGCAACATTGAGAGAAAAACAAAAAACTCTACATACACTTTATGTCCTTTAAAACTGTGGGATCGGGAGACAAATAAGGACGGCTTTGTGAATCAAACTTAGTTTATAAAGTTGGTAACATTCACAGGCTCTCTCAAACTAGAAAATGTGCATCATGTTACTTCTTGACTTTTAATGAGACTTATCACTGAATATCAAAAAATTAAGTTTTACATTTCAGAAAAATATCTTACATTTAAAATTTGAGAAAATATCCTTTGTTGAAAACGTGCACAGCAAATGTTTCTAAGGCCAGAAAAGGAAGGAACAACTTAGTTCATATATGTTGACAGACAGAACTTCTAAGTTTATTCCTTGTGAAATATTAGATCATTATCTATAATTAAACTTTTATGCTAGTGTTTTACATAAATTCGATAGGCAAATAAATTTTGAAAAAGTAAAGACAGAATCATTTGTTCAAGCTTCACATATTCTTATTTTTTTTATTTTTTTGCAGTTTTTGGCCTGGGGCCGGGTTTGAACCCACCACCTCCGGTATATGGGGCCAGAGCCCTACTCCTTTGAGCCACAGGCACCGCCCAAGCTTCACATATTTTAATGGCATTTTTGAATCTGTGGTAAAGGGAACAAGTAAGAAAATATTTCAGTATTTACTGTATATAAATTTGGGTTCCTAGTACTGTGCTGGTTACTGGGAGATGGATTAAGGACAAGAAATGTGATACTAATTCCTTACTATGGATAAAATGATATCGATAGAAAAGAAAATAAGTACTAAATTAAACTACGGTTTAAGTGAAAAATTCATGAGAAATGTTATCATATGAGGTGTACAGCTGGGTGACAGGAAAAGGGAGCATTTCAGAGACTGGTCAGAGCCTTTGTGCCACCAACCACCTGAATCAGAACAGTTAGACCGTTTCTCATTGGTAAACTGTAAGCTTAACTCATATGCCTTCAAATGTCTTCCCTCAGTGTAGACTGTTTTCAGTGACATATTTCTTTCATTTCTGAATTCCTAAGTAAATTAGGCATCAAATTATGTGTGTGTACGTATGTGTGTATATATGATGTACGTATGTGTGTGTGTGTGTACATAGACATGCACAAATGTATATAATTTGCCTATGGCATTTTCTATCCCTCTCTATGATTTTATGGGAACATTCATTCTTCCTAATTGTACTGCATTATTCTCACAGTAGAGGCCTTTTATATTATACCCTAGTTTACCCATTACCCAGCAGAGTTTACTATCTTTAATAAGCACTCAGTAAATATTTTCTAATTAAACTAAACAAACTTGGAATGTAACAGATGTGGTTTATGGCATGTGCCCTGCCCAAAACTCCTGGAAAAATCCATCCATGTCCTGAATAAACCACTTTCCAGACAGAGGCCTAGTTTGGACGGCACATAATTCTAAGATATCCCAATAACCTATGATATGTAGGAAGACAAGTGTATTCAGTTCTATCCATTGAGAATTTAAACAAAGCAACTCAGAAAAGCGAACTATCAGGAGTGAGCTGCAGATGCCAGATGGGTCATATGAAGAACCAGATTAGGGTTATGCCAAAAGTTAGATACTCATGCAGAGGGGGGTAGTCTGTAGAAAAAGGAATATTAACTAGATATGAAAGACTAAGAGGACACAGAGAAATGCTCTGTCTTAAGTACTGGAAGCTTTTGCAGTTTGCAAAGATTCACTTTTTGTTTTATTTATTTATGTTTTGCCTGATGGAGTAGAGAGTAGATATAACAGTCTTTGTACAATTTGAAGGAAAATTTCCTTATAGGGGACTTTGAGGAGATGATCCTGGATTCTCCTACTGTTTAAGAATCACAGCTAAAATAAATAAGAATAAATGTGATTTTTCCGATTTCATTATTTGATTCACCATAGCAGATAAGGTAGGAGAGTTCCTGCCTTATTGAATAAAAGAGTAGAAAGTTTCTACACAAGGAAAATGCAACATTGTAGCCAAATGTACAGAGAGGTGGGCAACCCAGAGAGAATATTTTTACAATACTTTGTAAAATTTAGATTGATAAATATATCTTGAAACCTCCTTTATCTATATCAAGTAAAATTCTAGAAGTCATTTCAGTCAGTAAAAATGAAAAATAAAGATGAATGCATAGAATTGCACATCTGGCTAAGTTATTGTTACTGGATAACGTCTACTTATGTCTGAACAATCAAGTGATAACCAATGCGTTGAGTAGCTTTTAAAGTCCAGTGTGAATTCTGAACCCTTAAAATAATAAAATCTGTTAACATTTTAAGGAGTTATTGTTTTTTAAAAGAATACATTCATTTGGCTTAACAAAATTGTAACAGCTAACTGCTGGATCATTCTATGAACCAGTTTGATGCCATAATAAGATATTTCTGATCAATTGCATTTAGGTGGTTAATGTGATCTTTAATAAAATTCATGATGACTTGCTTATAAAAAGGGGTATAAAGTTAACACAATTCTAGAAAGAATATCTGATTGTTGAATTTGTTTTAAGGCTGAAATACAGTGTCCAACATTTATCCTGGAGGTAATTTTCAGTTTATTAAACTCACCACTGGCCAGAAGGTGTCAAGAAGAGCCATTTAAAGTGATAAAATTTTCAATTTAATTCTGCAAATATTTATTGAGCAATTACAATGTTCAAGCCACTGCATTAAACTCAGGAAGACAAGATGAAAAAGATAAGATCTTTGCCCTACATTCTATAAAGTAAACATAAGCAACAGTATAAAGTTGTCATCGTTATCTTCAGAATTAGCTACAGACCTCTCTTGAATTGCTACTATAGTTTTCAAGGTGTAAGCCATATTTTTCAAAACTGTAATTATCTTTTGTCTCCCAAAGAAAGTAAATGACAGGAACAGATTCAAATTTAATTTGATTTTTTTTTTTTTTTTCTAAAATGAAACAAGTCTTGTGAGAGCTGTTACAAAAAAGCTAACTCTGGAAGCCAAGGCTTCTCATTTGTGTTTTCATATCCTCCATCTGATCTATTGTCTTCTTCTAAATTGCTAGTTTGAGAAAAGACAGGGCATTGTCTTAACAACTCAGGGAGGTTATAAAGAAGAATGGTTGCTTAGGGGTAAGTGGAAAGGGTCGGCATTATAAATATGACCAATTTTAGAGAGAAAAGTGGGTTCCTGCCATTTTCAATGAAGAAAAAGGTAAAACTGGTAGACAAATAGAAAATCTGTGCAAAGATTAACATTCTTTTGCTTTCTCTTCTCAAAAAGTGCGGTGAGGAGATCAAAATTCTTTAATGCACACAGTGTGTGTATTTCCTCTGTTGAATCTTGGCAAGCTGAAGTTTAGTACAATTGAGGTAAAATGATATTATGGTGTATGTGTGAAGTATAATTTTAAGCATACAAGGCTGGACGGTTATACTCATGGACTCAGCCACAACACAGTGTTGAATTTCACTACGGTCACCAGATGGGCAAGGGGACTACTTTGATGGTGACTGTAGTCACAGTCAGCCACGAGGTAGGTAGCATTTTTTCTAGGATGGGCTGAATATCACTACAGTCACCTTCAAAGTCTTCCCCAGGCCTCCTGGAGACTGTTGTGATGTTCAGCAATGAGTTAGGCAGCACTTTTTCTGGATGAGTTTGTGAACTTAAGTGTTCGACCTCGTATCTTTGGCAAATAAACTTTCCTTGAGTTTTCTATGCTATATCTATTATTTAATACAATCCAATCTTTACACAAATATGAAATATTATCCACAAAACAATAAACAAAAATTGCCAGAAGACGTGGCTCTATCTACCTCACATTTAACAATGCATAGTATATTGTACTAATTTACCTAAGTTGCCTTAATGAAATATCACAGACTGTGTAGCTTAAATAACAAAATATTGTTTCTTATAATTTTGGAGGCCAGAAGTCAGAGATCAAAGTGTTGGCAGGGTTGGTTTTTACTGAGAACTGTTTTTTGTTTCAGCTTCTAGAACTTTGCCTTTTCCTTGGGCTTTCACAAGGTCTTCTTTTTGTGTATCTTAATTTCTTTATATGAGGAGAATAGTCACATTGGGTTAGGCCTAACTCTAATGACATCTACTTCCACAGATAGTCATATTGTGACTTATGAGGGGTGGTCAACACTTCAACATATAAACTTTTTACGGAGATACAGTCAGTAATAATATATAAAATATTCATTCTCTTCTCTGGATGAATATGCTGTTTTACCTTAAAACTTCTTTCTTTATACCTAACACAACAGTTATTTCTATAATTAACACCCTTTCTTTATCTATTGAGGTAGAAATTATATTTTAGCATATGTCAAAATAAAAACATTAATTATATTTCACAAAATATTTACACATTATGCACTGATAACAATTTTCAAGGAAAACAGGATTAAATAAAATTTATATCTAAAGATATGGCTTCACATATGAATTATGATTTATAATTATTCTAGCAGAACAAGCCTGGTTCAGTTTGGGCACATGAAGTAAAAAGTACAGTACAAAAAATTGCACAAAATATCTTTTTTTTTAACGTAAATTGTTAAGTGAACAAATTTAAGTATCTATAAAACCATGTACCTCTGGATGCTGGCAATCACATGGAAGAAAACTTAGTACCCATTTCTAAAATTAATTTCAAGTGAACGGTAACTGAAAGGAAACAAACCATGATGAAATACATTCTCTTAGCCAAAAGCAATTAGTAATGGAGAAAATAATAGAGTTGTAATGATTACAATTAGAGGCGACATGGGATATCTATTACTTTGGCCACTGTTTAATATCAGGAAGGGTGCTGATGGTCTACAAAACCAGATTCAGTTATGAGACTTTTCATAAGTCCTGCACAGAATGACTCCCATGTGAGTGAACTCGCTTCAGAATGTATAGTAATTTCTCTGCCTTTGACCTAGGTTTGTTCTTAGTAGTCCCTTCTGGGAAAATGAAAATAAGATATTACATAATATAAGCTTTTTATTTTATGCCAGGAATAGCAATAATTTTAAATCCCATTTATAAGACTAGCAAAAATATAAAATTTTTAGAAAAAATCATATAAAACATGTACGGGACCTCTACACGTAAAGCTACACAGTTATTAAAGTAACTAAGTGTCTCTACGTTTTATGGACAGGCATGCAATTTTCCTGCATTTGAAGGCAATATAAAAATATGAATTGTATGAAATTAATATAGAACTTTAGTAAAATTATTATCATAGTTCATAAGTGATTTCCTAGAATTGCTAAAAATGATTCATAAGTTCAAAAGGAGAAATACATTTATGAGAATTTCAACTGAATTAAAAAAAATAAAGTAGTTAGAACCAAAATAAAGCTAGTAGAGAGAAATCAATTATCCTTGTAATAGTAGTAAGACAAATAGAATGGAGGAAAGATGGAATATCAGTGGGGAATAATGACTGATTGATTTGAGCATACTTGATAAAGCTCAGAAAATATTAAAGTTATACTCTAAATCCAGTGAAGATATATACACAGCTTGTGCTCAATTCTAAATATAGTTACTAAAATAAAACTGAAAATAGTGAACTTTGTTTAAAAGAATGTAACTGGTTTCAATGAAGGTTTGATTAAGAAAGGAGAAAAATATAAAAACCATAAAATATTACCAACTGCTATTTTCAGCATTTGAAATCAGAATATAAATCATACTGACAATGAAGTACGAATGTGTATATATAATTAAGAGGAAGTAAAAAGTACAGTACAAAAAATGACACAAAATTTCACTTTTTTTTGAGGTTCACATAATATGTGAGACTGTTAAATTAGGGTTTATAATTCAATGCGTATTATAAAGGAATGTGTGGAGGAATTCCTTGGAAAAATTTCCAAAGGCTTTAGTATATATACATCTGCTATTTAAGTACCTTACTGCATCCAGAAATGTAAGATGTTTTAAAAAGTTTACATTATATTAAATATGGGCCTTTGCAAATAAATAGGACTCTTGCCTTGTGTAAAATTATTAATACCAGCAAAACTTTACAATGAAATCTGAATAATATTCACAGCTATTAAAGAGGTTTTTTCCTGTGATATTATTTAGCTATGTCAAGAAATCTGGATAACTATGTCATGTTTGTGAAACTATTTCTAAGGTCGGGAATCTATGTAGTGAGAGAAAGATCCTATATTGGGGTGGGAGGATATCCTTTCAGAAATGTTTCAATGTCTGGTTGGTAGGGTTCATTTATTAAAGTGTGATGATTACTTAGACATTTCTATTGATTTGGATAATAGCAACCAAATATTTAACAACACATAATTTTTAGCAACCCAGAGTAATAAATGCTAATTATATTTTTATTTTTTGTTTTCTTTTTTGTAAAGTGCCAGACTAATAACGGAACATGTAATTAATTAATTAATTATTTATTTATTTATATTTTATTGTTGGGGATTCATCGAGGGTACAAGATGTGTCACATGCCGAGACCCCATCCCCTTCCCTCCTTCTCTTTCTCTCTGCTCTCCCCGTCCCCCACCCCACACCATGTCATTAATTGTCTTCATATCAAAATTTCATACTTAGCATTCATGCCTCTCCATTTTTGTGATGCTTTATTAAGAATAATGTGCTCCACTTCCATCCAGGTTAATACAAATGGTGTAAAGTCTCCATTTTTAAAAATAGCTTAACAGTATTCCATGGTGTACCTACACCACAGCTTTTTAATCCATTCCTGGGTTGCTGGGCATTCAGGCTGTTTCCACATTTTGACGATTG
Source organism: Otolemur garnettii (assembly GCF_000181295.1). Lineage (NCBI taxonomy): Eukaryota > Metazoa > Chordata > Mammalia > Primates > Galagidae > Otolemur > Otolemur garnettii. The sequence goes on along the minus strand of NW_003852430.1, from coordinate 11,475,671 downwards.
TAAATTGAGCTGCGATAAACAGTCTAGTGCAAGTGTCCTTACGATAAAAAGATTTTTTTTCCTTCTGGATAGATGCCCAGTAATGGAACTACAGGATCAAATGGGAGGTCTAGCTTGAGTTCTTTGAGGGTTCTTCATACTTCATTCCAAAAAGGTTGTATTAGTTTGCAGTCCAACCAGCAGTGTCAAAGTGTTCCCTTCTCTCCACATCCACGCTGGCATTTGTAGCTTTGAGATTTTATGACATGGACCATTCTCGCTGGGGGTAGATGATATCATGGGGTGGTTTTAATTTGCATTTCTCTAATAATTAGGGATGATGAGCATTTTTTCATACTTTTGCTAGCCATTTGTCTGTCTTCTTGAGAGAAGTTTCTGTTCATCTCTCTTCCCCATTGAAGTATGGGATTGTTGGCTTTTTTTATGTGGATTACTTGAGTTCTCTATAGATCCTAGTTATTAAGCTTTTGTCTGATTCAAGGTATAAAAATATTCTTTCCCATTGTGTAGTTTGTCTATTTGCATTTGGTGTTGTCTCCTTAGCTGTACAGAAGCTTTTCAAATTAAATCCCATTTGTTTATTTTGGTTGTTATTGCAATTACCAAGGAAGTCTTCTTCATAAAGTTTTTCCCCAGGCCAATATCTTCCAGTGTTTTTCCTATGCTTTCTTTAAGGATTTATCTATCTCAAATCAATTTTTGTGAGTGGAGAGAGGTGCAGGTCCAGTTTCAGTTTTTTGCATGTGGATATCCAATTCTCCCAGCACTGTTTATTGAATAGGGAGTCTTTCTCCCTGTGGATGCTTTTGTTTGGTTTATTGAAGATTAGGTGGTTGTAAGTTGTTAGTTTCATTTCCGGGTTTCTATTCAATTCCAAATGCCTATGTCTCTATTTTTGTCAGTATTTTGCCAGTACCATGTTGTTTTGACCACTATGGCCTTGTTGTACAGCCTGAAATCTGGTATGCTGATGTCCCCGGCTTTCTTTTTATTACTAAGAACTGTCTTAGCTATATGGGGATTTTTCTGGTCCCATATAAAACATAGAATCATTTTTTCCAAATCTTGAAAAAAACAATGTTGGTATTTTAATAGGGATGGTGTTGAATCAGTAGATTGCTTTGGGAAATATAGACATTTTAACTATATTGAGTCTTCCCAGCCATGAGCATGGTATATTCTTCCATTTGTTAATGTTCTCTGCTATTTCCTTTCTTAGGGTTTTATAACTTTTTTATAGAGGCCCTTCACCTCTTTTGTTAGGTATATTCCTAGGTGTTTCATTTTCTTTGAAACTATGGTGAAGGGAGTTGTGTCCTTAATCAGCTCCTCATCTTGGCTGTTATTGGTATATATAAAGGCTACTGACTTGTGGACATTGATTTTATATCCCGAGACATTATTTTATTTTTTGATGACTTCCAGGAGTCTTGTGGTTGAATCTTGGGGTTCTCTATGTATAACATAACATCATCACAAAAAGGGAGAGTTTGACTCTGCTCCCATTTGGATGCCCTTTATTTCCTTGTCTTGCCCAATTGTATTGGCTAGAACTTCCAGCACTCTGTTGAATAGTAATGGCAACAGAGGACAACCCTGTCTGGTTCCAGTTCTAAGAGGAAAAGCTTTCAGTTTTACTCCATTCAGCAAGATATTAATTGTGGGTTTGTCATAGATAGCTTCAATCACTTTAAGAAATGTGCCACATATACCTATACTCTTCAGTGTTCTAATTAGAAAAGGGTGCTGGATTTTATCAAATGTTTTAAATCCACATGTATCTAAAAATAAGATTACAGCCCCTCTTTTCTTCTGGATTCCATTTGCCTGAAAAATTGACTTCCAACTCTTAACTCTGAACTTTAATTTGTCTTTTGAGACTAAGTGTGTTTCCTGCAGACAGCAAATGGATGGCTTGTGTTTTTTAATCTAATCAGCCAATCTATGCCTCTTCAGTGGGGAATTCAAACCATTACCATTTATTGAGATAATTGATAAGTATAGTAGTGTTCTATTCATCTTATTTTGTGAAAGTCCATTGCTTAGTTTTGTCGCATTATTGTGGAAGCTAGGTTCTATCCTTTAAATTCTGAGTTCTTATTTTGTTGGTGGTCCCTTGTGATGGTCAGTGTGTAGAACAGGTTGAAGTATTTCCTGTAGAGCTGGTCTTGTTGTGGCAAATTTCCTCAGTGTTTGCATATCAGTAAAAGATTTGAGTTCTCCATCAATTTTAAACCTTATCTTAGAGGGATATAGAATTCTGGGCCAGAAGTTGTTCTGTTCAAGAGAAGTCTGAGGTCACCCTGATGGATTTGCCCCTATAGGTCAGTTGGTGCTTACTCCTGGCAGCTTGCAAAATCTTTTTTATCTTGACTTTGGACAGGTTCATCACAATGTGTCTTGGAGAAGTTTTATTAGAGTTGAGGCTACCTGGGGTCCTATGTCCCTCTGAAAGGTGTATGCCAGAATCTTTAGTGATATTTGAGAAATTTTCATTTATAATATTCTCTAGTTTGGCTTCCATTGCTCTGGGGCATTCTTCTTCCCCTTCTGGGATACCTATAACTCATATGTTTGAACACTTCATAAAGTCCCATAATTCTGTCAGTGAACGTTCTGCTTTCTCTCTCTTCTTTTCTGCCTCTTTAACTAACTGAGTTATCTCAAGGGCTTGAGATATGTTTCTTGGGAGATTATTTATTGATATTTTTTGCTGCTAGCCCCTGACAGCTGTAGGAGGTCTGCTTGGCTGAAGTGGAGAAGGTCAACATGACGAAGACTCTATACTCAGTTACTGCTGGAGCAACAACTGATGAGGCTTGTGGAGCAAATTGTCAGTAAAAAGTTAAATCACAGCATTTCCACCAGTGTAAAGGCACTTGCGGGGCGTGCCGCCCTGACCCCAGATCCTACCAGGCTTTTCCTGTGTTTTAACAGCATTCTCAATATAGCATTTGCTGGTTCATTCTGATTATTAAGAAGTAAAAGAAACTTTGTTCTCATACATGAAGTACTGGTGGACTCGTTCTAAGCATCAAGATTTAAAAAGAAACAATATAGAGGGGAGTGGGCAAAGGATCTGAGTTACAATGAACTTTTAAAGGGGAACATACAGGGTATGGGGAAAAAACATCAACTGCCTACTAATATATAGTTAATCTAGTCCAAATAAGCCAAAAAGCTATTTTCTAATCCATTCTTTTAACTTCTTTCAAACCGGTTAAACACTTTGTTCTTGGTTGCTATCTTCGCCTTTCAAGATAAGGGGATAGGCTATTGCTATTTGTGTTTTTAAAAACACTTCACCACTTTCTCTTTTAATTCTCCCAACCCGTCCCCAAAGATATTGCTAAGTCAAAAATATTTGGTAGTGAGATCTCTTTTACAAAATAAATTCACAGGAGATATATATATATATATATATATATATATGTCATTCGTACATAGATCATAAATACATTTATGCCATTATAGGATTCAATGTGTTGATTATTTGTACAAATTGGAGTGCTTATATCCTAAAAAGCAACATAGCCTTCACCACTTTTACCCAATTACAGTATTAAGACATTTATGCTCTACACCTGATAGATCCAACTTGTACTTGCAATATGTTCCAGGTATATTTTTTAATAGTTATTTTATTAGTTTTTTTCAAAAATGGAAACATACAGTATCAGTAGGAAATAATTACCTTAACCCATCTAGGTCACACATGCTATATTACTAAATTCAATAAAATTATTTATTATGCTTCAATTATAGTCATTTAAATATCATATTTTGAATTAAATAGACATAAAAGTGATAGACTACTGCAAGCAATACTCTGTAATGTGATCTTATTACAGAAAGGGCAGATGAACACTTGAACTTATACGAATTTTTGTGAAAATAAATTCAAAAGCTATATGATGGTATTTCACAGAGAGCACTGTAAAATGTTCACATATCTCTTTTATACTTTTTTGTTTCTCTATTTCAGGTTAATTTGAGGGTACAAAAAATAGGTTATACATCTTTGCATTTGTTAGATAGAGTCTCACTTATCATTGTGTCCCACACCCCAGAGGTGTGCCCTACACCCTAACATTGTACCCATTAAGGGAGAGTGCACCAATTCTCCTCCCTTCTCCCCTCTGCCCCCTCCATGGTCCCCCATCTCCACACCTTGATTGATTTGAGTTTTTCTCTTAAGTGGGTGTGTATTAGATCATCTGGCTTCATGTTAGAACTGAGTACATTCAATACTTGCTTCTCCATTCTTGTAATGCTTTACTAAGAAGAATGTGTTTCAACTCCATCCAGGTTCATTAAAAAAATGTGAAATCTCCATATTTTTAATGGCTATAATAGTATTATAGTATTTAATGGCTTTAATAGTATTCCACAGAATACATATGCCACAGCTTGTTAATCCATTCCTGGGTTGGTGGGAATTTAGTCTGTTTCTCCATCTTCATGATTGTAAATTAATTGTAAATTAAGCTGCAATAAACAATCTAGTGCAAATGTACTTACAATAAGCTAGTTTTTTTCTTCTGGGTAGAACCCTAGTAATGGGATTGTAGGGTCAAATGGGAGATCTAATTTGAGAACTTTGAGGATTCTCCTTTATTCTATCCAAAGAGGTTGCAGTCTCACCAACAGTGTAAAAGTGTACCTCTCTCCACACCCACACTAGCATCTGCTGCTTTAAGACTTTGTGATATGAATTCTTCTCACAGAGGTTAGGTGATTTCTCAGGGTGGCTTTGATTTGCATTTCTCTGATGATCAGGGATTGATGAGCGTTTTTTCAAACATTTATTAGCCACTTGTCTCTTCCTCTGAAAAGGTTCTGTTCATGTTACTTGCCCAGAGCTAAATGGAATTATTTACTCTTTTTTGTTGTTTGAGTTCTCTGAAGATTCTAGTTATCAACCCTTTGTCAGATTCATTACATATAAAAACATTTTCCCATTCTGAACATTGTCTATGTACTTTAACTGTTGTGTTCTTAGCTGTGCAGAAGCTTTGCAGCTTAATTCAGTCCCATTATTTATTTTTGTTGTAATTGCTGCTGAAGTCTTTTTCATAAAAGTTTTACCACATCTGACATCATCAATAGTTATCCCACACTTCCTTCTAAGATTTTTATCATATTGTGTCTTAGATTTAAATTTTTAATCTATCTTGTGTCAGTTTTTGTAAGTGGTGAAAGATCTGGGTCAAGTTTCAGTCTTTTACATGTGGTTGTCCAGTTCTCCCAACGCCATATGTTTAAGACGGATTATTTTCCCCACTGTATGCTTTTGTTCGGATTATCAAATATTAGACAGAGATAAGAGACTGGTTTCATCTCTTGGTTTTCTGTACTGTATCAAATGCATAAATCTCTATTTAATGCTATGCTGTTGGCTTGTAATATAACCTGAAGTCTGGTAGAGTAATATCTCTGGCTTTGTTTTTATTGCTAAGAGTTGCCTTGGCTATACAAATGTTTATCTGGTTCCATACAAAAGGAAGTACTTTTTTTTAGATCTTCAAAGTATGATGTTGATATTTTCATGGGGATCGCGCTGAATCTGTACATGCTTTGGGCACTATAGACATTTTAACAACATTTATTCTTCCTAGCCAAGGGCATCGTATGTTCCTCTATTTGTTAATGTCTTCTGCTATTTGTTTTCTTAGGGTTTCATAATTATCTTTGTTGAGATCCTTCACCTTTTTGTTAAGTTTATTCTGAAGTATTTCATTTTCTTTGAAGCTAATGTAAAGAGAATTGTGTTGATTTGCTTCTCAACTTAGTTGTTCTTGGCATATTCAAAGGCTACAGATTGGTGGACATTGATTACATACCCTGAGATGTTACTGTATTTCTTGATCTCTTCCAAGAGGTTTGTGATTGAATCTCTGGGTCTTTCTAAGATCATATTGTCAGCAAAGAGTGAGAGTTCGACCTCTTCTTCCCCCATTTGGATGCCCTTTATATCCTCTTGCCTGATTGCATTTGCCAGAAAAAAATCCTTGTCTGGTTCCAGCTCTAGGTGGAAAATCTTTCAGTTTTACTCCATTCAGTATTTAGCTGTGTTAGTTATTAGCTTTGTATAGAACAAGGTTAAGAATATATATCTGAAATGATTTTAATTTTAATACTAGAATATTGTAATAACATAATAAATGTTATTTCATACTTCTGTTCCATTCTGGCTCATCAATGTGCCTATTTACCCAAATCTCTGTACAGTAATAAAACTGAATAATTATTCACTTATTCTGGACCCGAAGTAAGTGAACAGTGACTCACAGGGTAAGTCTAGTAGGCTGTTTCCTTTTGTCTGGTGTAAAATCTGATTGTTTTTCATATTTGGAGAATTGTGAAATGAAAAACAAAAACAAAATGTACAAAGAAGTATATACAACAGAAATATATGAACTAAAAATATTAAAATATTTAGTTTCTGACTCTTTACATAAAAATCATCTACCAAATTTTTCTAAAATAAATAATTATGTTGGTATTATTCACCACATCAGAAGCTCGATTATTTTCTAAAGTTTATGAAAATTGAATTTATTTATATACTGATAGCATGATCATTTTCACACAATTAATATAAATGTTATAAAAATCTTCAGGCTCTTTCATTAGTCCCAACTCTGCTGCAATATACAAATAATAAATATTTGTTGTCCAACCCACTATGGTGCCAGTTTGTAACTGAGTGAACTATTCTGGCTTAGGCTATATTTTCCTCCTCTGTAGTATAAGAATGACACCAATAAGCTCTATGTGGTGTTCTGAAGTTTGTTGAAATAATATTTGAAAATGAGTTAATACAGTGACTCACACACAAGAAGTGTATAAACGGTGCCAGCTATGAGTTTCTTATTTTCTACTGATTCATTTTATACACAATGTTCCAAAAGTTGACCATAAAGTCACCATGAATAGGGCAAAGATGAAATTATAGCTAATATGCAAAAGAAATATAAATAAAGGTAAATTCATTTTGCACTTCTGTTTACATTTATTTTGTGAATAAAGGTACGTTTAGCTACAATTTCTCATTTTCTCTATGTATAGAGACTTCAGAGGTGAATTTCAAGACACTCTTTGTATTTATTTAGAGAAGTATAAAACAATGAAAAATCGAGCTCAAAAATCCAAGCTGATTGTGAAGTATGCAAAAAAAGATTTATTTGCTGTTGGTTCATTGCATATTTAGCTATTTCTACTAAAACATAGTCACATCTTTCTTATATTGCAAAAAATAACGAAGTGTCAAATGCAAATATAATTACATGTATTATATAAAATTGAAAAGTTGATTAAATGACTCATAATCAGTACATGATTTATATGGGTAAAATTGGAAAGTTTTGAAAAACTGTTCTGGTCAATAAATTCACACATATGAGGGATGAGAACGTACCTGTACTTTTAGCCAATATTGGTATGCAGGAAAACTCTTTCTTCGGGCTTCAGTCACTGTCAAACTGTGTATGGAAAAATAATTAATGACGATAATTGCTCACAAGTGTTAAATGATTACATATCAGTCCTGTGCTGTACAGAATATTTTTCATGCATTATTACACCTAATCTTCAAAAATCCTTTGAATTAAGCTATTATTGTCCTAATTTCAAAGATGAGAGAATTGAAGTTTAACAAGCACAAGCGGTTTGCCCTACATCTCACACCTATTACCTGATGAGTCAGAATTCAAACAAAAGCAAGTCAGACTAAAATTTGTGCTCTTCACCACTGTGGCAAACCAATGCTGAATTCAGAGCAGTACACACAAAGTAAATTTTAAGTTGCTTGTTTAAATACATATCATCACTAATTTTAGATAGTCAACTAATTTTAATAGTTGGCCATAAGATTATGGGTAAACTTAGGGGAGACTAGGAAAAAGATTCACAGCATTTGAAATAATCTCAGGCAGACTGAGAAAAACTAGGTAGTTTAGAAAACACCGCATAAAACGATAGTTGGAAAACAGATTTTTTTTATTGTTGTTATTTGTTTCTTTTAAAAAGATGGACAGTAGTATACTATTTTAGACATAAAGAAACATGACAAAGCAAATATGTATTTTTAATTCCTATTTTATACAGACAAGTTGGACTTTCAAACACCCACATTAACCTACTGTACCTCTTCAGATCACTTCTGGAATTTTTTTTTTTTTTTTTTTTTGGCCTGGGCTGGGTTTGAACCCGCCACCTCTGGTATATGAGGCCAGCACCCTACTCCTTTGAGCCACAGGTGCCGCCCACCTCTGGAAATTTTTATGGAAAATAAATGCTGCTCATGTCTCAAATGAAAAATTTGTTTTATTTTCAGAATTTTACCCAGTAAAAGTAACTGTAACAGATTTTCAACCATGAACAGCTACAGTGACTCTTTTTTTATTAAAGGCACTAGTAGGATGTTCAAAGTAATGGCCTTATTTCTGAGTTGAACAGCAAATATTTAAAACATTAGTCTGCATGTTGATTTTCTTATTTGTAGAGAATCAGGTCAAAATGGTGAAACTTAAGTGGAATATTAGTAGGCTTTAGAATGGGTAGAGTATCCTCTACTCTCCAGATTATGCCAGGGATTTAGCCCATCTCATTTTGAGGTGCTAAGAAATAATATACTAGTTTAGGGAGTTCTCCAGTCCTGAGGCAATCCAAGCTGATTGTGAAGTATGCAAAAAAAGATTTATTTGCTCTTGCTTCATTGCATATTTAGCTATTTCTACTAAAAATATGAGAAATAATCCCACAAACCATTTTAGTAAGAAATTAGTTCTGTACAAAGGGAGATAAAGGGCTTTCAGGAAGTCTCACATTATTTAAAAACCAAGAAAAACAGTGGCAAAAATTATCAATATTCTTCTTCCCACTGCCAGGCTATATTCTTTTACCATCCTTGCAACAGTGGGAAAATACACTTTCATTTCGGGGGAGGGAGGGAGGAGAGGTGGAGGGATGGGGATTCGGGGGTTCACTTCTGTGGTTCACCTTGCAAGGGTACAAGTGAATCTTTCTATGAGTAGAATATGAATGTTTTGACATAATAACTAAGAAAGTTACATGAAGGCTATGTTAACCAGTTTGATGGAAGTGTCTTGGATTGTGTATGAAAACACCACACTGTACCCCCAAAGTGCATCAATGTACACAGTTACCATTCAATAAAAAAAAAAAATACACTTTCATTTCCTAATTAAAGACAATCATATATTTTATGAAGTACTTAATGTAACAGTGGTTTTTAAGAATAGCATTAATATAATAACAACTATAGTCTTTGTTGGTCCCATTTTAAAAGCATAGCAGAAACAAATAAAGAGTAAAGATATTTAATCCATGTGCTATAGGCATAAAAATTTAGAGTAACATACTTTAGAATGAGGTGGTAGTTCACTGTAGTTTAAATCAAAGGAAGTGCACAAATGTAGAGGTTGCCCCACAGATAACTGCCATGATAAAGTTACATATTAGTCTTAAAGTTGTGACTGGCTATCTAAACTAATTTTCTTCTATTGAAATTTTAGTCGTTTATTAGGATTTGGAATAACCAACCCCCATGATGAAAAGCTATTATTCTGTAACTTATTCTTGTTTTGTACCAATTTAAAGTAGAGCTTTCTTATTATTTCAAAGTATTACAGGGCTACAAATATTTTTGGTTACATGAGTCACTTTTATAATGCTTGAGTCATGGTCATAAGTGTGTCTATCCCCCAGATAGTGTCAGTTGTGACTGTTAGGCAGGTTTTTACCCCTCCCTTTCCTTCCATTCCCCCATTTGATTACTGGTAAGTTTTATTTCCCTCTTAGCATATGTGTGCTCTTCAGCTAGTTCCAGTTTACTAGTGAGTACAAGTGGTATTTATTTTTTCATTCTTTAGATTCTTACTTAAGATAATGGCCCAGTCCATCCATATTTTTACAATAGTCATGAAGTCATCCTTCTTCATGACTATGTAGTATTCTATGGTATACATAAATCACACTTTGTTAATCCACTCATGAGTTGATGGGAACTTGGGTTGAACATGCAGAAGAATAAAGCAGGATCAGTAGCTCTTACCATTCACAAAAATTTAAAATGGGGAAGTGACTCACATGGAAGGCATGAAAGAGTAAGCATTTCACAAGAAAATGCTGGAAGAAAACCTTACCGATATCAGCCTAGGCAAAGAATTTATAGAGCTAGATTAACATGATATTTTCAGTAATATCAAATTTAAAGAGATATAATATTATTCCATCAGGTGCTGAATTTATTTAAATAATGAAATTAAATTTAAAATGTTCTCTCAGTGAGAAGCCAAGCTCATAGAATTATCTAAACCTAATTACAGTAGTTTTACCACTTTTCTATTCATCAGTAGAACTCAAGAAAGGAAGGTTAAAGTTTCTATAAAACTCACATTTAGGGTGGTGCCTGAGGCTCAAAGGAGTATGGCGCCTGGCCCCATATGTCAGAGGTGGCAGGTTCAAACCCAGCGCAAGCGAAAACCAACAACAACAAAAAAAACTCACACTTATTTTTCTCTTACTGTATCATTCTTTTTATAATTGGAAGTGTTAAATTGTTATGTATGTTAGTTGAGATTTTACTTTAATAACTTTCTTGATATATATTTTCTACTGTAGAGTATTATATATATCTTAAGAAATATCCATATACCTTTGGTTCACTAATATTTTCAGATAAGAAATACTGGTGAAAATAATCTCTGTTCAATAAATGGTGCTGTGTAAACTGGATAGCCACATGTAAAAGACTGAAACAAGATCCTCATCTTTCGCAACTTAGACTTAAACCAAAGGCAGAAAATTATAAGAATTCTAGAAGAAAAGGTTGGGAAAACTTTAATAAGTATCAGTGTGGGTAAATAATTCATGAACAAGACCCCCAAAGCATTCATGGCAGCAATAAAAATAAGTAAGCGGCACCTGATCAAATTTACAACCTTCTGCATAGTCAGAGGCACGATAAAAGAGCAAACGGGCAACACGCAGAATGGAAGGAAATTTTCACATGCTCTCCACCTGATAAAGGATAACTAGAATCTACAAAGAACTCAAGCAAATTAGCATGAAACAACCATACAATAGCATGAAAAAGTGGGAGCTTGACTCTGTGCCTGAAGCACAGTGGCTAAAGCGGCAGCCACATACATAGGGTGACCAGACATCCCGATTTTGGAGGGACAGTCCTGCTTTTCAACAAATTGTCCCGCATCCCAGTGGGGTTTTAAAAAAGTCCTGATTTTTGGAAAGAATGCAGGAACGGGCTGGAGAACAAGAAGGGAATATATGGTTTTCGGCTGCCATATGGCTATTTCACCAGAATATGAGTTTTATATTATTTTTGTTAATTTTATAATGTTAAACTGTAATAAATAATTGCTGAGAAGCGATTATCTAGAACTGCTTATCAAAGTTTGCATTGTTGTCAGGGCCTGCCTGCCCCCATTCCCTGTCCCCCAGCCATGTTGTCCTACCTTACAGATGTTAAAATCTGGTCACCCTACACATACACCAAGTCTCATGGGTTGGAAAACAACCCAGTCTGGCAAACAACAATGACAACTGCAACCAAAAATAGTTGGGCATTGTGGTGGGCGCCTAAAGTCCCAGCTTTGGGAGGCTGAGGCAAGAGAATAACTTATGCCCAAAAGTTTGATGTTCCTGTGAGCTGTGACAACGCTACAGCACTCTACCCAGTGTGACATAGTGAGAATCTGTCTAAAAAAAAAACAGTGGGAGCTTTTCATGTTTCCAGAAATTTATTCATTTTCTCTAAGTTTTCTAATCTGTGAGTCCAGTACAGATTTTTATAGTGTCCATAGATGTTCCTTTGTATTTCTGTGGTATCAATTATAATGTTTCCATTGTCACTTCTGATTAAGCTTATTTGAGTCCTTTCACTTCTATTTCTGATTAATCTGGCTAGTGGTCTCTCAATTCTGTTGATATTTTTAAAGAGGTAACTTACTGTTTCCTTGATCCTTCATCTTATTTTTCTTTCCCCTTTTTCTTGTAGTTCTTCTACCTTTGTTATTTCTTTTCCTCCGCTATCTTTGGGTTTGGATGGCTCTTCTTTTCTAGTTCCATGAGATGTGACTTTTCTAAGTTAATTTGTTATCTTTCTGCCTCTTTGGTGTTGGCATTTGAGGCTCTGATCTTTCCCCTTAAGACTGCTTTTACCGATTCCCATAGATTTTGGTAACTTGTGTCTCTTTGTTGTTTAGTTCTGGAAATCTCTTGCTTTCTATCTTAATTTAATCAGTAGCCCAAAGATCATTCAGTGTCTAGTTGTTTAATTACCATGACTTTGTGTAGACTTGACTGCCTCCCTTGACATTGATTTTTAGTTTTATTCCACTGGGACCTGGGTGATTGTTCATTCTTGTTTATTCCCTTTTCTGTACCTTGGGATGACTGGGTTATTTTGTGAGTTTTGTCTTCAAGTTTTCACATTCTTTCTTCTGCTTAATTTAGCCTGTTGTTGAAGCTTTTGGATGTATTTTGAAATAGCTTAAATGACTCTTTCTCTTTTTTTAATGTTTTTTGCTACATAATGTTTTAAAAAGCTTGTTTGTTCTAATTTTTATGCACTTCAGATTGATCAAAATAAATGTTGAAATAAGCAGAGAAGTGGTCCAGGAAATAAATCTTCTTCCCTCAGATTCATCATACCAGGTGTAGGTTATTTTAGTATACACATACCAAATAAATATATTTCATCATACTTGATCTGAATAATTTTTTTTGGACTAATTCATGATGGAATTGATTTCTCATGCTGTGACCTACATCAGTGGTTCAGTCAGATAAATCAATGGATCAGTGAAGTTTTAACATAATATTTGAAATATTTGAGTAGTCACAAGCAATTACTTGCTCTGCTGTCCTAACTTCTCTGACACAGGAAGGTACTCAAAGTGTCAGTTTCAGTGTGCAAAGGAATACCAGTTACATATCTCTTTTCTGTGTAACTTTTTGAATTTTAAAGATTATAGTAACAGATTAAGTCAAATAAATATATTTAATCCAATTTATTATATATGATATATGTCTTTAACGTTATAAAATTTGAAATCTAATGAACCAACCAACTTTTTTTAAAACACAGATAAACTATTTACTGGGTTACTCTATTCCTATGTGACCTGTTTCAGTTAATAAATATTAGCTGATGAGCAAGTTATTTTAAAAAAATTGGAAAATGGCAACACATAATTGGATTATTGATCTAATCATATTTTTCAAAATAATTAATTGGTATATATAGAAATAATGTAAACAATATTTAATTTTCTTCTTTTAGTAAAATAGAGGAAAATATATCTTTTAATAGTATTTGTAATAATATTTTCCTCACATAAACATGCAATGGTTTAATGGCATTTTTCTTCTATTCATAGAGCTTTTATCTTGAAATCTAACATGAAAATTTACTACACAAATCTGTTTTATTTTAATATTATTTTAGGAATAGAGAATTATTCCTTGATGAGCATGCTTAATTTTATAGGTCGCCTTATTTCTATTAGGAATTTTCCAGTGAGAGAAAATGCTGTCTTTATTCATATGCTTCATTACTTTTTTAAATGAAATCTTCTTAAGCAGTATTTTTCAGCACATTAAGAAGAAACCTCTTAGTATTGGGGATTAACTAAGAGAAGGAATTCTACTCCTTAAGTTAAGATTTAAATCAACATGAATAGAGCTGGAGGTAATGATAACCAAATAGATCTGCATATTTTAAAAGAACTATTTCAACTTGTGCTTACAATCATATAATTTATTCATGCTCTATCAGCCATGTGATGACAATGGAACTTCTATAAGCATCAAATCTCATTAAATGAAGCAGGCAGAGGAAGAAACCTCAAAACAGACACACACTAAAGCTGAATTTTAAATTAGTTGAATGGAGCATTTAGATCATATTTCATAATTTTACTGAAGCATGTATGATTTGAAGAAACAATGTTAATATAGATGTGTAAACCTTCATGTTTATAATTCTCTGTGCTATTACTTCATAAAAAAAATCCTTGATTGCAGTTATTCTAGGATCATAGAAAAAATAAGGGCTTTTTAAATGGAAAAGAAGAAAAGAAAAGTAGAATGTATATTATGCACACACAATGTGTTGTATATACAGGGTGGCCATAGTTCCTGTGCAATTGAAAATAGTTATGAGACATCAGGCCAAAAGGAAAAAGACCCAGTGCAGCTTGACACTATTTTTGATCATAGCTTAACACTCTGGTCAACAAAGTGAGGACGCTGAAAAATAAAACAAGACAAAAGCAGATTGGGCCACGAAGTCAAAGACAGAGAAGTGAGCAGTGTGGGTGGATGCTGATGTGTTAGCGCTCTCTCTCTTCTCACTTTCCTATCGTAATGTCCCAAGTCACCGTCCGGGGGGAGCGAGGTAGTCGGTGGGGGTATGCCTAAATCTCAAATAAAAAACTCTTTCTCTGCAAAGATGTCAGAAAAGGGATATCTTCAATCCAAAAAGTGAGAAGGGGAATGCTCTTTTTTTTCTCTTTTGTCTCCCAGGGAGACCCTAGTTACAGAGATGCAGATAAAATAACCATTTTCTCTATTTTTCTGAGACACTGTATTTCTGTTTAGTGAAGGATTATATCTAGAAACCAATATTTGAAATCTAGGTTTTCATATTACTATGTGTATGCACAAGGACACATACACACATACACACACGCACATGAAGGTATATGGGTATCTAGGCGTCCATCTACCCACCTCTGAGTTACCTTTCTTAGTTCCAATTTGATGTCACAAGGTTCTAACATCTCTCATTTTTCTTCAATGTATACAATTTAATTATGTTATTTTTAATGTACCTGATTATTTAATCAAGCTTCTCTTTATTTAACCAAACTCCTGACCACAGTAGTCCAAATTGGACACATACATGTGAGGTACCTCAAAACTGGGTCCTATTATCAACTTAAGTAAGAAAGGTTTTTTTTGTTTGTTTGTTTGTTTGTTTTTAATGAAATAAAAGAGACAGGGGTAAGTGGGAAGATGAGGTGGAAGATAGTAGGGTTATAGAAAGAGGAAAGTGGGGAAATGAGAAAAGATATAGACAGGAGAAAAGGCAAATTAAAAGTTTTGGCCATAAGCACACTGTTTATTCCTACTGAGCGACCTTGCCCAAAGTTTGACCCTAGGATATAATTGTCTTCAACTCAGTATTAACTCCGGAAATAGCTGCTTCAGAATATTTTAAAAGTATATTTTCATTCGTCTAGATAGCAAATTTTGGGTAGAAATATTATTAAAATAGAACACACTTCAAGAAAACTATTGTTTAATGTTGCTAATTTTTCAGTGAATTGGGCGGTTAGATGTTTTTCAATGATTGGGCAAGTAAGAGAGTGCATAATAGCTCTCTTCTGATATGACTGATCAAGAAAGTTTATTTATTTTTCAGTTTTGAAGACAAGGAAGTTGAAGATCAAGGCACTGGCAAACTTATGTCTGCTTAGGGCTCCTTTTCCAGTTCCTGGAGGGAGTATCTTACTGTCTTCATGTGGCGAAAGGGACTAGCTTGTTCTCTGCAGTCTCTTGTATAAGTTCACTAATTCCATCAGGATGGAGTTCTCATGAAGTGGTCATGTCCCAAAGGCCCCACCTGCTAATACCGTCATTTTTAGCGAGAGAATTTTGGCAGAGGTGCAAACGCGCAGACCGTAGTAACTCCTAAGAAAAGAAACAAGAAAGGAACAAAGAGGAAGCTTACAAGAAATATTCTCCCATTTATAACATACAGTTTGATGATTTTTAAAATTATTATAATCAATATTTAGAACAGGTTTTTCACTCTAAAATATTTTCATATTGACTTACACAGTCGATCTCCACCAACTAATAACCACACAATTGCTAATTTGGTTTCTGTCCTAATAGATTAACCATTTCCAGAATATCATATGTATGGAAATATATGTGATATGATATTTTGTGTGGTTTCTTTTAAACGTTGAATATGTATACTTTACTATGGTTTTATCCATTTATAGCTGAGGCCCATATGTTTTGCTTTTTGTAAATTTTATGAATAATACTTCTTTGAATATCCATATTTATGTTTTTTGGTGGATCTCTGCTTTTATTTATCCTGAATAAATATCTCTGAATTCTCTGGTTATATTATAAATGCCTTTTTAAAAAAATCTTAAGTAGCTGTACCATTTCTCATTTCTACCAGGAATGCATCTCCCCTAGAGGATGCATTTCAAGAGCCAGCATTCAGTGAGGTCCAGGTAGAAGTATAAACGCTTCTATAATTTAGCCTGGTATTCCCATTCCCCAGTACATCACTTCTACCACACCTGTTGCTTATGTAAGTTATCATGATGGGATACATTAAAATTAAATTCTATTACAAATAAGGAAAAAGGATAAGTAAGCTCAAATAATGCAGAGGAAAGACCTGCATAAATAGCATTTGGAAAAAACACATAGAAAAAAAAATGTGACATGGGTAAGTTAAACCTTAACATATCAATGACTGTATTAAATATGAATGGACTGAATGTATCAATTAATAGATATTTGTAGAATATATTAGGAAAATATGACCCAACTTTATGATGTAATTAAGAAGCATTTTCAAATATAATGAGTAAGAAGTATGAAAATAAAAAGAATGAAAAAAAGATTGTCATGCAAACATTAAAGAAAGAATGTTGGAGTGGTTATATTATAGCATATCTGATGGATTTCACAGCAGTTCAGTACATTGTCTGGAATGGCAGGGTCAGAAACCTGCACATGTGATAAATTGCAGAGAATTAAATATGCCCCCCCCCACATCATTGAGTATTTGTAAAACTGGTGACATCTGAATACATTTGGTGGATTGTATCAATGTGAATTTCCTATTTGCAATATTACTGTACTCTGGTTATGCAAAATAGAAGTATTTAGAGAAATTGTGTGAACACCATTTGAGATCTCTGTGTTTTATTCTTTACCACTGCATGTGAATTACAGTAATTTTAAGTAAAATTTAAAAGAATGAAGAAATAAATCTGCTCTTTAACAAAAAGAGAGTATTCATGACAACGTATCAAGATAAAGACCATTAAGTTGTAGTGTCAAGTGAAAAAAATCAAAATGTAGAATAATGTTTATAGGTACCATCACTTGTGTACAAAAGGAAGAAAGGTAATTTGTACTACTTTTTGATGGTGTAAGTATTAAAGACAAACTTAAAATGGTGCACAAAATATGCCCAGCATTGGTACATGTTGAGATGTGGGAAGCTGGGGTCAAAGTATACCAGTTTTTGATATCTAAATTATGTGAACATTTCTCTATTATAAAGGTAAGTACATTATATAAAAAGCAAATGTATTAAATTTACTGAAGCCCTGGAGAAGCTCACTCTTTTTTTCTCAACATAGACATGGACCCCATAGAATAGCTATCAAACATTGATATAATCATTGTTAACCATGTAGATATACCCCATTAAAATGTGGCACAAGACAAGCAGGCAAAATATCATTAATTTCTACTTAACATTTTATTCAGCGTCTTACAAATGGTCATACATTGAGTTATAAAAACACAGAAAAAAGTAAAAAATCTAAACAAAAATTGTTGGGCAATTTTATCATTGTCCCCTTGGCAAATCGAGGTGGATTTAGAGATCCTAAATGTCTAATCCTAATCCTTAAAAACCCAAATGTTCAGCAGTATCAGGATAAAAGATGAACACTAAAAAACTATAACATTTCCCTATAAATAAATTAAATAAAGTCAAAAGACAAATTGATTGAAGTACAAACAAACTATATTATATACAGTTGATACACATTAGTTAGGGTAAGATCTCGGAGGTCTCTCACTGCTGACAAAGCGGCTTATACCATAAGTAATAAGGAGTACTGTAAAGTCATTTATCAGTGAACCAGCCTGTTTAGAACTCTACAAAAAGATTAATCTAGAGCCTATATAAACATAGATTGCAAAGATAAGATAGGGTAGACTGTAGCCTTGCTTATTATGCTACTTTCATATTCTAGATTAGAAATATTAAGGGCCTACAGGGAAATAATTAATGACAATTAGAAATGAGGAGTAGAACATAAATAAATATGAGAAATAACATGGAGATAGAATTTTAACAACTTAACAACTTATTGGTTATGTGATTCAGAATTCAAAGGCTCTCCCTGGGTGACTCAGAATGCAATTAACTAAATTAAAGAATGATAGAGATATAAGCTGTAATAAAGGCCAAGAGAATAGACAGCCCTTGGAGAAGAGGAGAATGGGGTTGGGAAGGTGTCATGGTGGATCATAAGCAATTAAATAAGATTTGTGCGTGTGTTTATATGTATGTGAGTCAGTGTAGATAATCAGCAATTGAAGAGAAACTCCTAAATCCAGTTGAAGTTTTAGTTATTAAGCCATTAGGCTTCCTTCCCTAAGGGGAAAACAGAAACCAGTCCTTTGGAAAGGCTTGCTCCACCACTGATTTTAAACAACCACTCATGTTTGCTCCTTTGCCTTGCATTTTCAACACAACAGTTGACCAGTATACTTTCCTAAGACACCACTCACCATGACCATGGTATAGTTCTGGACAGTTGCAGTCCACACAGGGTTTTCTTGTCTTTGGCTTCACCTTTTGACATCAGAAGCCTGAACACTCTTTACCCTTGAAGAATCATGCTAACCATGATGTTTTTTAAACATGGGACCCATGAAGAGGCATGAAGCTCAATTATATATAAGGCAGGTTTTCCATTTATAAATATTCATGCCGGCTCTTATAGATTATTCAATATGTACATTCCTCCCTGGAAGATCTTGTTCTGGGCTGAAGTCATGCTTCCCAGCCTGCAGGATGGCCACCTCCAGACTACAACACTTTATGAAAAATAAAGATCTCCTTTCCAAATCCATATACTTCGTCATTCTTCAGTGGACAGTGGAATCACTGTGTTTTTAAGAAGTTAAATATTTGATTGAATATTTATAAGGGAGAAATTATTCATAAAGAGACTTTACATAAAAAAATCAAATTTAACCTAAGAAACTTAACTAACTTGTAAACACTGAGTTTATTATGAGGAGTGTACTGACATGGTCCCACAGAATACTTCCAGTTGGGATTCAAAATTATTAAATTTTGGATTCAGAAAGATTCTGAAGTGCCAGATTAGTTTAACAAACAGATTCACAATCTCTCCTGATTATATATTCTCTGAGAGGTAATAGAATGTACTTCCTCTACCAAGACTTTAATTAAGGAAGATATTTGCAAGAAAAGCATAGATTACTAAAAATGCAGCATGAATGATGTAAGCAGTTCCAAGTGAAATTGACACTCTGATTTTAGTGTGTCTGGCTAGAGTCCAGATATCAGAGTCCAGGTGAAAGAAATATAGCAAATGTTTAAAAAGCAGCAAACTTTATATGAGTGTGGTGGTAGATACAAGGTCAGGCACAGCAATCTAATCATCAAGAATGGCCTGACTATAAAAATGTCTGAGAAAATCTAATTAATCAGAGGTCCACAGGAAAGAAATTCTCAGGCCACTCTTAAAGAATTATTTGATTTCTATATCAAAGCAATAACTATACTAATTATATTATTATTGTTACTGCTATTATTATATTTTGTTATGTAATATAATATAGTTAACAAAGGTCTAACTTGATACACTACAGAGTCGCATGATTTCCCTAAATCATATATCTGAGGCATGGCAAATTTCCACGCCTTGAAATGAAGAAAAACTAAGTTCTGAAAAAAACCCTTATGCTCATATCGTGATGCTACTTCCCCCAAAGAACCAGTGAGCTTGCATTTATTTATCTGTACAATTAAACTTTGGGTAAAGGGAAAAATACAGAATTGTTGAGAATCATTAGATCCTGTGTCTAATCCTGCTCTAATCCTTGGAGAACCACAGCAATACTGTGGTCTGCTGGCCTAAGGGGGGCTATGAGTGCTGAACAGGAGACACAGGGAAATTCAATTGTTTTTGGTGGTCATTTATCCAGATCCTAATTTCAGAGCTAAAATTGATAATGCTCTAAGTCTGGAAAAAATTTAACATGGCTTATAATCTGCAGATTCGACATATTTATAGGAAGACTCAAATGGTAGTTATTGATACTCCCTTCTTTTAAAAATAGTTAAAGGTATATCTCATTCCTAGAAGAAGTGCCCAGGTATACAATCATCAATGGCTTGAAAGATTGATTTAAATCAAGCTTCTTTTCAAGAGATCCTATAATATATTTCATAGAAAAGTCTTGCAATTTGAGAAAATTATATGTATTTATCATAAGCTTAATCAAATTCTGACCCTTACTGGAGCACGTGGCAGAAAAACTGACAAATTTTATCAAATTGCTTCACTCACCTCCTGAGCACAGAGGAAGATGGCTTTGCTCTATCTATGCTGCATCCAGGTGGCATTATGAGGCTGAGCTCCAGAAAATCGGGAGTAGAAATGCACTGCAATGTATTTACTCCTTAGTGTACAATACACATTGCAATCTTTTACACCCTGTCCTCAGCTTGCATGGCTGAAAGTGACACACTTTAAATGGTGGTGCCAAGTGAAGGAAAAACTCCAGATCTTCAAATATGTCAATCTTTGAAATTTAGTCAGGCAAGAATTCCACCTCCCAGGGTGATATACCTCAGATTATACATAAGCAACAAGTAAATCTTTATCATATAAAGTCATCAGCATATGGAGCTGTTTGTTATATTAGACTCACCCCACACAGGTAGTGCTATTTCTTAGCTTCTTACTATAGTTTCTCAATGCTTTTCCTGAGTGCTATTAATTTTTCATTCAACACTGAAAAAAACATATGCCAGAAGTTTATAGCATCAGGGACATTTCCAACTTGCCTCAAAGGTATATCTGATTTGTTATGTACAATATAGGCTCTGAGGAATTTGGCAGTCTTACAGTTCTAAAGGGTCATTACCCATGCCCACTGTGTCCACTGTATTGATAATATTATGCCTAGAGTTTCTGTAGATTGGGAAATAATAGTTCCAAATCTTGGTAAGACACAAAGCTTCCAGAAGGTGGAGAATCAATTTCACAAATATGCATGCCATGTGAGCACAAGCATACACCCTCACACATTCTGAGACCTGCCACTTAAGTGGAGCTGATTATAATGTAATCACGTGGAACATCAAGAAAGTGCCTCTGTACAGAAGGAAGAATTTTCTATAACTTTAAGCCTAAATTATTATATGTGGCATTTTTGATAGGTTTTCTTAGCTATTATAGAACACATGTAGATATTTTGGCTCCCTAGTGTTATCTAATATACCAATAAAATAAGCCATAAACTAGCTTTTGGTGTAGCCCAACACAAGGTAGATATTCTCCGAAAGTGGCTTCTATGAATTAACCCTTTAGTACTTCCTAAAAAATAATAACTTCACAATATTTTAAATTTGTTTGTCATACCCCCACTTTTGTGATTGTTTTGTCGTGTATCTATATCTGCATATATTTTGTATGTCAAATAAAAGTAGTATCGGTAACATATATACAGTCAATATTGACTTGAATTCACTTTTCATTTTTATTTTTTGGTGATTTCTTCTGGTATTATTTTCCTTCTTTATGAAAACAAGTATCCTTTAGTGAATGCTTTTGAGCAATTTTTCCAGAGATAAATTGTTTAGTTTTTATGTGTCTGAAAGTATCTACTTTTACCTGTGAATTATACATACAAATGAAAGGTCATGCAAATCTGGATTTTATTTTTAACAAATTTTATTGTTTAAAGTTCATGTTATTCACAAGAAAAGGACTGTTACTTCTTAAAATATTATGGAAATAATTTTCATTCTAGCTTCTTCTAATGCATCAAAAATCAATTCTAAAATTTTATTTCACATGGCTTATTACGTGAATGGTATTTTCACTTTCCTAAAACACTGTGGACTTATCGTCATGAAAAATGACCCTAAAATTATACCAAGTGTGGAAAGCTAAAGGAAATCAGTTAAATAGGATATAGTAGCTATGATTTTTATTTAAAATAAATTTATAAATTCATTGCCTTACACAGGAATCACATCACAGAAAACACCATAGAATTTAAAAAACAGAATCTATCATTTTAAAGACAGATGTACTCTTTCCATTACAAAACACTAACAAATTTGTGATAAATGAAATTATGTAAGGATTATGTTTTCTGTAAAAGAGACTGTTTTTAAAAATTTTGAAATTTTATGCTACACTTTAATTTCATATCAGCTTTTCTGCTGAAACTAAAGTTCATGTAGACATGTAATTTAGGAAGTTTTATTACTAGATTTTAAGTTGCATATCTGTATATTCAGATTTATACATAATTTGACTGGAACAATGGTTGTTTTTATTCATAAATTAGAACTTTTCAAGATAAATATCTTTTTATTACTATAAAAGCAATTAATACTAATAAAATACTATTTGATTTTTTTGCAAATCCCATGTTGAGAGATCTTTTGATCAAATTGTGAAATATTCACTAAGATTCATCTAGTGAATATTATAAATCATTTTCTTTTAAAATATGAGAAATGTTTGCACAGACATAGCGAGTAACTTTCTGGGAATTGAAGAAAAAATAGAATTGGAATTAGGTTTCAAATTAGGGAAATCTTATTTTAGAGCCTCTGAATGCTAACTTCTATGCTAAACTGCTGTGTCAATTTGTGAAAGCAATAATACAAAGAGTAATCTTGAAAAATGGAATGATAATTTCTTGACACTATTCACTGAGAAATGGATAAAACTTATTTGATATTTAACAATGTATTTGGAAAGATAATTAGTAAAGTAAAATCTCTACTCTTCTGAATCTCACAGTCCATCTGTGAAAGATACATCATGTATATTATAATGTAGGTAAATTTTAAATAATGTGGAGGTGCAAGTGATTTTCCTGGAAAGTATATAAATTCCAAAGAACGATAGATATGCCCTCCTTTTAAAAGATTATCAGAAGATTTTTAGGTATGCAGGAAGTAGATGACTATCTATCTTAGAAGTGGAAACACTATCCCAAGAGTTATTGGGAAACACAGAACATTATCATATGACTAGTCCTGGAAGAGACTAAGCCAAATGGGATGAAAGAAAATGAGAATGAAAATGTACTAGGTTGTAAAGGTTATGGTATAACATGTTATGATCAAAATATAACTCTTTAGGATTACTAAGCAGTATGATGGAACTATTCTTGTGAATGTTCTTATAGGTAAATAACGTTTCTCCAGAGACACATAGAGTAAGAGTAAAATAGTTGACTCGGGATGATTGATTAAAGTTGCACATTTGCTAGGGTGATTGAATGATACTTAGACATCAGAATTTAGATATCTTTACTTTAGAAACCATGGTGTCACCTGAAGGGATTTTGAGAGCTCATCCTTAGTCTAAGGAAGATTGTCGGACCTTAGTACTGCTTCAGGGAAGGGTGAAACTGTAATTTATTATATAAAAGGTAAATGAAGCACACAGGTACAGCAACAGTAAAGCAGATACTCAAAATTGATTTCAAATATCCTAAATATGTTAATAAGGTATTGTCGGGGCTACTCAGAATATTATAGTTTCACTAACTCTTCCATTACAGCATCGTATGACTACCATTTAGAATTGCAAACAGGGGGCCTCATTATGTTCACATCTTAGGCCCTTTTAGAACAGCTCCAAGGGAAGGAGCCTGAGGTAGGAGTTGGACACAAAGCCATTCCTGCATCCTCGGAGGAAGGCTTCCCCTGGCTTGCAGAGAATCCTTAACAATTTTCTTTCCATGACTATAACTTAGAACTGACTGCAGCAACTATTTCGCTCCTAGAATACTCCATAGGATACCAGGAGAGGCAATCCAGGAAAGAAAATACCAAGAAATGTACATTATTGGGTTGGTGGTCCAGGCGCCATTCTAAAATATGAAGAAGCCCTAGGGAACAGGTGCACTGGCCTGTAAGCACCCTGTTTCTATAGGGTGAGGTATCAGAACACAGGTTGCATTGGTCAGAGTAGTGTTTAGAAACAGCCAGTAGTAAATAGAAAGCTGATCCTAGCCAGGACTGAGTAGAGAGAAGCAAGATCAGAAAATATAGATGCTTTAAGCTGCAGGTTATTTCTGTGATGGAACCTGAGTGACAAAGCCATAGTAGGACAAGGTGTAAATGCAAGATGTTCTAGAATACATGATTCGTCCAGTCCTCACATAGTGGAGATGCATTTTATTATGATCAGATATCCATATTATAATATGTTGTCTAACAAAATAAATGGGAAACAATCTTTTTAGGGAAGTCATACTTTGCCTTGTAGTGCTTAGATCTTAAAATTTTAGTAGGCATAGAGGAAGAAGTACCAAATTTTAGCAAAAGAATTAAAATAAATTTGTACTTGAAAATATGATTTTGTATTCTTATTATATTTAATATAAGATAATGTTATTAATAAACAAAATTGCTTCTTAGTTTAATATATGAATTTAATTTATCACTCAACTTTCTATGTTTGGCTGATATTTTACTGAACATGTTTATGTGAATGGCCTGCTGTGAAAATATAATGCTATTTTTTTTATCATTTGGATTACCTATTTGCTCATTTATCATTTTCATTTCCTTAGTAGATTGATTTCCAATTCTTCAAATTGTTATAATTTTAGAAAACAGAACTATTCTTCATCATATGCATTGATTACCTGCAGTTTCTAAAGGAGTGAAATACATTTTTTATGTAAATCAAACTTCTGTGAAAAAACTACCTGCTCACCTTTACCCTTCATTTAGTTTGTGGCATACAAAACTGATAAAGCCATCTTTGAGGTTTATTGCAATAAGACACAACAATATGATTCGTGCAAAATGTGAAGGCAGTGGAAATTGTTTATTTTCAATTATCTCCCTTCTATCTGTGGCACCAGGAGATCATTTTGCACTCAGTAGAATGAAGAAAAGAAATATGACATCTATGCAAACAAGTTAGTAGAGGTTATTTTATAGATAATGACTGATTCTCTTCTCCCTCTTATCTTTAGAAACTTCCCTCCATATAGGCTTTCTTAATGTCAATGTAGAGAACAGCTTCAAACCATGACTTTTCCAAATCTGTGTTGAAATTTAATGCCCAAAGTGGCAGGATTAAGAAGGTGGAACCTTTAAGAGATGATTGGATCATCTAGGCAGAGTCTTCATTACTGTGTGAAGTAATTCATTCATTCATTAATGAATTAAAGGTTAATGGACTAGTGGGTTGCCTTGGGAATGAAACTGATGGCTTAATAAGGAGAGGATTATTTGGGCTAGCACTTTAGCAATACTCAGCCCTCTCCATATGATGCTTCACACCACCTTGGAAGACGACCACAGAGTTTCCCCACCAGCAAGAAAGCTCTCACTAGATGTGTCCCCCCAACAGTTTACACTGTAACTGTAAACTATAAATTCTACTCAACATGTACCCTGAAAAAAGAAATCTTTATTTATTATAAGGACACTTATACTAGATTGTTTATTGCAGTTCAATTTATAATTGCTAAGATGTGGAAACAACCTGAAGGCCCATCAGTCCAGGATGGATTAATAAACTGTGGTGTATGTGTACCAGGGAGTACTCTTCAGCCATAAAAAAGATGGAGAATTGACATCTTGTGTATTAGCCTGGTGAAATCGAAACACATCCTTCATAACAAAGTATCACAAGAATAGAAAAGGAAGTATCCAATGTACTAAGTACTAATATGAAGCCAACAGATGATGTAATACATCCCCACATATGAGATAAACTCAATGCAGTCAAGAGATGGGGAGGAGATGGGGAGAGAGGGGGAAGGGTGTGCTCCCACTTCATGGGTACAATGTGAGGGTATATGGCACACCTCTTGGGTGTGGGACACAACTAAAACAGGGACACTGCCTAACAAATGCAAACATTATAACCTAGATGTTTGTACCCTCACATCCATTTGAAATAAAGAAATACATAATTTCCCTCTGCTTTGTAAATTACCTAGTTTCAGGTATTCTGTTTTATGCAACAGAAAACTGACTAAAACAGAGAAATGTGAAGCTCAAAGGTAGAACTTAAGTTATCAAATCCTTCAGCATATGTTTTTGAACTCCTAATTTGTGCAAACCATCCTAACAGAAAAAGCAGAAAATGCATCACAACAGACACAATGCCGAGTACAGTTATGGTGGACGAGCAGAGTTACAAAGAGTGTACGTGGGAATACTTAAGGGAAGAATCATATCTTGATGTGCTTGCATTACTAGTAATAATGATTTTATAAGTTTGAAACCAATATTCAAATATTAATTGTTAGTAGATTAAAAATATTACTAGGAATAGATGACAGAGTCTGGAGTCTGGACAAAGGGAGACAGTAATAGAGGATTGATTTGGGTGCAATTTCCTGGTTTTGGGAGCAAAGCGTGAGACTCTGTCACTTTAATATTCTGAAGCCTGGCATGTTGACTATCCCCCTACCCCTACAGCTGCTGCTGGGCCTCAGGCTGGAGGCCTTGAGGCCGTTTTCTACCTGGGCAGGGCTGTGTGCTTGAGGAGAGTGCTTTTTGAGAGTTAAAAATGTGAAATCTTTGAACTTTGTTCAATACAGGAAGACCTGCTCCAGACCAGATGAGGAGAAGAAGTATCTCTTTTTTTTCCTGTCACCTTAATTAGGCCAGAGGAGTCTATCCATCTGGACACACGGTTTTCAGAGTATTAAAACATCACATCTGGGATGTGTGACTGTGGGTCAGCTAGGATTTGGTCCTTGAGTCAGCCTCTAATTGGCTACCTTATCAAGACTCTGTTTGTATCAAAACCATGATACCTTAAACAGTAAAAAGTAGCAAGTAAATCCATGCAACTAATGTAATTAGTTGAAAGTTAGTCTAGATAGTAGAAATGCAAGTGCAGCAAGAACCATGACAGGATTGTTTGCCTCGCCTTCGTGAGATTTATGACTGTAACCCTGATGTATGAAATAAATACAGAGCTAGTCTGATACTCGCGGCGGCATACTAGAAGCCTCATGAAGAAGTGTGTGCTGCCCTCGGAATCCCCACTGCTCTTAAAACTATCTCTTTGTCTTTATCTATTATTTCTCTATAAATTCTCTGTAATAAATAAATTCTCTCATTAATAATTTTCCTAATAATTTTCTGTCAGTTGCTCATCCCACCAGGCCACTAGGAAGTAGACGCACAGGGTGTTGGGGCTGGTCCCCTGATAGAGTTAAAACTGGTTGGGTTAACAAAGTCAATACATAATTATTCTTAATATTCTATAGTTTATTCAAAAAGTAATTATTGAGAAACTATTAAAACCACTTCCAGGTACATCTTAAATATTTTTTTCTATCCATGATTTCTCTGTGATTGAATCATATTGAAATGATGAGATGTCTTTCCTAAACCCAATACATATCAAGGCCAAGTATGTCATTTTACATGCAAAGACACACAGCGACATACCTACACACTGATGGTAAGAAAAGTTAAAGCAGATGCTGGCAAGGTTCTACTCATATCCTCTAAAATACCCCCTTACTTTTTCTGAGTGCACTAGCCAGGTGTGCTTTGTTTTGCCCCCGATGTCTCTGGCGAAGGCTGGTGACTGCAGTCAGAAGATGTTCATTTGTCAAGACCAGATATTCCTTTTCTATTCTGAGAACAGCCGCTAAACAACTTCAACTTGTACCCTTCCTCCTGGTAGGACTTTACTGAAAATATCCAATAAAATTCAGTCTATCAATATTTTCTACCATTTAACTTTACATTAAAATATTTGTGAATATACATTTTGGGTCTTCAGCTACAGGACAATTTAAAAGTATGGCAGAAAATGTAATGCATAACAAGCTTCATCCACCTCTGAATGGAGGACCCTTCACTGCTCTACCCCATTCATTAGTTACATAAATATTTCAGTATTTATTGTACTGCATAAGTTTAGCTTGAAAGTTAATAAAGAATATTTATTATCAGACATAGCAAAAAGTCCAGAGATAGGTAATTATGGGGTTAGTTTCCTTGGGACCCAAGATTTGCCTTTCCAATTGATTGGCCAAGTATAAACTACTTTCTGTTTGTCAGATGGATCTATCACAAATTGCAGGCACCCCTCAGAAATACTGTGGGTAAGTTCCAGACAATCACAGTAAAGGGAATATTATAATAAAGGTAGACACACAATTTTGTAGGTTTCCCACTATGTATAAATTTACATGCACACTATACTGTAGTTTATTAGGTGTATGATAGCATTATACCTAATTTTTTTTGAGACAGAGCATCACTCTGTCACATGGGCTAGAGTGCAGAGTACTATGGCCTTAGCCTAGCTCACAGCAACCTCAAACTCCTGAGCTCAAGCAATCCTCTTGCCTCAGCCTCCCAAGTAGCTGGGACTATAGGCATGCACCATTATGCATGGTTGATTTTCCTACTTTTTTTTTTTTTAATAGAAACAGAATCTCTCTTTGCTCAGGGGGGTCCCAAACTCCTGAGCTCAAGTGGTCCTTCCAGTTCAGCTTCCAAAGGGCTATGATCATAGTCATGTGTCATCCAGTTGCCCAAATGACTTATTTTAAACAGAACAAATATAATATAAAGTGTCTAACAAAACAAAATGAAGATCATATCTTTTTGCAAGGAACATTAACCTAAACTCACAGAATGTTACTATGGTAGAATTTTCTTATAAAAATTACACAAGTAAATAATTATTTAATCTCGATGTATGATTTTTGTGAATACACACATGTAGATAGAATTTTTGACTTAGTAGAAGACTTAGATTGTGAGGTAGAATGTGGTAGCTCAGAGTAGGTCAACACTCCTCCAAAAGCCAGGAGGAAAAAAGAAACTGCAGAAATAACAATTTTAAGGGCAGCGGGGAGCTGGAAGTGATTGAGACTAGAAAGACTTTCTATAGAGGAAAGAGTCCTTCATAGTTGAGCCTCAATTTCGAATCCTTTTATTCCCGGCAGTATTTGGCAGGTTCTAACCATGGGCAGGTGATCAGTCTTAGTACAAGCACAGTCACTTAACTTTGGGGAAAGAAACCAGCAGGCTTCGGGCAGCCATTCAGACCTGGTGTGACAGACTGATGGCTAGAAAAGTCTCAAGACACTGTTTTAACTACAGCAGGTTGCTGCATGAATGACATTACAAGGGACTGGGGAGCTGACTGGAGAGTCAGAAGGAAAGGTCTTGCAGTGTCAACACACGGGAGAAAAAGTCCTCCTGAGGAAGGAGTTCTATGGCAAACACAAGGATTCATGTTCTTCTCAGGGAAGTCACCGGGTTTTGAAATCTGGAGGGGTTGAAGGATAAAGAATTAAGCTCAAAACTACCAAGGACAGCATTTCCAGAGCCAGGGTACTAAGGGCTGATTTTAATAAGACACCAATGGCGATACAATATATTTGCATATAACTGCTGCAGAATATATATTTGAGAATGCAATAAAAAAGAAGGAAAGGGACATCATGCCAACACAAGTTTGTCTTAGAAAGAGTAAAACATACTTTTATGCCTACTTTTATCATTAAAATGAACCATTAATATCCCTTAATGACCTCTTATTGAATCCAGGCAATATGTTAACTCAGGATAGGAATATTTTTCTATTATTTTGTGACGTATCATCATAATACCAACTGTGAAATGATTGTAATAAAATAACATCCTCATTTTCTATACAATTTTATTATAGTAAAAATAGTTTTTATTTCCCCTTAGCCAGAGGTCAGGGTGAGACAGAAAAAATATATTCAACAATATGCCAGATCCTGATTGAAATGTTTTGTATGCACTTGTCTCCTGTGATTCTCTGAGCCCCCTGATTGCTGGCTGTATTGCTTTTTAGCTATTAATGATCTACAAAACCATCAGCAAGGCTATTTTGAAGTCTCACTAAAAGTAATAGACTATCACATATTGAGTTCGCATTTCTTACATTATGTTATTTAAGCCTCAGAATAACTCAATGTTCTCGTGAAAAACTGAGAAAATAGATTAAGAAAGGATAGGTAACTCTAGCTTATAGAAAGCTGGGATTCATAGCTAGATGCATTTGACTCAAAAGTTTGCTATTAGCCTCTATACGCCACTGACTCCTACCAACCTTGGCATAATTAGTTGTAGCCATGGTTAAGTATGAGCACATGAGGAATTACTGATGAGTTTCCTGAAGCATGCCAGAAGCATTGTTCTAACTCCTTTGAACCAAATACATTTGGTCATTTTATGTGTGCTTCTGTATTCGTGAGTTTGGAGAGAAGAGCTACATTTTACAACACAAGAAACTCCTTAGTTTAGGTGTTAGAAATGGAGTATGGGAGACTAGGCATGGGAAAATCCCAACCACCATAAATTCCAACTATGAGAAATTACCCCAGGAAATGTATTACCATTCTTTAGAGATTTTATCATAGACGAAGGACCTTAAGAGTCCTTCTCTATGTCTATCCAGATAAATTGTGAGAGAATATATATTTTGCCATTACTACATTTTATAAGAGAGCACTCAGTTGAAGTAGCTGAAGAAATTGGGATATGTGTGTATGAATATATGAATGCACATAAATATGCCACTTATTATCTCTTTACTAGGTGCCACATACACACACACACAGCTGGACAGACACACTCCAAAATGTTCAACAAGCATGAGAACCAAACTCATAACTTCTTTACTCGATCATGGGTTAAGAATAATGACCCGGGAAAATAGAAAAAGAGATTTTGGATAGTACTGTCACTTTCAGGGAAAAAGCTTTCATTCTATAACCAATAATTCAGAAAATGTGGAGAGAAGAAAAATCTATTAAGAACCTGCTCTGTCATATCAGTATTGGAAGTATTACCTATCTCATCTCTTCACATCATGGGTAATGCCACAAAATTGTAGGTTCTGGCACTTATAGCTCCCATCATTAGACAGATTATTTTTCCCCTCTGTGACTATTTTCCTACAGATCTATAAAAACCGCTCCATAATGTCTCCCTATCTATTCATAATATTTTTACCAAAACCAAAGGTTATTGGGAATATGAAGTATAAAAATCAGAGTAAAAAGTGCTTAGAACAGTTCAGGTTTGTATTAAGCAACATTCGTGCTGTCTAGGTTATGTTCAGACTGAGCATAACTTCTCTTACAGAGAGGATTTGCAATAAATATTTCCTAGATAAGTAATGATAAGACCTGTAGGCATGTGACTTTTTTTCTTTATCCTCTTTTCAAGCTGGTCTCCTTTTGACCTAGAATTAAGGACAGAGAAAATTGCTCCAGGATCCTCTTTATATGATATAAGTTAAAAGAAGTGTTCAGTCTGTATACATATAATCAAGTGAAGAAACTTGTGAGGGCTTTAGAGATGCAGATAATATTTATAACTGTTGAAAATAAGTGTCTTTCATAAAACTTCCAGTTTTATAAATTTCAGACAATTCTTATGAATGACATATGTGATTTATCCGTTTATGGAAGCAAATTCTATTATTTAAAGGAATTGTGTTGGCTCAGGAAAGGAACTAATTGAAGGCAAGCAGAATAAACAATCCTATCCTCTGCCACTGCCCTGTTGGAAATGAGGGGACACAGAGAGAAAGAAGGCATTTGATTATTCTCTCCCAAATGCCTTGTTTCACGGTGGTGATGAATATAAAGCCAAATTCAGAAGCAAGACACATGTTCTTAATTCTCCCATTAACTCTTCAGGAGACTACAGACTTTTTGTATTAAAGGAACAGTTATTTCAAGCCTTTGAAATGTTATATGTACAAATTGTACAACCTTTACCTACTTACCAGAAGTAAAAAGACATTAATATGAAAGATCCTTATGTAAGAAGGGCATGAGGGCAACAATTCTGTGTTTCATTTTTCAGAGTGTTTTGCTATGACTTCCAATGGCCAGAAGCAAATTTCATCCTTGGTATAATCTTGAACTATAAGGAAAGATAAATCAAGTACATGCCAAGTGGATATTAGCTTTGTGCCCGTCTAGATAAGTGTATTTCTTAGGGGAATGAGTGAAATCACACCAGCAGTGTTATATTTTTTTTCACTTGTACCTTCTTTAATAAAGATAACGTGACCACTCCTGAAAGTTGCATTTGAAATTTTTAAAGGAAGAAAAACATAACAATATATAGATTCATTACAATTTAGCATCAAGCACATTTTTTATCTCACCAGAAACCAATATAATATACATAGGCTGACATAATACTCACAGAAGGCATAAATTGTGCTCACTAACCATTATATTATGCACACAAACCCACTTCATTCTAAATGAACCATCACGCAAACAAGTATTTTCCTTGTGTTATTAGATCTTTAACAATTAAATATGACATACAGCTCAATGTTTTTATTTTACAAACATTATGTGTTAGCTACATATTGACATATTATTTGTTGAAATTAGCATATGGTGTGAAAAAATATGGCTGAATTTCATTTAGTTTGTCCGCTGGAATTTTAAATATTAAAATTACCAATGATGAATTGAAAAATCTTTGCTTTGGTCTTCAACTGAACGTGTATAGGAAAACATGCCTAATTATAGCATAGATAGATAGATAAGATTTAGGATATCTGGCAATTTTTCTTTTAATTGCACACAAAATTAATCTTATAAAATATTAAAATTTAATATGGGTGTTCTTGCTAATGGAGATTTTCAGTTCACTTTAAAAAATGGTCTGTGGAGGGTACATTTGAAAACATTCATTCACCACGAAAATAATTTAAAGAAGAAGGATTTTGTTTCAATAATGTACAATAGAGGATATGAGAATTTTTCTAAATGTCAGCTAATTTTGATTTTAAAAAGTCTGATGCACCGGCAAGATGATTCAAGGAATCAATCACTATTATTACAGGACAAACATGAAAATGTTGACCATTATCACTGTCCATATTTATTTCTGATTTTGATTATTTAAATAACGCCAATCCAAATTTGGGCCATATAAAAAGAATGTCAATTACTTAGTCACAACTGGACTGATAGAATGTTCTGAGGGAAGCAGGTTACTCTTAGGAACAGCCAATGTAGTGTCATGAGCAAACCTTGAATCTCACCGTAGCTTCTACTGACTATGTCACAGAAGTGCCATTAGTCCACCTTGAATCTGACTGTGGCTTCTACTGACTACGTCACAGAAGTACTGAGGGCTCCATTTCACCCACAGCAATGGACTTACGAATTGCTATGAGCTGCAG
This sequence comes from Otolemur garnettii, assembly GCF_000181295.1. Lineage (NCBI taxonomy): Eukaryota > Metazoa > Chordata > Mammalia > Primates > Galagidae > Otolemur > Otolemur garnettii. The sequence goes on along the minus strand of NW_003852430.1, from coordinate 11,442,357 downwards.
CCATAGTGCTCTTTTTATTCTATCTCCATTCACCTTGCAATGAATATGCCAAATTCATGTTATAAAGTTGATTTACCAAAATCTAAAACATATTCTAAAAATGCAGAACATTTATAAAAATCTCACTTGTGTATTATGGAAATGAAAATCCTAGAAAAAATCTGAAACTGAACTTCTTACCTGGTAAAGGAGAATTAATAATGATCAAGATGGAAAGAGTGTGAAGCCATCTAATTAGCACAAAACAATGAAAAATATATAAATATTATAGCACACACTCCTGGTAATTAGAAAAATTTGTTAAATAATTATATTATTATGTTTGAAGCTCATAATTAATATACTCTACAACCTTCATTCTTGTAGATGTAATACTAGAAGTATTACCACTTACAGATGAAACTTATTTATTTGCATTGTACAAAATATTATTTTATTATATAACAATGTAATGAAAGTTCGTATCTAATGTGTTTAAAAAATTCATATTTGAGAAAAGGGAATAATTGTTCACTTACAAATTTCTTGAAATGCTGCTTTGTGTTTGTCATTTTGTTAAGAGTGTTAGCCAATCTGACTTCTCTAATGAAGCTAACATTATCTATCTCAAAATCTCAATAACGATAGCTAAAAATATTTTTTGACTATAATAACTAAAGACTTACGAATAGATTCTGTGTCCCAATATTAAGTGGAAATAACCTACTTAGAAATACATTCAACAAAAGATATACAAACTCATGAAAGCCATGCATTTTAGTAAGAGAAGGTAAAAAGCCTGCACATATCATCATTTAACGCATGTCTTGGATAAGAAATAAAATATTATTTCTCTAAAAACAATTAATCAATTCTCTCCCCCAAAGTGTACATTTTCTAGGGAATACTTGGAAATTATACTCATCTTTATTCTTTGTAGGAGTCACTGAACAAAACTCTTCCAAAACTGATGTGTGGAAATAAATATTACTAACTTATCAACACAGCATGGCCTTGAATCATCAAACAATATAGTCTGATATGAATAATCAATAAAGAACACAAAAATGAGGAACTAACACCAAAACTAATTGGAGAGAATAAAATGTCTAGGAAAAAGACGCGGGATACTCCCAATTTGTTTTATGGCAAACATGCCAATCCTCTAAAAGTATAAATAAATTATGTAATATTTATTTTAAATCCTTATAAGAAAACCTTGAAAATATAATATTAGAGAAGAGAAAGAGTATATGAAAAGACATAGACACTAAGAAAACTATCTAAAATCAGAGTTTTTCTCTTTCTCCTCTCTTCTCTTCTCTTCTTTTTTCTTTCTTTCTTTTTTTTTTTTTTTTTTGAGACAGAGTCTCACTATGTTACCCTTAGTAGAGGGCTGTGGTGTCACAGCTCACAGCAACCTCAAATTCTTGGGCTTAAGCCATTCTCTTGCCTCAGCTTCCTGAGTGGTTGGGACTATAGGTGCCCACCACAACACCCGGCTATTTTTTTCTGCAGTTGTCATTGTTTATTTGGCCTGGGCTGGGTTCGAAACTGCCAGCCTCAGTTTATGTGGCTGGTACCATAACCACTGTGCTAGGGGAGCAGAGACAAAGAGACATTTTTCTTTTCTTCTAATAACACATGCGTAATATGATTGCCTATCATCTAAGTATGCATGAATGTGGGTAGATACCACATATGTAGATAATTTCAAAAAGTCATAAATGAGGGGCAAAACCTCAGTTTTCAGATTTACTCATTTCTCCATCTACACCTGTGAACTTCTCTCTGTACCAGGGGCTGGACGGTAGAAGCTACTGTGGTTTAAACCTTATGGATGCCTAGGATTTATCCACAGATAAATTAAATCAGAAACACGATGATAGGTCTTGGAGTCAGTATCATGTATAATAACCTAGGTAATTCCAAACTACAATCAGGTTTAGAAATCACTTGATAATCAATTCTGAGTTTATCTTATCCAGTTCCATAGATTCAAATACTATATATGTGCTTATAGTTTTTAAATTCAAATATTCATCGTCCTTGAAACATCCACTTGAATATGTGTCTAATAAGAATCTCAGCATTACTTGTTCACAATAGACCTCGCGATTTCCCCTACCTGGTCCCAGATCCACTTTCTCCCGGGATTCTCAAGGTAGTGGGCCTCCTACTAGAAGTTGTTCTGGCCCCAAACTCTGAAATCATCTCTCTCTCTCATTCTTGTTCTGTCTTCAATTCTTTATTATATTCTAGTTGGCTTTTTTTTTTAATATTTGTGAAATATAATCACCTCTCATCCTCTCCATTCTAATTCAAGACAGAATGTCCCATTTCCGGTGCTAATGTGCTTGTTGCGGTTGTGCTGAGATAGAAGTCCTTTCAGCCAATATGGCAGTGCTGGGACCTTGGAGAGTTACAGCCCCAGACCCTATGCTATTAGTTTTAGACAAGCTCTGTCCAAGGTTAACATCCCGCTTTTCCTATGTCTGTCCCCTCCTCTGTAGTCCCCTTAATTTGAGTCTTAATCCTTCGCAGTTGTTCCTAATAGCAAAGAAAATGCTATTTGACAAATACAGCAGTAATGATGAAACTGGCCCGTTAAAATCTGTTAGCAGCATCGCACTGGGGCCTCTATTTTCTCGGATTTCATCTCTTTATTACCCCCCTCCGGTGACACTCAGCTTCCTGATGATCCTAAAAGGTACCAAGCTTGTTTCTTCCTCAGAGTCCGGCCCAGGCTGATACTCCAGATCTTCGCACCCTCCCACCATCCATCCTTCATTTCATTCAGTTATCTGCCTTAGGTTGCCACTCAGCGAGGCCCTCCCTGACAGTTTCTCTCATCTTATCATTCCTTATCTTTTTTGTTATATAAATTATTTTTAAAGCTGTCTAAATATCTTTCATGACTGTCTAAGAATTAGGAGCTAGAAACAGATGCTGAATTGATTGTTTTTCTTGTGTCATTATTCAATCAAAATAAATACAAAATACTTTGAAATTTGGTGGTAAGTTTAAGGGAAATCTTAGTATTTCTTTTAACTGATCATTTAGAAATTAAAGGAGGATTATATAATATCCTAAGACATCATCTAAGCTTATTTCCTGAAGATTCAATTCCAAATTAACTTAAATAGTTTATAGAGTTGCCATAGCATTCAGCTTCTCCAGAAGATTCATGCTATATTACGTAAAGGAAATAAATGGTGAATATGTTGATATACAGTATTTCCTAGTATGCCCCTGCCACTCAAAATCTTTTGAGTTTAGAACTTTGGTTTTATGGTACTTTATAAAAATACAGACTTACTTAGCACTAATCATTTATTTACATTTATTTTTGTCTACAAATATAACCAAGAGACCATTTGGAAAATGTAAGTATCTTATATTGTGTTACATCTAGAACAAAATATGGCAAAATGAATACATAGAAACAGCATCAAAAAGAATTGAAAAGAATTAAGAAAAAGGATTAATTACATTTTAAATGCAATAGGCATTTAGTATGGATACCGAGTTGATCTGTAATTATTATCTTTTTAAAAATTAAAAATGAAGTAAGCCTTGCAAATAATTAAACATTATTATTCTGGATTCATTTTAATTAATAGAAGCATAGTTAATGATACCTCTAGAGTCCTAACACAATGTTTTGAGATTATGTTGTAGCTGAACTTTAATTATTTTGATAATTATTTACTCCTTATTTAACTATCTACTCCCTAAAAGAAAAGAATAAGAAATTGCCTTCTGGTAGTGCTATTTGAATACATAAAATTGCATACACATATTTTTAATACTTGCATTTATAAATGTGGTATTCAAATAGAGCCTATGTAATTCAATAGTATTTGTTCAATCATTTCTTTACCAAATACAGTATTGTTTCTAGAAGATTCTAAAAACAACGTTTCATTTCGTAAAGTTTAGTTCATGAGGAATTTTACCCTTAATTTCATTATTCTTCTCTTCTTCATTAATATTAGTTTCTGGGTCTCAGGTTATAATTTAAAATTCGAGTAAGGACTTATGCATTTTCATTTTTGTACATATTCTACTTTTTCTTTTAAGGTATCTAATAATAGGTTCAAGTGTATCATTTTATATTATTTTTTTTCTCTTTTTTCTGCTTTAGAAATGCAGAAATGTATTTTATTCTATTATGCTGATTTTTCTTGCGGTAGATATGAGAAGAGCTGTGTTAAAAATATTACAAAAAGATATTTAGAATTTTGAGGTGAGAAAACTGGGGAAAGATAATTATTTTTATTTACTTAGCCAAAGAGGCATAGGAAACATGTATTTATGCGTATCTGTAGTGTATATATTCATGCAAAAAAATACAAACATGCATTATGCAGTAACACATTTAGAGAAGACAAGTGTAAATTTTATTTTATAAATTTGTGATGATGTGATTTAGCCTAAAGAAATGGTTGCACAATAATTCTTGAGAAGGGTAAACAAGCTCATAAGATTATCACAACACAGACCGGATAATTTTCCTTCTATGCAATGCTGGACAAGGGCAACTGGGTTACTGACAAAAGTAATCAACTGTAATGTGCAGCCAAATAAAATATCAGCCATTTATGAAGAGACAGACTGTCAACTTTGTTGATGACTGTGTATCTATGAATATGAGGTGGAAAAAGGGTCACTAAAGTAAAATTGACTGTATTTACTACAGGAACAAATAGACCAGGCACTTTCTCACAGACTAAGCAATTATGTTGAAATCGATAAAGTTCATTTGTGTCAAAGTATACATTCATGCTGATGTATTTCTGTTATAAGATCATTGAAACTATTAACTATTTTGGTCCAACATAAAAGACACAGTTATTGGTAAATATATTTAGTAAAGAGTGATAAATCATTTCATCAATTACAAATATTAACTATAGTGATTCTGGAACCATAATTTACTACAAAGTGTGAGTGGAGCCAAATGATACTTAAACCTCCCTCAATTTATTAAGCAAAGATATATTATCTGCCTTCCCAATGAAAGTGAGCAAATTTAATATCCTTCTAGGTGAGATATGTGAGATATTGAACACAAAACTAATCTAATTAGGAAATAAATTTTTATATGCTTTTGTTTTGACATTGAAATTATATAATCAAAATTTTATATTATTACATCTTCAGATGATTCTTCTTATATTAGAAATTTTAAAATTATCGAACAGTATAAATATCAGATATACAGATAACTTTATAATGATTATAACATCTTTTATATAATGTTAATATTAAATTAATTATAAACTAAAACTCACTTTATGTTAAATAAATCTCTCCTCAGTCCTTTGAAATATAAAATATAAATTGAAATTTCTTAAAGTTTGAAATTTGAAATCCTTAACATTTTGAATGATGACATAATTCCACAAGTGGAAAATTCCACATCTGACCCCATATGACAGTCACAGAATATAATCAAAATTTTGTCTGATGCAAAATTATTAAAATGATCATATAATATTTCCTTTAGTCAGGCTGTGCCTGTGGCTCAGCACCAGCCCCATATACCAAGGATGGTGAGTTCAAATCTGGCCTCGGACAAACTGCAACAGAAAAAATAGCTGGGCGTTCTGGCAGGCACCTGTGGTCCCAGCTACTCAGGAGACTGAGGCAAAAGAATTGTCTAAGCCCAGGAGTTGGAGGTTGCTGTGAGCTGTGTGATACCACCGTACTCTACTGAGGGTTATAAAGTGAGACTCTGTCTCTTCAAAAAAAAAAAAAAAAAAAAAATATATATATATATTTCCTTCAGTCTATGTGTATTTGGTGTATATAATACACACAGGAATTTTGTGTGTAGACGCTGGCACTATACTAAAGATACCTCATTATGTATATGAAAATATTTTAATTAAAAAAATCTGAATCATTTCTGGTCCCAAGCATTTTTGTGAAGGATACTCAGTCTACAGTAGTATATTTCCCTGAAATTTTATAGAATCAGGTTATTACATTCTAGAATCATAGTATAATTCAGTTGGAAAAAAATTTCCATACATGTCTTTACCACTTGATTCTCTCCTAAAAATGATCCTCATCCTCTCACACCCAAAGGGTATTCTAACTTCAATATTCTATTTTCAAGCATCTTCATGATTATGTATTTTTTAAAAGTTCCCTAATTGGCTTAATATTAATACATTATTTTTCTATTTTTAAAATACTTGCTCTAGAACAGTGGTTCTCAACTTTAATACAGTTCCTGTGGGTTGTGACCCACAAGTTGAGAACCGCTGCTCTAGAACTTACAATAACTTGTATTTTAGAGCCATTAAAAAAAATTCATACTAACCTTCATATATTCCCTTTGCAATGGACTTCATTTGTTTATGGAGATTCATAATTCTTAGCTACATTTTTCCTACCTGAAGAATTTCCTTCAATGTTTACTATATATTATTTTTCTTCTTTTTACTGTAACAAAATACCACACACTAGGGGACTTAAAACAATAATTTATTTTCTTAGTTTTCTAGAGGCTTAAGGTCTGAAATCAGTAACACTGACAGGGCTTTCCTCACTCTATCCATGGTCTCTAGGGAAGAGCCTGTCTTTTGCCTCTTTTGATCTCTGATGATTGCCACGGTTCCCTGGTTACTTGCACCATCATTTTAATCTCTTCCTCCATGGTTGTACCACTTTCTCTTCTCTCAAATCTCTCTCTGCTCTCATAGAGCTACTTGTGATGACGTTTAGAGTGAACCCACAAAATTTAGTATAAACTTCCCATTTCAAGATCCTTAAATTCATTATATAGGCAAGGTCTTTGCTATGTAAAGTAACATTCCCAGGTGCCAGGGATTAGAACATGACCACCTTTGCTTAGGGTTGGAGAATTATTTAGCCGACTACATAAAACATTGCTGTTGACAGGTATTTATCAGAAACTCCCTTACTTTTTTTATACTTTTTAAAGTATTTTTGCCTCACTTAAAATTAAGCATTGACTTTTTTTTCTTTTAGCTTTCTGTTCTTTATTTGTAAGTTCATTATCTTCTGACCTAAATAAATTTAAATCTGCTTAAATTCTTATCATTGTTCCTCTATTTGTAATGTATCTTTTCTTCCTGTGTTCAAGAGTTTTGTTTGATTTTTTTTCCTCTTTTGGTCATCTTAACATGTTATGTTGGGTATGTGTGTCTGTGTGGACATGTACATGTACATGCATGTGTTTATTTTACTTGTTATTTTCAAGTTCATTGAATCTCATTTTATCCATCATTCATTTTGTTCAGTTCAAAGCTATTATTTCTTCACAGATTTCTTCTGCCCAATTATCTCCTTCTTCCAACTTTTGGATGTCTAATTGCACTTACATTGGATCATGTTTCTTCTCATAGCCTTTTCCTTTCCTTTCCTTTCCTTTCCCCTCCTTTCCTTCCCTTCCCTCCCCTCCCCTCCCCTGCCCTCCCCTTCCCTTCCCTTCCCTCCCCTCCCCTTCCCTTTCCCTTCCATTTTAAGAAACAAAGCCTACTAACCTCAGTCTCTATATTTTTACACAAGATGTATAGCTCCCAGCTAAAAAGTGCAAAGTGTTTTTAAAAGCAATAAAATCAATACACTCTGATAAGACAAAATAGTCCAGCAATCTAGACTATTCTCCCTCTGTTCCCCTAGAATAGAGTGTAATGGCATCATAGCTCACAGCAACCTTGATCTCCAGGGCTCAGGAGATCCTCATTCTTTAGCCTCCCCCGAGTACCTAGGACTACGGGCAAGTGCCACCATGCCCAGCTTGTGTTCCTACTATTATTATTATTATTATTTTATTTGATATTTTTTAGTAGAGACAAGGTGTTGCTCTTACTCAGGCTGCTCTCGAACTCCTGAGCTCATGCAATCCTTCCAGCCTCAGCCTCACAGAGTACTAGGATTGCAGGTATGAGCCATGGTGTCTGGCCGCCCACAGCTTTCAGATGTCCTGGTCATTTTTTTTTTTTTTTTTTGGACTATTTGTCCTCTTTGAGTTTTATCTGTATGATTTCTTTTGATTTCTTCAATACATTTTCATGTCCACTGATCTTTTCTTGACAGTTTCCAGTTTACAGATGAGTTCCTCAAAAGGATTCATCATTTTCTTTTTTCTTTTTAGCTTTTCTATTTAATTCTTTCTCATATATTCTCTCTACTTAAAATATCCAAGTGATCATTGATGTTGGCTAAATTTTGAGTGCTAGAGCATTTATTGTATTAATCATTAAAAAAGCTAAGTCTGATAGTGTCAACATCTGTGTTATACTCAAGTCTAAATTGCTAGACTATTCTGTATTATCAGAGTGTGTTAATTTTATTGCTTTTAAAGATACTTTGTATTTTTTAGCTGGAAGCTATACATCTCTTTATATAATATAGAGACTGAGGTTAGTAGGCTTTATTTCTTAAAATGGAAACAAAGTTTATTTTATAAAACCTTTAGTATTAGAATTTATAGCAATGATTTTCAGTTTAGCTAATTGTTATGTGACTACAGATTTTTTATGGGTTTGGAAATGTTGTAAACTTACAGATTGTGTATTATTGCTGTTACAAGGGTAAAAGCAATGTTTTTTCCAGATATCTAAATCCGAAAGAGAAAATTTATTTACTATATATATACATGCCTACATAATATACATCCATACATACACATATATAGCCACACTCTCTTATATGTGGGGTACGTAATTTTGAATAAATATTTGTCTAAAGTATGAGTTAAGTGTTGTTGTCTTTTATTGTTGATTGTTCTAGCACCTATTATTAAAAGAACTATGCTCACCCTACATTATTAGCTAACACGTTTCTCAACATTGTTTGACTATTCATTTGAGAGCCTATTTATGATTCTTTATTCTTTTCTATTGATCTACATTTCTACTGCTTTTGCAAGGAAAAAATATTATGTTGGTTAGTAACTTTATAGTAATAATGATATTAGGTAGTCTGAATTCTTTAATATTGTCTTTTTTAAGAAGGTTGGCCATTCTGGGCCATTTAAATTTTTATATGACTGTAAAATTCAGCTTGAAAATATATACAAAAATTCCTTGAGATTTTTCATGGGGATTATGTTCAATCTGTGAAGTATTTCTAGGATATTGGATATCTTAAAGTAATGATATTTTCTTTCTTTTATTTCTTTTTCTTTTTTTTTTTTTGGGACACAGTCTTACTTTGTCACCCTCGATGGAGTGCTATGGTGTCAAAGCTTACAGCACCCTCAAACTCTTGGACTCATGTGATCCTCTTGCTCAGCCTCCAAAGTAGCTGGGACTATAGGCATCCACTAAAATGCCCAGCTAGTTTTGGAGATAGAGTCTTGCTCTTGCTCAGGCTGGTCTCGAACCATGAGCTCAGGTAATCCACCTGACTCAGCTTCCCAGAGTGGTAGGATTACATGTGTGAGCCACTGCACTTGGCTTGATATTTTCTAATCAATTCAATATATTTAAAACTTGTCTAATTTCTTTTAGTGATTTTGTGTACTTTTTGGTGTACAATTTAGAGATTAGATTTTAACTTTAGCCCTACAAACTCCAAATTTTGATGTTATTGTCAATGATATTTTAAAAACGTTAATTTCAAATACTTTGCTAGTATAAGGAAAGCCAATTGGTTTTCATTTTGACCCACTACTCTGCAACCTTGCTAAATTCATATATTATTTTTACGAGCTTTTCTTGTGGATTCATTAGGGCTTTCGACTTGAGTGATCACTTCTTCTCCAGTCAGAAACAGTTTGACACTTTGATTCCAAATCCATGTTTTGTTTTTATTGCCCTACTTAGGAACTCAAGTTAAATGTTCAATAGCAATAGTGAGAGGGAACATTTATTATTATATATTAATTTACGCTTTTCAAAATCCCTTAGATAATTGTAATTTTTGACCTTCCAGGATTTATTTGTTTTGCTGTTAGGCTGAGATCTTTCATAACTTTTCCTCCCATTTTTTCCTATTTTTTCTTCTTTATATTTTTCATTTTTAATCCTTTTCCCTTTTGTGCTTTCCTTTCCCCCCTCTTATTTCTTTCATTTTATATAATAACCAGAAACACAGCATTTGATTGAATGAATTTTAATTAATTTTATTGTAATTTTAATGCTCTCATTTCCACTATTTCAGTTTCTCTCTATTTTTTGATACACATAAGGACTTTACCTTATAACCAAATTTCCTTTTAATTGTTAACTCATTGTTGAGAGTTGTTTTACATTTTTATTTTGCTGCAATGTATAAAACTGATTCTACTGTGGTCAGGATTCTACATATGGTGCATTTGTTACTTTTTTTTTTGCACATTTTTGCTTCTTTACATGTCATATAATATTTTAATGGTCTCAAGTAGATGTATTGAGTAAAAAAACATGGTTACATTATACTACTTTCTTGTTCTTAATTTATTTGTCTTGCTTTCTTTGATTATTTCTTAATGAGTCTAAGTTCTTTCTTATCTCTGCTTGATAAGGCCTAATCTTATAGATTTCTTGTAGATTTGATTGGAGCTCTGGTAAAACCATAACTTTAATAAGGTGTAAGTCAAATCCAATCAGTCAAACCTTTAAATGCTAGAGCTGTGTCCTCTTTCCTGTTCTTATCAGTAACTGAGTGGAGTGGGTTCACATCAGAGTTCTCTGTGCTGTTCAGCCTCTCCTTTATGGATGCTTTTGAGATTGAGACAGAAATAAAAGAATACTGGGCTCCACAGGTTTTATGTGTATGTGTGTCTGTCTGTCTGTGTATATGTTTATACACACACACATAAAGATAGTTCAATTCATAATTGCTAGGTCATGGAAGAAGCCCAAGAGTCCATCGATCCACGAATGCATCAATAAATTGTGGTATCTGTACACCATGGAATGCTATGCAGCCATTAAGTAAAATGGAGGCTTTACTCCCTTCATGTTTACATGGATGGAGCTGGAAAATATTCTTCTTAGCAAAGTATCCCAAGAATGGAAGAAAAAGTATCCAATGTACTCAGCCCTA
>NW_003852430.1:11374229-11431220 GCF_000181295.1 Otolemur garnettii | reverse complement strand
CTCTCTAAATGTAGAATATAAATGTCTTAACACAGTAACTAAGAAAAAGTCATGAAGGCTATGGTAACCAGTTGGATGAAAGTATTTCAAATTGTATACAGAAACAGTACACTGTACCCCATGATAGTATTAATGTACACTGCTATGATTTAACAAAAAATAAATAAATAATTTTTTTTTAAAAAAGGATTGTCCAGATTTCAGTTTGTTCCAGCAGCCCATATTGTCATCTATCACTTGCATGATTTTGTTTTAACCTCAAACTTTCAAAATAATTTTATCTAATGTAGACCTAAACTTTCATCTTCCCTTATCTAAATGAGGTTAACATTCTCTAAAACGAAGCCACCAGGGATTTTTCCTACCTCCAAAGTGCTAGTTTGTTCTCTGGTGTTCAGGTGGCCAAGGCTTTCTCAGGTACTTCAGTTTTCATAGCCACACACACAAAAAGTGTTATTTTAATTTTCCTCTAGATTTTTCTTTTAGACACTGTGGCATTCTAAACGGGGGGAATATGCTTGTCTTATTCACTGTTAGTCCCTTACTACTTACTGGAGTGGCTATAAATAATGTATGCTTGGTGTATGATTATTAAAAATATATACTTACAAAGTGTTGTGCCTTTGTTACATTAAGCAGAGGAGTAGATTATCACCTAATACTACTACACCAAACCTTATACATAAGCAGCAAAAATTAGCAACTGAGTAGAAAATCATGAATGTGTATATTAAACTTTATATTTATGTGATAACCTTAAAAGTAGTACACAACTGTGTATCTTTATTTGAAAAGTTTTTGTTCATGCCTTTGCCCACTTTTTAATGGCGTTTGGTTGTTTCTTGATGATTTACTTGAGTTCTTCGAGGAGTCTGGTTATCCATCCCCTATCAGATGTGTAGCATGGGAATATTTTCTCTTATTCTGTGGGTTGTCTATTTGCTCTTTGATTGTACCCTGGGTGGTGCAGTCTTTTTATTTTGTTGGGCTTTGTGTGTGTGTGATTTTTAAATTTAACCCTACTGTCAATATCATTTGTACATATTTTTTCCTTTAATCTTTATTTTCTACTGTATCTTTATTCAAAGGATTCCTCTGATCTCTTTATCTTTTTTTTTTCAATCTTGACACATCACCATTGTAAATTTGTCTTTACCAATTTTAAACATTCTTTCTTCTTTAATCTTCCCTCTTTTGTAACTGGCATCAAAATACTCTTAATTGTTATATTTATTATAATTCTGTTATAAACCACAACTATTTTGAGTACCAAAGTTTTTACCTGACATTAGCTGTTTCATAACATAATTAGAAGAGTTAAAATGAGAGGTTTTAGGCAAGCTTCTAAAATTGCTCTCTTCTCCCTCAATTACATTTCTTCTGCTGAGATTGCAATAGCAACTCATCAACGCATGAAAACATGAGGCAGAGATCTGACCATGTTGGCTTAGTAATCAAATATGAATGTTACCACTGCTGATGCTGGAAACAACATCATTAAGCTAGAGACCACGCAACTACCCTGCTTCTGCCATATCCACACACACAAAGTAGACATCCAAGGCACTTACTTTTTTTTTTTTTTTTTCACTTAATCCTCTTCTGAGTATAAGTCTTACCTGAGTAAATTTCACTACTAGTACCTAAACTATATTCATAAATTCACTGCAAGAGAAGCTTGGACGTGTATTTTATATTTTTCTGGAAACTATTGTAGAGAAACATACTAGAAAGAGTTTGGAATGAAAGTTGAGTAAGCCAATTTCACAGCACCCATGAAAATTTTTCCCGTTTCTTTGTTAGACTCATGTATGACTGCTTCCCGTATTGGCTATACTCCTTTGTCCTTTAGGACATAGATTTCTATATATTTTTCTCTTATCACTTCTTCCATATTTGCCAGCTTCTTTCATATCTACTATTTCTTTTCTGAGTCATTTTGCAAATATTACTATACTATTTCAAAAGCATCTTTACAAGCCTTTCATAATACAGGGTTTTCTTCATGCAATAGTAATATGTGAATACCCCAAAGCATCTTAAATGATTAACCATTCTCAAATAAATTTCACCTTCAGAACAGCAGACTGACTCTTGCTTACATTTAAAAGGTATCTCTCACTACTCTGTGTCTGCAATTCAGATTATACTACAGTACATGCCACAGTAACCTCCTGTATATCCCTGAAAACTCCCTAAGCCTGTTTCCCCAGAGCAATACTTTCCATTTTTTCCTCACATACCAAAGTATTATAATGTTGTGTAAGTACTGTTTCTACCCAGTTTTGTAGTCATGGCTAAAATCTCACAATTCTATTTAACAGGCAGTATGTTAAGTTATCTCCCCAACTACTTTCTTTATCAAGGTTCACGCCTGGGTTACAATACACCCATCGTCAACTTCCATACCTATCCAGATAATTTAACAGCAAGCATGGCCTTTTCTTCCTTGGGCCCTGAAATTATATAGTTATATATTTTGGTTTTTTATTTAATTAGTTATATCTATGAAAAAAATTAAGAGATTGGATTGTGAGGTCTTGAGCTTAATATATTAAATTCTCTACTTGTGCTATCTTCAAAGTATAGATGAAGTGTCTATAAAGAAATTACATATATACGTAAAACTGATAGTCACTCAATATATCTCTATAATATGACAGTAAAATCAACCACACAAGTACAATTTGTAAAGATACTAAGCACATTAAATTTACTGACTTCTGCATCAAGACCTTTACGTCATTGTGCCCTTTCTATGCTTCATTACAAGATTATTTTATCAAGATGTACAAGTAGAAATTGTCTTATGTTACCTAATACAGATTTTGGAAGTTTATATTTGAACAACTCTGTTGTATCTATACACATGTCATTCCACATACAGTGAACATTTGTTCTGTCTCTGAGACATCTTCTTAAATAGTTTTCTATTATAAATATAGGCAGTTCCCAGGTAATGGATGAGATACATTTCTGAGGAAATTTTTAGGTCAAATTTGAATGTAAACAGGATCCTTGATAAATAGCTCCTATACAATAATGGCTCATACGTGGTTATATAATACAGTTTAATATAATAGAGTTTAATAATATAATAATAATAGTAATTCCCCTGCTCTGTAATAACAATAATAATAAGATAAGAGATAGGAGAATTTACAGAAAAAATGTTAGCGCTCACCTAATGTTGCATCATTACTAAGCTAATAGGAATGTTAAGTTCTTTTTGACTTTCTAAACAAATCATAGTAACTTTTCTACCACCAACAATAAATAATCCACTATGTTGATTTGTAATAATTGATGCTTTCATTGGAGCATGACTTTTAACATATTCCATTACTCACACTCTATCATTTTTTTGTTTATTCAAGTAACAAGATTTATTTACACATATATATTTGTTTATTATTTCAGAATATTAAGGAACTACAAATATTTTGGTTACATGATTGCTTTTGTACAGTTTGAATCAAAGTTGTAAGTTTCCACTTACCCCTATATCACACATTATACCCCTGAGATGTGAATTTACCTGTCCCATTCTGACCCCTCTCACCTACTGGCTTTCTATTGATCTCTACTTCTTCTTCTTTTTTTTTTTTTAATTTCTACTTCTATGTGTGCACATGAGTGTTAAATGATCAGTTCCAATTTAATAATTGGTATATGTAGGGTTTGTTTTCCCTTTCTTGCAATACTTAACTTAGAAGAATTGCCTCCAGTTCTATCCAAGGTAGGTTCTATCCAAAGGTATTAGTTCAGCAATTTTTTATGGCTAAGTAGTACTTCATAGATATACCACATTTTATTAATCTACTCATGTATTGATAGGTAATTATGACTGATTCCACATTTTTGCAATTGTGAATTATGTTGCAAGAAATATTCAAGTGTATGTGTCTTTTCGATGAAATTTTTTTTCCCTCCTTTGGGTAAATACCCAATAGTGGGAATACTGGATGAAATAATAGATCTATGTTTAGATCTTTGCAATTATCTCCATGTGACTTTCCATAAACGGTGACTAGTTTACAATCCCACCAGCAGTGTATGAGAATTCCTGTCTCTTTGCATCTGTTGTTTTGGGTTGTTTTGATAAACAGCATTCTCACTGGAGGTAGGTGATAATAGGCTGAGTTTTTTTTTTTTTTTGCAGTTTTTTTGGCCAAGTTTGGGTTTGACCCTGCCACTCTCGGCATGTGGGGCCAGAGCCCTACTCCTTGAGCCACAGGTGTCACCTGCTGGCTGAGTTTTTAATTTGCATTTCCCTGAGGATGAGAGACATGGAGTATGTTTCCATATGTTTGTTGGCCTTTAGTCTGTCTACTTTTGGGAAGTCTCTGTTCATGTCTTTTCCCTACTTTTATATGGGCTTGTTTGATATTTTCTTGGTGATTTGCCTGTGTTTTATAGATCTGGTTATCAACTCTTTGTCAGATGTATAGCAAGCAAATATTTTCTCCCATCCTGTAGGTTGTCTTTTCACTCTATTGATTGTTTCCTTGGATGTGTGAAAGCTTATGCAAAAAAGATAAATCTGGAGGTGCCACTTTACCCATCTTCAAACTATACTGCCAACTATAGTAACCAAAACAGCATGGTACCAGCACAAGAACAGATACATAGACCAATAGATCAGAACAGAAAACCATCCTCTTATTGCAATCTATCTTTGAGAAAGCAGACAATAATGAATGCCGGTAAAAGAATCCTGATTTAATAAATGGTGGTGGGAAAATTGGATAGTCACATGAAACAAAATTCACACTGCTCACTATACACCAAAATAAATTCATGATGGCTAACATACTTAAATCTAAGGCATAAAACTATATGACTATTAGAAGAAAATGTTGGGAAAGCTCTTACAGACATCAACCTATGCAAGAAATTTATGTAGAAGACCCCAGAGGCACTCACAACAACAACTAAAATTAACAAATAGAACCTGATTTACTTTATTCTTAAAATTGTTGTAGTAGTCTAGTCACTGATGCTTAATATTTTCCCAGTTAATGATGGTGCCTGTTCTTTATCCAAATACTTAATTATTTTTACTTTCTTTTTTTGTTGTTTTTTGTAACCCCTTTCTATTTCTTGTGGGCTCATCTGCAATGGACTTTCACTTTGGAGGAATTATCATAAGGGTAAACACAGACAAAAAAAATCGATGTTGTGGGTAAGTGACTTTATAAATAATAAGATTAACTACTAGCATGAACTTGCTGAGCCAAGTTACCACACATGCCATGTGGGTTTGTTTGTTCCAGAAAAATTAGTTTAATTATTTAATCATAAATCATCTTTATGGGGGCACCTTAGGAAGCCATTCATCTATATGGGGCCCCTTAGGAAGCCATTCATAAGAACAGAATGCTGTAAGTTGGGTTTTCCACAACCTGGGAATATCTGTCTTTAAATCTTATAATTGTAATGATATTAAATACAGATTTCCTAGAGCATAACCCTCCTTTCCTTCTATGAATTGTGGTGTATGTTAACATAAAGTAGTAAAATTTCCTGTCTCCATCAGCTCTAGCTGCTATAACAAAATACTATCGTGTGGGTAGCTCAAAGTGTAGGAATCTATTTCTCACAGTTTTGGAGGCTAGGAATTTTAAGATCAAGGTGATAGCATACTTGGTTTCTGGAAAGGGCTTCTCTTCCTGCCTGGCAGACAGCCACCTTCTCACTGTGCCTTCCCATGGTAGGAAGAGAGAGCAAATGAGCTTTGGTCTCTTCCTCTTATAAGGACACTAATCCTGGCATAACATCATCTAATCCTAATTACTTTCCAAGTGCCCCACCTTCAAATACTATCACATTGAGAATTACAGCTGCAACATATGACATTTGGGGGTCACAACAGTCCACCTATATCTCCTTCCAGTGTTGACTGTGTCTTCACTCATGCTTATGTTAAAACATACAGGATCTAGGAAAGATTAGTGGGCATGTACTCTAGCATCTGCACAAACATTAATAAGATTACATTTTATATACTTTCCTCCCCTGTCCTCAGAATTGGCTGTTGTTGGTCTCTCTGTTCTGCAGCTTCCCCTGCTGGTTTGGTCTTGTGGATCATGGTCCTCCCAACACCAGTCTCCTGCCATTGCCCCTGTTTAGTGCCATTGCTCTCTGCCCTTGTGTGTTCCCTCTTTTTGGTCAATATTGAACTTTGTCATGTCTTAGATTTTATATCATCACTTTTCTGTTTTATTTTTATATTTTAGTTTTAAATTCTAAGTTGTAGAGATTCTACAAATGATATTCATGTATAATATTTTAAGTATTATACAAGGCACTTGAGAAATAGGAAAAATGCACAAAATCTGAAACTTGAAGGAGTCACGATGGAATACATAAAGAACAAGGAGGATTCATAAAGTCAGGAAGGGAAATAAAATAAGGAAAAAGTAGAACAAGGGTACTCCTAAGTGTAGTACATTAAGAACATATAGTAACTTGTTTGTGAGTGTAAAGGTCTGAAACTAAATTTTAAGTGGAATTGGACATTGAAGGTTATTCTGCTTATATTCATGTGGGAGGTTCAAGTACAAAATTTTGGAAGAAATTTGGGTAGGGGACTGACAATAATGTTTGTGGGGTTTAGTCATGCATGTTAATTAGGATTCTGTAATGTCAAAGGGAAAAAAAGTCCAGTGGGTAGTTGAATGTATGGTTCTGGGGCTAAGGTCAAGGCTAATGATATATACTTACTGTCCATTATTCTATAGGTATCCATAAAATTGTACTTGGAAGAGTTTAGAATTGAAACTCTATTTGCAACATAAACTCTGAAGAAAATTAGTATTCACCCCCCTATTGTTTCATAGTATCTATTGCAAAATTTTGTCCAAGAATTTTCTCATACTTTTGTGAAACTACTGAATTTATTTGATGCTACAAAAGACTGTAATCTATCCTTCAAAATATTTCTTATAAATTGTTTTTCCAAAAGCAACTTTTAAAGAAGAATATCAAAATGAATTTTTTTGTTGTTCATTAAAAACTCTTGTTTTTTTCTCTTTTTGCAAATTAGCTTCTTTACATGGTCACATTTGGCTCCTGACTAGTACACAATTTATAAATTTGTTAGGATTCTGAATGCATTTACTATTTCAACCATTGGGTGAGTTTTGCTAATTCTTTAGCCTAAGGGACAAGCAGAATACAATATTCAGAATGGTAAAAGACCACCCCATGTGGCACAGAACCTGGAAAGCCTTCAACTAAAAAATTGCCAAACAAAAATGCTGGTACATCCCAAAGGAGGAGTAAGGGAAACATTAATATAAAAGATTTCGTGGATAAAGGCATGAGCAGGTCACTGAAGCAAATGGCTCAGGTGGGATCTAACTGTCCAAGGGCAGACTGTGGTAGATTATAGAGTAAATGCAATAAGGAAATGAAAACACGTAATGTAGATCTACTTCCTAAGAAGGTCACCTATGCGTGAGAAAACAAAAGATTAGATTTTAAAAAATGGCAGAGAAGGAAAGATGTTAGTGAGTAATTTTTCCACAAAATTTTGCTTCTTGGTATGTGTATTTAGTGAATTTAATTAGATTGCTTGTTCACTTGCCACACCCCTTTTTTTAACATGGGAAAATATTTGAATATACTAGTTGTCATAAGTGTCTTAGAGAGAATTAATTTGTATTTGAAGATCTCGGTACTTCTTTTGGTCATTTCCACTTCAATAAGCTGTTTTGGAAGTCTGGGTACCTCTAGACAACAGTTAAACTTTATCTTTTTTTTTTTTTCTGACAACTGTACAACTTTTTCAGGCTTATGTTTATCTCTTAATGTATTCACAATCCTTGAGTTTTCAAACATACATCATCAATATTAATTGCAATCCTCTAAAGTAATTACAGTTCTTTGAGAAAGAATTGCTGAAATTCCTTTGAGAAGGAGTTTCTGAGACATATTATATAATAATATATACCACTTTGAAATGCATGCATAATATATGGGTATGAGCAAAGATTGTCTGAATGCTAATATGCATCTGCATGTAATATATGCCGCGGAATCAAAATATAAAATATCCAATTTAGCAGCTTTGCAAAACATTTACAAACTGAGAAAAACAGATGACTAGTAAATTTGAATGTTCTTTTTAGCATTATTAGATTATGATGATTTTAGAAGTTTGACTTCTGACAAAGAATTCCAGCAATTGAATATTATGCATAATAATTTGTTTCATAATTAGACATTGTCCTGTTTTTATTGAACACATTGAAATGTAGGAAGTTAAAATGATCTTGATTCATAAAAAAAAAATCTACTGATTAGTACTGATGTTCAAATTCCAAGTGCTTATCATTATTGTATCACTTGATGAACACGGATTTGAAATGCAAAGTGATAGCTCGTTTGAAATGATGAAATGAGACAGACACTTGTATTCACATTTACTAATATGGTTCTGCATTTTATGTAATAAACCACACAATAAATTTTTCTATTTTGGCATTTTGTCAGGAGTATTTTGAAGATTTTTATGTGGCTACTAATAACAGACTGGAAAATAGTACAATTAATTTTGTGGGTTTTAGTAAATCTGCTTATCTTTATAGTGAGGATCAGCTATAATTAAGTTTGAAAATTGCCATTCCCCTTCCAGTTACGATTGCAAACAATTTAGTATTCATGCACAGTCAATAAACACTGACAGAGACCTGGGAATAATCAGAAGAAATAGCATATGCTCTCTGTTTTACAAGATTTTGGTCTATTATAAGAGACAGATTTGTTAGCAAGTAATTGCTGCTTTACACTGCTGTGAACAATGTATCGGGGAAGCTTAAATAAAAGGGAAATTCTGCCCGGGTCAGAAGTGAGATGAGTTGGTGAGATGAAGGTTTATAAAGGGTACTATTCAGATTGGATTGATAAAGATGAATTGTAGGGAGCTGCCTAAAATGAAGGGAGGGGAGACCATTATGCTTGCATGAAAATTATAAATGCTTATCAAAATAAAATAATTAATAAATCACTTTAGAGATGTTTAGGTAAGCATTACTTTTGTTCCTTTCTCTTACATATTTACAAACAAATATGGATGGAGATTTCTGAGCTACACAAATATTTTTTGCTTTATAAAGAAAGGAAGGAGGGAGGGAGTGAAGGAGGGAGGGAGTGACGGAGAGGGAAAGAAGGAAGGAAAGAAGGAAGGAAGGAAGGAAAGAAGAAAGGAAGGAAAGAAGGAAGGAAGGAAAGAAGGAAGGAAGGAAGGAAAGAAGGAAGAAAGGAAGGAAGGAAGGAAAAAGGAAGGAAAAAGAAGGAAGGAAGGAAATGCATGATTTTAATAATGAATTATGAGTTATACTGGGGGCTTTATAAATATTGTCTTGATTGACCTCTTCACCTGTGAGGTATTATCCTCACCACAGTGATGGAAATCAAAGCTAATTGGCACAACCAAGTTCCTTCTGTGTGTGAATCCAATGTTTTCAAACACTGTATGTGTGTGTAAATATGTGTAAAAATGTAAACATAGATACTAACATTTTTATATGTATTATACAATTATTATAAAATTTATATGCTGGTATTTATGCTATTAATTAGTTACCAAATGCTAATTAATTTGGGTGGCTTTTTCCATAGTACAATGATGGAATATGAGATGACTTCGTTTTCATTATTTAAGAGACACTTATGTAGCTATAAGATACATATCACATGTACCTGCACTTTGCCAAGGTAACCAAAACATCAAAATTAGAAAAATTATTCCCCTTATAAAGTATTACTTTTATAAACTTATGTTAAAATTATGTTCCACGTGTTAGAAACATGACACATTTTTCATTTCCTTTAATTATTTAGTGAGAGTAATGTTTATCAACTAAACAGAAATGAATGCAAAGTTGGATTGATCAAAGATGCTAACTTATTAGGAATAAGATTCAAAAGAAAAAAGAAGGCTATTTTTCTTTGCAGGAATTAATCAACTAGATAGAAATATATGTTGCATTGTTGACAAATATCTGAAAAAATAAAAATTTAACTAATATTTATACAGTCACATAAGTGAATAGTTATTTAGTTGTTTTTATTTTCAGTTAGATCTGATTGAAAAGCATGACATTGCAAAAAAAAAAAAAAACCCATAAGGATGTGTCTTCAACAACTCTGTGCTATAAGACACAAAAACAATGATGAAAATATTTCAAACTGTATATGAAAACGCCACACTGTACCTCATGATTGCATTAATGTACATAGCTATCATTTAATAATAAAAAAAATACTAAAAATAAATAATTTTGAATTATGTTTTAAAAAGGAATCATATAACAAAATTAAAACTTTGGCTCCATCTTACTAAAGTAAGTCTGTATTTATAAATGAATCAGTGCTCTTAGAATGAGCACTACATACATAGGACATATATAATTATCTTATATTTGTGAAGCAAATATTTTGTTTTAAATCACCATTAAAAGAATCATATTGTTCTTTTTTCCCAAAATACAGCTTTCTGCAAAAGCATTAGGAAGATTTTCTCATGCCGCCTATGTGAAAGAGTGTAGGAAATGCCAGGCATAATGAGACTAATTATGTAGCTATGTGGGGATATTGAATGTGACTTATGTGATCTACTTACCATGTTCTTTTAATGCCAATCTCAACAACTAGTGACATTGTTAAAGCATATTATTTCTCAAGAACACATGAAGGCCCTATCTCTCCTTTTCCCTATCATACATCATACAGTATGATTATAATTATTAATATATTTACATAGATAACAGAAATATATAAATGTAATATATCAGAATTGAAAATGATATAATTTACCACATGATTACAGTTGCATAATAAATAATATGTACAATTTAAAGACACATGTGATCATGGAAAAAGTCTCTGTTAACAGTGTGGCCAGAGAAATTTATGAAGATTGGAAAGGATTGTCTTACAACATTGAAATAGCACTGAAATGGGAAACATAGTATGTTGGATGACTTACCTAATATTAAACCACTCATGTTTTCCACATGGTTGTGTAGAAATAGCAGGACTTTGAGATGCATATTATAAAATTTGGTAGCATAAAATTAATCATTCATAGCTTAACAAGAGACACAGAAGAAAAAGATGTGTATATATATATATATAGATAGATAGATAGATAGATACCATAATTTACAGACAGGAAGATTGTTCATAATTGTTCACATATATATTTTAAATAGGTCACATGGAAAACATCCATTATTTATAATTCCAGATATTGTAAATCCAAAGTCAATGTGTGTGTGTGTGGGGGGGTGTGTGCACAAGTGCACTCAAGTTCATGCACATTTCGCCTAGTCTAGGATTTGAGGGAAAAAAGAGTAAAATAAATTACCCAAAGTTGAAGTGATTCTACTTGTAGCATTCTCCTGGGGTTTTAAAGGAGCCACAAAAGACATTTAGCAATATTGAAGCCTTTATAAAACTGAGGCTACTTAGGCCAACAGACAGGAAAGTAGCCCTGATAGTCAATAACCTTGTCATGTGACATCGCCTTGGACACACAATTAGAAGGCTAAATAATTGTCTCCCATCCTTTTCAATGAAGGTAAATTAACAAGTTTTTTAAATGGATTTTTCCAACTGTAATATAAACATCATTCAGAAGCCTGTGGAATGCATTAACAAATATTTCAGAAGAAATTTTCATTCTTCACTATTTTTACTAATATTTGTCTGATTTTAAGTTTCTTAAACTTTCCAAATTGATTTTCCCCTTTGATCTTAAAAATCAATTAAAATAAGACTGGTGTTAACAAAAGATGCTTTTAAATATGCAGGGGCATGTGAAATGTCTATGGCATGTTAATTATAAAATAAAATTTTAAGTTACCTCGTCTTTATTGCCATCTATTACAAGGGAAATGTGACCCTGTCCTACTGAAGACAGACCTTCTACCAGTGTCCTGATCCCATTTGATCTTGCTTTCTCAAGAACTGCTTTTCTGTTGCTACCCCTTTCTTCATCCCCTTTGCTCTGGTGCATTTCCACCAGCAAACAAGTGCACTTCACATGAGTTATCTTGAAAAGAACTCTGTGGTTACATTTAGTCTTGAATCTTATGTTCATCTTATGACTCTACTACTCTGCCAAAATTGCTCTTGTCAGAACCACCAATCTTGCACAATGCTTAGCTGTATTTTTGTTAATTGCTACTCTTTCCCATTCTCATTTTAGATTTCCTCCTTCTCAAATAAATCTCAGACTACTGGAATTCTTGAAAGTAGGAATCTTTGTTCTTAGGTGATTTCATTCAATCAGATGGCTTTAAATAAAATTCATTTGCTGATAAATGTTAAATTTGCATTGCTAACTTGAGTTTCTTACATCCATCATCCAACTTTAAAAAATTACTGTTTGAATATCAAAAAGACTCTTAAGCATAATACATTTCAATATGCACTCTCCATATTCTCCTCCCAAAGCCTATCTTATTTTTTTAATATCCTTGCTCTAAAAGAGGTCTGAGCTCATACTGAAGTTACAGACCATGAGTTATTCTTGATTCAAACCTTTTCCTGAACAACCCCACCCCATTTACATGTAATGCACCAATGAGTATCATTGCAAAGTCTAAATTCTTCCACTTTTCTCTGTTTCCAGAATTTTAAAGCAAACTCAACTCTCACTCTGACCTCTATAAAAGCTTCCCAACAATTATTGTTGAATCCAATATGCCCTCACCATCTACTAAGCAGCCATGACTCTGGTTTACAATTATAAATCACATCATATCACCTTTTGCTTTAAAAAAAATAAACACATCAAATCAATTTATTCCTCAAGACTTTCATGATTATAAATGGCGTTGGGTGTTCCACATTTCCAAACTCTTAAAAGTTTTCTCTTGTTCCATATGTCCCAGGTCCATGACATTTCTCTCTTCCTCCTCTTTTTTCTTTTTATTATTTACTTACTGTATTCACTACGGCATATTTTGGGAAGAGTTTCCACTGACTGGTCCCATGAGTCGATCCTTCTGGTCAACTATGTCTCATTTCCTAGAAGAGAGGCAAATCTTAGACACGCTCTCTAAGAACAGCACTTATTTCTTAGTTCCTCCATAGCACTTCAACTAACTCTTTTTTATTTAGCTTTGTGTATCTTGATCTATGTATCCCTTCTCTCACCAACATTTGGTCTGTGAGAGTAAGAACTGGTTAATCTCAGTGTTCTATCCTTAAGGTTCTAGAAAACCTTCTCACACAGGAATATGCTCTGAAAAGGTTGTGACAATTTTTAAAAATAGAAAAAATATTAACTAAATTTGCTTAAACTAATAAATGGCTAGAAAATGCTGAAATAATAGATAAATTATTGTAGTAATTTTTATTTTATTAGTTATATCAAGAGTTATTTCATTTTTGTGTTTTAGAACTCCTAAAATTTTGCACAATAAAAATATGATAATTTTATTAAGATAATAGAAGTGAATGCTAAAAGTTATCCTATACAATACTGTCAATAAAGAAGATAAATGACAAAGGCCCACTCAAGATCTGATCTGGTGGAGTAAATGAATAAACAACTTTGATAAATAGTTTGAAAGTTTATTAACATGGTAAACTTAAAGCGCTTACCATACAACTTAGTCATTCAAATCTAAGGAATTCATCTGAGAGAAATAAAATTATATGTCCATACAAACACCTGTATATGAATATTCATAATAATTTTATTTGTAATGATCAAAAACTAAAACAGACTGAATTTCTATTAATAATTTGATTGATAAACACATCTTATATCCATATAATGGAATCATCCCCATAACAAAAGCAATGAATTATTGATGCAAGCAGAACCAAGGGGAGCACCCAAGGTCACCATGGTAATATTCAGCAAAGAGGTATGTAGCACATTTCTAGGATGAGTTCACCAACTTAATTGTCCAACCTTATATATGTTTACAAAATACAGACCAGTCTCTGAACACTAAAACCAATCAGCAATCAATAGTTGCCTACAGACAAAATGAAAAGGCACGGAGAATAATCACATTATGAGTGCAATAAAATTTACCTTAATTTTGATTTACTTTCTTGAACATATGCATATGTCAAACGCACCTAATAGGGCACTTTAAATATGTATAGCTTATTATACACAAATTATTCTTTAATAAAATAAAAAATTGAGAAATAAATTGGCCTCTATATATTTTATTAGAAAAATTCTTAACTTTTAAATAAATTGGAAGAGGAAACAAATTAATATTTATTATTAATGATAATACCTGTACCAGAAGACCAGGATGGTAGGTATTTACAATTCAACATACAGGTGTTTGTTTTATGTACATATTCCCACATGCTTAGAGTGGGTGTCTATTCCAAAAATCATTTTTTTTTACTGTAGAATGGAACACACAGTAATGCATCATTGAAATCTTATACTTAAGTTAAAAGAAAGTATATTTTCTATTGAAAATGTAGTTCTCCTGCCTATAAGCAATTTGCATTATATTTTAACAGCTTGATTTTAGTTGTCATCAATTCCAAAGAGAAATTATTTGAATATGAGATCTCATCTGTGAGGAAAGGACGACCTTTGAAAATATGGCAATTTAAACAATCCAATAAATCTGTGTAAGCAAAAGAAATACTTGGCACTTTCTCAAAACATAATAGTTCCTTCCGCGAAAACATTTGCTTGATACATGTTGGTCTTCTTTGCAATTATTTTCAATTAAACTTGTTTAGAAATGTTTTTAGAATGACATGAGAGTCAGAACGTATTGACATGGAATCCTAACTCTGAACAAATTTGCAGTGAAATAACTGAAATTAAACAAGTAATGATATGATGACGATGTAAAAGTCTATATTCATTTATCAGCTGATGTACAGGGTTTAATCCTTCATCATCATGGGGTACTGAGTGCCGACTCTGTGCTGAACACAATGACGGACAATACGAAGATGAACCTGGCAGAGACTCGGCCTTTTTATGGTGGATTTATATAAAATTATTAACTCCCAATAATGTTAAAAGCCATTGCCAAAATACAGTAAGGCACGGGATTAAAAATATAGGCTTTTTGGCATAAAAATACATCTGCATTCCTACTCTTGCCCAAATAATTTGAGTAAGGTACTTGACATCTCCAAATAGGAATTCACTACCTTCAAAATGTGACTAATAAAACATTCTCACAGCTAAAGACTAATGAGAAAATATTTGTCAATCTTTACCCTGTTGTTGGCACAAAAGAAAATATCGATACATGTATATCCCTGTAGTCCTTAATCTCTAGAAAAGAAGAGACTGTTTACTGATTATTTGTACTAATTAGCACAGTGTCAGCCACATAGAATGTGCTCAGTAAGTATTTGTATCATGAATTCTAAAACAAGTCGATTTTTAATTTTTTTTTTTGGTTCGGGTATAATGTAATACACAGGGTATGCACTAATAGTAGCTATGCAACTAATCTTTTAATGAAAATCAATACACTTGAACAACCACCAGCCAGATGAAAATGTAGAACGCTTTCAGCCTCATAATATCCTCTTCTGCGTCCTCTTCATGCAGTACCTTCCAAAGACAATCTCTGCTTTCTTCATTTTCTCCATTGACTACTGCTGTCTGTCCGTGTAGTTCGTGTAAAGGCCATCATACAGTATCCATCCATTAGTCCTATACTTTTTTACATCTTGTCTTTGAGAGTCATCATGTTGTCACATGTTATGAAATGTCTCATTTTTTAGATATCTCTTCTCCTATTGAAAGAAAGTTTACTGTTTTCAATTTGGGATTGTTATGGATAAAGTAACTGTGAACATTCTCTTACTTGTTTCTAGAGCCATAGCACTCATTTCTCTTGGGAGTGTTCCAACTGTAGTG
This sequence comes from Otolemur garnettii, assembly GCF_000181295.1. Taxonomy (NCBI): domain Eukaryota; kingdom Metazoa; phylum Chordata; class Mammalia; order Primates; family Galagidae; genus Otolemur; species Otolemur garnettii. The sequence goes on along the minus strand of NW_003852430.1, from coordinate 11,415,331 downwards.
ATGGTAGCTCACGAGATAGGTGTAATTTTAGCTTCAACAGATATTGCCAAATAGTTTTATAAAATGGACGCATCAGTTTATATACCAATAGTAGATATTAGCATGTATGAGGCCCCTATGAGCCAAAATTGACTGAACTGAGTAAATGTTCACTGAGAAATGATAAGCCAGCATTTCTAGAGATACAGAGAAAATGCATTCCATAAAAGAATCAGGAGGCGCTCCACTAATCAGTAGGCCACAGACTGGCATCATCAATAATGTTAAGTAAGTGAGCAAGTTTTGGGCTGAGGTTAAATAGGTAGATATGGGAAACAAGCCTAGAAAAATATGAGGTATCTATTCCATCAACTGAGATTATGTATCATAAAATAAAAATAATCAAAACATTAAAAGTCTTCTGAAACATATGGTTTCATTGTTTCATACCAACCCTTTCTGATAGGGTTGCACATGCTAGGTCCATGGAACATTTATAGATATAGATGTTTCATCAAAAAAGTTTCCATTATCTAAATCCATATAGAATTCTGGGTTATGCAAAATTATTATATAAGGATTTTCTTATTGTCTAACTTCTTACTTCTTGGAGTCTTGATATACTGCATTGGGGATCTCCATTAGGCCCTTTCCAATTCCAAGAATTTTTTTTTCCCTCATCAAATCTCTTGTAAAACAAATCTTTTAAAATCTACATCCATTTGTTTTCCCTGAATGCCTGAAGTTGAATAGAGAAAGAAAGCAAAACTTTGTGGCCTAATCCTGTGTCTAGCTGCACTTTTCTTTAGTAATATCACAGCTACAACTTAGGTACATGTTATTTTAAAAATTATACAGATGAAGAAAACAAACGGATGAAAAAACAAACTTTGTCAAAAGGTGCCAAGTTAAGTAATACAATTTAATTGAAGAAAACATCATCCTAATTAATGTGAAGGGGAGGACTAGAATGATTATAAGGCAAGATTGGTGGTAGTGATCGGCCTTAACTAGTGTAAGGATTTGGCAAATGCAAACTATTTTGAACATAGAATCCTCAGCCACTAACTCAAAGAGCTGTCCAGGACAAAGGGAATTTCTCAAGAATAGAGTTGAAAAATAATATTATCTGCATTTATGACCATTTTAGCTTCAGTAGATATTGCCAAATAGTTTTATAAAATGGGTACATCAATTTATATACCTATAGTAGATATTAGCATATATGAGGCCCCCATGAGCCAAACTTGATTTAACTGAGTAACTGTGCACAACAAAGTATCCAACTTTTCGTAATCACTAAGGGTCTACCCTCAAGACTGGAAAATCACCCAAGATCATAGCAAAGCAGAATCATCACCCATAACTGCCGTGGTCCATGTAGGATAACAAAATAGCTCTGCTAAGAGAGGAGAGTTGGAGGAACTGGGAGATATCAAGGCGTGGTGCCTTGGCCACTACAGGAGGCAAAGGAGGCTTGTGTACAGTGAGGATGGCTATGCAGTCAGAAAAATTAAGCCGAGCTTTTTTAAGGAACCGATGACTTCTACGCTGCTGCTGCAGCAGATTCTGGACCTATGCAAGTTGCTCCCCCACTGCTGTGCCTCCACAAAGACCTGTGCACAGAGAACACAGGAGCTGTTGGTCTGCTGGTGGTTTGGGGTATATAAATAACTCTGACCCTTTCTTCCCCCTAGGCATAATTGGGGAGCCTGACTAGGTGATATCTGTTTTCAAAATGTTGAAGGAGGTCTGTGACAATACAAAGAACATAACCAGAAAATCGTTACAGAACTAATGATGGCCTTACAGAGACGGACTCTCGGTCTGGTGGTCAGACTCACGCGGGAGTCTGTGCTCCTGGCCAACCCAGTCAGGCTGGCTTAGTGCTTTTCACTAGGTGAAAAGATTGATAATGCCTTCAAAGCAACAAATGAACATTTCTCCTTGAGGACAGGAATGGGATATCAGAAGCCTTATAGAAATTGGCTTATCAGTTCTCACTAATATGAAAGCATCAGACTGGGAATAGCTACAGGGACATGGTTCAGAATTTACACATAGGCCTGGCCAGGATTAAAAACAGAAGCAAATGAACAGACAACAGACTCATCATCCAACACTAAAAATACCTCATGGGGACTTTAATTGCAGTGAACTCCCTGAATATTCTTAGTGTAGCTGCCCTGTAGATCATAGTGGCTTTGTGATCTAAACTGGATCCCTACCACCCCTTCTCTTTTAGAGGATGCACTCTGTCTGTCCGGATGTCTACATGGTTACCATGGAACTGGGGGAGGGAGGAAGAGACAGCTCTCACACTGCAGGGCATTTTTAACTGGACTCACACCCCAGAAACTGATTTTCTATTTTTCTGTTCTCCATGCAATATTCTATCCTTCTTTTCCATCATAAGTGAGGCCTAAAGAGATTTTCTACTGTGGGACTTGTAACTCAACTACCTTTGTGATTATTAAGTATAAATCTGTAATCACCCTTTTAAGGTATGCTGGGGTAGGGAACATATGGGAAAATTGCCATCTCAATTTTTTTTCCTTAATGAATCACAGTAGCAGAACAAACAAATCAAAAAACACTTAACAGGAGCAGATGCTGTTGAGGTTTTTTATGCTGTCTAAGGACCTTTCAAAATGATGGTATAAATGTAAATATGTATCTAAGGGATATGGGAAACATTTCCAATTCCCAGTCATACTTTGCATTTCAAGAATTAGCACAGAAAGGCAGTGTTGTCCGAGTGTTGGGCTTTAAAATGGACGGAACGTTTGCATTTCCCTGAAATTCCTAAGCTGAAGACCTAAATTCTGAAGCGGTGGTGTTAGGGCCCACAGCTCTTCTGAGATAATTTGTTAAAGAAGGTGGCGCCCTCATAATGGGCCGAGTGACCTTGGAAAAGGCACCGCAGAGACAGCTCTTGCTTTTTCTGCCGTGTAAAAACACAGCATATAACAGGCAACTGAGGAGAACACCACTTGGGAGGCACCTTGATGTCAGATTTTTAGCCTGCAGAACCACGAGAAACAAACATGTGTCATTTATAAGCCCCCCACACTGTGGTACCTGATTACAGTATCTCAAACTGGCTGCAATAAGCCTTTTCAAACAATACTTGTAAAAAGCATTTAAATCACATATGTGTTTTTTTATTTTCCAGTAAATGAGTATTTTTATGCACTTTTATTTAACCTGAAAATGCTCTAGACCCTTCTCCTCCTTCAAATTTAAATTATCCTCTATACTTTTGTTTATGTTACAGTGAATGACAATCCACAGCCACTCTTTTGTGAGTTTCAGTGGGCAGAGTACACCTCATAGCATAAGCCATTGACATCTATGTGCTAATGGATTAGAACACATCTGGAACTTGATCTCCTTTGTGGGGTTGTTCCACTCTGAACTTGGGTCCTTGTTTGTGTGTCATTTGTTCACATAACAGAACAAGGCCACTTGGGAGGAAAGGCTGTCACTATTACTTTAAGAAGTGATTAAACGTTTCTCCCAGAAGGTATCTGAGTTCTTCCTAACGGGCTCATCAGCTGCTCTGGGGACTGAAGACACACTGCTGCCAAGTCAAAGCCCCAGAGCGCTGAGCCTCCCCTGCCCGTCCTGAGCACCATGGTCGGTTTACAGGTGACAGAGGGTGCCTGCTGCTCTTTGTCAAACTCCACACTTTGCTTCATCTAAAACACAAACCCTTTTCTTTGCTCGTGTTCTAATGTCTCCCTGGAAATAAATAGTACACGTAAAAGCTATGTGTTTTTTTGCACAGAGATTATCTGAATAGAATTAATATTTTCCATAGCTAAAATCTCCCTCACTTAAAATCAAGAACTTAACATAAGTGTCACATTAATAAAAATGAACTGCAGGATTGAGATAAGCTTGAATGTGTGTACGTGCTGGCATTGTAGTGTGGCATCTCAGAAAAGAGGAAGAAAGAGGCAGAACTGATGCACTATGTGGAGGATAAATCCACAGTGCAGATCCCAGTGATGGTCAGGGACGCAGACTGCGTTTGTCGTTAGAGGTGTTGGACAATTTGGGATCCTCAAATCTCATTTTCTAAATAACCTTATCAGGCTAAAACATTGTTTAGTATCTACGATTCTAGATCCTGAAGACCAATAGGTTATTTAAGAAAAACAAACAAACTACAACAACAAAAAATAAAACTAGATTTATGTAAGAACTAAAACACAATTCCCTACCCATCACAGAAAAGTCACAACCTTAAATTTTGCTTCTCAACTCTGTGCCAGAAGAAATCGCCCAAAGGTGATTTCTCAGTTTCTCCTCACATAATACCTAAAACAAGTTATACCATGAACCCAGGATATTTTTTATCATAGGTTTTAAAGAGTTTTGTACATAATATAACACATAGGACAAATTAAATTCTTTAAAAAATTCAATAAAATTTATTTGAATATTTTTAACTCAAAAAACAGTATGTCCAGCTAAAAATTTTTAAAACAATCTAAAAAGCAAGTAGTAAAAGAGGTTTTTGCTGCAACATCTATAGACCTCCAAATTTTTTGGTCCTTCTTATATTTTAGCATGGATACTAAGTAGAGGCAACGAAGAAAGGGTATAATTACCATGACTTTCAGAACAAAAGAAGGACGGATAAATGGTGTACGACACTTCTATGATGAGAAGTGTACATATGCACTTGTGTATATCCATACCTCTCTTTCCCTTCTGGAGTTAGCACAGAGGCCATGAGTAGAGCCATCTTGCGAGCCCAGAGCTCTAAGTCACAGCGTGGAGGAAAACTGTCCAGGAAGTACACTCAACTGACATTATCTATCTACATCAGATATTTCATGAGTAATGGATAGCTAAAACTAGAAAACATCTTGAAGTATCAATTATTATAATTTTTATTAATGAAAGAAAGAGATCCATGACTTGCAGAGAGATAAAACCAAAAAAGAGGTTTTCGTTTCATCATATTGTGGGAGTGTATAGAACATTAATACAAAGAATCTGAGGGAGGTGTAGTGTTAAAAATCCGAGATACACAAAATTAAGGATTTATTGAACTTTTATGAAAATACGGCAGATTTTAAATTTAAAAGGTTGTCATTGAGGACTCAACAAGAGCCATGAAGGAGAAAGAGAGAGAGAGAGAGAACAGAAAAGAATGGGATGAAGGGAAGGGGAATGAATGGAGGGAAGATGAATGGACAGAATATTCCTCATAGTGAATACATGAATTTAAATGTATTTATGAAGCAAATAAGCCTTGAGAGAGTGGGAAGATATCAGAGTGGTAAGAGAGATTGGAAGAAAAACTGAAGGAGTCATAAAAGAAGCAGATAAAAAAGGAACCCTAAAAAAAATTGGGTCATTCATATGTTGGGATTAAGGATATGTCAATACTTTCTTGAAAATTTTGGAGATTGTGTATTACGTTTCTTTGTGAAATGTATTTAAATTAACTGGCTTTAATTCCGTTCTCTGTTAAATAAATATGAGGAACTAGAAAATCTATGTCCTCACCTTTCTAGTATTTGAGAGCTAAAAGTTATGAAACTTCTAAATACATGCACATAATTTTAAATAAGAAATTGCATTTGGCACAGTAGAACAGTCTTTGAAATCTTGTATTATTTTTCAGTCTGTTACATAAGGCACCACATATTATAATGTATAAATCTTCTGCTAGAAAATAGGCATTACCTCAGCCTTTGCCACGTCCTTTTGGAGTGATTGTATTTTGGGACCTCTTATGACAGAAAGCAGAAAAGCCAAGCTCAGAATTTCGTTTTGAAAATTCAAAAAAAATTTATTTTCCACCATTTTTTCTCTATGAAGAGTAAAATAGTATTGTACTTCTGTGATGAATGCACAAGGAAAAGCATTAAAGAAGATATATGAAAAATGATTGACATTGTAACTTCCCTGATTTAGGACTACTTAGATAGGCATCATTGTAATTCATATTTAGAAGGGCAGAGTTAATGCTATTTCTATGCCTGAGTAAATGAGAAAGTAATGATACGAGCAGAGACACTTCCACTCCTAAAGGATTAAATGAATTCCTACCTTTTCCAAACGATTGCAGCCCTGAATGCACTAAACTCCAACTCTAAAAATTATACTATCATATCTTGGCTTGGATGCCTCAGAAATAGGCCCTGAGATAATGAAGTAAAGTAGTTAATTGGAAGGTGAAGGCTAAACCAAGCAAGAGGGGTGCAGAAAAATGAGACAGAAAAGAAACTAATATGAATGCATATCAAGCCAATAATGCTGAAAGCTACGGCGGTTAACATGATGAGCAAAAAAATCTGCCACGAGTGACGCCCCTGATGGGCAACGGGCCTGGGATATTGCGACAGCAGCTCCTGTCCAGTATCAGTTGGAGGTTGAATTGGAGTATTAATTCTCGGTGTTTCAAACTGCTGCACGGATGAGAAAGTGACTTCAATATCAGACAATGTGTACAGGCAAGGAAGTGAAGGAACTGGCATTGGGAATGAGGTGCGTATGGACAGATTTCTTAAGGCTGTTGGACATAGGCGCACACATTGACAATTGCTTCCGGAAACTAACCATAATCATACTATTGTAGTTTCTTTAAATTTAGTCCAAATATTTTAGGAGGTATTAAAGAGTGGTATGGAGTGAAGTCTCAAATTTGAGGATTGCACAAATTTTCTACAAAAGACTAGCCCGTAGCTTTTAGGGAAAAGCAAAGGTTTGGAATTGCCCATCTACCCAAGATATTCTATGTTATAGAACAGATATAAGAGGTAAGGCTTTTTATCCACAGAATATAGCATCAAGTTCTCAAAACTATTTATTACATAGATTAGCTGATGGCAGAGGGACTGTTGGTACCCTTAGCAGAAATATGAAAATCAGAAAGCCTTTGAGGTGAGGTGGAGGGGGAATGATGGGTGCCTTTGTGTACTCACTGACTTGGAGGTATAATTCACTTACGTTTCAGGGAATGTTCATAGAGTGGTAACTGGCATTATATAATACATTAAAATATTATTTGTATGGAATATGATTATGCTGTATAATCACTTTATAACAAGTCTTTTTCCCCAATACCTATCATTTCTTTCTAAAAATAAGGAACAATATAATTTTACTGTGCCATTATTAAATTCAAATAATAGGCTTTATTTGCTTCTACACATATTGGTAGGAGAAACCAAAAAAGGAAGTCCTTTACTTTCTAAATAGGAAACAAACATATTTAATCAATACTAAGTTTAGAGAAGACAATGATAATTCTGGACTTGTCTGTGGTCCTGCAGAGGTTTTAACTGATGCATCTCATGTGCACATCGATGATCCCAGGCTCTCTCTCCTAGGAACCCCATTAACAGCTCCAAGTGAGGCGTGTGAACCTTACATGCCTTCATTGCATGCTGTTCTAGCAGCATGTGCCAGAATAATTGCTGTTAGAATACTAGAAGCATGTTTTAGTGTTTGGCTAAATAACTCAGCTGCATTGGTTGCAGGGAACACTAACAGGTGTGTTTTCGTGCTAAACTGAACTACAGCCACACAGTTACTCAGGATGCAGGGCACCACTGACGAGGTGGGAAGTCATCTATGCAGATGTGCTGAATGGCTTCAGTCCCGACGTAGCAGGTGCCGCAAAATTAAGACATAGATATCTCAGAAGGAGCCGAGAAACAATGACTTTCCAGGGAATAATATATAATGAATAAGTTCCTCTGGGCTTGAATATATGGAGGAGAGAGAACACCACAGAAGCGCTGGCAAGGTAGTGAATTACACACCACCTACAGACATTTCAGGAAGTATGTGAAAGACTGAAATAAAGAATTGGAGGGATAAAATTTTCAAGTGACAAAAAGCATAAGCAATTAAAATGCATATTTTTTTTAAACCATCTTCTTGCTACAGGATTCTCCTCACATGGTGGAAAGTTGTCAGGCTTGACACATTCACAGAACTGAGAACAATTTTAGTAATGGCCTCAATGAGAAAGTCACTACAGTCTAAGGATAATTTATTAAAGATTTAGACATAAATACGTTTAATCTGCCATGAGAGAGAAGGCCCTTTCACCAGTTTCCAAAAAAAACTTGAAATGTTTTCTCAATTGAATGCAGGTGCTTATTCTCAACCAGATTTTTTTCCCATTCATTTACTCAACAATTAATAATTGAGTTCCCACAATGTGGCAGGTGCTAGGAGTAAAAGAAATACACTATTCCTGTTTCTTTGGAAGGCATATCAGTAGCTTATGAGGAACAAAGCAATTATAATAGAATAGTTATTATTTTTTTTTTATTTTGTAGGCATACTAAATGATTTGATTAATGTTTCAAAGCACAGGCATAGAGTGAACGAAAAGGTTCGGCGCAAATGCCTGTTCTCATCTGTGTGGGTTTAGAAGTGTTCCAAGGAAACATGACATTTAAGCTGGGACCTGAGGGATAGTAGTTGATGAAGTGAAGAGGGGAAATATTTAGAAACTACAGCTGTTCAAAGTCTTTGGAAAGGAAAGTTCTTGGTGCATTCTGGGAACTTAGGATAACTACAGTATAGTTAACTGAAAAGGCTGGATATGAGAAGGAGGCAGAAGAGATAAGTAGACATCTCGCTATACAGCCTTTTAAGTCATGGTAAGAATTTGGGCTGCTTCCCTGACGGGAATAAAAACCACTGGGTAATTCTGAGCTAGAACAGTGGTTCTCAATGGGGACAATTTTGCTTCCAGTAAACATTTGGCAATAATTAGAGACCTTGATGTTCTTACAGAGGAAAGGATGCTACTGATGTCTAGGTGGGGAGAGGGTAGGGTTGCTGGTAAATATCGCATAATGCACAGGTCGCAGCCTCCATAACAAAGAATTATTGGGCCCAAAATGCTATGAATTCCAAGGCTGAGAAATTTGTATATTTCTAAAGAAGCATAGAATTAGTTTTCAAAGCACAATGTTTGTTCAGAAAAGGTTAACTCTAACAAGATCAGCAGAAAATGTGAGATAAAAAGTTAAGAAGTTATTGCAGTGATGTAAGAAATAATTGTAACTTGGACAGAGACTGCAAAACCGGAAGATTTAAAAATATAGTGGAACCTCTGTGAATTAACGACTCAAGGGACTGTTCCAAACTGGTCAACATATGGAGGTGGTCAACATAAGGAACTAGGATACATACGCACATGTGGTACATGCCTAGTTTATGAAAATGAGGTCCATTTAAGGAGGTGGTCATCTGTGGAGATTTTACTGTATTAGGAAAATAGGGTGACATTTTCCAATGTGAGGGGTGACATTAGATACTGCTGCTGCCTGTGCACATTACTGCAGAATGCTCTCTCACCTTGATCTGATATGAAGGGCTACCCTTGCCCACAGTTCCTTCAGATGCAGCTGAATATCTAACTTCTGTATCTTCAAGTCTTTTGCATAGTCAGCTCCATGGTGCAGGTTACTGACTTCCTGTTAGTTACTCTATTGTCAAAGATGGACAGATGGCAGCAGAGACCAATGTGGGATTCCAGCTCATGTTCACAGGTTCCAATTTATTTTTTTATTTCTCACTTCACATTCTTATTTTATTTTATTTTATTTTTTTTTTTTTCAGACAGGGTCTCATGGTATCACCCTCGGTAGAGTGTTATGGAGTCACAGCTCACAGCAACATCAAACTCTTGGGCTTAAACGATTCTCTTGCCTCAGCCTCCCAAGTAGCTGGGACTACAGGTACCCACCACAATGCTCAGCTAACATTCACCTTTTAGACATGACAGCCCATCTTACTGCTTGTAGCTCTAGAACCAGATGTAGACTTAAGATCTATGTCTATTTACATAAACTACTCAACCACCTTTCGAAATTGTATAAAATATTCAACTACATCCCTAAATTGTGTAACAGCAAATTATTCACAAAATTATGGCACGTCACTTTTAGTACATTCACATTTCTGATCAATTCTGATAACTCTTGGGAGTTCTCAATTAAGTTAACCGTGTGGGGTTAATCCACTTACACAATTATTCTATACCACTAGCAATAGTTACACATTTCTAATCAAATCCTGACTGATATGTTTGGAAGCACTCAATTTCAATTTAAAAAGGCTAGACAAAAATTGACACTTAGAGGCAACAAAGGAATGAAAATCTAGCTTTTAGTTCAGACAAAAGCAAGGTAAGCCATTGCAGTAGTGATAAACTAGAAAAAGTGATATCTTTACGAATAGTGCAGCTCAGTTTGGAATCACATTGAGTTACTGGTTGTATTAAGAGAATTTGCTCCTATTGTAATGAGAATACAAGAAGGGGGATAAAACTTTTCTTGGAGGAAGACAATATCATACAGATCCTATAATGATCTTACGGTGTTTAAATTTGCATTTATTCATGTCATGTTTTATTGGCAGTACTTTTATTGTATTTTAATTTTATTTTATTCAAAAATGTCTTAGCAGGCAGTGCCTGTGTCTCAAGGAGTAGGGCACTGGCCCCATATACCAGAGATGGTGGGTTCAAACCTAGCCCCGGCCAAAAATAGTCTTAGCTATTCCTGGTAATGTCTCTTTCTGGTAAAATGTAGAACCACATTTTTGATGGACAATTATACTATGATTATTAATGAAATGTCATTAAAGTTCATAGATCAAGATCAACTTACAAATCAACTAAATTATATTGTGGCTATGCCATCATGATGCCGTTGTATATGTACATGGTGGATGTTTGTGTTTTTCTAAATACACTTTTTATTTTTATAATCGCTTTGTTGTACATATTATGTTGAATGTCACTATTATACAGATTTGCCAATGTGAATAGATGTTTATTATATATTATGATTTGTTATTTTCCATATTTTTAGGATTGCTGGTATCTCAGGAAAGTTTTTGACTTTAGCTGGATTATATATAAAACTTATTCTAAGATGGCGAACAAGCGATACATCTCTTTTTAAAGCCCAGGGATATGTAAGGTTCAACTCACACAGTAAATGACAGAGAGAACAGAAAAAATGAGTCTTAAATATGGAAGTAGAATACTTTGTCCAAATAGTTTCAGGCTATGGAGACAGAAAAATAATTACAAATTTCATTTCAGAAAATATGGTATTCAGACATGAATAGTGATACTTCACTTTAATCTTTATTCTTTAGATCACATCTCACCTAAAATGCTCACATCTGAGTGTCATGTTTTAAATAAATATTAGTTATAAAGATGCAGCAAGAAACAGATTTTAAGGTAGAAAGTGTGGGGTTATTTTTGTCTTTTAATTTACAGCTTAAGTTAGCCATGACAAATGCCATCATTTTACTGATAAAAATAAATTAAAACAAACATCTTAATTATTTGACATCTATAATTAAAAGATAAACAATTTTTAAAATGAAAATTATGTAACCTAAAGACATAAAGTACTAAGAATACACAGCATACTTTGAGTAGTTGAGGGAATTTTACTTAGAAAAAGGAACGAGTTTTATGACACCAGTGAGAGTTTGGAGCATATAATATGGAGGTTTTCTGGCTCACTATATAAAATAATTGCTTTTATAAAAGCTTGAATTATTCAACACATGACTGAATTGGTTTTATCATAGAACGTATTTTCTTAAATTTTCCATCAGTATTTCCAGAGATTAAAGACACACTTCTCTGGTATAGATGATGATGGTGTCAATCTGTTATCAGTGTTGCGAACTCCCAGCATTAGAGAGATTATTTCAGTTTGAATGTGGCAAACATTCAAGCTCCTTAACCAAACATAATAGAGAGGCAAGTTTACATATCACTTTTTAAAACAGCTGCTGAATTCAAGTGAATAATATGCTTTTATTATTATTAAAAATATGGCAAAGACTTATGCTTAATTTATCACTGTATAAGGAACTACCCAAGCATTCATTTAGCTCATGATTCCTGCTGAAGTTGTCTGAGGTTATTTATGGTCTGTTGTCAACCGGTTGGTCAGCTTGTGGCTGACTGGTCTGAAGTGGTCTCACAGCAGTGAACAAGTTGGTAGGACAGGGATAACTGGGCCACGCATCTCTCAGACTCCATCAACCAAGACTCTGGGCTTATGGTGCTCACAGGGTTCCAAAAGAAAGAAGAAAAACATAAAATCACCTACGGGCTTTTGCCAGACTGGTTCAATTACTTGTGTTGTATTTTATTGTTAAAAGCAAATCACAGAGCCAGCCCACATATGAGTGGGTGAAGTAGACTCAGTCTTATAATGAGAAGATTACAACATGATGTTGCAAAGGGGATGGTAAAGAAACAGATAAAGATTTGTAGATATTTGCAACTAATCTACCAAAAAATGAGAATGAGGAAAAAGTTCCTGTGAATTTAACATGAGGGATTCAAAGTATCTGTTGCCTCTGCTTTAAGGAAACTGGATTTTGGGTTGCATCTTAAGTCCATAATTTACACTAGCGTCTATACTGACTAATATGCTTGCTTACTTAGCTCCTAAGTTATAAAAAATAATAAATTAGCTGAACTAGGACAACATTAACGTGACTGCCTTTTGTTGAATTCAGTGCCTGGAAATAAGTAGGTAAACAGTCCTGAGCTTCTTTAAGTAAAAGCTTATGTAGAGAAAATTTAAATAAACCTGAAAATTGTTTACGTAGTTCTATCTATACTGTGACATGATTGGAAAGCTTTGTATTTTATCCTTATAAGAGTTGAAAAAAAAAATCATAGGATGACAACCATTGCTATTCTATTGCTGTGGGTTATGGACACTGTCCTGAGCTTAGAGTAAATTATTATTAACCTGAAAACTATAGAAATGTAAGTTCTAAACCTATTCATGAAAATTTCTGGAAACACATTTCTTTTAAGGAGTAGATTTGATATGCACACAGATTGTACTTTATTTTCCCCATCACTGCGTATGTTTCTAAAATAAATTTGGTAGAAATATGCCTAATTTACATATTCTTATCATCTTATACATACTAGAGGGAGCAGAGAGCTAAGATTCCTTCTCAGTTATAGTAATATTTTATCATATATTTTTAATGTTTTATTTTCTCAGCTTCCCCTCTCTCCACTTGAATTTGTATTTTTCTCTCATGTGGGGTGTATTTGTTTATCTATTGGCTTCATATCAGTATTACATACATTGGACACTTGCTTTTCCATTCTTGTGATAGTTTACTAAGAAGAATGTCCTTCAACTACATTCAGGTAAATACAAATGATGTCTCCATTTTTTATGGCTAAGTAGTACTCCATGGTATACATATATCATAGTTTATTAATCCATTAATCCTTTCATGACCTGATGGGTACTTGGGTTGATTCCATGTCTTGGCTATTATGCATTGTGCTGCTATGAACATTCTCATGCAAATGTCCTCATGGTAAAATCTTAGGGTGGTTTTGAGTTGTATTTTCCTGGGGATTCAGGACAATGACATTTTTTTCATGTGCTTGTTAGCCATTCATCTGTTATCTTCAGAGAAGGATCTATTCATGTCTTTTGCCCATTTATAAATGGGATTATTTATTCTTTTCTTGTTGATTTGAGTTCTCTGTAGACACTAGCTATCAACCCTTCATCAGATTTATAGCATGCAAATATCTTCTCTCATTTTGAAGGTTGTCTGTATGTTTTAGTTGTTGTCCCCTTAGCTGTGCAGAAGATTTTTAGTTTGATCACATTCCATTCATTTATTTTTGGTGTTGCCAGAATTGCCAAGGGGGTCTTCTTGATAATATCTTTTCACAGGCCAATGTTGTTAAGAGTTTTTACCACAATTTCTCTTGGAATTTTTATAATTTCGTGTCTTAAATTTCAATTTTTCATCCAGTTAGAATTAAGTTCTGTAAGTGGTGAGAAGTGTGGGTCCAGTTTCAATCTTCTACATGCGGCTAACCAGTTGTCTCAGCACTATTTACTAAAGTAAGGTTTCTTATCCCCAGGGTATATTTTTGGTTGCCCTATTGTTTTGGTCAGGGTGATACATAGCTGGGTTCATCTATAGGTTTTCTATTCTGTAGATTTACATCTATTTTTGTGCCAATATCACACTTTTTGATCCTGCAGACTTATAGTGTAACCTGAAGTCTGGTAACAGGATGCCTGCAGAAGTGGTATTTCTTAGAATTGCATTGGTTATTAAGGGTTTTTTATGGATCAATATGAAATGAAGTACTATTTTTTCAAGTTCTTTAAAATATGACATTGGTACTTAAATGGGTATTGCATTAAATGTATAGATTACTTTGAGTAGTATGGACATTTTAACAATGTTGATTCTTCCCAGCCATGAGCATGGTAACCAGACAAAGATGTCCACAATTGTCATTGCTATTTAATATAGTACTGAAAGTTTCAGCTATGTAATCAGAGGATATCAAGGGCATTCAAGTGGGGATAGTGAAGGTCAAACGCTTGTTCTTTGCTGATGATATAATTTTATACTAGAAAACCTCAGGGACTCAAACAGAAGGCTCCGGGAAGTGAACAAGGAATACAGTAGTTTCTACAAATCAGTAGCCTTCATATATTCCAATAACAGCCAAGCTGAAAATAAATCAAAGACACAATACCCTTCACAGTAGCTTCAAAGAAAATGAAATATCTGAAAATGTGCCTAACAAAGGATGTGAAGGATCTTCACAGAGAGTACTATGAAACCCTGCAAACAGAAATAGCAGATGTTAAGCTAACTTAATTTAAATGGATGTTACTGAAGCAATGCTCTTGCTTTAGATTTAGCTTATTCAAGCTCATGAACTATCAAAGGAAAATAATTACAAATTATTCTGTTACAACTTCTACATTTGGAAGTAATTATTAAAGAAACATTTTTAGGCATAATAAGGCAAATTATATATTTTCAATAAGAAATTATCCCAGAATTACACTTTAAAAATGAATTGCCTTAGGCAAGTTCTTAAACCCAATTATTTCAATTAAGTGCTTGATGGAATTCATCATAGTCAATCAATATTTGTTGAGTTTTTCTATATCCATAACAATTTTTATGACAGCTATAAAAATTCATAGACATATTGAATTGAAGGCTTTTTTCAATGAAAGGTATTTGAAATGCAGGTATTTAATTTTCTGTAGTAAATTATCAATATTTTATAGGTTCAAATTATTAATTTATGTATTTATAAATATCCTCAGATATTTACTCATGGTGCATTAATATCAGTTGCTAGAATACATCTTTTTTAAAGCAATGACTTCCCATAAATACATCCTAATCTTGTCCTTTAAATGTCATATTATCTGTTTTCAAGTTTTGTTAATATTTAAACTTTTATCCCATTTTTTTCCCTACATCTTCTGCTCATGTCAAGACTCCTGAATTAGCCTAACAGTGTCTCTAGCAGAACTCTTAACATAAAGTTGAAAGATTTTATTTTGGGTGGTCATACTCTGTATTCTCAAAATATAGTTAGTAAATAATTAAACTTTGATTTCTCTGAAGTTGTGTTAATTTTCTATGTAAATTTTACTGTCTTCACTATGGAAAACAAGAGGTAACACCATGGGAAGAAGTGAATAAGTGAATATTTTGGGGGGGGCCGAGAAAACTTATTTTATATTTTTACATATAAAAGAAACTGAAAGATAGGTCATTTAAATAACTATTTTAAATAAAGGAATGAGCAAGTGGAAAAGTCACCAATTTGGTATTCTCCAATCCCCAAACTACATAAACTACTTTTCCATTCAATACTGTATAGTAAGCAAATATTTTCTAAATTTTTTCCTGTTTCACCTTTCATGTTCTTCTAAAATTTCTGTTCCGGAATCCAATCTACAATTCCATGTAGCATTGAATTGTCATAGTTATTTAGTGTGACAATTCATGTCAGAGTTTTTTTTTATCTTTTACAAACTTACCAGTTTTGATGAATAGTGATCAAAAGTATTTTACAAAACGTTCTTCACTTTGGCTTTCTCTGCTATATTGTCATCACAGCTATGAATTTTTGTGAAGAATACCAGAGATGTGTGCTCTTTTCCCAACAGCCTATCAGGTGACACATGGTAGAAACATGGTGTGACTGGGGGTAATATACCTGATTGCAGACTTTTCCTTGTAAAATTACAGGTTTTCATTTCCACTACTCTAGTCATTCGAAGAGAATCACTGAGTTTAGCCTGCTTTCCAATGGAAGAGAGTTGACCTCCATCTCTTAAAGGAACGTATATTAAACATGATGTTTTTCATAAATTTTCTTCACTAATTTTAACTTTCTTCAATAGATCTCACTTGCAGCAACTATCACTGTAGTGTTCCAGCTGTGATTTTCTATCATACAGCCCTTATTCTTCCCGCATGTGTTATTTTGTTCTTTTATTTTTATTTTCTGGCAAAGCCCATTTGTTCCTTATCATTTTTATTTAATAATTTATGTCAAAATTTGTAGATCTATAGACATTATTTCATTCTTTGGTTTGTAATGCAATTTCTTGGTTATTTATTGTATGCCAGCTTTGGCCATTGGGAGTTCTATCAGGTTAACTCGTATGTCTCCTTGACACACTTCACCCTTTTATTTTTTTGAGCAGTTCTTTAACTTCCTTTATTAAAGTAAACTGCGAGCTTATCTTGTATATCCCCCCGCCCCCCGACCCTAAATCTGCCATTACTCCAAAGAAGTCCAGTTCCTTTTATTGGAGAATGATATTACAAACCAAGATCTGACTGCTTGGTGTACTCACTGCTCCTGGAATTTCACTACTTCTAGCTCTCCCTGTGGTCCCTGGTGGTGTCTTTTTTTGACTTAAAGTGTTGAGCCCCTCTAGTAAAATTTCACGTTAGTGATTGCACTTGTAACTCTAGAATTTCTATTGTTTTATTAAAATACATTTTCAATCTCTTTATTGATAATTCGTATTTGGTGAGATAAGGTTGTGGTAAGTTTCTTTTAGTTCTTTAAAACGTGTTTTGTTTTGTTTTGTTTTTGTTCATTGAGCATATTTATATAGGCTGATTTAAAGTTGCATCTTCCCAGAAGCCCTCACAGAAAATTTCTCTTGATTCTTTATTTTTCCTTTGTATGGGCCACAATTTTCAGTCTTTTGACGTGTTCCCAAGTTTTCTTTTAAAAGCAGATGTTTTAGATAATTTATTGTAGAAATTCCAAAATCAAATCTCCCAGTGGTGGTGGTTCATGATTTTTTTATTGTTGCCACCTGTTTACTTTTCTAGATTAACTTTCTATAACTATATTCTCTATAATGTGTGGTCACTGATGCTTCCACTGGTTTTGTTTGTTCTATCTTGTCCATTATTATTCTATTTATTTTTAATCCTGACTTCTTACAGTTTGCACTTTGATCAGCAGTGAAGTACATCTTAGTTTTCAGACAATTATTTCCTTCCATTCTTCAAGTGAGTATATCTTCTATCCTTGTCACACTCGTGTGTATGAGTGTGTGTGTATGTGTGTGTAATTCTGCCCTAGGCTTCCTTTACTGCTGGTGCAGTATTGCAGAAGTGAATAACCATAGCCCTTCCCAGTCCTTTCTGAGTATGTGTGCAGCTTTCTGGATCATGGGAGTGTCTCAGAACTTTTTAAATCCCAATATTCTTCTTATTCTTTAGAAAATTAATTTTTCCTATGCTCTTATTTCTCATGACTAGTATTATAGCCTTCGGTATCTTTAAGTCAAACAATTGGACCTGATTGTTTTCAGTGCCTAAGGACAGGATTTTTCCTACTGAACAGAGTTCTGATTCAGTTGTAATAACTGTAATACCCTGGAAAAGAGGATTTTCCTCAGAGTTTTGTATGGGGTCAAATAGTGATAATACCTAGTGATGAGGCTTTCTGTAAAGGGGACTACCCTTACATATAGCTGTGAGGCTGTTAGTATTTTGAGGCTAATACACCATGTAACTGGGAGTGGGGTTTGGGAGTAGTCCTAAATTTCAACAGAAAAATAGGTATACTCTGTTTCAGAGGCTACAGTTAGTTATGCCCTATTTTTTTGGGTGGGGGGTGGACAAAGTCTCACTCTATTGACCAGGCTAGAACACCATGGCCTCAGCTTAGTTCACAGCAATCACAAACTCCTGAGTCCAAGTGATCCTTCTGCCTCAGTTTCCAAATTATCTGGGACTACAGGTGTCTACCACAACACTCAAGCAATATTTTTTTTTCTATTTTTATAGGGTAAGACTTTTTTCTACTAAAAATATGCCCTAATTTAAGCAATAGACTGCCTCTGTGCTTTAATGCAACAGTTAAGTATACTAGCGTTTTTTCTTTTATCATCTTCCTTATTGCTTTAATTTCTGCTCTGACCCTGTCCTCACGCATACTAGCAAGTGGGCTGCACCCTGTGGTTGCCTCTTGAGGTCAAAATGATTTACCCTGGTGGTCAAACTCAGAACAACATTACCTAGTCCAGATCTTCAGTCTTAGGATTAGACCATGAACCCAGCCAACACCAACCACTTCTCTCTGTTTAACCTTAACATATGTTATTATGATAAATGATTCACTCATCACAAGGGCTAATGATCAAGAAGCAGCATGGATAAAAAGAATGCAAGAGAAAAACATTTTTCTCCACATGATTAACATAGTTTGATTAGGATCTTACTGAGATTTCTTGAATATAAACTCCTGGAGGAGGAATACTTAGTCACAGGGTATGAGCACATTTAAGGCATTAAATATTCATTGACTTGACAAATTTTCTTCTAGAAGGTTGGCATGAGTATATTGGCATGACCAGGAGTCTGATAGAATATATATTTCCACTGCATTCTCACTAAAACTTTTATTTTTAACTTTGTAATTTTTTATAAAATACTTGTTAAAATTAGGTTATTATAAATAGTGAGGTTAAACTTGTTTTCAGTTGTTATATTTCAATGTTTTTCTGTCAGTTTTTGATTCTCATCTTCCTATTTTTCTATTGAAATACATTTTTTATTCATAGATTTAGAGGAGCATATTGTTGATTGAGACTATTTACTGTGGTTTCTTTCTTTATGCTACAAGTCTGAATTTTAACTCTTTTAAATATTTTATGAGTTGAAAGTGGTCTTCCCCCAAGAAAATAGAGACAAACGTATACTTGTTCTATTTTATTTCTAAATTAAGAAATAATTTTGGATATAATTTTGTATCCAAATTGCTCTATCATCCTAATTCTCTCCTATAAAAGATTTTTAAAATTAAACTTTCACTATAGTATTGAGGAGAACACTCTTCTGGCATTTATATAAAGTATGAAATACCACCCATATGATAATAAGGAAGGTTAAAGAAAGTAAAATAAATATTAATTTATTTCTCTAACTGTATTTTTTTTTACCCATTTATAACTCAATTTAACATGACTCCACTCTCTCTGACCAATTTCTGCCAGCTCCTCTCCTATCACATTGCTAGGAAAAAAGTTCTACTATTTGAAGTTTAAGCTTGCCCCAGTCTTTAAATTAATATAAAATAACAATGTTTGTTTATTTAAAACACCTTCCCAGGATAGGGAGCTCCTGAATGGATTGCTCTTCCATACCTTACCCCGAATGTGCTAACTGACCCATGACTTGATATTCCCTCATTTGACCAGACTACTCTTCTTCCTAAGCTCTCCTGGTATAGAATGCTTTTGATGCCAAATCTCGCTGTTATCCTTTTCTTTATCTACGAATATGATCTTGAGTTAGAATATTCAGAACATTATTTTCTAATAACTCCAGCCCAGCATGAGTACATTCTTACTGAAATGATTTTATACCAGGAAAGCTTAACCCTATAAATATTTTAAATAGTTGAAATTTAAAATTTCATGTCTGTCATACTATCAAAATTTCAACTTTATCAGTATACAATGATTATAAGTATTTCTTTTTTTTTTACTATTTGATTATTATTTCCTAGAGAAAACTGTTAATTTACATACACAAGTCTATTATGTGTATGAAAAATGAACATAGATATGGGTTCCTGGAGACAAGTTCTGCTCACATTTCTGCAAATTTCTGAACAACACATGAGTAGACTTTTTGCTCTGGAATATATTTTTAAGAATGTCTTTTAGCAATCACCCATGGAAGATAGAGATAGTTTCTCTCTCTGGAAGATATTTGTTTAATTTGCAGAAAAATAGGATAATACCTTTCTCCATTAAAGTTTGGTCAGATTTGCTGGTAGCCCCATGGATGAGATCATGGCTCCCTAATCTCAGGGTTCTCTCTCCTGTAACATATTCTCCTGAATCAGTACCATTCTACACATACTCTATACCACTATGAGAGCTACATTTTAAGAAACAAGCACAATCATGTTACTCTGGGTACTGCTATTGCTGTGTGAAATAAGCTGTCTTTCATCTCTGACTCCAGTCTCATACCTTCTTCCAGTATCTAGGAAACTGGGAAGGTAATTTGTAATCCTGTAAACATGTTATAATCTCAGGTCCTTTGCAGTTCCTTAAAACAAGTTGTATAATGAATGACCAAGATCTTCAAAATAATGAAACTCTACATTTGTAAATTGCTTTTGTATAAATAGTCTCATTTAATCTTATATCACCTCTAAAACATGAAATAAACACTGTTGGTTATTAACCATGATGTAGAAGGACTTAGTTAACGACATTGAAAATAAATTTCTTTATTGGTAAAATAATAATATTTCTACCTCATGAGATTTTTATGTGGATTACATAGTTGACATCTGTAAAGGGCTGAGAAGAGTACCTGGAACATAGTTGATCCTTTGTTGGAAAACTCTGATTATTTATTTCAATTAGTCTCTTATATTGATGACCCAGAATCTTATTTAAATGATTGGCCTTGATAGAACACTACATTTGTCCCTTTATTACCAATCCATTTATCTGTGCTGTCAATGTATTATTACAACTTAATAATACACTTTTATGTATCACACTTTCATATCTCCACATAGATGCTAAATATCTACTCTAAAATCTCAACATATTCTAAAGTCTGGACATACTGGGCCAATGAATATTTTTGGACATGATTGTTTTTAAGATGCTTTATAGCTCATTTTTATAATATTTTTGCGTTGCTTCCTTTCATCATTTTAGAAAAAAAAACTATAGGTGTTTATTTTCAGAATTGTGCAAAATTGTTACCTTAAAACAGGAATGCTTCTGCAAAATTATTGTTTCTGGGGGTACATATTGTACAAAAGATGTCCACAAATTTGAGTATCTCTTCAGTGGTGCATGACAGACTTCCTCAAAGGTGATATCATAGAACATGTTGGTAATAGCAAAAATGAGTTCTATATAATATTATGCAAATGCTGTCAAAAGGAATTATAACTAGGAAGCAATATTCCAGAAAATGACCTAAATTTTTATCTAATTAATTTTTTTGCTTTTATTTACTTGTCTGAATCCTAGAATTTTACTTAATATATTTGTGTTTATAACCAAAATATTCAAAGTAATTTAATAACTCATGAACACAATCATATTTATAATATGTCAATGAAATAAATTTATATTTAGATAATCTATACTTCTGAACTTTTCCAGAAGTATGCCAAATCATTTTAAGTATAAAACATGAAGCTACAAATGTGTTGTCATTGTGTCAATAAATTAGAATATCACAAAACTGTGTTAACAATTAATGTCTAAATATAGGCAGAAGAAACTGAAACTTGCTTATCAATTATAGGTATGTTAGTATGCAGTGGCATAAAGTTTAATATACAGATTAACCTTGAAACTAACTGAGGTTTAACTAACCATTTGTTCCAGGGGACACAACAAATATTTGAAAGGCATTGACACTTTATTTTAAAATGGTTAACAATATCAAAAGCAAAAGACATAAACAGAAGTTTTCAAAAGAAGATAGACAAATGGCCAACAAACATGAAAAAAATCTCAACATTCCTAATCATCAGGGAAATTCAAATTAAAAGCACAACTAGATATTAATTTACCCCTCTAAGAGTGGCTATTAATAAACAGTCAAAAACAATAGAGCTGGCTTGGATTCAGAGAGAAAGAATGCTTATACACTGCAGGAGGGACTGCAAATTAGTACAACCTCTATGGAAAACAATATGGAGATTCCTCAAAGAACTAAAAGTAGACTTAGCATTTATTCTAACAATCCCACTACTGATTATCTACTTGAGAGGAAAGAAATCATTTTATCAAAAAGACAACTGCACTCAAATGTTTATCATAGTACACTTCACAATTTCCAAGATGCGTAATTAACCTAAGAGCCCATCAATTCATGAGTGGGTTAACAAAACGTGTATGGAGTTCTACTCATCCATAAAAAGAACTGAATTAATGTCTTTTCCAGCAATTTGGATGGATACTTTTATCCTAAGTGCAGTATCTCAAGAATGAAATAAAAAAAATCATAGATACTCTCTAATAATTTGGAACTGATCAATGGGCAAACATGGGTATAGAAAGAAGTAAAAGTTCTTGGAAATCAAGAAGAGGGGAGGGAATAGCAGAGGAGGGGTAAAAAAAAAAAGGTAGAATGAACACTATTCAGGGGATGGGCACATTAAGAGCACTGGCTTAAGCATTATAAAAGAATCCATGTAACAAAAACAAGACTATGGGTCACAATATAACAGGCGTATGAAATTATTAGTTAAGTGATTAATTTTATACCATATAGTAATTTGATAGACAATAGAAAATTGACCAGTCATAATTTGAAATACATGAGCACTCTGTTTGCCATGGATTGAACTCTTAGTAATTATAAAAATTAAAGCAGAATATTTGTTTTTATTTTCCTATTGGATACATGGTTCTTTCCTTTGTTATTTACACCATTGTAATACTTGGATAGAAAATCAAAATACAAGTAACCAATATAAAACTTACCTTGCATTAACTTGCATGAAATTGATGTTTTTAAATATATATTTGCAATAGTTTTCAGAATAATTATCACACAAACATGTACCACTATGTAACTGATAGCTCTGGTGTGTCACTAGCAGAGAGTAAATGTGCCATTTGATCTTATTTCTTATATAACAAGGAAAATGTGCATTTTCAGAGAAAACAAATCACAATTAATAGTAAGATGTGCAACAGATGGTGGAACTTATAATTATTCTATCAGACTAATAGTATACTGTCTGCATTTTGGAATTTGCTTTTCCCAAAAGATGATGTTGGGTTAATGCCATATTGACAGCTGGTACATTCCTAATGTAGTTAGTTTGATATACCTCATCTATTAAATCCTGTACATTTTCCAAAATAACAGATGACAAGTGCAATTGACCACCTGGGAAAAGGCAATTTCAATAGAAAGGGAAAAATTGATCTTCTCTTTGGTAATTGTAGAGTCGCTGACTATTTTTTCAGTCTGGGGTGACATTATTAACCACCACCATATTATTTTCTTTAAAGAGCACACAGTTTTAAACACAAACAATGATTAAGAGTAATCTGTGGACAGACAACAGATGCTTTACCTATCATGACTGTTAAAAATATAAACATGATTTGTAGAGTATCAGTTCAGATGAGCATTTGTAATATAGGTTGTGCAGATGTTACATTAAAATATCAATTAGATAATAAATTTCTCTAATATAGTCAGAAACACAACTCACAGACAATGAGTGGTGTATTATCATAAGCATAGATCTATTAGTGGTGGAAGAAATAAAGCTTTTTTTTAAAAAACAGATTTAATGTTGGATGCTTTCAAATTGAACAAAATATATTATGATGTTACTTTGTCTTCAAAAAAGCAAGAGATAATAGATAATTAAGACAAATGAATAATAAACTTTAATGACATGAAAAGCATATGCTATAAAACTACATATAATTTGAACTTGGATAGCTCCCTGACGACTGCATATCTCCCTTAATAACTCTATAGAACTCCATAGCTATTCATAAGAATCTTATTGTATTTGAAAATTTGTAAAAAGTTAAGGCCTAGTTCAATATTCTGAGATGATATAATAGATCTACTTATAACATTGTAATATGATTTCTTTTCAAAATTTTCAAAAGTAGGAAAAATGTATCTTAAATAACAAACTTAACCCAATAAACACTTTCAAATGACAGTAGATGTAAACTAATAGTACGATGTTTTAATTTACTTCAGATAAATACTCAAGTTAATCGATTTAAAAAATAGGCAACTACAGATTTTGAGATGGGTGAAATCATTTAACTGAATAATAACGCTGTTCCGGGAATATTTAAATATAATACTAATGTCACATATTCTTTTTTTATGTCAATATAACTAAACCAAAATATTTGATCTTTATGTTGGCTATCACTTCTCAGGATTTTATTATATAAGTCATAAAATATAAAAGCAAATGGCAACAAAAATCAAACCAACTTAAAAATCCTTATAGTCATGAAAATAAATAATTATTTATATAGTCTATGGTATAGCCTCATGCTTTTCAAATAATTTAGTAACTATAATAAAAAATGTGGATGAAAGATTAGATATATTATAAAATTCTTTATTCCTCCAACCAAGTATTTCCTTCAATGTTTGAAATTCTTTTTAAATAAAAAGTTATTTTACATTGTGGTGATAACATAAATCCAATATTTATTTGGCAGAAGGTGAAGAACGTTAGTTAAACTTAAGTTTGCAACTATAGGTTTTACTTCTACAAAAAAATTAACTAAAATGTAATCACGTTTACTGCAGTTATCATGGTACATAAAATCCAATAACGAATACCTAAATTAGTATACATTAAATTTTTAAATATTCATTGTACATCACAACTTAATATGTAAGAATATGTAAAATTCAGCAGTGATGAAGTTTTAATAATTATCATATTCACACAGTAAAAGGTAAGAAAATGCAAGAATAGCAAAATAAAAATGAGGAATGCTGCATCTCACATAGTTGTGGTTATCTAAATGAATTATTGTGTAATCCTCATCAGCTTACTATCCCAGATAGGCATCTATGGAAATGAGAAAGCATGTCTTTAAAATGAAATTATATTATTACTCCAAAAAGTGTAGGAAGTTTCATTTTTATTTATAAAATCCTATTTTTACTTTTAGAGTTTAAATAATTCATCACTTTACATGCCACAGGAAAGATTTCCCCTGAGGTATGAAGACATAAACCTACTAGAATCTGTATTTTTCACAAATTAAAATTAAAAACTCTATTCATTATGCAAAAAAGATAACTACTGAAGAATACAGAAGAGTAAAAATTAAATAAAATAGTTAAATAGTGGAAGAACATCAAGACCTGAAGGAATATTGTTTTCCCTGGAGTGTTTTTCCCAAGGGCAGTATCTAATCTCGGTGTTATAAGAAAAAAAGAAATGACTAAAATGGATAAAAATACTTTTTTTTTTTTTTTCTGGCCAGGACATAAAAAAAAAAAAAAAAAAAAAAAGTCATCAATAATCCAGAGAGTGAAAGTAAAAAACAGCAAAGAAGGAGCAAGTTTGCAGGGCCCAAAGTAGCACAGCAAAGGCTTTGAAAATTAAATTGGCCCAAGTAGTAGATTAGTCCCTGAGTGGCACATATATATGGAGTTGATGCAAAGCAGATTTAGTAATAGAATTTACATCTAAAATACAATGAATTTTAGACTAACCCCTGAGTTAAACACGTACAGAGGAAATGCCAAGCAGCATACAAAAACTTCAAAGTTGAACAGAGGTTGGAACCGTTTTCCCAAGAGGAAGAGTCACTGAAGTCAGTGAGTAACTGGGTTTATTGATGCTAAAAAATTGAAGCACAAGAACAAAATGAATCAAAACAATATTAGATGGAAATCTCTGCAACACGCACTCAAAATATCCAGAAATCAATACAAAAGTACTTAACATACAAAGAATTGAGCAAACACACTACAGTAAGTCTCAAAAGATAATCAGCAAACACCAGCCTTTCAACGATTAATATATTGGAATTATTAGAAAAATACTTTAAACTAGCTATTAAATTAAACTCCATTATGTAAATATTCTTTAAATGAAATGCCAGAGAAACATTCTTTGGGAGAAAACATATGTATGGATATGCTATATATAAATTTGGAAGACATAGAACTGAAAAATATAATATCAAAAATAAAATTTCTTCAGATGAATTAAACAGAATGAAAATGGGAAGAAGAATTAGAAAAATTTAAAATAGATACATGAATTTTTACAATTTTAAATAGAGTTACAGAAAAAAAGGAAAATTAAGTGACAGAACCTCAAAGATGTTTAAATTTAATATAGAAATGTTAAGGTCATGGAGTTCAAGAATAAGAAGAAAAAGTATTGCATTAAAATATATTTGAAGAAGTGATAGTGTAAAACACCCTCATTTAATGAAAATATGAATTTATAAATTCAAGAAGCTTGTTAACATTGCATGAATATAAAGTCAAAGAATTCCATAAGTAGCAGGCCTGAAGAAATGGCTGAAAACCAATAATAAACAAAAAAACCAAAAATAACTAGAAGGAAATAATACATACAAAGGAAGGGTGATAACTCAAATGATTTCCTCTCATAAGAAAAAATGTTAGTCCTGAAAGGGCAAAATGTCTTTAATGTCCTGAAAGAGAAATAACTGTCAATGTAAAATTCTATGTGTAGAAAACATTTTTCAGAAACAAAAATTTAAGCGGTTTTCAGATGAGAGAAAACAATTATTATTTGTTCACTACAGACTTGTTTTTATAAGGAATGCTAAAGGATGTGCTCTGTCTGAAAAAAAATAACAGAAAAAATTGACTTCAGACTTGAGGAAAGAAGAAAAATATTAGAAATGGAAAATAATGACACAAATAAAGAAGAAAACCCCCCTAAGTTCCTAAGATACTATTAACTTAGAAAAAAATAGAATATAGTATCTTTTAAATATGGGGTGTTTAGGTGGAGGAACACAGATCTGTCCACCATAAAGATTCTTTCTGTGGTGGTGGAAGGGGGTAAACACTTCTCACTTGAAGTGGAGGAAAAGTAATAACTCTAAGTAAACTGAGAAAGTTTAGACATTTATATCATAGTTCTTAAACACTAAAAATAAAAAGGAGTGGGGCGGCACCTGTGGCTCAAAAGGGTAGGGTGCAGGTCCCATATGCTGGAGGTGGTGGGTTCAAACCCAGACTCAGCCAAAAACTGCAAAAAAAAGTAAGATATTGATAACAAAACATAAAAATAATGCAAAATAATGTATACCTGAGGTAACGAACATTCCAAAAACACACGAAACAAACAAAAAGCAATTTCCAATTAGGAAATTAGCCATTTCCTTTTGTATAGTAACTTTGGGGTCACTTTTTGGGATGCACTGTATTGCTTCGAGCATTGCTTCTGTTACTCATTGCAAATTTTTACAAAGAGATGACCAAGACATAGAGAATACTTTGTAAATACTTTGTAGAAGTTTATAATTAATATTTTGTAAATAAAGGTACATTTAGCTACAATTTCTTGTTTTCCCTCTGTTTGGCACTGCCGGTGTAGCTTTTGGGACACCTTGCAATGAATGATAATTTCCTCAATATAAAACACCAAACTGAAAATCTAAGAAGCTCAGAAACTACCATCAGAATATATACTCCATTTCTTTTTAAATAAAACAAAAGAAAAAAAAAAACGTGTGTAGGCATTTAATATTCAAAGGTTAGAAAATAAAACAAAGAAAAAACATTGGAAGAAGCTAGAGTGACACATCACCTACACAGGAGCAAAAACAACAACAGAAAAACACTTGCAATTTATCAGAGACCATAAAAATAAGAAGAGAGTAGAGCAAAGCATTTGCAGCACTTGCAGAGAAAACACAACCTGGAGGACTGTATCCTATGAAATTATCCTCGCAAAGTGAAGGAAACCACTTTCTCGGATGGAGGGAATTTGTTGCCAGTAGACTTTCTTGCAAGGAATGTTAAAAGTTCCGTACACAAAGAAAATAACACAAGACAGAAAGATGGATGTACATGAAGAAAGGGAAAATATCACTAATAAATAAATAAAAATAAATATGTTTATGTTCCCTTTTGAAAGTTACTCTAACATGAGTTTATTCAAAGTAAGAAAAGCAACGATGTATAAAGTTATGTACACTTGGCTCGGTGCCTATAGCTCAACCGGCTAAGGCGCCAGCCACGTACACCTAAGGTGGCAGGTTCGAATCCCCAGCCCGGACTGGCAAACAACAATGACGGCTGCAACCAAAAATAGCCGGGGGTTGTGGCGGGCGCCTGTGGTCCCAGCTACTTGGGAGGCGGAGGCAGGAGACTCGCTTGAGCCCAGGAGTTGAAGGTTGCTATGAACTGTGATGCCATGGCACTCTACCCAGGGGGACAGCTTGAGGCTCTGTCTCAAAAAAAAAAAAAGTTATATACACTTATCTCTGTCTATATGTCTACCTAAAACAATAACAAGAAAATACGTGTTATATTCTAAGTGATTGATACCAAGAAAACTTGAGAAGAAGGAAAAGTTAACGACAAAATGTGATGTGTGCAGAGAGATTCATGAATAAACTACTTGTTTAGAATTAAAGATTCAAATGGGGAACACAGAAGCTGAAAGTTATAAGACAGTTAACATTCGTGAATACCTGGCCACTTACACTTTATCCTGCCAACAGGGACCAACCACTAAAAGTTTTAGAGTATATTCTGCAGTCTGGGGCAGAATAAAAGTACCCAATGATCTATAGAGATTAAGCAATTCAGCAGTATCAGTTCGTGTTCAGGACAACAGGATAAAAAGCACAACTTTTTGTTCTTTTCAAAGTCGTAAGTAAATGTATTTTATTTACATACAAACCAAATGCAACACTTTAATGGGAATGACTTACATCAACAAAGATTTACTAATATCACTTACTATCCATGTGTTTGTTTAAAGTTCTACAATCTGCTGTTTATTTTACAAGTAAAAAATGGGAGGAATAAAATGAGACCTATCCTAAAGATACAGCCCTACAGAGAGATGAAGGTTCTAAGGACAGGCGGCTGCCACTTATTTGTCGGTATCCACAGCCTTGATGGGATTTATGGGGCTAACCAGGAGCACATAATAGCATATTTTCTTCTCTTCTTCTTTAGATTGTAATATATCTTCCTATGCAATATCATAAAATAATTGCTTTCTAGTGTGGAACTGTGGGGACGTCTATACGCAGGGTTCTAATTAGTTTACAATCACTGGAGTGACACAATATAGCACCTAAGTAGATGTAAAAAAGTAATATCCTAAATTAAAAGGTACCAGAAAGACTATTTGTTCCCTGATTATTGCAAATAGTCGAGTCTATAACCTGCAAACACCTAAATTTAAACTTTATAAAAAAATGGAAAGAGTAATAAAATCTAAATAGAAAATCATAGCTTTCATAGTGACACTTCAAGGCAATATTGGGGATAGGAATACACTCAAGTATTAAATGGAAGGGGTTGAAATACTTTTAAAATGTTAATATCATATTCTAGTTGGAAGGAAAGGAAAAATAAAATCTTTCCCTTGGTCATATGGATCCTTGAATCCATAGTCTTAAATTTTAAATATAGGTCATAAAACCTTTCATTTCATAGTTTTTCGAAAGTATTTCCATTCCAGACAACTTTTTCACCATTACACTACTAAACATAAGGACTGTTTGTATAAAAATTCATTTGATTTTTTAAGTAATTTTAAAATTTAAATATAGGCAAATGCACAAAAGAATGTGCTTATCAAGACATTTTCAAAAAGTAGCTACATCCGAATGGCTACCACAAATATAATAAAGTAGCACATTACAAACACTCAGGTAAGTTTTTATTTCCTCTTAGAATGTAAGAGAAAAACTGAAGAAAGCTTTCTGGGAAAAGTATTCATTCAAGGAGAAAGTAACCTGCCTGGGGTAGAGAAATGATGGGAGGAGAGCTCTTTCCATCAGATTAAAATTTATCTTAAAGATAACAGGAGAATGAGAATAGGATCAGATTTAGACATTTCAGAAACTCATGCTGCAGTGTTCAGATTTTATACTGAAGTGTTTTATGATCTTTCAAGTATTTACATCCTTGAAAAATTATTTTGTTCTCTGTTTTATTGAATATATTGTGATAACAAAACAGGTCGAGGGCAATCTTCTTAAATATAAACCATTGTACTTTATTTCAAGTATAGGAGTCATCTACGTAAAAGGAAGGGATATGGAAAACGTTGAGATTCCAATTTTGACCTTGCCTAAATTAGAAGACAAACCTTAAATTCAACCCTCATTGTGTGCCATTGCATTAAAGCAGGGGCAAAGCTTAGACTAGCACAGATACAGTGAGTCCTGGGCCCTGAGTCAACTTCAAGCAGCTGAAAGCAGGGAGTTTGTTGTTCTTTGTCGTTTGTTTGGGGGGTTTGATTCTTGTCTATTTTTTATTCTGATTTGTTTTCTCCTGTTAACTTTTTTATTTTTTCAGGATGAAGTGAAATCACAAAGCAGAACTTTGGAGGAAATAGAAAAGATGGATGTGCAGAGCCCTGCAGAGGCTGGAGCCTCTTCCAGGGCCCAGGCATTCATCCAGGACAGAGTGTGAGGTGTCAGACTCAGAAATGCACTTAGATGATTGTAGCTAAAATGTTGCACTGTGAAGCGACTCATTTTAATACATTTCTTGCCCCTCAGTGCTCAACTTTGTAGCTTGATGTGGATAAAATGTCTTTCTCCACTTGTGAATTCTGCATACACATACTGGAGAACAGTGTGTATTTTGACAACCACTCAAGTTCTTTCATTTCACTATTACATCTGTGTATATGATTTTAAAATGACCATTAAATACTATATCACCACTATTGTACTCAAGATCAAAGATAAAATGTGTGTGTGTGTATATATATGCATATATGTATATGTGTGTGAATACACAGAGTATTCTAAACTAGCAGTTTAACTGAGCCAAAGCAAATAAACTAAATGAAATCTTGCCTACCACGCCCACCATCTCTATGTCCGTTCTCTTCCACTCCCATTTAAAGTCTGCTTCTTTGCAGGAGTAAGCGAGATACAAGTTATTATTCATTTGCTTGTAAACCACTCTTTCTTTTCATTTGTAATAGTTTCTTTTTTAAATCATTTTCAAAAGATATGCTTTTGCATTATTTTTATTATAGGCACAAGCAAACGAACGTCTGCCTTCCAGAAACAATAAAAAACCACTCCAGGTAAACACTTAAATTCTGTCTTATATGTCTAGGTCTTCTGAAAGTTGAACTTTATTTTAGTACGAACGATTCTTTAAAAACTGATTGTTTTTTGTCTAAAAATTTTTCAAAAAAATTAAACCAATCGTGAAAGCATCCTATCTATTAATTATTCACTGAATTAAAAACAAAATAAGTAGAAAGAGATATTTTCATCAGTGTATGAAGCAGTAATCAGGCAGGGTGACTGCAGTGCAGTAGTATGTGAAGCCAATTACAATTTCTGCGTTCAAAGTGACTCATTGTTCAAGGATTTATTATTCAAGGATGCAAATAAATATAAAATGATGATATTTTGATGACTTCCTAATTTTATTTATTTGTAATTTAGAAAAAGTGCTCTGAAGAGTGGGCTGGGTGCTGGCTGCTGCTGGTCCATGCCTGGCTTCTCAATGGGAGAACTTCATGGGTGACTACAGTGATATTCAGCAGTGAGGTATGTAGCACTTTCTCTAGGATGAGATCTACTTAATTGTCAGACCTTGCATATAAATAAAATAACAATATAATAAACAGTACATTAAGATGCAAATACTTCTAAATTTCATAGTATTTTTAGTTTTATTAAATATGTTATTCCATTACTGTTCATGTTAGAATATTTAATAAACAAAAATTTATATTTAGGGTTTTCTTTTCCTCAATATAAGCCAGATAACATATGTAATAAGCTATATAGTAATATTAATATTAATACTTGTAATTTTCCTAGTGTTTTTAGTTTTATTAACTTTTATACTTCATTATTATGTATGTTAAAATAAAATATTTCATAAACAAAAAGTCATATTTAGGGTTTTCATTCTAATTATTTCCCAAAATGCGAGATAGTATTTCCCATCATTCATCCTGTGCTTACTATCCAGTGTTATGTTTGACAACAAAAAGAATTTGTTCACATCTGGAAATAATCTTTATACCAGAAAGAAATAAACAGAAAAAATCTGTGTATGTATTCAATCTTAAAAACTTTTTGAGTTCAAATATTATGCTTTTAGGTTTTCTTTGATATCTAGAAGGGCAATAATAATACATTTGTCTATTCAATTTATTGTTTTTGCAGTACAACTAGGTGAATTTTAATGCTTCTCCCCTTTCACAGGCACGTAGGAATATAAAAAGCTAACTTTGCAGGTGATATTAATAATCAACTGAAAAATTGATGATTGTTTTGGGAACTTTAAAATCATTGTGAAAATATTTGAAAGTCTACTACACTTAAATTTACCAAAACAAATCAAACAGGAAAGTAAAACTGGTATAATTCAGCTCACTAATTTCAAACATGAGAAACATTGAGAAATAAGTATTTTGCTTTTTTGTAAAAATGTACAATGGGTAGCTTGAACAGTGCTTGTGTTCTTTTATTGCATGAATTTGAATATGGAGAAAGTTTCTTTTCCATCCTTTGGTTGGAATTGTTATATTTATTGCTAAATTCAGATCAGCATCCAACATTCTATTCTTTGTGAATTCAATGTCAAAGTAATTTATTAAATGTTGTAACAATAGTATATACCGAGTGTGATTGGAGTCCAGGAGAAAATAGTCACAAGAAACTCAACTTAAGTTTTGTAAAATGAATAAAAAACTATGTGATTTAATAATAAAAACTTTAAAAAGTGTCAAAATAACATTAAACATTTGTGTATCCAGTATTAAACACTGCTTAGAACAATGACAAAGTACTATTTGATGAAAACATCTTGACACTCTGAATACCTATATAAAAAGAAATATCTTCATATAAGCACTTGAGAAATCCTGAGAGAACAAGCGTTTGGACAGCCAGAATTTGAAGAAAATAGAACACTGAAGGGAGCCCTGTCATCTCCAGTGCCTTTTCCCTAAGAAATGTACCAACATATATTGGGGGTGGGGTGCTAAAAGGTTAGCTTGAGCCTATACCCCCAAAACAAGTCCAAGAAATAATGTCTCTAAAACTCTAGTGAGTCCAATCTCCCCTACCTCCCATATTGCAAAAGCCTTGATGCCTCATTTCTCAGGAGCAAAGATAAACTTGTAAAATTCACAACCTGAAGACCCATTGGGGGAACCACTAAATCTGGAGAAGAAAAAATGGTTAAAATATGTCAAGTTCTAATGTTCAGGAAGCAGTCTTTGATAGTTGTACTTTAGTAGAACTTGAAGGGAGCAGAAAAAGAGCATCTACCATTTCATCAGAATTCTGACTCAGGATCCAATTAGGGTTTGTTGTTCCATTGTTCAAGACCATTGTCATCTTGCATAAAATAATAGTATTATTTTTCACCATATCAGCCATTATGCACTTATCCTTTACATTTCTGACCTTAAAATTGAGCATGTTGAAATTTCCTCATCAAAATTTCGTCAATCAGGTGGGGTCCAGTGGCTCACACCAATAATCCTATTTCTCTGGGTGATTGAGACAGAACAATCACTTGAGCTTAGGAGTTCCAGACCAGCCTGAGGAAAGTGAGACCCAATCTCTACTAAAAATAGAAAAATAAAAAATAACCATGTTTGGGGAGGGCAACTGTAGTCCCAGCTACTTGGGAAGCTGAGGCAAGAAGGTAGCTTGAAACAAAGAGTTTGAAGTTGCTGTGAGACAGGCTGAATCCATAGCTCTCCATCCTGGGCAACAGAGTGAGATTCTGCCTCAAAAAGACAAATTCTTTAATCAAAACATAGTTCTTTTTCATATTATTCAATATGTATATTTTTCATGATTTAATAATAATGATTTTCAATTTTGATAAATTCTAAAACATTGATTTTCTTGAAAATTAGAAAGAAGTTACATAGTTTTAACATGGCTCCAAATTTTGTAAGTGAAACTGTTTATTTGTAGAAGATCAAACTAATGTATAATGTACAGTAATAGAATTTTATTTCATATAAAGCGTGAACGTGTGAAAATGAGGGGTATAATTGTGAAAAATAAATAGGCTTGTATATACCTAGGTTTCCTTAACAATCTGGATTCTTATATTTAGGGAAATATCAGTTAATTTCAAACTATGTATTACTTACAATACATTTATCATCTGCCTTCTATAATTATGCAAAATTTAGGGAAAAATATCCACTAGAATATTGTATTATTAATAAATTGTAGGACATATAGACCTAAATTTTAACTATTGCATCATGCTAGGTAATATTTTATGAACAAATAAATCCAGCGATGTTAGCTTATTTTTACAATTTTGTTCAGCACACAAATAGTAGGGAATATATACTGGATGAATCTTGACAACATGGTGAAGCAAAAAGAAATTATTATTCTCACATTCATTCTTTACAATTTGCTTTCTGATGCTTTCAAACATTCTCATAATGGGCCATTCCATTATAAACTTCTCTAAAATCACCAGTGTTTGTCAGGTTTAAGAAATGGAATATATTTGTGCATTGTGCAAGTTTTGTTGTGGGGTTAGACACAACTTCATTTTCACAACGAATATACCTCTTCCTTCTCCCATAAAATGGAAAATGTTACACATCTTAGTAGATTTCAGATGCTTCTCTGTAAGTTCTACTCACCTATAATCTATAAACGTAATTGCCTATATTTATTCAAAGCATCATTTCCCACCCTTGAATTCCACAAGAAACATCAATCATCCTGTCTCTTGTGCTGACCAGAGTTCAAATATAAGTTTACATCTTTTAAGTTTATTTCTATAAAATGTAATTCCTCAGAAAAATATTGTGGGTACATTTGGAGGTCACTGTTCCAATATTCTATTACCAACATTGTATTTTTGCTAATATTATTCTATATTAATATTTATTTTCTAAATATTAAGTAATATTCTTGTGCATCAAAAGTTTATTTTTTGTGACCTTATAGCAAATGCTGTCAAATGGTAGTACTATTAGGCTATAGGTTTGGAGAATTAATAGGAAAGTTCAAATCAATTATTTAAAAGCATATGAACTTAAAAATATAATTGCAATTATTCATGGAAGTTTATAAATTATTGGTGACACATTTCAATTAATGATAAATCTGAAGGAATTGTGTTTTATCTCAGGGCTTTCATCAATTTTTCACAATTTTTGAATTTAGAAAGAACTTGAAATAGCATAAACTTGTTAAAGACTTATTATTTTCAACAAGAGCTAAGTGAGTGAAATTCATTTCCAAAGACTCAGTATCAAATCAAATTTCCGTTATTCTTGCTAAGGTAGTCTTTAAATAGACATATGTGGAGTTTATGAAATCAAATCCTCTTTTTTTTTTTTAATTTCAGTAGAATGTCCAAAATAAGTTATAAAACTGAGAAAAGAGTTTTAACTATTGAACTTTGGGTCAAAAAGATTTGAGTTGTTCCCAATCTTAGAAATTCTACAAAGTAATTTAATTCTTTTTGTGCAGTTGATACAGGGCAGGTGGCACTCCAGCCAGCTCAGCCAAGTGGGGCTAGAGGACCTGCCGCCTCCATCTTGGAGGTGTCGGTGGCAGCAGCCAGCAGAGGAACCAGCAGGCTGGAGCGTAGGCAAGGGGGGTGATCTTTCCTCCCCCAGTGGAGGCTCCAGTAGCCAAAGGAACTGGACAGGAGTGGGGGAAGTCACTGGTACAGTGCTGTCTCCTCACGTGGACTTCTGGCAATTTCTCCAGGGCATCCCTGATTGGTCTATTTTCAAAACCTGCTCCTGATTGGTCTATTTTCAGGACCGAAAAGCTCATTGGACAATTGTCCCTATATATGCCCCTAAGCAGAAAATTGCCAACCCGATACCCAATGATGTAAAATGTCATATTCTCTGCAGTAATATATGAATATTCCAGTTTACCACCTCTTAGCTAACATTTAGTGAGGTCATTCTTGCTAGTGATGTGCAGTTGGATGTGACTCTAACTGACATTCCATAATGGCTACTGGTACTAACCCATGTTTTTATAATGGTTAACCTTGTGCATATCTTTTCCTGTTCTTAGTTAGCATCTGTACACATTTTATTCTGAAATACACATTCAAAGCTTATGTACATTTTTAGTTGGGTTCATTTTATTCTTGAAAATTGAAAATTACTTATATGATTTGGATACACATACATTATAAGGTGTGTAATATCAAATATTTTCGTCCAGTCTATAGAGTGATAGTTTATCTTCTCACTCACTACAATGTATTTCAAGAACAGGAATTCTTAATTTTGAAAATTCTAACTAATTTCTTTTTATAGATTTTTGTGTGAAGTGTAAAATATGGATCAACCGGCATTTTTCTGAAAATAGATTTATAATTTTCCAGCACCATTTACACAGAAAAGATTATCTCTCCTCTACTCATATTCTGGGAGAAACACTTTGAGAGAGCTAGTAATATCTTCTTAAACTTATAAAACAAGGAGTGAATATATTATTGTCAAAGTTAATTTAAGAAAGACCTAGGGTTGAGTGTGGTGGCTCACACTTGTAATTCCAGCACTTGGAAGGTGGAGGCGGGTGAATTGCCTGAGCTCACAGTTTTGAGACCAGCCTGAGCCAGAGCCTGAGCCAGACCTTCTCTCTAAAAATAGCTGGGCATTGTGACGAATGCCTGTAGTCCCAGCTACTTGGGAGGCTGAGGCAAGAGAATCGCTTAAGCCCAAGAGTTTGAAGTTGGAATGAGCTATGACACCAACGCACTCTACCTAGGGTGACAAAGTGAGACTCTTTCTTAATAAAAAAAGACCAAAATCAGTAAAGACAAGTAAGAAGTGAAATTTAGAGAAATTATTTTATTATTAGACCTTTCTTATACCCAAACCAGATCAGTCATTTTTCCTCATATACTACAATAAGTCACTTAATGTCATTTTAATTTGATTGAAATGAAGGCCAACATTACATACATTCCAACAGTAGAAGCTATCAGTGTCTTATATATATTCTAATTATTACTAAAAGAATGCTTTCAGAAAACAGTTTAGAAGTATTTACAATAATAATAAATTATTTGTTGTGCCTTCTAATATTTTAATTACCATAAGATATTTATAGGATAGACTTTCTTGCAACTATGTATCTGCCTGCTTCCAATCCCCAAATAGCATGATTATTCTGTAATTTTAAAGTTAATTGACAAATTTTAAGATATCTCATTTTTTGACCTGACCTGCCACAAAATATTGAGATTTTCCAACTATTGAATCAATTATTATTATTATTTTTTTAATTTCAGGTCAATGTGAGGGTACAATCAATCAGGTCATGATATTCAAATATTTAGGTAGAGTTCCTCTTGTAATTGTGTCCCACCAGGTAAATGGGTGTCACACACCCCAACTCCTGCCCATTAAATGGGAGCACATCAATTCTCCGCTACTCCTCTGTCTCCCTCCTCGTTTCTCCTCCCCCCAGCTGGAACTGAATTGAGCTTTTCTCCTGTGTGGACATGTATTAGATCTTCTACTGCCTTCACATCAACATTTAGTACATTGGATGTTTGCTCTTCCATTCTTGTGATACTTTACTAAAAAGAATGTGTTTCAACTCCATCCAGTTTTATATAAAGATGTAAAGTCCCATCTTTTTTATGGCTGAACAGTACTCCATGGTATATGTGTACAATAGCTTGTTAATCCTCTCCTGGGTCGATGGCCATTTAAGTTGTCTACATATCTTGGCAATTGTTAATTGAGCTGCAATAAACTATCTAGTACAAATGTCTTTATAATAATATGATTTTGTTGTTGTTGTTGTTCTGGGTAGATGCCTAGTAGTCGGATTGTGAGATCAAATGAAAGGTCTAGTTTCTTTGAGGTTTCTCCATATGTCTTTCCAAAGAGGCCAATTATTTCATATTGTGCCACTTTGTATTTATAGCTTCCCCATACTCAATTTGACTTAAATTTAGTGTATTAGAAATGTTATCATGTAAAGTTCAAACCAAAAAATATTCAATAACATCATTGAAGAAGTATAGGTACCATGTATTGGTTATGAAATACTTATGAGTATCTAGAATTCAAATAATAAATACATGTTTATAAAAACATACTTTTCTAAACACCACTGTGACCATTAAAAACTTTTTATAAATTAAAAAACTTTATTCAATAGGAATAGATTTATTACTTTGATTATTTATAGGATTGTTTACTATGCAACTTATTAAAAGTACATTTATTAATGTATAAACATTATTCTGGTAGCTCAAGGCATGATCTGCAGAATTAAAATTACAGTAAAGCCATTAAACCACATGATACCTAAAAGGCGTCAAATAGCTTTTTTCACTAATAGTAAAGATATTAAAGATCTATTGTTTAAAAATGCCAATTTTGTCTGCTTTTGACCTTTAAAATAGCGATTTTATGTAATTCAAATTTTTAGTTTTAGGGGACAATTCATACAGACCGCGTTGAGTTAAGACCTGGCACCGTGACATTAGCTCGATTCAGACGGGTCAGAGTGACAGATGTGAATTATAGTGTCTCCCACCCAGAGTCCGACAGCTCACACAATATAATGAAAATCAGGATTATACCTTAATTGACTTGCCTACAATGGAAAGATTCCCCACTGATTATCTGATTACTCCCAGTGGTCAAATGATTATTCTGTTACAAACAATGAAAACAACCCAAAAGGTAATTATTATCGGTTCTTCTCTGCACCGATGGTTTCTTTTCTCCTCTTTAGATCTTGTACTGAAATTCCTCACTGGCCTTAGCAAAGGACTTCTTCCTAGATGGAAGAAGAAATAAAAGGCCGTTCATTGTACCAAAGCAAAAGCCAGGCCATAAAAGCAACTGCTCCAGAGACCTAAATGTTTCCCCATAGAACAGTCTTAATGGGATTTGCTTTATCCTGTGTCTTGAAATACATCAATCCCTAAGCAATGTGGACTGACGTTATGTGAACTTTAAATGCTCTGGTGTTGGAAACAGTATCTTTTTATTAAGTGTTGGCTTTAATATAAAATATATTATATGCACTTTGAATTTCAGGTGTTATTTTATCTCTTAATGCGTTTTGTAAACTTCCACATTTACTTTAGAGCAGGTGTTTCTAGACGTATCATTCCTAAAATTATAAACTTGATATGAAGAAACTGTGTACTTCAGACAGCTGGTTTTTAAAAACAGTAGAATCTTTCTAAGTTGGCCACATAACTGACCAAACAAACTGGTCAACATGTGGAGAGCATCACCATAAGGAACAAAGCTCGCTTACTGGTACATGCTTGTGGTTCATGGCCAATCTATGAAAATTAGTCAATGTAAGGAGGTGGTCAGTGTCGGGAGGTGGTCAACTATGGAGGCTATCTCTACTCTACTTGCTTTCCCTAATATGGGCCTACCAAAAAGTTCATCAACTTAAAAAACTCCTGATCTATTCACCATCTCATAGGACCACAAAAATAAGCTAAGCTAAATTATATCTGGAGTTCTGTGTTAGGTGGCTACTGTCCACTTTTGAGTTTATTCATGTTCAAAATGTTTTTAAGAT
This sequence comes from Otolemur garnettii, assembly GCF_000181295.1. Taxonomy (NCBI): domain Eukaryota; kingdom Metazoa; phylum Chordata; class Mammalia; order Primates; family Galagidae; genus Otolemur; species Otolemur garnettii. The sequence goes on along the minus strand of NW_003852430.1, from coordinate 11,375,723 downwards.
GAAGGAATAAGTAAATATTATTATAAATTTGTTTGGATATAACCAATGATTGTCCAGCAGAATCACTGTGCATTGTTTTAAATCCCAAGGGAAGCCTCCAAACACTTGTTGCATTTTAGTTATGGAGTCACCCTGGAAAAACATACTCAAGCTCTGGGTGGAACAACACATTACCTACAAAGAGAAGAGACAGGACAAGATCAGCTTCTATAGTGTGAGCCTATCCTGCTTGGCTAGTCTGTATTTCCTGGCTGATAATGCAAAGCGATTTTCTTATGTGCAGCCCCCTTCTGGGACAAAGGAAGGGCCCATGACCATGACGGAGAGAGGGCCTGTGGGACCACTGGGGCCCATACTTAAACTGAAGAAAATAGCACAGGTTGAGTCTGGAAGAGGGAACAATATTTCCACACAAGAAGAAAAGGCTGGCACCTGCCACGTCAGTCTTTGTCTCTGGGTAAGGACATGTTCCAGGCTCGAGGGCCATTTTTACCTGGCCAACTGTGGGTCAGGTAACACATACAACTGCACAGACATCGACCTTCTCCAGCAATTATGAAGTGTCATGTTCACCTCGTAGTGGTAATAAGAGGTGGATACCCCAAACTAAAATTTGGTTTGGATGTTCAGGTTGTTACCATTACACATGCACGAACAGGATAAAAAAGCATTAGTACTCCCTTAGTCAGGCTTTAATGGAAAGCAAAACAGGCTCCCAACAGATTCAAAATGGTGTGAGTAAAAAAAAAAAAAAAAAAAAATTTGAGTGAGCAGGGAAAGAAAACATGTATGGTTATAGCTGTCTAATAGATATAACTGTTTTATGTGATTCTACAATTTTCCTTTAATTTTATTTTCACCAAATAAATTACACATACAATATATTACAAATATGCGAAAATATATAAACAACTAAAAGATATAGCAATTGATTGGTGATTTGAACCTTTCATATGATATTTTCCTCATTTAATGAGTAATATTGAAGTAATTGGTGAAAAATAAACCATATGAAAACAAATTATAATTTTACATGAATTGTCTCATAGTACAGGTGTTCATTTCTCCGAGTATTAGTAAAATTTTTTCTCACTTTTTAAAAATATACATTCCTGTTTCACTTTTTTTGTTAATTATTTGTGATAAAATCCACTAACATCTCATTTAATGTATAAGATATAATCTTAGACTCTAAAGTCAGTAATCATTAAAGTGTATCTTTTAAAGAATATATTTGGAATATGAAATAATGACTATTTTGTCAATCCAAATTATTAATATACAGGGTACTTTGTTTTAATGTCAACCTAAGCAAGTAACATTAAAATTAAAGGCTCGGCGCCTGTGGCTCAAGCGGCTAAGGCACCAGCCACATACACCTAAGGTAGCGGGTTCGAATCCCCAGCCTGGGCCCACCAAACAACAATGACGGCTGCAAACAAAAAATGGCTGGGCGTTGTGGCGGGTGCCTGTGGTCCCAGCTACTTGGGAGGC
>NW_003852430.1:11356971-11374144 GCF_000181295.1 Otolemur garnettii | reverse complement strand
AAAAAAAAAAAAAAAAAATTAAAAAAAAAATTTGTGGTCATCCATTAACCTCTCATTGCCTTACATATTCTTGATTCTAAACCTCAGTAAATGTGATATTAACAGGTTCTCTTTTTATTTTATTGTATTGTATTTTATTATGTTTTTGAGACAGAGTGTCACTTTGCTGCTCTTGGTAGAATGTTGTGGCATCACAGCTCACAGCAACCTTAAACTTTTGGGCTTAAGCAATTATCTTGCCTCAGCCTCCCAGGTAGATGGGACTACAGGCTCCTTCCATAATCCCTAGCTATTTTGTTGTTGTTGTTGTAGTTGTCATTGTTCTTTTTAGCAAGACTGGGCTGGGGTCCAATGCACCAGCCCCTATATGTAGCTGGTGCCCTAACCACTGAGCAACAAGAGCTGAGCCCCCGGCTTCCCTTTTGAAAAAACATATTATTTTTATTGAAGTAAGTTATTTCATTTAATAAACATGATTTGGTGAAATCTATTTTTGATTGAATTTGTTCACTTTTTAAACATAATTTCTAAAATATCCTAGTAAAAATAAAATTACTAACATGGAAGGCATTCTTCTTCCAAAGCTGGATAATCTACATTCCTATATTTAACTGTGAGTGGCATTCAGTAGGAATATTATGCTAATTGAAATAAGCCATTCAAAAACAGATAAATACTTCATGATCTTACTGATATGTGTAATGTAAAAAATGTGGATTTCCCAGATGCAGAAAGTGGAACAGTGAGTGCCAGAAACTAGAGGGTAGAGGAAATGGAGGAGAGGTTGGTCAAAGGGCGCAGACTTTCAGTTTTAAGACGATTAAGTCCTGGAGATCTAAAGTACAGCGTGCTGACTATATTGAGAAGGGCTGTATCATGTACATAAAGTTTGCACCTATGGTGCATATTGCAAGGCTACATGTCTAATCCAGTAAGTATAGAATATAAATGTCTTAACACAGTAATTCAGTATTTGAGGTGAGGGATATATTAACTACTTTGATATAAGCATTCCCAATTATATACAAAATCAGCACGTTGGGGAGGCTCCTGTGGCTCAAATGAGTGGGGCACTGGCCCCATATGCCAGAGGTGGTGGGTTCAAACCCAGCCCTGGCCAAAAACTGCAAAAAAGAAAAATAAATAAATAAAAAATCAGTACATTGTACCTCATAAATTCATTAATGTATACATGATCTATGTGTTTATGACTTAATAAAAAATAAATAAATAAGAGATAACTGTGATCTGAAATAAAAAACAAAAAGAATTTGCCAAGAGAGTAGTTCTGAAGTATTCTCACCACACACACACAAGAATAAAAAAGAAAAAAGAGAAAAACAAAAGAAACCGTGCAGTGATGGATGTGTTAATTAACTTGATGGTAATTATTTCACAATGTGTGTATATATCTCTCTAATCATCACATTCTACACCTTAAGTGTATATAATTTTTATTTGTCAATTATACTTCAATAAAGCCAGAAACAATTTTCCAATATGGAATTTAGGGATATGTTTCATTAAAACACATTCTTGAAGCTAGAGCTCCCTTGCTAAATTAAGATCCTGTTTGACAATGACATACTTGTATTTTTTTTTACTTGCACACATTTCTTACTTTGTCAGAAATTTTTAATAATAAATTTTTTGAAGATTCAGTTTCTTCATCAGTTCCTTGAGTGACATGAGTGTCACATATGCTTGCAATTTTTACAATGCAACTGAGGATGAAGAATTACATGTGGGTGTGAATAAAAAATGCAAAGACAAGGTTAAGTACTTTTTCTTTGACTATGTCAGCTTTTCTAGACGTATACATACAGTTAACTCTGGCCACATCCCGTTGATAGGATGAAATGCACCTCTACTCAAACTTCTGTGTTTCCCATGATTTCACACTTCCTTGCTCTTTTCCCAACTTGCATGCCAACATTTTATTGAAGTGATGTCCCAAGACTTTTTATGTCTTTCTCAACAAATTCTATAGCTGTTTTTATTTTTCCTAGTTTTCTTTAGACTGCATAGCATTCATACTCTAGTTCACTTTAGTCTGCCACTCTTAAAATATTCCTCTCTCTTCAAATGTTCAGTTACCGTTAATTTTCACTTTCTAACTACCTCTGCTAGAACCCTGCTCTACTTAAATATCATCTCATCTTTGCATCCTCCAAGACATTTTTTTGGCCTACTTCCCTCCTGTAACTATGAATCACTCAGTGACCTTGAATCATTGCACAATTACAATGAATTCTCTGGCCTCTTATTCTCCCAAATCTCTATAACTCACTCTCAATTACTACTGCTGGAAATGCGGGTTCATATGTAGAATAAAAAAATGTAAAGAAATATGTAGAATATTTAATTCAGTATTTGGGCTCTAAATCAACCCATATGAAACATTTTAGAGTCACTTATTTTATTCATTTTTCTAAATATAAATATATATAAATAATAAAATTTGAAATGTCAGTTCTTAAAACATATCTTAGCTATATCTTCCTGTTCATTTCTTGGCTCCTGCTTTGGCTCAGGCCCCATATTGCTCTTATTTGGACTTCATTTCTACTTCTCCCACTATAAAAATAATCGTCCTGAACTCTGCACTCAAAGTTTATTATCTCACAATCTATTAGCCTTCCATTTAAAACCTCCCCAGCTTGCCAATATTTCTATCATACTTTCTTCCCTCTCACCTTCTCCTTATGTCAGCTCAACAGTCAAATTGGAGGGGTTTTCTTGTTGTTTGTTTGTTTGTTTTTAATGTTCAGCCCTTCAGTTTGCTCAAGAGATTATTGCCTCACTCGGGGGTCATTTCTTGTTTTTCCAGTTTCTAGTATTTCGGAGCCTAAAAGATAAGTTATAAACAATGAGCATCTCTTCATAATACAGGATTATCTGCCTGAAGTCATCTTTGTCATGACTCAACTTTACCCCCCCCCTTTCTTACCTATTTTATTTAACTTCTTTATTAAATGATTTAATATTTACGTATCTGAGATTTTTTAATTTTACTAAACCCTAAATTATGGAAGGCACTTTTTAAAAGTCAATGTGTGATTTTACTTCACACTATACATATAGCATGACTTCCACAAATACTTTGATTAGATTAATTAACAATAGGAAACTATTTGTAATTTTACAGTAATCTGCCTTTGATTTTGTATTTATCTCTTTGGCGGAGTGGAATTTGTTTACCATGTTCTCATTGACAATTTAGTTAATAAGAAATACATTTTATTGTTAAATATGAAAGTGGATTATAGACAATTAACTTGAGTTTCTTTCTCTCATCTTACTTATAATTATATGATACATAACTTCAAATCTCTTCTATGAGGACAAATTATATGCTTTTGAAGAATAAAATTAGTGATTTGTAATTATATAAATGGATCTACTTATTACAAAACTAGCATTGAAGAATCATAGCTGTCATGTCCACTAGAGGGTATGTTAAAAAGAAAAAAAAAGAGTACCCATAGGATTTTCCCCTTAGTTTTCATAACAAACTTCTGAGTTAATTCTTTGCTACATATACACTTTCCAATTCAAAACCCCACATTGCTAAATCTGTTACTAGGAGCAGTAAAATATAAAAAGTTAGTTTCAATGCATAATTAGATGATCAGAAAAATATAGTCAGATGTTTCTAAATACATTTTAAATGTAATACTTTTGAGAAAAGTTAGCAAAGAAAGTTTATATTTTGATTTAGTCTAGAAAATATTTTAAAATAGTCAATCTTCGCATAATTTTATAAGTTAATTTTGATGTTATGTTTTTATAACATGAACGATAAAATATTTTATTCATGTAGAATGGTTCTGCAGACTGCCTTTCAAAGTTGTTGAAGCTCAACTGAGTTTAAGAAGACTATGGTTTTGAATATTTAATATTACCAGTATAACTTGGAAGTAAAATAAATAGGCCTCAACAATCTGTTATCTTTAAAGTGAAGATATCCAAATAATTTTTGTGAGCTAAAATATTTTATTTCTTAACCTCCTTGGGGAAGTTGGCTTCAGAGAAACATACATGTTCAACTCTCCTTTATCTTAAATCTTTTAAACCAGAAGTTTCAGATTTCAGAGTTTTCTTTTTTTTTTTAATTTTGGAATATATGTATACACAAAAGGAAATATCTTGAGGATGGGAGCCAAGCCTTATGTGAAAATGCACTTCTGTTTCATATACACCTTAAACACAGTCTAAAGGTAATTTTACATGATATTTTTCATAATTTTGTGCATCAGACAAAGACTGTGTACATTGAACTATCAGAATGTCAAGGTGTCATGACTGCAGTCAGCAGCGTAAACATCGGTGGTTGTTTGGCATGGCCATTATTTCTGATTCCGAATTTACACATTGTATATCAAATCATCACGTTGTACCCATAAATGTATACAGTTATGATTTTAATTAAAAAATTAATTTAAAATATGTTGGGAGGCTCCTATGACTCAGTGAATTGGGCGCCAGCCACATATACCAAGGGTGGTGGTTCATACCCAGCCCCGGCCAAACTGCAACAAAAAAGGAGCCAGGCATTGTGGCAGGTGCCTGTAGTCACCACTACTCGGGAGGCTGAGGCAAGAGAATCACCTAAGCCCAAGAGCTGGAGGCTGCTGTGAGCTGTGACAGCACCGCACTCTACTGAGGGTGAGAAAGTGAGACTCTAAAAATAAAATAAAATAAAAAATAAAAAAAGTTACTAATAAGTAATTATGTTCTTAGAGTTATTCACTCATAATACTAAACAATAAAATATATTACATCGGATTAATGTAGTGAGAAATTGATAGAAGCCAAGCAGCACTGTTCCACCTCCAGAATGCTGGGATCAGCTGTCCAACAACAAGGAACAATGCCAGGTTTTCAGTCAGTCCCAACTCTGACGCTGCATTTGATTAAAGAGTTACTGATTACTGTATAATTTTTAGATGAAAAGAAAAATCAGAAGTGGTATCAGACTAGGACCTGGGTCTCCTGAGGATGAGGAGACGTTCTGTTAAATGGCTTCTAAAACATGTTTTCTCCCGAGTCCTTTGCATCATTGACCATGTTTTTCTTAGGAGACGCTTGGATTTTATTAACTGACATGATTTCTCTTTCGTTATGAATCTACACTAGCTAGTCCTTCAGTGGGTTCATCACGCATTTCCCCGTGTCATGTGCGGGAGCTTTTTCTGCAGTGCTAACATCATCTTTATCATCTGCTTGGCCACTATATCAGCGGCCAGTGGGTTTTGCAGCCTTTCAGATTTGAGATGCTTTAATTAGAGACGGTCCACCTGTGCTGGAGTTCCCTACCTGCATCTTGGGCAGTGGTTACATCTGTGTGTGGCAGAGGAAGGAATGAAGAGGCCGCGAGAAGGCAAACCCTTATCAGATTCCACTCTGTTGTGGGAGAGGCCCGGGCCCTCTAAACGGGGAGGCCTGAGTAGGAGCTGGACTCCCCTCCCCTGATGACCGTATTGCCACGCTCCTGGTGAGCCCACCGCCTGCCTTTCCCTGGCTTCTCTCACATCCTTGTTTAAACTGCTTAAGTTCAAATCAGACTTTTGTATGGATAAAAATCATCCGAACAGCATGCAATCACAAAAACATGCTGTTTTTGTTTTTTTCTTAAATTTTTTATATTTTTAACCCTGCTGAGTCCTATTTTGGTCATATTGGGTAAAATGTAAATTGAAACTACCATAGGAAACATTAAGGCTTCAGTAATTAATGATTCCTGTTTTTACATCAAGAGGAATTTTTCTTTTTCCTTGTTTTATCTCTCTTTCCACCAGTCCATGCTATATAATAACCTATTTTTAATTTATCATAAGTTTTTTCAGCTGTCACCTAGGGAAACATGTGATTTCTTCCTTCCTCAGCTTGGTTCAGAAAAGGTACAAAATGGCCTCTTGGAAATTAAGAAAATATGGAAGCTTCATTGCAAAGTTGTTTCTCCTTTGAAAATTTCACTCATTTTCTCTTGAACAAGCAAACCTCAAACATATCACCTCTAAAGGAATTATATATCCTATATGACTCTCATCAAATAATACATCTTATTAACATTTGGAGTACTTAGTTGTAAATAATGATCCTTAAAGCAGTTTTATTAATTTTTCTGTAATTCTCATTATAAAAGTTTTCTGACATTGGGAAAAAATTGTTTTGTAGAGAGTAAAATTTCTCTGACGATTGACGCTGTCTCCAAATCTGTTCTTTTTGGATAATTTAATCTATTTTCTCAACAGAGTCTTAAGCCAACTTTTAAAATATAAATAAGAATCATTCTGGTGGAGATGTTGCTGGAGAGGCATTTCACAAATACTTAACATCTTTGCCACAAACTTCCAACTAGTGCAAGACAAAATATTCTTGCCTAGATTAACACAAAATCCTTCCTCCTGCCTCACTTTTCTGGTGCCAGTTCAAACTTCCTTATTGTCGTCACCCTAACTAAGTGAAGTTCAGTCCCACTGACTTTTTTTCCTTGTCTTTTATTAAAGCCAAGCCTTTTGTAGGCTCCAGAACTTTTTATAAAGCACATAAGTCACATCTCCAGAGAATCCTTCCATTTTGTAAAGAAATAGAAGAAAATCCAGTAAAGTTCACACACACACACCCCCACACACCCATGTGCACACACACACACAGAGACACTTTAGTTGATGTCCAAAACCAAATACTCAAAAAAAACGAGTAGTATTTGATCTAGTGGTTCATTCATAATACAAACATTATGGTTTCATTTTTCTTTCCCTTCATTTTTTTTGTTCTCAATGCATCTTAAATCAATATCTATGCATGTCACCTGGTGGTTTTTTGCAAGCCCAAAGCCTTCATGCTTCAATGTCTATATCCAGTTTGAAAATAAATACTACACTGTCAGTAACGTTGGAGAAAGTATATGGAAGCTACTTTTCCAGAAAACTTACCCCTGTGTCTTGCCCTAAATCAATCACTGTTTTCCAGGCAATGGAGAAAGGTGAGGAACATAATTCAACCAGTGTCAGCCCTGGAGTCTGGTGGTGAGAAAGGGCCAAAGTTTCAAGAGCGGGTGAAACCCTCAATGAGATGGAAAGAAACTCGGCTGAGAACAAGAACAGACATCAGCACCCGTCTACTAGTTCCTGCTCGCTTTCTATCTCTGCTCTATGATCAGCTCTCTCCCTCGGAAGATGGGAAGAGCCTCTTTCATCCCTGCCTACTGCATCACCTAAGATATGTACACAAGATTTGTATTGGGTGAATAAATAAGTAAAGCAGGTATAAGATAGTGGGTGGAGAAATACAAGTGATGTTGTAAAGCCAAAATATAAGCAGAAGACAGATCACAAAGAACCGTGTACATCATGTGAGAATAGTCTGGGTTGTGTTGCAGCAACGAGTGACTCAATACTCAGCAGAGTAAAGCAGTAACAGTTTAGTTATGCTCATGGTCTCTATGCAAAGTGGGTGCTCGCAGCTCTGCAGGCTCTTAATAAGAGCGCAGGTGGATGATGCCCCGTCTCCTCCTATCGCATCACGAGGAAAGCTGATGGGCAGCCTGCACGGGCTCTCATTATTTGGGCAAAGAAATAATTCATGTAACTTATGCTTATGTTGCAGTAGCTGAAACCGGACTCGTTTAGCTTCAAACGGGAAGAAGGAAATATTATTAACTATGTATGTCTGGAACATTTATGTTGAGATCTAGCTTCTACCCCAAACAGCAGTTTAAAGGGTCTTTTATCAAAGGGTATAACTGGAACAATAACGAAGGGACAGGGTATGTATCCAGGCGCTAGTAACCATCTCAAACCAGCTCATCATTTCTCAGGGATATTGACTATTGACGATTGTCACCTAAGAGTGGATATCGAGTATTGTCAAATACTTCAATTAGCTGAATGTGTCTAAGAAAGGACAAAGAGATATACAAAGTCTACTGGAGGGAAAAAAGCTGACATGTGGGCCAATTTTAAAAGATGTATTTAAAGCATAAATAAATGTGAGACATTGGGTAAAAAATTGTGGAGCCAAGACTTGAATCTCTATGTTTCCTTCATTGAAATTAATTATTTCTTTTTTATATTTTTATTCTGCAATGAAAGCAAGCAAGAAAATAAACAAAACGTACCCAAACCTTCAATCTCCACGTATCATTTTTCCTGTTATTTGGAAGGTTACCATTAATTACTTATTAATTAATGGCAAGGTTACTCCTGGCCCCATCTGTTCTCCCAATTACATTACTCTGAGTAGAAGAGTGATTTATGTTTCTGGTACATTTCAAGGAGGAAACAAAGGCATGCCTCAGCTTCTTTTTTTCTTTTCTTCTCCAAGATTTATCTTTCTAGAAGGCTCATTTTCTATGTCTTAATTATCTGAGTGTTGGCCCTCGGATTGAGAGGCCTGTGGTTGCCTAGTGTGACATAAGACTGGGTCAGAAGGCTCTCAGATTCTCGGGTTCAATATTGGGAAACCCGTTGTCCCCAGAGGCCCTGTCCCCAGGGTGCATCCTCAGCCGTATCTGTGAGGAAGATGATGTGCACATGTGAAGTCGTCTCCCTCCTCAATCTATTTCTGTTTTGTCAGAACTTGGCTAAGAAAATCAGAATGTCATTTTTTATGGATCAACCAAATACTAATAAAATATAAGAAAAGAATAACAATGGGGTGATGACCTAAAGAAAGATCGGATGAAGCTTTCTGTGGAGTTTTATGTAAGGGCGACTTTTAAAATGAGGACTTAAAAATACCATTGACAGATCCAGGGACTGTATAGTTAGCTTTTTCAAATCTAAAAGTTTTAAACCCCAGATTATATCTAGAATCTATTTTACACAATAGAAACTTCCATAAGGTAAATAGATGAGGGAATTCAAGTGCCAAGCATGAGATGTGTTGATGTTTTTGTTGTCTGAACCATGTGCCCCCACAATTCTCAGCCATTTTTCAAGATAAGTCATGGTTCCCCTTTTCTGTAAAGACTTCACTTATTCATCAGATACTAACATATAGCTTTCTTTCAAATTTCTACCTCAGAGTTTTATTAAAACATAATACTGAAAATCTTTAATCTCATATTTTTATACTTATTCTATTTGTTGTAAACCATCATTTAAATATTTTACTTTTCAAATGCTTCTTTGGTTGTTTAAATTTTGTCGTGTCAGGGTGATTTGGCCTTCTATGCTAATTTTACCATGGATTATAAATCTTTGTATCCCTGCAGTACCTTCACAGCCTCCTAGGGCCTGTACAGGATTGAATTATTTATTGTCAATTTTAACTTTTAGTGCAAGTATGGCAGAGATTCAATTGTAATGAAAATATTTCAGCTATATTATTAGTTAAATAATCTGAATGTATTCTGAAGTGAGCAGTGAGAAATGTATACTTACAGAAAAAGGAACAGAATGAAAAAGAAAGTTGGGTAGGTATAATTTCATGTAAGACGGAATTGTCCTTTCAATCAGCCAATGAATAAATATTTGTAGCCTTGTTCTATAATGGGCACTGTGCCTCATGTAGGGTATACAGCTTGAAAATATCTGACACACTCTCTGTCTTCATGAACCTAGAATCTAACAGGAATAATAATAATAATACATTTGATGGACTGTTGTAATAATACATTTACTGAATTTTATTTATTCTTTATGAAGACAGTCCACAGATTAAATACTGAGGTCCTACCTATATTTCTTCAGTAAAGAAAGTGATGAAAATTAGATTTAGATTTATCATGTCAGTGTGACAGTGGGTATGGGTTTAGATGGGATCTTGGAACTCAATAGATTTCCCCAAATCCCAAACTGAATTCACATGTTAAGTACTTCAAATACTAGAAATACAGACAGTCCTCCTCACCCTCTAAAAAAGCAGCCCCCCACAGTGAGCCAAAGCCACGCAAAGCAGTATACCCCTCCATCGAGGGGACACCCTGCATCTTCACCAGGAATGGGAGTATTCTCTTGTCACAGGGTCGAGCTTTCATTATTTGGTGAACATTGACCTTCAAGGGCCTATACAAGGAAATTAGGCTTTATGTAGAAAACAAACATTTTAGAGTGTAGGAAACAAAAAAGGTGTAAATATGTTTTATTCAATAATTTCTTAAAGTATATTGTGTCCTCATAGGAGTCAATTTAACCACTCTTCCAAGAGATTAAAAAGAAAACCTAGGAAGGAAACATAATTAAATCATTATTCTCTATTCATTACATTTGAAAAATTTCAACTGTCTCTAAGAATCAATTTCAGTGAGGGGCAGTTAAGGAAATATAATGAAAGTGGATCAGAGAACAGGCAAAAGAGGAAATATGTCATGTAATATACACTGAGATGGTTTGGGAGTTGGATAAATTTATGTTACAAGCTTGTAAGTTCAGTTGATGAGGCAATTTAAGCAGAGTAACTTTATTTTATGCATGTTATATTTTAAGAATCAAGAAAAAAATTGTAACTAAAACAAATTCATAATTTTTACATAAATTTATCAAAAAGCATTTTATGTTCTATGGGTATGTTCAGAGGGAATGATAGATGATAGATTCATTGATGATAAAACTTTTATAAACTGTATCATTCATTCCATATTTAAAGCTTTTTACATATAATGTCTGGAAAATTTCTGTTTACTTATGAAGCAAATCATTTTCCTTATTTGTGCTGTTATGTTAATATATTCAAATGCTCATTATTTTAAAACATTTTCATGCACCTAGAAAAAGTGATTTTGTATATTTATCATCCTTCATTTTCTAAAAGAAAATCTTATATATTAACATTAATCTAACAAACATTTAACCTTTCAGATTCTGCAACTATTTTATTTTAATAAAATAGATAAAAGTGTTGGTTTGGCACCCATAGCACAGTGTTACGGCGCCAGCCACTTACACCAAGGTTGGCAGGTTCGAACCTGGGACAGTTAAATAACAATGATAACTGCAAAAAAAAAAAATAGCCAGGCATTGTCACTGTGGAGCCTGAGGCAAGAGAATAACTCAAGCCTAAGAGTTTGAGGTTGCTGTGAGTTGTGACACCACAATACTCTACTGAGGACGACATAGTGAAACTCTGTCTCAACAACAACAACAACAAAATACATAAAAGTGTTCCAATTTTCTCCACACATTATTTGGATGTGGGACAAAATTGACTGAATTGATCTATTGTTCTATTTCTCTGTGGAGAGAAAGGTAACTGGAAAAGCTCTTTTCCCGAGTCCTGGCTTACTAGCTGAGGAGTGACCATATTAGTTATTGGCAGGACCTGTCATCTGTCTTCTGTTCTCATAAGCAACATAAATCTTTTTGTCTAATAATATCATTACTCAGAGAGTGCAAGAAATGCCTTATTGGGTTATACATGTAAGCCTTCTAATCCTAAACTTGTTTTTGATAGAGATTTCTAGGGCTGCTTTTATGGGAGAATATGATTGTATTACCTGACAATAAGCAGTATCAATTTCGGATTCATTAAGTACATCTCAATTTTTTAAAGTAAAATTTGGTATGTAAATAGCTTATAAATTTATTTAATCTTTGTGAATTTATTTGTATCAATCACATGAATAAAAGATACATCTTGGTCACCTCTTAGCATGATAAAAACAAATATTGAGTGATGACAGTGTCTTCCATTGTTAAATAAAATGCAGTTAGTCCCTGTATGACAGCCAGGCTTCACTAGAGAAAAAAATCAATATGATGTGTGTTTGTATAAATGTATATACAAGGTGTCCTTAAAGTTCGTGTGCAATTCATTATTTTAAATATATGTATGTGTTTCTGTGTATGGACATACATATGTATATAAATAGATTTATTATAAGGAATCAGATCACGTGATTATAAAGGTTGGCAAATCCAAAAATCTGCAGTGTTGACCAGGGAGCTTGATTCCCAGGAAAGGCAAAGGGTCCCTGCAGTCTCAGGAAGGCAGTCTAGATACCCAGGAATGTTCTAGTCTGTCTGAAAGAAGCCTGTTGAAAAGTCAGTTTTGCTTGGAAAGGTTGGTCATTTTGTTCTATTGGGACCTATAGCAGATTGATGAGGCCCAACTATATTGTAGAGAACAATCTGCTTTACTCACAGGTAACCCATTTATATCTTAATCTTATCTAAAAGCACCCTCCCCACATCAGATTAAACCACTAAAGCCCATTGACCACATTTTTGAAAATTTTATGTTTCAGATTGCTTTTTAGCTGATGTTCACCTTGAAAATCTTCTGAGCACCTTAATTTCTTTGGTATGAAATGTAGCAGATGTGATATTTTAAAAAGTTAAAAAAATATTGGTGGCCAAGAAAACATTACTTTTTGTTAACTTAATTTCAACATCCCTCTCATTTTTTACATGCCATAAAACATAATACGGTCATTTCAAGATAAATAAACTTGTTTTACTTTTTCCTTGACTTGCACTAGCTCGAACTAGACTGTCTGAAGTTGACTTTTCCAGGGACTTTTCCTTTCAAGGATGATGTTTCAGTGTCTGTAAGTTTATATTTCATCACAGCATTGGGAAAGTATCTGAGGAATCTGTCTACTTGAATCTGACTGAATTCTAGTCACTGTGATTCTAGATGGTTCTCTCCTGTCCACTGCAGCATGTGATAATACAGCTGTGGTCCAAAATAGTCTTTGGAAACAGAATTCATGCAACAACTGTCCCTTCAGTACTTGCAAGCTCTCCTTTCTACTAAACTATCTGTTTTATATTTTGCCAATGACAGAGTTCTTCCCTTATATAACAAAAGGGCAAAAGGTTTTCTAGGTCTATCTCAGGCCCTTTCTCTTCTGTTACACACACACACACACACACACAACACACACACACAGCTTCATTGTTGTAACTCTATATTGGTGCTGGGAAATTCTGAGAAGTGGGCACATCTTCTAGGTCACTAAGTAAGGAGTCAGGAGACAAAATCTTCACCCCTCTCAGATTTTATCACCTTTCCCTAGAGGTTCTATTGTGTGTTGACCCCACTGAGAACAAGCTTACACAAGAAAAGGCGCAGATACACTTTCTCAAAGTCACCAGCCCTTCTGCCTCTATTCTACATGTTTCTGTTTGTTTCCTCCAATTTCACAATCTTTGAAGTGGTATTAATCCTTAGATTTGAGAAATGGTAATATTACCAATACATGTTTTCATAAATTAGTTATAGAATATATTTAATCTTACTGATATTGAAGAACTAGTTATAGAATATATTTAGTCTTATTGATATTGAAGATATTGAAGTCTTACTGATATTTAGAACTAGTTACAGAATATATTTAGTCTTACTGATATTGAAGCTTTGGAAATGCAAAATAACTAAGAAACACTTCTGAGCATTTACAAAGACAGAAATGACAAGTTCTCACTTTTCTGTGACACTAGTAAACTCAGGTTGATAAGGGACTTAGAGAAAAATAAATTTCTGACAAAGAAAACCACATACATTCATAATTGCAGTTCAAATTGGTAGATAAAATAAATTTGTTTATCTCTGCTCCTTGTCTATATCCTACTGTTATGATCATAATAGAATGAAAAAATGCCGTAGAGAAGGACAATGAAAGTTTGATAAAAGATGTCAAATTATTTCTTTAAAGATTCTCTACCCACAGATGAGTGATAATTAACCTAGGATTAAAGCTATTTTTTTTAATTCTCATTAAAGCCAACAGTAGAGAAATCTAACAAATATGCAAATCTTTTTGTGCCACAAAATCAAAGTCCATGTAAGGTTGTTAGGCAACTGTAGCTTTATTGGTGCCCTTGAATAAAACTGAAAAAAAGATAATTGGTGGAAAATTCTTGCTATGTTTAGATCTCAAGTACGCTATCTCAAATCAAAAAAGCCTAATGATTGGCTGCTTCTCAGTGATAGAAGACAAAATGGTCATTGTTAACGAAATTTGAACAAAAGATAATGCAAATTTTGGGAACACCTGTCTCACTGAAGGAAAGAAGGAAAGTGTTTAGTCTGCATACTGAAAGGTAAGGACATAGCACTAATTTATATTTTATTAGCTTCCAGAATGATGGCTGTCAGCCTCAATCTGGCAATATAAGAATTCCTTCAGGAAAAACTAGCAAGCCTCACAGGCAAATCCCAACTCTGATATTTGAGAACCCTTCAATAGAAATGGGGAATTCCCACCAGCTCACCCAACTATGACTATGAGACACCTATTAACAAACATTATTCTAGGAGATACATTTCTCCTTAAATAAGAACAACTGTTCAAGGTTAAACTGAGCATTTCAAAAGATACTGCAAAAGAACAGGGACAAAAATATAAAGAGACAAATACATAGCAGAGAAATATAGAAAGCCAAAGAAAATGTAACATATTTACACAATATATGTAACATCATTCTCTATAAAAAAAATTACATTGGGCGGCACCTGTGGCTCAAAAGGGTAGGGCGCTGGTCCCATATGCTGGAGGTGGTGGGTTCAAACCCAGCCCTGGCAAAAATGGCAAATAAATAAATAAATAAGTTAAAAATATACTTAAAAAAAATTACATTACTGGACTCAGGAAACTAGTGTAGGATATCCTTGAAAATAAAACAAAAATAAACAGAAAAAAGCCATTGAAATAAAAATTAGAGTGGCGGCAGGAGAGGTGGAGATGTGACCCAGCAGTAAGGCAAACACGACGGAGCCACTTGCTGAATCTTCAAGTCCAGGGGGTTCACCAACCTCAGATAACCATGAATTTGACCCATCAGCTGAGATTCTGGTTCATGGTTTTGATTTTGATGTTGTTGTTGATGATCACGTTTTTGATTTTGATGATGAATGAACATTACAAAAGGAAGACATGATGAGAGGAGAAACAAGCTTCCGTTCTGAAATAGAAGATCTTTCAAGGGAAGGAGACATACTAATTCATGAGCTGCTCAGCCTTTGTCATTATAATGATGCTGTTCAACTGCGTGAAGAAGATGATGGAGAAGAAGAAGGTGAAGATGATGTGCTAAGAATGACCACAATGTGGTTGTAGTGGGGAAAATAAAGAGAATATAAAGGATTCATCAGAATCAGGACAGCAGGATAAAACTTAGTCTTCCAATGCTGATCAGTCACAGTCTGTTGCTTCTCAAGATGCCCAAGAAATAATCCATCCACGTTGTTGTAAATATTTTGATTCTTCCAAATTTTTCCAAGAAGGAATCTCACCTGGAAAATTTGAAGAACGTGAAAACACAGATGACTAAATTTTAGATTTTCATTTTACCATCTCTGGAGTAAATTCTGGTGTGACTGAACTTTTCAGGGTTGATGGGTTACCTTAAAAAGTTGATTTCCTTCACGTAGTTAAAATTTGAAAACTGATTTGGCTCCTAACTTTAATAACATTTCTTAATTCTTCCTTTTGTAGATATTTTATTTTCAAATTGTCAGATACCCTTTCAAGGATAAAAAAATATATAGAAATTTGAAATGAACTAGAGATGTCTCTGTACCCTTTCATTTGATGTGCTAATCATAAAATTCCACTTCAAGATAATTTTTGCTTAAATTGATGAAGGAATGGGAAAAATCAAGTCTACATTTCTACTTAGCACCATTTGGGGGAGGGGATTCATGAAATGTTTGTCTTTGTAACAGACATTTTTCTCTGCATAGAAATTATCATTATTAAGGAAACTCTGTGAGTCCTGAAAGTTATGCTAGCATGATTTTTTATATAGATAGATATTTAAAAATAAACCAAGTCAGGCTTGTATATGTAAAACTGGTGACATCAGTGATGTCTTTCCATATTCTTATCTGGGCTTAAGAAATTCATTCCGTATTTTTCCAGATTCTTTGTAGACTTTGAAATATTTTTACAGCACATATGTCTTGACTGAGCTGTCCTTTCTTAATACAAATGCTTGTATACTTTTCTTAACTTGTACAGTTGGTAAACTTTTATGAGAGGAATTGATATTTTGAGTCTGTCAGCTTTCATTTTATTTTGCTAAGTTTTTCTAATGAATTTTTAAAGTGTTTGCATAGTTGTTTCTTATCCAGGTGGCAAAAGCATTCATAAACAATGGTGAAAATTTGTCTTTTCAGATTTCTACTTAAGGTCAGATGACTTCAGGATTCTTAAATTTAGCATGAACTTAGCTTGCACAGTGTAGTTTGCATTTGTTATAGTTTCCAAAATTATTCTGAGGCAAAACAAGTTTAGCATCAGTTTAAATACTTATGTGTATCATGCTGACCAGAATCCTGTTTAGCTATTTTTAACGCATTATAGAATTTCTCATTTTTGCATTAAATAAACAAAAGGGGAACTGTTAAGTGCTGCTTAGACACTGGCACACTCAGGAGTAACTGGGCAGACAGGAACGTCTGCGAGGAGAAAGCGATGGAGTCTGAAAATTCTTCATACCAGTTACAGTGCAGTTCTTCGGATTTAACAGTGTTTTTCCAAAATTGAAATAAGATACACAATAACCATTGCTCTACGTGATTACAAACAGAGGATTATCCATGTGCATAGCCTTGTAAGAGTGCCATTGTATTTTTGGTGCTAATTCTTGTTAAAAAATGTAGTTTTATAAAGCTGATAGACCAACCTGTATCCAAACTTTTATAAAAGGCTCTTAGTTTATTCTTGTTCTCCTCACACAGGCATACTCCAGATGCTTCTTCCAGTTCATTTTCAGCCATCGGTTCAAGAGCCAATGCCTTTTGGAAATAAATCTTCTGCCTTCTTGTTTTTAATGGCTCAACTGTCTAATGCAGTTGATTAGAGGTTTGCACTGAGAAATGATCCTTTAGGCCCTACCCCCAGGAAGTATTACTGTTAACATGGTCAGAGTGCTTCTCTTCACCAGTGTGAACAGTTTTGTTCCCAGTGTTAAAAGCCACTTTACAACATTTGACTTCATATAATGTCCATTCACTGCTACATACACATCTACGTAAATTAGAGCTTGGGGTGGAAATGTTGAGAAGTGTGAGTGTTTGTTTTGCACTCACTTCAAACATTCATTTATCCAGAACACCAGCTATGTTAGTAGGTGTTCATACCCATTTCCTAAATCAGATTTTATTAAATGAGTCCAAAGTATCCCAGCTCTTTGTCAAAGGTGGTCTATGAAAATGGTTGTAAAGATGAGTGATGCTGTACTGTTTATGTTGTTGCAGTATTAGAGATACCATTTTC
>NW_003852430.1:11325648-11356951 GCF_000181295.1 Otolemur garnettii | reverse complement strand
TTTGAACCCACCACCTCCAGCATATAGGGCTGGCACCTTACTCCTTTGAGCCACAGGTGCCGCCCCATTTTCACCATTTTTAAAAGATACATTATATTTCTTGGTTTGTGAAGTTCTTGAAAAATGCTATAACAGGGTCATTTAAAGTAAATTCTCTCAGGCATTTTTGCCAATAAAGCACATGTATACACGTCAGGAAACTTAACTCACACAGGCACACTCCAAATAGTTCTTTAAGCATTAACTTTTCTTAATCTTTTTAAAATATACCTAATGAAGGACATTCCACTATTATAATATGCAAGGCTCAGCTTTTGGTAAGGAACTATTTAACTGCATTTTGTGTTTATACAGGTTTTTCACACAGGACTTTGCTCTTCTTCATAATGCAGCCACTATACCTTGATCAGTCATTGCACTATTTAAAAATTCTGGGTGATATCATGAATTTTATTTAAGATACAGTACTTTTCAGAGCTCTTAAACGCTTGACAAGTTGTGTTGGGAAAGAATTCCTTGTTAATATTTAGCCCCCGTGGCTCAGCATCTGTAGCTCAGCAGCTAGGGCAGCAGCCACATACACCAGAGCTGGTGGGCCAGTTGGTGGGTTCACATCCTGCCCGGAGCAGCTAAACAACAATGACAAATGCAACCAAACAATAACCAGGCGTTGTGGCAGCTCACTGGGGAGGCTGAGTTAAGAGAATCACTTAAGCCTAAGGGTTTGAGGTTCCTGTGAGCTGTGATGGTACAGCACTCTACCCAGGCGACATAGTGACACTGTCTCAAAAAAAAAAAAAAAAAAAAATAGCCCCCCATTGTATTCCCATCCCCAGCAAAGCACTGTCATTTTCATGTGAAATGGCATTTGTCTCATGATGTGTTTTCGAACAGAGTTCAGAATCTGTATCTCAGTTCAACATAAATCTGTTGAGTTTTAAAATGTATATGAAGTAATATTTAAATAGGCATTTACAATTATGAACTAGATGTTTTTAAATTTATGCATAGTAATTTTGCACTGTAAAATAATTCCCTCCCCATTCCTTGTCTGCCATTCTGAATGTGCTTATAACAATATTTTTTAGCATACTTGCCTACATAATGCTGTGTGAATGTTTTCATTAGGTTAATGCACTGTTAGAGATCACGTGTGTGACACCCATCGCTTATCACACAGACAGACATGCGGGCCCCGTCCCTGCTCCCCCAAACATGGTGCACAGAGTACTTTCCCATTGTTTCTGGTCCCTTTGACCTCATCTTGGGTGATGAGTTTTTGTCTTTCACCCTCAAAGAGATTAGCCCATTTCTCTTTGTCTGGACTATATAATTAAAAACTTATTTCTTCCCTTCTTTTGCAGTGGAGTTGGTATCACATTATATTTTACAAAATAAAACTTGTAACAAGAAATAAAAATTAATGTCACACTAAATATAAGATGGTGTTAACATATAATTTGAAAAATAAATATTTAATTGAAGATAAATTTAAGACCATACTCTAAAAAGAAAAAAAGGAAAGGAAAAATGCAATATATAACATAGCAGAAAAACAATAAAAATAGAAGAGTTAAATATTAAAATAATACTTTTCCAGGTAAAATAAGCAGAAACTAACACTGAGTATACAGCAAAGTGAATAAAAGGAAAAAAAAAAAAAAAAGACCCACATCATAGCATATTATTGTTAAATTCCAGAACACAGGACATAAAAAGGGAATAAAAGGTTGTCATTTCAGATTTTCCCATTACATTTTCTACAGTATAAATAAGATCCTAAAATAAAAAGTGCCTATTCATTGTTTATGTATAATAATTTGCCCTTTGTGACTCATAATCTTGGATATTGCAGGAGTAAGAAGAGATTTCTACAGGAAATAAATCTAGTATGTAGTAGAAAATAACTATCAGCCTATGCTGTAGGGTCACAGCTATGTGTTTTTTATTTTTTTAGGATAAAATTTTTGACTGACTTTATTTCCTCAGTCTAGATTTTCTTTCTGAGCTTTCCAATTCATTCTCATAATGTCACAAGGCAACTACAGCTCTCAAAGCATGTTTTTTTAAATCTCAGCTCATGAGCATATGATAATGATTAAGCCATTGGTCTATCAGAACTTCTGTGCCTAAGATAGCACTACCCCTTGTCTAAAGTAGTATATTATTAAAGGGGGAGAAACTCTATTTGCCTTATCAATGTCCTTATTAATAACAAAACCCTAATATTTGTGGCAATGTGTTACGGTAAAATGTTACATTTCGCAGGCTGCGTTGCAATTAGAAAACGTTAAAAGTAACTTATGCTCAGTGAAATATAAATTAAACCTAATGTGTTGGATTCCTGATAATGTTTCTTAAAATTGAGACAGGGAGCTAAGATCTTTGTTTTGGTGGGGGGGTTTCTCTTCCTTCCTTCATATCCTGCCTAAAATATGTAATTGATAAATGTGACATGATGAATGGTATGCCCGTCAAAGAAATTGCATCTATAGTTAAACAAAAATCGTCATACAAAAAATTTCATACCCAGAATAATTTACTGGTGAATTTTATCAATTAAGAATGAAATAATATCAGTTCTACACAATTCTTTAAAACAGTAGAAGAATGAGCACTTCCCAACTTACTTTGTAAGGCCAGCATGACTTTGTAAAACAAATTCAGACACTACAATGAAAAATGAAGCTGCAAGTACCTTCAAAACATATTAATCGTATCATATAAATATAAACATATAAATATGCTTCAAAACATATAAATCGTATCAATCAATGTATTATTACTAAAAGAGGATCAGACAGGAATACAAGTCTGCTCCAACATTCAGAACCAATCAATTTAATTCATAGAGTACTAGAATAAAAAGGAAAAATATATAGTCATACCAATTACATGAAAAAATATTTCAGCTACTCAAAATTTACTGATGCCAAATATTCTCAGCAAACTATAAATAGGAAAAAATTTAAACTGGATAATGGGCAACTTAAAAAAATAAATTTCCTCAATAATATACTGAATTTTAAAATTCAGGGCTTTCCCCCTTAAGATCTATCATCTCTCTTATTCAAGAATATTAATAAAAGACTAGCAATTTCAAAAAGGTACACAAAGTAAATAAAAACCTTGCATATTAAATAAATTTTAAGTACTGTCTATATTATAAAAATATGAGAGTCTGCCAAAAATATATGAGTAAAAAAACTGTCATAATTAATAGAATAAGCTGAGCAAGTAAAGAAACTACCAATCGAGTGTCAAAAAATTAGTTGCATTTGTATAGACTCCAAATGATCAATTGAAATTTGAACTAAAAAGTAGTAAAATATATAACGATACCAAAAAATGAAATGACAAGATAAAAATATAACTAAAGATACGCAATATATCTTTGTTAAAAACTATAAAACACTAGGGCCAGGTGTCAATAAAGACATAACTCAATCCAGAGGTGGAGAATAAATATTGTGAAAATGTCAGCTTTCCTTAAATTCATTTATAAATCCAATGTTTACAACAAAAATCATAGCAGGCTTTTCTTTTCTTAGATATTAATAAGCTGATTCTAAAATTAGTAAATAGCCTACATAATTCTGAAAATGAACAAAAATGAAGGATTTGCATTACTTTATTTTAAGGCATATTAAAAATTTACAACGGTTGCTAGGAGACTATAATCCAGCCCAACTGAAAAACACAGAGTTCCATATAACAAAATGGTCTGGCAAAGACCCCAAATATATAAAACTGAACTTTCACAAAAGTACAAAGACTTTTTTGTTCCGTAAAAAAATGAAAGTCTTTTCAAAAAAGGGTGTGTGAGAATTGAATGTCTAAATTAATAAAAATTACTTTCAAACCATAACTCAAATCTGATACAAATATTATCACATAGTAGATCACAGACTTACAAAAAATAAAAAGCTAAAACACTTCTAGAAGATATTATAAAATAACAGTTCTCTGTGTTTGTGTTACACAGTACATTTTAGATGAAACACCTAAACACACGCCTAATACCTAAAATGTAAAAGCACCTAAACCCCTACCATGCTGTTTTGATCACTAGAGATTTGTAGTATAACCTGAGGTCTGGTAGTGTGATGCCTCCAGATTTGTTTTTATTTCTAAGTAGTGTATTGGCTATTTGGTTTTTTTTCTGATTCCATAAAGATAAAGTACTATTTTTTCAAGTTCTTTAAAGTAAGACATTGGTGCTTTGATAGGGATTGCATTAAATCTATAGGTTGCTTTGGATAGTATGGACATTTTAACAAAGTTGATTCTTCCCAGCCATGAGTGTGGTATGTTTTTCCATTTGTTAACATCTTCTGCTATTTCTTTTCTTAGGCTTTCATAATTCTCTTTATATAGATCTTTCACCTCTTTTATTCAATAAACTCCCAGGTATTTCATCTTCTTTGGCACTAGAGGATAAAGGGGATCCAAATGAGGTCAAAAGAGGTCAAACTCTCACTCTTCATGGATGACATGATCTACAAAGCTCTTAGAAGTGATCAAGGAAGGCTCAGCTTGGCACCTGTCGTATGGTGGTTACGGCGCCTGTCACATGCACCAAGGGTGGCGGGTTCAAACTCAGCTCAGGCCACCTAAACAACAAGGACAACTGCAACAAAAAATAGCCAGGCATTGTAGTCCCAGCTACTTGGGAGGCTGAGGCAAGAGAATTGCTTAAACCCAAGAGTTTGAGGTTACAGTGAGCTGTGACACCACGGCACTCTACCAAGGGCAACATAGTGACACTCTGTCTCAAAAATTTAAAAAAAAAGTGATCAAGGACTACAGCAGTGTCGAGATAGAAAATCCATGCTTATAAGTCAGTAGCTTTTACATATATCAACAATATTCAGCTGAAAAGATAGGCAAGACTCTATTCCTTTCAGGTTTACTTCTTTATACCCAAGGGGAACTCTTCCCAGCGGCATCAAAAGTGATGAATTATTGAAACTCTAAATGTGAAGATAGGATTTTATAAGTAAAAAATGATACTTCCTATATGTTTTGGAGTAATAATATAATTTCATTTTAAATACATGCTTTCTCATTTTCATAGATTCCTACCTGGGATCCTAAGTTGATGAGAGTTACACAATAATTCATTTAGGTAACCACAGCTATTTGAGATGCAATATTCCTCATTTAATTTAATTTGCTATTCTTATATTTTCTTACATTTCATTGTATGAATATTATAATCATTCAAACTTCATTGCTGAATTTTACATTCTCTAACATATTAACTTATGATGTACAATGAGGTAGGTAGCACATTTTCTAGGATGAGTTCAAAGATCTAATTATTAGATCTTGTGTGATTCAGACTCAGTCTAAATGTCCGAGAACCAAGGGAACTGATGGTTTAGGTGGCAGAGTGTCACCCAAAACTCAAGTAACAGGGAGCACTGACATTCAAGGACAGAAGAGGGATGTTTCAACTAACGCAGAAAACAAATTTATTCTTCCTTTAACTTTTTCTTTTCTTTTTTCCATTTTTGGCCCTCAGAATATTGGATGAGTCCACCCCATTGCAGGCAATCTTCTTCACTAAGTCTACTGATTTAAACACTAATCTCTTCCAGAATCATACTCAGACACACCCTGAACTATTTCCACCAACATCTAGGCCTGCCTTTGCCCAGTCAGGGCAACACATAATATTAAACATCGTACCCAGAAGTCTCAATTTTCAATGTAGTTTCCAAAATTCTATACATATTTATTAGTTTTATTCATAAACTTTGGTTATAACTTTATTTATAATCAGGAAAATCTAGAAATATGCAATAACTGTTCAAATTGGTGGATAGACAAACTGCCATAGATTCATAAAATGAAACACTTGTTAAAAGTAAAAATCAATAAACTGTGCATTTACAAATATGCACTATAATAATTATATATAATATACACACGTTTATGTATATATAAACCTTTAGACAACTCCAAATATTGGGACAGGATTAAGATAAGGGGTCATAGAGTTGTGGCTTCATGGCCTGGGAAAGGTTGATTATAAAGAGTATCATAATAACATCTTCTGAGGTGACTGAACAGTTTTTCTATTGTGAAAGTGTGCTAGAGACACTATTCATTTGTTAGAGCTTTGAAACATGATGAAGTTTCGTAGGCAAGAATGTTGAAAAAGAAATAAAACAATGTGGATGGACCCAAAATAAAACTCAAACTGTAACCAAAAAGGCACATTAATACCACGTACCCCATGACAGCGTGCATGAAGGCTCACTTCAGTGGTATTCTTGTCAAAAATCTATCACATCAGTCTGGTCATGATGTAAACATAAGATAAACACAACTTGAGAGACATTTACAAAATAACTAACCTTGGTTTTCAGAAGAGTTAAGGTCATGAATGATAAGGAAATAATGAGGAATTATGAGACTGAAAAATCACACCTATTAAAAAAGGATTTTTGGAGAAAAATTACTTGAGTGTAAAGAGTGCAAAAACCTTGCAAAACCTGAATAAAGTGTACAGTTTAGTTAATAGTTTTGTAATAATCATATGTCTTGTTATGGAGTGCAATATGGTTATGTAACATCAGAGGAAATTTAATGAAGGGCAGAAAGAGCCCTCTGTGTTATTTTAGAAATATTTTCAGCTCAGCACCTGTGGCTCAAATGGCTAAGGCGCCAGCCACATACACCTAAGGTGGCGGGTTCGAATCCAGCCCTGGCCTGCCAAACAACAATGACGGCTGCAACCAAAAAATGGCTGGGCATTGTGGCGGGTGCCTATGGTCCCAGCTACTTGGGAGGCTGAGGCAGGAGACTCGCTTGAGCCCAGGAGTTGGAGGTTGCTGTGAACTGTGATGCCAAGGCACTCTACACAGGGGGATAGCTTGAGGCTCTGTCTCAAAAAGAAAAAAAAAAAAAAAGAAATATTTTCATCAGTGTAAAATTAAAAGAAGAAAAAATATATATATTTGTAGTTATTTCACTCATTTGCAGGTTTAAAATTTTTCCCAGAAGCAATACAGGCAGAGGACCAGGGCCTTTTGAGAGCAGCTACCTTCCCAGAACTCTCACCAGGACATGGTTATAAGCATCAGGCTGATATCCTCTTGTTTATGGAATTAATCTGATCCTTTTTCATGGGGATACAATTCATTATATTTCCTTTAAGAATAGACATAAAGAATCCTAAAGACCACAAAACTCTCACGAGTGCCATTGTGAAGAGTTGGAGTGTTCAGAAGAATTGCACAAATTCTGTAGGTTAAAGACAATATACAAAGGCCAAATTTGGTTGAACTCCCAAGCTTACAAGTATAAGCTTAAAAGAAGAATATCTATGGTAATTTAAGTACTTGTAATTTAATCAAGTCTCATACTTAGTAAAAGGAACAGAATGAGTGATAGCAAGTGAAGCTGTTTTGGGAAATGTTCTATGCAAAATAAAAGCATGTGAGCAGAATATATTTAACAACTTATATCAGATTTCAAATAAGAAATAAACTCAAATTCAAATATATAAATTTAGCCACATGAATATATATAAGTATAAGGAGATCATTCTTCTTCCATTTAATCAAAGTATATTCCCTTGGTGTCTCCATGTTCTAAAATCATGGTGATAGCTAAAGCTATAAAAAGACATAAAGCAGAATATTACTTAATTACCATCTACAATCTAGGTGGTGAGGTAGACACATATTTATATGTTTACAAAGTTAAGGTAAAAGAAAGAGAAATACATGTAGGAGTGGAAAGCTGCCAACCTAACTTAAAAATTTATTAACTAATTTTTGGAAAAGTAATTACCTATATAGATACTTAGAGAAGGAGAGTGGTTTCCTTTGGGGACAATGAAGGAGGTAGGGGGGAAAGTGGGAGAGAGAATTCTAGGCAGAGGAGAAAGAAAATTCAGAGGTACGTAGGAATAACTGCACCTTATTATATGTGAGAAACTTCATCTGGCTTTCTGCTAATTTGAAGAGATGGAAGAATATCAGGGCTGAAGATTTATGGTGGCACCAAGTGTGGTTGGTCTTGCAAACCGTGCAAAGTAACTTTATGTGGCAAATGCTGTGGTTGATCAGAGAATTTTAGATGGAGAGTGGCACACACGTTGTATTGATTTCTTTAGTGGCTTAAAGGACAGGGATAAAATGTCTAAGAATAGAGACACCTGGCGTGAAAAAAAGAGTCCATTTCTTTGAAACATATTGAGAAGTCAAAATAAACAGTGCTTGGTGCTTGCATTGACATGGTGGCCTGGGGACGGAAGAAGGGAAGGTATTGATGCTAACAAGGGTGTTAGCAAGAAGGGCTGGGTGTTAATACACAGTAAAGGAAAGGAAGAGAAGATTGGAAGAAAGGCAGGAAAGGATTACATTTTAGACACTTTGAGAAGTGAATTCTTGTGAATGATCTTATGGGAAATATATAGGACAACCGGTAATCAAGTCCAAGGATTTAACTTGATACATTCAGAAAGGCGTTAGGAATACAAAAGTATTCGCTTCTGGAATACAAAAGTATTTTGTTCAAATGAAGACACTCACCCAAAGTCAACATTTATATTTTCCTCACAGGTCTTGAAATGTTTCTTCTGAGTATTCAACACTAGAAATCATAGAGCAAAAAACATTATTCAACAATAATAATGGTGTAACGTCTTATGGCTTAAGAATCACTGTCTCTATTTACATTTCATTGGCATTGACCTAAAATCAAGTTTTTCCTATCCTTATTATTTTCAATATTATTATAGTAATTTCTAGAAGTTTGTAAAATGCTTTGTGTGGAAAATTATCAATATAAATAAATAAAAGAATTAATAAATGAAAAAGTTTTTAATAAAAATATTTTTGGTTAGGCTTAGCGGTCATGGCAGTGGGCATAGACTTGTTGCTATATAGACTCAGTGAAATCATACTAAGCCTGCAAAGCAAAATAGCCTTGGCTTCTATTTATTTTAATATGAATTAAATCCTTATATTGTTGCTATGATAAGCAGATATTAATTCAAGATTAGATCTATTATAATATATGTTTAAGGAAAATCTGTATCTGTGAAATAAATCTTAACATGACTCTATATATGATTCTCTCCTCTCTAGGGAGAAATGTAGTGACCAACTATAACTGGTTTTGATGTTCTTGAGTGTCTGGGAAATTAGAAAATAGTCAAACTTTCAAACACATAATTTTTTTTTTCTTTTTAATCTCACAATGGCCTCCAGACTCGGGATTTTGGCTTTCTCTAAGCTTTGGCCTTTGTATATTCTAATCAAAAGAGAGAGGCGGCATAATCTTCCCCAGGAAAAGGGGGGAAATGGTTACTGCTTTTTAATATTTTCTTTTATACTGAACAAACACATTGACACCAGTATTTATTTTTCCTTTTTTGTTCAGTATTAAGGTTCAAAGACATTTTTTTCTTGGTGTTTCTTGGCTGATTGAAGATGGAGAGCTTTGTAATTGGTCCACACTTAGCACTGCTATCTTGAGATTGAAAGGGATTCCTATGAACCTTTACTTTTAGGGTATGCCCTGACTTTTGTATTCTGTTCCTAGGTCCCAGAAAACAATGTAAACCTAAAGCTTAAGTTAATCAGAACAAATAAACTTCACCATCCTAAAAGTCACCTTTATTACTTATTTTAATCTGTCTGCTCTCATTTTTAACCTCAGCTTTTAGAAACAGAAGTGTTTCTTTCAAATCTCTGGTGATCTAAGGAGAGTTGTTCCCCACTTTGACCCCTGTCAGTATCCCCAGTAAATCAGGACTTTTTACAGGGCATTTTGTTTTCAGGGGATGTGATCCAGGTGCTGAAGGTGACTTATTATAAGAAATAAAAGTTCTAGCTAAATAAATTTAGTAATTGAAGACCTAATTCAAAGATAAAGTCTTTTGTGAAGCCTACACTAATTTCCCAAAGAATTAATAACTCTTTCTTTGAAATCCTCCGAATTTGTTAACTGCTCCATTTTTATATTATGCATGTAATATTGTAAATTTTGTGTTTAAATACTTGAGCTTCTATTGTATGTGCACAAGTTCTTACTCAGTTTTGCAGCTCAGAGTCCAGTGGTTTCTGTTCTGTTATAACTTGACCACTGGTGTTCCTAAGAGACCTCATATTACGAAAGTTTCTCATTTGTAATAAGTAATTACTTATTTTTTAACAGTGAACAAGTAATTAAGTAATTGTTCCAATTAAATATAATGATCTTAACAATAATATAAAGAAGCTGTTGCCATGTCTTCAAACTCATAACAACAATACGATTGGTTTTTTTCTGTAGAAATATGAATTACTTTGTAGCAACCACTATTTTATTATTTGTTGAATTAAAAATGATAAGCCAGTTGATGGAAATGAAAAATATCTAAAAGCGAGTCTTTATTTGATCTTTCATGCACACTTTCCGAGGTATCTCAGCCTCCTCCATCACCCTGGACCTTCCCCTCTCACTTGCTTTGCAGTTCCTACTTCTACTATGTAAATAAAAAGAGCTCACAGGAAATAAAAGATCCTCCTTTCATCAGAGCTGTTAATAGCTCAAAGATAACACTCCACTCTATGCTTTATAAATTACAGCTTTTGTTCACTTGCATCATCTTCATTATTATAACCAATATCAGGCCATGCAAGGCAAATACTCTCCCCTAAGTCATGAATCATGTTACTTCCACTTTGTGTAATGAAACACCATAATTCGGAGAAATAACTCGGTGGTGCTAGGCTTGTACGAGGTGCTTAATTCAAGATCATTCAGTGAATGATGATCTTAAAAGCATTTGGGAAAGTGCATTTCAGCCAATTAGAAGTTAAAAGCAAACTATTATTATTATGTAATAATAACATTTATAGTGTAATTTTATGGTTAAAGGAACATTTGTGGATTCACACAGGACTCATTTTCATCATTCAATCAAGTCAGGATGAACAGGCACAGTATGGGGAGGAGTCCCTCGGGATCGCTGTGCATGACGCAGAAAAGAGGAGCTCATTGGCAAAAGTTGCTCATTTTTACTCACTGTTCCCAATTGATAGGCCAAGGATCGTTTTCCAGATCCCTGAGTAATTTTTTCGTACAATACTGTGAGCGTTGATGATGTATAAACTGAAACAGCAGTGCTGGAGTGTAGGATTTATTTATATATCATTTGAATTCCATTCTGGTTTCATTATTAGACATCACTTTGGACGTTGGTTTGCTTTTTGTCTAACATTAGAGTAAATATGTTGATTTATAATCAAAACACCAATTCTTTTAAGTTATAATAATCTTATGAGATATATATATTCTGTGACTTGTAATAGTCTTAAAAACAGGTTCAGTAAATCTTCAAACACCAGAAAAGATCTCTTAATTGGATGTCCCATTTTATAGAATCACGCGATTTCTTCCAAGAAACTGGTCATATTTGCTGTCTGACTTTCTTTGTAGTTCATTTCAATTCTTGATATTTTTACTATTCTACTATAACCTTCTTTTACTAAATAAAAAGTTGAGGTATTTGGCATTGCAACCACTGCTGCAGCTAATAAGACAAAGTTATCAAATTTGAGAAATGTATAAAGGAAATACTAGATAAATTAGGTCTGATTTTATCATTAAGAATTATATCAACAGACTCAATATTATGGTTTATCAAAAGCTAATTATAAACACATAGGGATTTAGAATTATAACATGAATACATAAATATAGGAACACACATTTTATCATATACATAATAATTTATCAAGATCCTCTAGAAAATAAATCTCATAAGGGAAGTAATAATAGCTGACCACATACAAATAATATATGTTGAATAGATATTTTTCAGGCATCAATATTTTTGTGTAACGATTTCATATATGCATTATGGATTTAAAAAATACTTGTCTACTAAAGTGCAAGACACAGAACCTTTCTCTATGGATGTCTACAAAGTCTTTCTACAATCAGTGAATGTCTAATGAGACAGATATCAGGTGTGCATTTTATATAGAATGGTATGTTAGATGAAGTCTCTTTTATCATCAATTCATAATCTAGTTGAAAGAAACCAGTAGTACCAGGCGGCACCTGTGGTTCAGCAGAGTAGGGCGCGGGCCCCATATACCAGAGGTGGCAGGTTCAAACCCAGCTCCAGCCAAAAACTGCAAAAAAAAAAAAAAAAAAAAGAGAGAAAGAAAGAAAAAAAAGAAAGAAAGAAAATAGTAGTAGTAGTACCTAGTTCTCTATGTGATTGTGTGGAGTAAGTCCAATTGACTCACGTTGAATATATAGCATAAGAAAATAATACATTTTATTAGAGTGAGCTACTGAAATTTATATAACTTTATCTATCCTGACTAACAAAACACTTTCCTCATTTCTTTTATTATTGAAATTTTTATCCAAACTATCTCATTTTTAATTATATAAGTTGAATTTATTGCTGATAACATAAAATAGGGACATTATTATCAAATCACTAGGGCCAAAGATGAAACAAGTTTGTTACAGTTTAGAGAATTCAGGTCCCACTTTGGAAATATTATAAATTAAACTAATTTAGCTTAACTTCCACAGAGCCATACCTATTTAAATATTTAAGAGTATGGTGGTTTAGGATAATTGGAGAAATTGGGTAAGATAGAAATCAAAGTGTATGGTTATAAACTGGAGGTAAGTATATCCATCTTAGATGAGTATTATTAAACTACAGTAGAATTTATATCATCTTCTCTAAGGAAACAAAAAGGAATTATACAGATAATTTCTGAAGATTTTTCTTCTCTTTTTTTAAAAAAAAATTTATTGTGTAAATTTTAGGTATATAGAATGTAATGGAATGCATACATGTAGTAAATGCCCTTAGATACCATGGAAATATAGATGGTAATGACAGTGAAGGAAACTAGCAAATCTCTCATCTTGCTTAGCTACCCATTGTTCTTGTTTTGTAACAAGTGCAACTAGATTCTAGATTCTATTCATTTAGCATGAATTCCCAGTACCTGTAGTCCTCTCATTGGTACCATTTTCCTTCCCACCCTGGTATCCACTCCCTTATTCTCTATCTATTTCATTTTTTTAGGTTCTACACCACCAGGCAGTATTAGTCTACCTGCATCTACTTTATTTCACCTGTCAGCTGTCTTTCATCTTCATCAATTTTGTGGTAAATGGAAGGGCACTCAGTTTTGTTTCGATATCTTGACTGTTGTGAATGATCTTTTCATTTTAGGATATTGAACGCATGAACTGAAAATTTTTCATTTTTCCTTGATGTCTATCAGCTTCACAACTAAATTCTTACCAATAATAAAAACAAGTTAGAAAAAAACCCAAATGTCACCAGTTAGTGACTCACATAGCACAAAGAGAGTTAATTCCTATATTAATTAATTAGGATTGTACTAATTGCACATGAGGGATGTCAAACTTTCAGTAGGACATTTGTTTACTGGTATAGCTAGAGAAGACATGTGTGGATCTTAATTCATAAATAATCAAGCATTCAAATATTAAGTTCAGTACTGTTTACTTATCTCCATCATTCTGCACCATTTTTGGGGGGCCACCCCCTGTGACGGTCATGGACTTCTGCCATGTCTGAGAGAGTAATGTATTCTGACACATATGGTTCATCAGTGTACTGATTACAAAAACCGGTATTAACCTTTAAAATAGAGAAATCCTATTTTATATTAATATTGTAACATATTAACATTTTAATACAGGAAACATACAGTTGAGTATATCATTTCAGGAACTCATAAAAATCAACATGTTTATTAATTGCAACTCTGCTTCTGTGATGTCAGCTGCGAAATGAGCAATTTTATTAATGTTACAGAAAAATGTCATGTGAAAACTCTAGTAAAGGGTGGCACCACTTTGAGAGTGGCTCAAAGGAGTAGTGTGCCAGCCCCATATACCAGAGGTGGCGGGTTCAAACTCAGTCCCAGCCAAAAATCTGCAAAAAAAAAGAAAGGAAAAGAAAAGAGAACAAGAGAACTCTAATAAATTTGTGGGAAATGTCTTCTTTTTCTTAAAACTTAATAAAAATTATTCTATATACCATATATAGGATAATTTACTTTTATGTAGTTTACAGTGTCATTATCAGTGCTGATATTTTTCAAGTTAAATTTTTTTTGTTCTTACTATGTATCAGTACTAGGCTAAGCAGTTTATAGCCATCATAAGCTACTTTTTTTCTCATAACACTACTTCAGGTAGGCGTTATTCCCACTTTACTCATGAGGAAAAACAGAACTTATGGAATTTAAATAATTTGCCTAAGTGTACACAGCTGGGAAAGTGCAACACTAAAATTCAAAGCAAGATGTGCTATCTTAAGATCTAAAAGTTCCTCTTAATAAATACAAACGCACATTTTTCTTTTTTGTGCACACACAAGGCTCCAATTTTTGACTTTTTTTTCTTTAAACCTAAACATACTCTAAAAAATAAAGCCTATTACTTAAAAAAAAGTTTCCTGGGAGTTTTTTTTAGAGTTAGGTAAAAAAGAGTAAGGATTTTACATTAGGTAAAATTCCGATTCTATAGTTTAATCATCAATGTTAGTGCCTAAAAATAAAAAAAGATTCATTTGTTTAATGATTACAATAAATCAGTCTACTCTTACGCAGAGCAGAATTTAAAAATTTTCTGGACAAAATCTTTATAAGTTGATATAGAATAATGTTTTCTTTTTATCCTATACATATGTGAAAAATGTTTGTGTGTTTGTATATACACACATTGTCCTGTAGACTTTCATTTCATATTGGATACAAAGAGTAACTGATCTAACAAAAAATTAGTAGAAAATGCTAAAATACTTAGTTTATATTCTTAGCAGTGATTTAGTTTGATTAGAAACAGTAAAGAATTTGTAACAATGAAGTTTCAAAAGACAATATTAATAGCTGTGTTTATCTTCTCTGCACAGTCACATTCATATCTCAAATTCTTGATTACTTTTTTTCAGTTACAAGCACAAATATTTATAAAAGTTATGTTTATTTGAGCATCGTGGATAATTGTTCACTAAATCTATTGCTTGATGGAGTCTTTTGTGTGTCCTAATTCTTAAATCAATGGGCAATTGTAACTATGCATTAGTATTTCCTTAACTTGATGTGTGCATTTAATAAAGTTTAACTGCTTTTCTTTATTTTAAGTAATGCATGATTAAGGTTTTTGTTTCTATTTATTTGTTTTTTTTCTTCTTAAAAGGAAAACTTTCTTTCATTTTATTTAAGACAAGGCTATGATTGATTGGTGTTCTGTCTTCCGAATGAACACTTAGATAAAGATGGTCTCCCATGTTTCCCTAGAGGGGCAGGCAGAAAGTGTAGGGGGAAGTAAATGAATTTAGACAGGCCCTGAGATGCTGTCTGTTAGGAGACCCAAGCTGGACTGGGCCTGGACAGGAACATTTCTGCTTTGTTTTGGTACCACTATCACCTAATGCTTGGCGAGGGGAGAAGCCATACGATTTCCCAGCAGCAGCAACAGAGAAATGCAGAGAATGGTAAGAGAATAGCTCAGCTAATAGCAACTGACAGAAAGGGGCTGTTTAGTCATCCTCTGATTGGGGAACATAAGAAGTTGACTGCATTTACATTTTATATTTGATTTAGATAGCTTTTAATATCCCATGTTAATTTTTTTATTGTTTGTGAGTCATTGGAGGTACAAAGAATCAAGTTGCACCTATTGTATTTTTAAAGTCCCTTTTATAATTGTGTCTCATCCCCAAGAGGTGTGCCATACACCATGACTCCCCCATCTCCCCTATTGCTCATTCCTTTACCCCCCCTTGTATTAGCTCATCCGCTGCCCTCATATTAGAATAGAGTTCATTGGATTCTTGCTTCTCCATTCTTGTGAGGCTTTACCAAGAACAATGTGTTTCACCTCCATACTGGTTAATACAAAAGATGTAACGTCTCCATCATTTTTAATGGCTGAATAGTATTCCCTGGTATACATATACCACGGCTTGTTAATCCATGCCTGGGTTGGTGGGCATTTAGGCTGTTTCCACATTTGGTGATTGTAAATTGAGCTTGATAAACAATCTAGTGCAAATGTCCTTATGATAAAAGGATTTTTTTTTCTTCTGGGTAGATGCCTAGTAAGGGGATTGTGGACACATATTTGTCAGGCCATTAGATAGAGATGACCATATTTTAGATTAAAGTTTTCCTTGACAAGAGTACAAATGTAATGCATAGTGACAACTTTGCCATATAATCAATTTCACACATGGCTATGCCATCTTCTTCAAATAGACCACTACTGGCTTTGATGTTACAACAAAAAAGGAGCATTTCCAAAAGAAATAAAGTTTGAAAAAGATTTTCATGTGAATATACACATTGCTTCAATGACCAACATAAGGCTGGGGCTCTGTCTGTCTTTCTGATTTAGACAGAGGAAAGAAAGAAAGATGCAGGGCATTTGATATCTCCCAGCGTAAAAGTGTTTCAAAGTATTTGTTTTAGTAACAAACTTTCATGCTGTCTAGATATATGTTCTTGTCTACAAAACAGACTTGTGTACCTACATCAATTGCTATAGATAGATCAAGCACAATATATTTTGTGTCAAGTGCATGAAGGGATCCTGCAAGGTATGTCAGTGGCTTTTACTGACAGGTGTTTAATGAAAGGAACAAATAGATGAGCTGTTAGGCTCTTATTCCCAGTGCAACCTAAGAAGCCCCACATTCATCAGGTCTTTTGGCACTCTCAAAAACGATTGCTTTTTGTGGCCAAACAACGTTTAGGGATCGACTGTAGTAAACAAAAGCAGTAGGAAGATCCTCTTCATAAAAGTAGAGCAAGCTAAAGAATCATTTAATTAAACTTGTACCATCTCTCATAGAAACTGCCCGTCCTTTCTTTCTGGAGTAAAATTTAGAAAACTAAAATGTATGACAGAGAAATGGATGCATGTTATGCGGGAAAGAAAACCAACACAGTACCTAATCATCTTGCTATAGTTTTGTTTTTTATTTTTATTTTAACATCGTCAAAGACTTTTTATGTTACTACTTACAGAAATTCAATTTCAAGTTACATCATCTGTTTAAAGATTCTATTTGTAACTGACAAATTCAAAAAAGTGAGGAATGGATAGAGACAAAGGTGATGGTTTCAGGAGACACGTGCTGCTTTAAATGTTTTGCGGGCGAGTGGTACTTGTTTCTTTGCCTTCTTGGGATTCAGGCTTTAATCAAATGGTAGAATCAATTGCCACTAGCAACTTCAGGATTATGAGCTCTGTCCTTAAGGCTAGACATACCTTAAAATGACAATGCCAGCCAGGCACGTTAGCTCAGGCCCCCAAGCCTAATACTTTGGGAGGCAGAGGGATTGCTTAAGCCCAGGAGTTTAAGGCTGCCATGAGCTCTGAGCTACTGTACTCTAGACTGGGTGACAGAGTGAGACTCTTTCGCAACCAGGGGGAAAGTAAACAAACCAGACTGGGATGGGGATGGGAGTGGGGAAATGATGAAATGAAATAATAATAAAGCACCAAAGACAAAGATGCAGGAGACAGAGGTGGAATTGAGAGGCAAAGATGGGGTGGAGAAGACAAGGATGTCTTTCTCTATCACCAGCACCCAAGTGCCCGAAGAGCTTTATTTTTAGGGAGGCAGTACAAAGTTGTTTTTCAAGGAAGTAAGACACATTTCCAACTTAATTATTAGAAGAAAAACAGGCACAAATTCCCAAGTAAGCAATCTATTATTATTGTGTGACCTCTAAACTATGGACAATACTACATATCTATAAGATTAGCTGGAAAATGGATGTGACTGCTCTAAAGTGCAACTGTGAAGTTAAAAGCTAAAGTTTTAAGGAAAACAGGTTTTTCTTCTGCTAGGCTAAACATTGAAGCTTAGAGAAAATATGTTGTTATCTGTTAAGGAGGGCCAGTAGAGGGGGGTTCACCCCCTGGATATTCTCCCAAGCTGCGGGGCCCTGCCATCTCACAGATCATTCTCTATAACAATCTGTCTTGAAAAAAACAAAACAAATAACCAAACAAACAAAAAAACAGAAAGTCAATTTCTAAAGAATATCCAAAGGGAATTTCTGAATGGACTAATATTTGACTGATTTCTAGCTGAATCAATAGAGCTTAAGTAATGGCCTACTGAAATAGTATAAAATCTCAAAATATAAGGGGTACGGATACATATGTAAATACGAGGCAGAATAATACCATGTCTTCTACATAGGCACTTTAATTTCCCATGTTTCAGGGTAGTGAGTTGAATGAAGTACCACCCAAAGACATGTTCTAACCTCCCAAATCTGTGACTAAGACCTCATTTGGAAAAGAGCCTTTGTAGCTAAAATCAAGTAATAACGTTAAAGATGTTTGAGACAAGATCATGCAGAATTATTGAGTAGACTTTAAATCCAATGATAAGTACCCAATAAGACACAGAAGAGGAAAATTGTAATCAAGGTTTTTGGTTTTATATTGACAACAAAAAAAAAAATTCCATGTCACTCTAAGACAAAAAAGGGAGATTTTTTTTTTAATTTGCCATAAATTTTTATATTTACTACAGCATTAAAATATCTTACTTTATATCACACTTACTGAATATTAGATTTTAAGATGTGAGGGAACATTAGAATCATTTTATAGTCCAAAATCTAAAAAAGTACCTCTTCAGAACTGAAACACACATCTATTCATGAGAAGGCAGGAGGAACAAGAATGTCTGTCCACGTCTTACCCAGCAAAGAGTTAACCTAAATATATTTCACACTCCTCTAGGGCCCCCATAGGCATATCTTACTTGATAAACAAGATTATGCAGTTCAGACAAACTAGATTACCTTACCTCAACTTTATTTCATGTTACAATGTGATGTGGTACTAGTATCTGAGGATTGGAGCAAAAACAGGCTGTCAGAACAGGATGATGGAATGGAAGTTAGGGTGAGAAATAAAACTGCAAGTGTAATTCACATTTGGCTTTAGAGACCTAACAGCGTTCTAAGGGCCAGTATGAATAGCTACGAATATAACACAGTGCTTCATTCCCAGCAGGTTACATGGTTTCTCTTGGTAGAAAATTGGGAACACAGATATCAGAGAGCATTGAAAAATGTATCATGGACAAAAACTGTTAAATAGTAAAAAATGTGTAGTCATATAACATCTAATTTAAGGGATAGGCAGTTTCCGAGTTATAAACAACTGACTTATGTACAACTCACACTTATGAATGGGGGCTGTTACAGGAAGTACTGTAGACTGATGTATGATTTGCATTTACGAATGGAGACTATTGCAGGTAATAGGTTACAACCTGCATACAAGTTTGACTTAAGAACAAATGTAGAGAACCTATCTTGTTTGCAATTCTGGGACTGCCTGCATTTGCTTTACCTAATTTATAAGCATGTTCCTTCCAAAGCTATTGTCAACAAGCTCATTGTTAATAAAGAATCACCCCAATCTCATGATGAATGACAATCAGACTTAGCTTGGCACTTAGACTTGTTAGCAGAGATTCCTATCTGTCTACCAACAAATTCTATTTTCCCACAACTCATAATTATTACCAAAAATTAGCTTCCATGTTTATGCTTTTCAAATCATTTACTGTTATGTGTGGCTTTGTAACTGACTTCTTACCAATGAAACATCAGCGTTTGTGTGGAAGTGATGTGAAATTCTAGATCTAGCCCACAATAATATCTCAAGGTCCTTCCTTTTATTTTTATCTTTCCAAGTGTGTGGAATGAAATCAATCTCTGAAGTTCATGCCAATAATTGGAAGAAAATTTTGAATATTTAGTGACAATAGCAAATATTTAAAGAAAACAAAATGGCTTGGTATAAACTAATCCAGTCTGTAAACAAAATTTTGTAAAGTTTCTAGAGTTCAAGAATTAAAAAAAAGATTCCATGTATAAGTAGAAAAAATAATAATAAACCTCTGACAAGCATTTAAAATTATGACTGACTTATAACTTTTCAATAGTAGTATTCAGTTCATTAAGAACAAGAGATAAATTCCACAAACTACTCAGAGAAAAACAAATATTTAAGGGTTTTATATTCATATTTTTTTATTAAAGGGAAATTGGCATAAATGTATTTTTATAACATACCAATAATAACTTTAGGTGATAGAAAAAATTTCTTGAAGAAATCAAACAAGCAAACTACTCAAAACTATTCAAGGATACACGAGTCTAAGATGAAAGAGAACAGAGGATTTCAGAAGAAATATACTGAACAGGGCAACGCCTGTGGCTCAAAAGGGTAGGGTGCTAATCCCATATACTGGAGGTGGCGGGTTCAAACCCAGCCCCGGCCAAAATCTCCTAAGAATACGTTCTGTCTTGCAGAATTTCAAAAATTACCTCCTTATATATATATAGAGAGATATATATATCTCGATATATAGAGATATATAGATAAAACATATATATTGTTTTTTTCCCCAAAATAAGCAAGGGTCCTTTATTGTTTGGCTGGGCCAAGAAGCGGGCTCACACCTCAAAGTCTCTTGACCCTAGAAGCAGGGGTGGAAAACTTTTATAAGGGGCTTTCAGTAGGGGAAGGGGAGTCCTTAATGAAAGTCAAATTTGACAAGAGCTAACACCTGGTAAGGGGAGTCCTTACACGGGGACACTGGGGTTTCATAGGATTCTGCAATTACTACTAAACTCTTTCAGCTGAGCCTCCTGTCTTAAAGGGAGAGTGTTGAAAGCCCATAGCAAAATGGAATTGGTGCATAACATTCCCCCCTGGTCTTATGTCTGAGTCAAATCATATATACACATGTACATACACACACAGATACATATACATATAATTGTAAAGAAAAGGTGACCAGTAGCTTCAACTAAAAACAAAATCTAAAGGGTAACAGAAACATAATTGTGACCATACTATGTTCTTAATTATTAATTATATTTTATTTAGACAATCATAAGAAAGTACTAACTACTTAATATTTCTATTATTTAAAACAAAGCAGATAATTTCATCACCAGAGAACAAAGATAAATATTATTAAGCATACCAGGCCTGAGTGTAGTCAGTTACCTGATTCCTGAGTAGTCACGCAGACCTCAGAATCAGAGTGTAAGCCCAAATATTTATGGACAGTGTATAAATGTAGACACCATAAAAAGAGAACAAAACAAGATGATTTCAGACACCTGAAAATAACAGCAACTTTTCACCACAACAAAACAAAAAAAGTAAGTGAAAATCGCATAATAAATAATTTTAAAAGTAGAAGTAAAAAGTCAACAAAAACAGCAGCCACTAAAATTCCCCAATACCCTTCCTAGGACCTTTGTATTTGCTGTTCCTTTTGCCTGGAAGGCACTTATCCTAGACGCTTACATTGCTCATCTCAACATGTGACCTTGTTTCATCTACCTTAGGTCACAAAGGAGAACATTTTAGTTTTAAGTGAGATATACAAACCAATCTAAGCTATTAACATAAACAGTACTTCAGGAGAGAGGCTATTTGATGATTAAACTGAGAACTGTAGTATATAAATGAATTATTCTATCAAAGTGGGAAAAAATGAGTATTATAGGTAGAAGAAATTCCACATAATAAAGCCTATGCTTGGGAGAGCCCATGGTGAGGATCAAGATTAAAAAGGCTGGGTGAGGAATCTTTAAAACTGTCTGGTTATGACATGACAGTAACTTGTATGAGCATGTTAATAGAGGTCTAGGAGAGTTAACTGATTGGGATTAATTTTAATGTAAAAAGATAAGATTTACTGATGTTGAATTAAATATGTGAATATTAAGTTTTCTAATATAATAAATAATAAGGAAATGTCAAGAATGATTCCTAGATTCGTTCCTTCTAATTTATGTAGACAATAGCATCATTAAT
Organism: Otolemur garnettii; assembly: GCF_000181295.1. Classification (NCBI taxonomy): domain Eukaryota; kingdom Metazoa; phylum Chordata; class Mammalia; order Primates; family Galagidae; genus Otolemur; species Otolemur garnettii. The sequence continues at coordinate 11,335,054 of NW_003852430.1, read as the reverse complement.
TTAAATGTGGACTATAAAAAGAAATTCCCAACCTGGGAAAGTTTAATTCTTTACACCTAGGTCATCACAGAGTGTGTGTCAAGTAAGAAACTGTGAGAAATAAATAACTGATGCTAAAAATAAGCATTTTATGAGCCATCCTCAAATAGATGATAAAGGAAACCTTGGATTCAAATGAAATTACCAAGTATGAGATTATCTACATCCCAAGTAAAAGATATTTCCCTGATATCACCAAGATACATAATTCCCAAATTCCTGTCTGGAGAACTTCAAATATATTGTTGAAAAGAAAAGAAAATGTATCAGTCTTCAAAGGGAAAAGAAGGGTAAGCAAAAAGAGAGAGAGAGAAAGGAGAGAATTAATAAAAAAACAAAATTAAAATTAAGAGTAAGAGTCAATTATAAGTAGTGAGTAGACTCCAAGTGTATATAAGTTTACACGAAATATCTTTGTTAGAGCAAAATACATAAATACAACTTTGCTCTTAGTCTAGGATACTTAGTTCTAGATAGTGCATTTCTTCAACCACTATCTAATTTCTAATCTTTATACAACTTTCTAAAACTCCTTTTTTTTCTTTTTTTTTGGAGTTTTTGGCCAGGGCTGGGTTTGAACCTGTCACCTCTGGCATATGGGGCCAGTGCCCTACTCCTTTGAGTCACAGGTGCCACCCTAAAACTTCTTGTGATAGTCAACCAAAACGTTAATAACTATTACACTCAGTCTTAAAATAACTTCAGTTCCCTTACAATCTAAGTCCAGCAACTTTGTTACATTGAGGTGCCGGGTTCAAATCCAGCCCCAGCCAAAACTGGAAAAGCTATACTCAAGAGAAGAGTGCATGTGGGAATACTTAAAGGAAGAGCCATATCTTGATGTGCTTATATTACTAGTGATAATGATTTTATGAGTTTGAAACCAATGTTCAATTGTTAATTGTTAGTAGATTAGAAATATTATTAGGAATAGGAACAAAGTGTAGACAAAGGGAGACGTTTTGGGGAATGGATTCCGACCCATTTTCCTGGCTTTGAGCCCAAAGTATGAGACCCTGTCACTTTAATATTCTGAAGCCTGGCTTGTTAAATCACCCCCTCCCCTGCAGCAGCTGGCTGGAGGCCTTGAAGCTGCTTTCTGCCAGGGCAGGGCTCTGGGAGAGTGCTTGTTGGGAGTTAAGAATGTAGATTCTTTAAACTAGGTCCAACACAGGAAGACTTGCTCCAGACCAAGGAGATGAAACATCTCTTTTCTTCTCTCACCTTGATTGGGCCAGAAGAGTCTATCTGGACACAAAGCTGTCAGAATATTAAAACCTCACATCTGTGGTGTGTGACTGTGGGTCAGCTAGGATTTGGTCCTAAAGTCAGCATCTAATTGGCTTCCTTATCAGGACTTTGTTTACTTTAAAACCATAATACTTTGAAACACTAAAAAGTAGTAGGCAAATCCATGCAATTAACGTAACCGGTTGTAGAGTTAGTTTAGTTAGGAGGAATGCAAGTGCAGCAAGAACCATAACGGGACTGTTTGGCTTGTTTTCATGAGATTTATGACTGTAACACTGATGTATGAAATAAATACAGAGCTAGCCTGATATTTGGGATGGCATACTGGAAGCCTCATGAAGAAGGCTGTGCCACCTCCTGAGCCCCACTACTCTTAAAAATATCTCGTTGTCTCTGTGTATTATTTCTCTGTAGTAATTCTCTACAACTCTCATTAATAAATTTCACTAATAATTTTCCATTGGTCTCCTTGTACCACCAGGCCGCTAGGAAGTAAACCCACTGTGTGGATGCTGGTCCCGGACACTCAAGTATATACTGTGAGTCATTTCAGCTGCTGTTTGGACCTTAAGCTCACTGTATTAGACCATATATCCAAAATATATTTTTTAAACTACATATGTAATAAATGTAGAGTGCTAATCTCTTGTGTTATTTTTAAATTATGGTGGTTAAGAAATGCACTCATAGGGTGGTGCCTATGGTTCAAAGGAGTAGGGCGCTGGTCCCATATGCTGGAGGTGGCGGGTTCAAACCCAGCCCCAGCCAAAACTGGAAAAAAGAAAGAAAGAAAGAAAGAAAATGCACTCATAGAAGCCTTTTAGTAAATATATTTAGAGTCCCTGGGTATTATACTTCGGACCAATATTCATTGCATAAATTTGGCCTTAAGAATAATTAATTTCTGATTTCCCCCTCTGCATTGCCATATGCCGAACAAAATGTTGTTCTGCCTCAAATCATTATGAAAAATGTTAAAAATTAAATTAACAAAAATATTTTTGGAATATAACTTTATTATGAATATTTAGATTCATGAGCTTGAGCTTGCTAGATACTATGGTTTGGTCCCTTATGCTCTAAGAGGTTTCTTTCTTTTCCTTTTTTTTTTCTTCTGAGAGTTTTCTATGCAGAGAATATTCTACTCTGTAATTTTCAGGAATACAATGTTTTATCTTATTTCATAAATTTAAAAATATTTATAATTTACATCAAATTATGTATATTCTAAATAAGATGTTTGATGACCCTAATTTGGGCCGATGGTAGAACTTAACCTTTCATTAATTTCAAGTCTCAAAGGTCATCCCTAACACACCTGTTGCTATCTGAATGTTTTAGTTTCTGTTTTGTTGAGAACACAAAGTAACAAATGAAAAGACAGATCAGGGTTGGAACTGGGATAATTTGTGGAAAATTTCTCTTAAAACATAACAAAACTTAATGTGCATTTCTTGCAGATTCAAAGAATCAAGTATGAGTAGTTCCTTGAAATATTTACTTTTATACATATCCCTCTATCTATCTGTGATACAGGACAGGTGGCGCCACAGACAGCTCATCCCTCCACCCACAGAGACCTGGGCTGGAGGACCTACCAGCTCCGCCTTAGTGGTGTTGGTATAGCGGCAGCTGGCAGGGGAACCAGCGGGCTGGAGCATAGGCAAGGGGGAAGAGCCTCCCTCCCCCACAGGAGGCTCCAGTAGCCAAAGGGACCAGACAGTTGCCGGGGAGATACCAGCACCTTGGTGTCTCCTTCCCCTTTACACTTATGACTAAATAAGGAACCCCATTTCCTATGCCTAGGTCAATTTCATGTAAGTTTCCTAGGCTTCAGTTCTGCGAATGGACTATGTCCATTCATTATTACATTCGTTCGCCTTGCCCCAGCAGAAGGAACTACATCCATTCCTTAGTACATTTATTTACCTTGCCCCAGCAGAAAAAGCTGTGTCCATTCATTAGTACATTCATTCACCTTGCCCCAGCAGAAGGAGCTGTGTCCATTCATTAGTACATTCATTTGCCTTGCCCCAGTGGAAGGGACTGTGTCCATTCTTGTACATTCATTCATCTTACCCCAGTGGAAGGAACTATGTCCATTCATTAATACATTGATTCACCTTGCCCCAGCAGAAGAGACTGTGTCCATTCATTTCCTGGCCTCATATAGAAGGAACCCATGCACCTATATATACCGCTAAGTGGAGAGAGAGGACAAAGAGAAAAAAAAAACGGAGAGAGCTTTTTTCTCCCATCTAGGGTTTTCTCTCCCTACCAGGAATTTAGCGTTTTGTATTCTTTATTCTGTAAATAAATTCTGTCTTGCCACTGATCTGTGGTCCATGGATTTATTCTTCAAATCACCGAGACCAAGAACCTGAAAGTCCAGGATCATCTGTATCTCCATAAATATCATAGCATTAATGTAATAAGACATTATACAACAAGATTAGCGGATATCATGTAGATTCTGTGTAAGCAGAATTTGGAATTCTGGGAGATGGAAAAGTTTACTTAGGTTTCTTTGCAAAATAGAATGTATGCTACCACTCAGGGAAAGATACTGTAATAAAAAATGCAACAAAAATAGAAAAAGAAAAAGTCTCCATTTAAAAAGGAAATTTTATTTTTGGTACTTTTATTTCCACTTATGTATAGAAAGACAAAAATACATATAAAACAAAAATAGAGTTTAGTAGCTCAGATGTCACCAGTCCTTACAAAGTGACTCAATATTTCACAAACTTCTGACTTTTCTGATAACTCTTTAAATATAGCAAGACATCTGTTGCCAAATGAATTGTTGACATTTTTTGGGAAGGATATTTCCTATCAAGCTATTCTGTTTTAAATTATTCTATTTGAACAAGATGAAATGGATAAAATACCAAGTGCTATACTCTCAACAAGACTTTGCTTTAGTTACTCCTCCTGTTGGGGTGGAGGAGAAAGACACTTCATGCTTTGCTAACAACTTAATTTTATCCAAAGAGAAAAATTTCCTTTTAAACAAGCATACCTAAGAAGAATCCTCTGCCTTTTGTAGCACTCTGAAATTAGACACCAAGAGTTCCAGAGATTTTTCAAATGAAGTAAGCTTTATAATGTACCCTGAAAATAAGGGGGAATAAAATTTTCATCAAGAACACATTTTATTCATCACCTAGCAGAGACAACTCCCTGCCCCTAAACTACTGTAATTTATTCCCCAACAGAAATATAGGTTGTGCATCATTATCACAAAAATCTGAACCTGAAATGTTCCAAAGTCTGAAAAACTCTGAGTGCTCACATGATGCCACAAGTGGAAAATTCCACATCTAATTTCATGTGGGGAATCAGAGTCAAACTTCAGTCAAATGCACAAAATTATTTAAAATACTATATAAACGTGTTCACGTAGGCTAAGTTTATATGCTATATATAAAACATAAAAAAATTCATATGTAGACTTGAGTCCCATCCCCAAGATGTCTCATTATGTAAATGCAAATATTCCCCAATCCACACAAAAAAACCCCAAATTTTAAACACTTCTAGCTTCAAACATTTCATAAAAAGTATAATCCACCTGTTTAAATTGTTTTAGGATTCATTTAAAAAATAAACATATTATGTATATAAGTAAGCATGAACACAATAACAAAAAATTCCATATTTTTCCTAAATCCAAATAGAATTTTTGAAGTATTTGTTCTTTTTGATGGCCAAATATGTAGCTTTCCTTTAACAATAATAGTATTGTGATAGTATATATTAAAATTCTTTAACTATTATGTAAAATAATGTTTAAATAAAGGGCATTAGGTAACATAAATCAATTATTCCATAGTTTCTTTGTTCTCATGGTTTACATTCACTCAAGAAAGTCTCCATACAAATCCACCTTATAAATATGTAATTTATATAAACATTTCATATAAACCTACCCAAAACCAAGGAACAACTACTGTAATGACAAAACCCTAAGAATGACTATACTAATTAATGGCTGCAAAATAATTTATTTCTCTTAGAGCTGTTTTTCAATTCTATGTAATTATGAGTATGGATGGTGTACCTTTAAAATACAAAGTATCTCTCTTTATACTAATGAAACATTCCTGTAACTTAAATTATTTGTTTGTAGAAGCTCCATATTCAGTTTAAGGGGAAAAAATTAGTGTGTTATAGGTGTTGCTATTAGGGCTTTGATAATCTTTTATGTAAGAATTCACATCATAAAAATCATTTCAATGACCTGAGGAATTTTAGGAGAGCAATAAGCACAATTTGAAAGCACTCACTTGCTCTCTTTAGATGGTGATAGCTTTTGAACTTGAGGAAAAATTAATCTATCTTGAAAAATACAGTTCTTAATAAACCACAAAACTGAACATGTTTTAAATATCAAGGTATAAAACCAATTTTTTTTTGGTATGACATCTAATTTATTAGTGACAACCTCATATTTTAAGTTGTAATATTCAATAAGCATGCAGGTTTACAGCTTTCCCTTTGAAATCATCTATTTGATAAAAAAAAAACTTTTCTAAGTTTTGAAATACAGAAATTATTTAATCAGAATAAATCTTATTCTCATAAGTAAAGTTAATTCTAGTAGTAGGATTTAAAAAATTCTAATTTCTAAATCTGGCAAAATGTTTGAAGGATTCTCTCTTTTTCATGGCCTAACATGGAGATTTCCTTTCATAGCAACAGTATGGTATATATTGTAGTTATTTAACTGTTCTATAAAATCAATATTTCCATAAAGGACATTAAGGAAAATAAATTAATCATTCCATAGTTTCTTTGTTCTCCTGGTTTACATGTATATTCACCCAAGAAATATCCTTCACTCCAATATACCGTGTAAACATGCAATTTCTATCAACGTCTTATATAAACATGCATTTTAATTAAGGAAATCTATTCTAATGGAAAACGCTTGTGATGAATATACGTACTAGTGGTTTCAAAACAATTTATTTCTATGACAGCTGTTTTTAGAATTCTATATAATTAAAATGATGGATGATGTACTATAGAAATGCAAGGTATGCGTCATTATAACAATGCACTGTATGTTTCAATTTATGTTATTTGTAAAAAATAAAAATAATATAACATGTTCTTTTGCAGAAAAAATCAGGAAATTAAACAATCTTTAGCAGATATTATATATTTCAGTAAAATAACTATCACCCCTTGTCAGTTTATAATTACTACCTTAAAATATTTATTGTATATCCTTTACTTAGCAATTTTGCTAGCTACATTTTTGAGATTATCAATTATTTGCTCTCTATACTGTATTTTTTTTTTAGTTAGAATGAAACATTTGAACTATGTGGAGTAGATAAAATAGAACAAATATTAGTTACCACTGATAAATGATACAGGTTCAACATTTACAAAAAGCATGAAGAAGAAGAAATGATTGATGACATATTTACAAGTACCTGACTCCATAATACATTTTTGTGTAGCCCAGAGGGAGAGTTGGATTTATGATACACAGCAAGTTCATCAGAAGGTTCTGCTTTAAGTGTTTGACCTTCATTGACATGTTATGTGTAAAAACAACACCTATGAGGTAAATACTATTATAACCACATTTTTATAAAACTAAGTAAGTTGCCAACGATAACCAGATAATAAATATTGGAAATATGGTTGAATGAGAGTTTTGACACTAAGTCTGGACTGTTGTCCATGGTGTTATACTGCTACATGGTGGAGGTATTAGAAAGTCCTCAGATTGACAAATTCAAACTATTTCTGGAATGAGATTGCTTAAGAGGAGTGTTTCTTTCACTTTTCTCTAAAATTCTTTAACAAAACTTTATTTTCTTATGATCTCTACTAATATTTGCCTTTTCACTTTTTTATTTTTAAAAAGAGATATGTACACATCCCTTCCCCTTTTCCTTCTCCTTCTAACTCATCTTTTTCCTGAAACTCACTCTCAGCATCCTGATGGCCCAGGCACTCTCTCTCATCTACCACACAGAAAACAAAAAGTCTTGGAGACCTTTTAGGTTTACTTTATTTCAACTATCATTGATCCAACATAGTGAAAACAAGAAAACAAGTGAAAATTTATGTTATCATTGCAATCATTTGTCACCTTTTGGAAACATCTGAAAAAGCACTTAGAGATGTCATGAAGAGATGTTACTTCTGAAAAGATGAAAATGATCCTAAAGAGCCCAAGAGTGGATTTACAGCTCAATAAAGTGAAGAAAGTCTCCTTCAAACACACTGAATTTTATTTGACTGCATGTGAGTGACTAGAATTATTTACATATATTTAATTAAATCCATCAAAGGGGCACATCCAATGAATTAATTGAATAATTATTTTAAAATAATTTTAAAATAGACATGATGATTTATTTTTTAGTTAATTGCACAGCTGAAATACACTTTCCACTCATGTACTCCCAAAATATGTTCAGTCAAGTTGTTTTAATTGAAAAATGATAGATTTAGAGGTAAATTCCAAAAAAGCAATATTTTACACATTAAGCTACTGTGTAGGACAGAGACTCAACTGAATTCATCTGTGGCTGAAATTGAAGGGGACCCTGTAAAATACAGAACTCATGTGCTTTAAGTTGAGTATATAAATTGAGAACAAATGGTAATAAACCCACAGTTATCTGCATTTCAAGGACTAAGGAAATCTCAGTGACCTCTGAGTTCTGTTTCTCTTCTCAAAAACTTGACCAAAAGATTATTATCAAAAATGATAACTACCTTGATATGATCAGTTCTCATTTAGCCTGCCTCTAAACATCACATCTCCAGCTCCACTAATAGTTGTGAATATATCCACTCTTTCTGGATATAGTCACCTGACAGGCAAATTTTCCACTCAATAGAAGAAACAAATGGACAAAAAATACTTTAATTTTTAATTTTTGTTTCTCATATTCTAAATTTTCTTACCAACCCAGTCATTCAAAGGAAAAAAAATTAAGAATCCCTTTCTTTGTTATAGTGTTTCACTATCTATACCCATTAAGCTTTTGATCTTAGTGTGTTTTGGATAGACACAATTCTTACCATCTGCAATACAATCTTTATTTGCTGTCTTTCTGACTTTGATGCTTCCCTACTTTATTCTTTTTGTCTCACAGGTAAAAAGATATGACCCTAAATTTAAATGTTACTGTATTTCTCTTCTTTGAAAAGAACTCTGACTTATTACAGATGTAGCTGTATCCAGAAATATTTACAGATACGTGGAGATACATGAGTTAGTGTATGTATATGTGTATGCACACATACATACATGCATACATATATATATATACATACATAACATACACTCACACACACATATACAGGGTCTTAAAATAGTTGTCTATTTTTTACATATGTAATATATAACATATTTTATTTTATAATGTATGTAATATATAAAATATATATAATATGCATAATATATATTTTAATAATTATAATATATATATGCATATATATCTTGCCTTGTCAGTAGGAATGGCCAAGAATAAACTACACTTCAACTTCAGCAACAAGCAACACAATTGGGGTCCAGATTTTGGTTCCCCCTACTGTTCTCCAATAAAAGGAACCAGATAAATAGGTGAGGTTTGGAGGGGAACAAATATACATAATAATATACAAAATAAGCATAGATAATCTCATACTGTCATGCAGTAATGAAATTCTCAAGACAACAACAGCAAAACCAGAACTCACAATGAAGAGGATAATAGAGCAAGAGGTAAGGGCAGTGGCAAAAGGAGAAGGGAGAGGGTAATTAAAGATCATCCAACAAACCCAACGTTGATATCTTACCTGGTGAATTCTATCAAATATTCAAATATTTGAAAAATCAAAAATAATAATTTTTCAAATATTATTCCAAGAAATTACTCAGTGGCATTTATCCACAAATGTCAGACAGACAAATCATCTAAAAATCACTTTACATAGTGTATTAAATTTATTTTAAAAAGCACAAAATACACAATGTCATCTCCATAAACACATCAGAATCATTTTGCAAAACCTAATACTCATTCATTAAATAAAAAACTTTCGGCTCGGCGCCTATAGCTCAACCGGCTAAGGTGCCAGCCACGTACACCTAAGGTGG
>NW_003852430.1:11321297-11324763 GCF_000181295.1 Otolemur garnettii | reverse complement strand
CTGGGATCACAGGCATGAGCCACTATGCCCATTCTGTTTTATGTTGCTCTAGAATCCAATAACCACTGAGATATTTGAATATTTCACTTTTCCTGAACATTTACCACAAAACTGGAGGACATGTCATAATGATGAAATTGATAATTCCAGAAAAACAAAACAACCAAAATTTACTCAAGAAAAAACAGACCACCAGAATAATCTGGAAAAAAAATTGACTTTATATTTAAATGTCTTCCTCTTCTCTCCAAAATGATCCCAGCCTTTATGGTTTCAATGGCAGATTCTAACAGGCACTTCAAAAATATATAACAGCCTATCTACAGAATTCTTAAAATAGAAAAGGAAAACAAAAGACACAATTAGAGTTTTACTCATCTTGTCAGCAAGTGGAAATGGATCATAGCTTTGATACATGACAAGTGGTGCCCCAGACAGCAGGAAACCCACCACCTCCACCTGCAGGGTGTTGGTGAGGCTGGCAGAGGAACCAGCAGGCTGGAGGTTAGGCAAGGGGGGGCTTACCACCCCCACTGGAGGCTCTAGTAGCTTGAGGGGCTGGACAACTGCTGGGGAGACACCTGTGCCTTGGTGTTCCTTCCCTTTGCACTTATGACTGAACAGGGAACCTCTATTTCCTATGTCTAGGTCAATTTCATGTAAGTTTCCTAAGGACTCAGCTCCATGAATGGACTATGGCCATTCATTAATATGTTCATTCACCTTGCCCCAGGGGAAAGGACTATATCCATTCATTTCCTGGCCTTGTACACAAGGAACCCATGCACCTATATAGACCCCTAGACAAAGTGCCCAGGGACAGACAGAGAGACAGAGAGAAGGAAGGAGACAGAGAGAGAGAGTTTTTCTCCCTCTACTTGAATTTTCTCTGTGCCAGGAACTTTGGTGTTTTGTATTCTTTTCTGTAAATAAATCCTGTCTTACCACTGATCTGCGGTCTGTGGATTTATTCTTTGAATCACTGAGATCAAGAACCTACTGAAGATGAAATTCCAGTATTGGCTTCACTAACCACACATGACACTCCTGAACACCAACTCAGCACAAACTTCTGTTCAAGATGTTTTATATTGCCTTTTTATCATTTCTTTCTTTCTTTCTTTCTTACACACTGTCACTCTGTCATGCTGAGTGGAGTGCCCTGCAGTCACAGCTTATAGCAACTTAAACCTCCTGGGCTTAAGCAAACCTCTTTTCTCAGCCTCTCAAGTAGCTGGGACTGCACTCACTGGCTACCACACTGGCTAGTTTTTCTATTTTTAGTGGAGACAGAGTCATGCCTTTACTTTGGCTGGTCTCAAACTTTGGCAATCCACCCCCCTCAACCTCCCAGAGTGCTGGGATCACAGGCATGAGCCACTATGCCCATTCTGTTTTATGTTGCTCTAGAATCCAATAACCACTGAGATATTTGAATATTTCACTTTTCCTGGTTAATATTTACCACAAAACTGGAGGACATGTCATAACAACTACGAAGAAGTTTCAAGTGTATTATGTCTAGTGTTGAAATCAAGATCCACACACTTCACTTCAGGGGGCTTCATGTCTAATACAGACCTGGGTGAGAGGCCAGGACTAGGTATGGTGGAAGTTATGTTAGATTTCTCTTCCAAAGGCATGAATAAGTTTACTTCTCTCAGCTTACTCATTTAGTAATACCTGACTGAGTGGGCTGCCTATTGATTTTTTTGCTAAGAACTCTATTATTAACTAACCATAAGAAAAGTTTATATACCACTTAATGAATTCTGATTATCGTGCTTCCCTTATATCTTGTTAAGATAACTTTATAAACATTTGCACTGATTAGTTTACACTTAGTACAGACCAATATCTCAATCTTTTTCCATGCTATCAGAGACTTCCTGAAAACAACATCTCTCCTATTCTCAACTTGAAGAGAAAGAAAGAAGTACAAAATAAATTTAATTTATTTGAAGACTTTTTGGATGTGTCTACCAATATATTCTGTATGACACGAAGAAAGGGATTTTAGGGATACCTTTCCCCCACCCTGTCCTGTTCCCCCTGCCCTACAGGCTTTCCCAGCCCATTCCCATACCCCTGCCCCGAGTCAAAGCACAGAAAGTCCCAAGTTTCACAAAACCCCTAAGTTCTCAGTAGATAAACAATGGTGGAAAACTCACTGAGGCTTACTCAGTAAATGAACAATGTTGGAAAACTCACTAAGGCTTGATTAATTACTGTTATATAACCATAACCATTGTGATTTAAGATATATCCATTGATCAATTATTGTTATATAATCATAACCATTGTGATTTGAGACATATCTATTGAAAACCAAGCTGTAACCCTGCCAATGGCAACGTTCCTTGTCCTCCCTGTTTGCTTAAGCTATGCAGAGAAAAAAAAAAGGTATACAAAACAAAAACCCCAGCACTTTGGGGCTGGCTTGTCTCAGAACAATGGCCCCTGCGCAGGTACAAATAAATCACCAATTAATTGCATCAGAGTGGGTCTGAGTTTATTTTTTTCCAGGGTTATTAGGTTATATCATCTGGAGGCCCCAGCAAGATCCTCGTCCTCTGACCCCACTGCTTGGACCTGCCATTGGCCCAGCTATAGGGGAAGGCCTTGGAGAAGATATCCCTCCACACTGGGGCTCTCAGCCAGTGAGAGAGAAAAAAATAAAAATAAAACTCGGGTCACAGGTTTCTAAATTTTCCATTTTTGGTGATTTGATTGTGGTGCCTTAAGTAAGTCTGTCTGGGTTTCTAAAAAATCTGGGGGAACAATAGGCTAGGCTGGACACAGCTTGAAATGCCTGTTCCTAAGACAGTGGGGAGACATCCCCCTGTCTCTCTGGTATAGGTTTGAGTTGTTTGTTTTATGTTGTCATGATTACAGGTCCTTATTAGACTGTTTTGATAAGAGCAAACTCTTGGACTGTTCGGATTTGTAGGCTAGTCCTGTTCTGGTAATTGCAGTCTTTTATTAAGTTGTCTTGGTTCTTTCAGTCAGCTGTGCTGGTTTTGGTTTGTGTGTTTTATGTATGTTCTGAGTTTTATATGAGTGAGTGAGTGAAAGAGTTAAATGTGATTTCACAGCCCTGTGGCTAGGAAAGCATTTGATTGGGGGGTCAGGCATGCTCCATGCCAAACTAATTTTTGTCTCTTGAATCTGTTTGTGTTTTCTATCCTGTCCACTTGTCATTTTGCTTTATTGGTCTATCTGCTTTTTATAATGTTTATATTATAGTTTTTTATCTGTCTGTTAATGTCTGCCTAATAATTTATCCAAATTAGACAAGGTAATTTTTAAAAATGCTCTTTCAGTAACCTTTTAATTTCAGCCCAATTCAGCAGGAGCAACGTTGAGAAAGTTCACATTTTCTGTAAGTAAAACTAACCAGCTTCCAGGACAAGCTGGCCTCCCCCTTGGTCTCCAGGTAACAAAAAAAAAAAAAAAAAAAAAAAAA
>NW_003852430.1:11291014-11321208 GCF_000181295.1 Otolemur garnettii | reverse complement strand
GTAGAGGCTGTGCCAAAAAAAAAAAAAAAAAAACTTGCAGTGTAGGCAGTTGGGTGAGCTTTAAGAAAATCTGGGAGCACTATCTTAGCAAGCTGTAGCCAAATTAACCCTTGCTACGTCAGTCTTTGTCTAAAAAGGAACAAAAGGAGTCCTTGGTAGGTTTTTGTTCCCTGTGTTCATCCTTTTATATATTAGCAAATTGTGTAATACCTGTTAGTCAAGATTGTATTTAATTTATCAATTCTGGTGCTTTATTCAGTGTCCCTTCAAGGTTCCTTTAGAAAACTCTCTTAGATTTCAAACCAAGGTAAGTCTTTGTGTTTTCCTTCCTCTTATTTTTCCTGGTAAATTGTTCACTATCCTTGAGACTGGGCATCACTTTCGTTTCTATATATTATGTACTTCCTAGTACACCTTCAATTTGTGAGTTTACAAATAACCTACTTGTATTAAAGATTCTCTTTCTGGCAATTAAAAAGTTAATACAAAGTTTATTAAAACTGTTTTTCTAACTGCGGTTGCTATGCTACAAATAAGTTTAAGATAAGGTGCCAGCTCTCAGCAGGAAACCCAAGGTCAATCACTCATTTGGAACTAAAGAAAAAACAAATAGTCCTCTTTACTTTTTAAAACAGCAACCTGACATCACTCTGGTTGATATATATTCTACCGATCCTCAGGTGGTCTCTGACAGGGGCAGGCTGTAATCCCTTTGAGGGGAGGTGCCCCCTGAAAGCATCCCAGGGCCCCTAAAAAGCCCAGAACCCACCTCCAGAGGTAAGTCATTTTAACATCTATTTATAGCTGGTGTCTACAAACATTAATTAACTATTAATGGTATTTTTGTTATGCTTATTTGCTATAAATTGCTGTGAAAACATGTAACTGTTAAATTCATTTGTTGTAAAACCCTTAAAAACCTCCAAGGGAAGGCCAAAAAGACAGGAATTTTAGACAGGGACCCTGGGTTGCCATTAGCTTGTCAGAATCTCTTAGAGACATGTGTCAGTAAAACGACCCAACCAGTGGGGAACTTCAGCCCTACTGACCTGTCAGGGACTCCCAGAAATGTATATCAACACCCATCACCAGAAACACCATTAAAATAAAAGCAGAGGTCCAATCAACCCCCAGAGTATTAGATCACTCACAGGCCTGTTAAAGGTGTATAAAAATATGTTCTGGTTTTGATTCTAAGAATACAAGATTGTGAGAATAAATGTGGACTATTAGGCATTATTTATTACTATTTTGTCTTTTTATGACATTTGTTCAGTGTTTATTGGAAGATTGGTCTCCGCCTGAAACAAACAGTCTTGAAAACATTTGTAAGTAGATTGCAGATCTTTTCTTTCAAGGGACTCTTCAAGACTTTACCCCTTTTGAAACTGCCTTACTTGCTTACTTACTCTTATGTGTTCTACACCCCTCACCATCTGGTGCATCGTTGGCCTGGCAGTCATTGGTCTCTTCATCCTTATTATTGGTATTAGGCTTGGTAGCACTTCCCCCGAGACTAGCCCATCAGGAAATGTGTAAAACCCCGGCAACTTATTCCTTCTGTTCTTCCACTATCAAGTGTTTTTACTCAGATTGTCTTTACTTTCAGAATTCTTATGATGAACATTTGCCTGATTGTACTATTAGTTGCCATCAGCAAGATAAAGTAATTGAGTAGATTGTTATAATAATAATCACATTTCCTGTCAAGCCTTCAATATCACTAATGCAGACAACAAGGTTGCCGCTGGCAACAGAAGCCACAACTGGCTAAAAAATTCAAACATAGTAAAAAGAGTTTTGATTCCTTTCAAACTTGCCGACTCCTTTTGCCTGACTTTCCAACCTCCCTGCTTAATGAATATTTTAGCAAATGAATAAATACAGCCCTGCACCTTAGGCAAGGTTATTAGGTCTTTGCAGTTTTTATCTGGGAAAAATTAAGATGTGTACTCCCTACTCAGAGTAAAACCTTCCAAAATGTTTGGAACTGCTTTATTAGTAACCTTACTAGGGTTCAAAGAATATGACCTACAACGTGTTTTTGTCTAAAGATAAAAATATAATTTCTGAGCTTACTTGAGCCTAAAAAAATAAAAATTTCCTGTCTAGCTTTAATTGAGAAAATCTTGTATCAATGTTATGTTTCATAAAATGTCTCTTATTTGTAAAATGTAATAATTTAGTTGCCTAAATAAAACTGGGTCTTTATCAAAGAAAAATTCTTGCCTTTTTAAACTTTCTAATTATCAGTTTGGCAAATAAATGGTTAACTGTAATCCTGTTTCATAAGAAGTAAATTTTAGGGGGTAAGAGAAATTAGACAGAAAGAAAAATGGCATTGTATAAGGAAAGAATATTGTGCAATAAATTTATCCTGAAACAGAATAGTTGTTTAAAAGATAAAAGTCAAGACAAAAATTAAAGAAGATTTAAAATGTTTGTAGATTGTCTGTACAGGTTAAATAAAACTCATAAACATTTTGTAAAAAATTTGCATGTAATTCAGTTAAATATGTATTTCCTTTAAAATCTTTTAACTTGTCATCTTGTTTAAACAAATGTTTTAAGCCTTTGATATTTGACAAACCTCCCAAAATCAGAACTCTAAATTTAAGGCTTAATGCCCATAACACAATGGTTGTGGCATTGGCCATATGAACTGAAACTGACAGGTTCTGAACCTGAAAAAACAAATTAAACTTATTTAATTTATTAAAAGTGTATGGGAAACATTGTCAGATATTAAATGGTAATTAATTTTGCATAAATTATAATTATATATGTTCCAATATTATAAGACATTAGTCTGTCCTCACCTGTAAAGCATTAATCTGTCCTAATGTATGAAACATTAGTCTGCCCTAACATATACTGTCAATAATAATTTTAATTCATCTAAAAAAGAAAGTTTTTTTTATATAACTGGCTCAGTTCAAAGTTTATCCTAAAAAAGGAAAAAGAAAATATTAGAAAAGACTGATGAATTCTCTTGAATTCAAATTCCTGATACCCTTTAAATGCATATTTCTAGAACTTTCATTGGAAAGTTAACATGTCTGTAAGTATTGCTAACCTAACTCTCAACAAAACAGAAATCAGTTACATAGAACTAAGCTGATTTATTATAATTTTGTTTGAAATATTATTGATTCTGTCTGTGTTCTGTTTTTCTGAAGCCCAAGAAAACTGTTTTTAGTCTTTTAAACTACTTGTAACTTTTCAAACAATATATATACTTGTGAGCAGAGTTTAAAACATGTATTTTTTTCTCTCCTTAATTTCTCCAGAATTTACAAGCCATTTGTAAGTATTCTTAATTTCTAACAATACAGTTATTTGTATAAGTTCAACAAAAATCTGTTTTGTTCTATAAGACATGATAAAAACACTATTTTACCAAAGCTTTGGCTGGAATAGCATTTCCAGAGATGTCCAGACTGCCTTAAAGGATTACGGTTGACTTTATAAAGCCAATAAAAAGCCCTTTAAAAAACTGGCCAGATACCCATCAGTAAAATTTCCTAACCTGTAGTAAGTAACAAAGGTGGCTTACT
Source organism: Otolemur garnettii (assembly GCF_000181295.1). Classification (NCBI taxonomy): domain Eukaryota; kingdom Metazoa; phylum Chordata; class Mammalia; order Primates; family Galagidae; genus Otolemur; species Otolemur garnettii. Next base: position 11,317,651 of record NW_003852430.1, on the reverse strand, counting down.
GACAGGTCCAGGAATTGAAATATGCTTAGAAACCTTAAGGGAAGAGATATTTACCCAATGCATACAGGTATCTAATGGCACAGATGAAACCTGGGCTCATGAAAAGCTTTAAGTCCAACTGAAATCCATACAAAGAATTCCAACAAAACCAATTTTAAAGAGAGATGGATAGCTAATAATTAGTCTTACTGCACTTTATACAAATAATCAGTATACTGAAAGCACAGTTTATTCTGAGAACTTAGTTAGTTCATCTATAATTTATCTTAAATAAAAGGAAATACAAGGGGAAAAAAAAGGAGACTGTAGCCCACCTGTATTAGATCCCAGCCTTGTCCACGCTGTCAACTCATTAAATAAGTTTTACTAAATTGATCTGTTAAATAAGATTAAGAGACTGGTCCAAAAGTAAAATATATAGTAGTTATATTTAGAACTCAACACAGGTCACCTGTTAAAAATTTGTATAATATTAAACATTACAAAATAATGTACATAAACAAGGCCATAAGAACAGAAATTAGTAAACTTTGCCAGAAAGCAAAACTTAATTAAATACAAGCCTTGCCACTTGTATTGTTCAAAGAAACCTCTGTCAATTCTCTAAAATTTAGCAGGAGTGCCTAAAAAAACTGGAAAGTAACAAGGAAAATCTTCACTGAGATAATTAACCATGTTTTATTTAATATTTTGTACCTGTGCATCCAAAAACTTTCTCTCTAGAGAATCAAGGGAACCAAGTCTAAAATCAGAAACTGGTCCCCCTGAAACCAAGGAAAAAACAAAAACAAAAACAAAAACTTTACACCATCATCCTGACCTCATACACAGCAGTGTGAAGATGGAAAGAATCTTCACCTGGAATCATCACAACTGACTGAATAAAACTTCACTGCCCCTTGACTTTTAAGATGGTCAACATGCCCTGCTCCAGCCACATACTGGAAACTGGCTGGTCAATGCACAGTTGAAGCCTGAGGAAACTCCTCAAGGAACTTATCTTAATTAAATTTGGACTTTAAGAAAAGGGAGGGGGGGCAATGTCACAAGAAAAAATAAAAATTAGCCCATCACCACTATACTAAAACCCAAGGAAGGACCATGTACCAACCTTCTAACCCAGATTCCACTTCTACCCTAAATTCCCCAGGAATAAAACCCCTTTCTTCAGATAAATTAAAGATTTAATTTCCCAAGAAGAGGACTGGGAAATGTTGTAATCAGTCCTCCTTCCCCCATCCTTTTCTGTTCCCCCGCCCTCTCCAGCCTGTTCTCCTGCCTTTTGGGCTTTCCCAGGTCATTCCCCTGCCCCACCCAGAGTCAAAGCACAGAAAATCCCAAGTATCACAAAACCCCCAAGTTCTCAGTAGATGAACAATGGTGGAAAACTCACTGATGCTTGATTAATTACTGTTATGTAACCATAACCATTATGATTTAAGATATATCCATTGATCAATTATTGTTATATAATCATAACCATTGTGATTTGAGACTTAACCATTGACAACCAAGCTGTAGCCCTGCCAATGGCAACATTCCTCATCCCCCCCTGTTTGCTTAAGCTATGCAGAGAAAAAGAAAAGGTATAAAAGACAAAAACCCCAGCACTTTGGGGCCAGCTTATCTAACAACAAAGGCCCCTGAGCAGGTATGAATAAATCACCAATTAATTGCATCAGAGTGGGTCTGAGTTTATTTTTTTTCCAGGGTTATTAGGTTATATCAGGGAGATCTCATGAGATTGTTGCATAGGTCAGATCTAAATCAGAATTCCAATTGTTTAAAGCTGAATCACCAAATCCTTTATTAATTGGTCTATGAGTAATAACCTTAGTAAGTACAAGTTCTCAGGTGATTAGAGATTTGTTTTTTTCTTCTCTCTCTGAAAAACACATACTTCTGATTTTTTTTACCCCAAATTTTGAATGGAAATTTCCCTATCTTAAAATGCAATAACCAATTCCAAATATGCTATATTTTTCTATTTTCTGCTGTCTGCCTTCCAGGGTGAATTTTTAAACTAGTATCCTTGTCTCCTTAGCAAGAAATAGAAACAGGTTGTGGCTAACAAACCAATAGTCACAATAATTGTGACAATAACAAATATCTAAAAAATAAATAAAATGTTGTTAGCTAATTCACAAAATTGAAGGAAGACCTGAACGCCCCACCACCCTGACCTTTTTTCATTCGTGACTCTCTTGTCCAAAAAATGTTTAATCTATTTGCACATTTCCATTTTCTTCAGGTCATGATACCCAAGAACTTGGACTAACATGTCCTGGATTTTACTTCCACTTTTTCAAAGATTGACAGCAAATTTGATGTTTGTTTGTTGCTCTAATTCAACTTTGGGCATTCTTGCAACAGCACACAAAAAACAGGCAGCAATGCTAATGAACATAACTCAGCAAGACACCATCACATGTCACCAGGAACACAGTAGTGAGACGCTGATATACCAAACTTACAAAACCTCACCGAGGTATTTATAAGTACTTACTATGTTGACAGTGGCAAGTATATAAACTTAATTGTCAGACCTCATATAAACAAGCTCAGGTTGCTAACATTTTCTCTTCAGGTGACCTATAGCCATGATTGTGAAGAATTTAACCTAAGTCTAATCTCCTTAAAAATTTCTTTGACCAGCTCTTCTAAGCCGCATAGGTCTCTTCTCCCTCTCATGTCATCAGTTATTATATATATTTCCCTTTCTCTAAGTGTGCTTTGAATTTAATAAAACATCCCTCTTGATCATGATTTAATATGAAAAACAATTCTCAATAAAGTAAATGGTGTGATATTATTAATTAATATATTCCTTTCAACTAAATACATTAGAAATCTAAACTGAATAGATATATGCAAGGCAAGTTTCTGATGCTGAAACTGGTGGATTAAAAAAACAGGTAGCATCATTAAAACCACTATTTTTAAAGAAACAAGTATGTTTTGGTGAACCTGATATTATAAAGTGTCTGCAAATTAATTTATTTAGAGATATTTAGAAATATTTTTGTGTTGCTCTGTGGTCTTTTGGAGAAAACTTAGCTATTTAGCTCACATTCTATCTCTGTTCTGAATCATAATTTGTTATTACTCAGAACTCCAGATGGAAAGTAGAGCACAGGTGACTTCTTCACCTGTCAGAAACTCAGTATATCTGGAGATTTCTTCTGTTTCCAGGAACTCAATTTTAGAAGCGCAAGGTGCTTACCCCTTCTCAGTGGTTCTTCACTGCTGGGTCCTCTAATAGTATAACTCTAAGGGGCAGGGAATTTTTAGAAAAAATTTCTTGCCAGATTCCTTAAAGATATACTCAATATATCAATATACTCAATATCTTTTATGTTTGAAGGACAAATAAAAATAATATCATATTGTTATTCTCTATTACTATAGTTACCAACAACTTTATCTTCAAACAGTGGATATCATGGAGTAATATTAATAGAGAGAATAAAAAAACACATCAGTGCACACATTTCATGTACATAATGCCACTTGCATAGTTCTCATTCTGGTTATGAGTTAAACATTTTCAAATATATTTTCTGGGATTTTAGCATTTTGGCAAACTATTTTAGTCAAATACTCTTCCTGGATAGCATATCTAGAAACCTGAGCTGAGTAGATATATTCAAGGCAACTTTCTGATGCTAAAATTGGTCAGAAAAAGACATGTATAACCTTTAAACAATACTATTTTTACAGAAATGAATATATTTTGCTGTACCTTATATTATAATTCTGAAACACTTTATTCACATCTCAAACATCAAAGACTCCATACATAGCATGTTCTCTACCTCTAAGTTTCCAAATTAAGAAATAAAATATTTTACTCTATGAAGGCAGAAACAAAGCAGAAACTTTCTTACTGATAGTGGGTATATTGGAGCTTTGGCATAGGTGTGAAAACCAAATGGAGTCTTAGCTATCTACCCTCCACTGTAGATTTGGGAAGCTCACTGAAAGAATGTTTGAGTCGGCAAAGTAGGTAATCTTTTCTAGGTCACTGTCTCTAATGGGCCAAATTTTTCTCCATGCTTGAAATTTACAAAAATTAGTATCCCTGAATCAAGACACATTAAAAAAATTCTACATCTGACATTTGATAACTTATTCCAACTTTGTGTGTATCATAAAATGACTTTGTCAGAATCCAAAGACAGTGAATCCATCCACTTTGTAGGGAGAAGGAGGAGAACAGTGACTTTGTTAACCTCTTGACTAAAAGTTGAGCTACAACTCCTAGAATTTCCTGACTATGATGTTTCCAGTAAGTGTGGAACACAAGAGATATTTAGAGAAGATTTGGAGGGGGAGCAGAAGTACCAGCCATATGGCAATTTATACATGTGGTCTCTAACCTGATGCTTTACCTTTGGCTGAAAGGAGTGCCTGCATTCACACCTGCTCAACCTTCCTCTAGATCTTTGTTCAGTTACTCTGGCTTAGATCAGGAATGAGGGTTAAGTTCTGCAACTAAGGGACTTGGCTAAGGCAGCCTTCACTAGCTACCAATGTCACAAACAACAAAAATTGACTTGGGTTTTAGTCCTTCTTTGTGGGGTCCCAGCCCAGGCATATGGAATCCAACTTGTCCTTGACCTACCACTTTATGGTCATTTATTCCCCTTGACTACCTGTCCTGTGGATTTAAATAGATAGATAGCAATAGCAATATCACTATCAATAGATATCCAGCAATAGATATAGATCCTTCCAGCAGTGGTTTTACAGCTCTTGTAATTTCTTAATTTCAGTAAGCCCAACTTCCTGTAAGGAATTGCTTCAAGGATTTTTGTCTTCTAACATTCTCGAGTTTTTATTCTCTCAATTTATTGGGTTAAACTGTGAAAAGGTGTTCATCCAGGAATAAAATTATCATTCCTGGGTAGAGAAACAGCAATCTACCAGTCTCCCATCTTCACAAGTATGTTCACAGTTACAGATTGTGTTTCCTTTGTGAATATTCATAGTACTCTTTTTGAGCAGGAAAGTTTTATCCTCATGGATCTAGCAATGAAATAGATCTATCTACTGCAAGGGCATTTGTAACTAAAACACAGAATTTCACTCTCTATTTTCATCACTCTCCAAAATGTATCTATCTGCATTGTCAGACCTAACCAATCACAAGGCAAATACATAATAAAATCATAATTTACTCATAATCAAATGTTAAAGGAATGTAAAACATAAAATACCAGCAGCATGGAGAGGTCCCACATTTTCTTACACTATTCCAAATCAAACCGTAGAATCTGAAAGAGTTAAAATATAAAATAAAAATAAAAGTGATTCAATATTTTGAGTTAAAATTCGAAAGGAATTTAAAATCAACTTTTCTGAAAAACTCTTTTTGACCTCAGTAATTTTTTTTTTCCTCATGGGTGGATTTGAATGTGTTCAGTGTTACCCATCAGTGTATAAATATGTAGCCTTCAGAACCTTGTAGGTGAATTAGTTCAATGTCATGTCTATCTATGATGTACCTCATTTAAGTTTATTGGTTACCAGGAAACATGATAATGTCCCACCATCCCCTGTTCACCTGTTGTTTTTAGAGAACAAGTTAATCCCTGGCCACTTAGAAGCTGGTCCAACTTAGTTTATTTTCAATATATTACGTATCACTCAATATTGATGCAGAAATTTAGCAGTATCTGAGGATAGTAGGATTGGAGGCAAGATCAGTTTTACTCTTGACAGAAAGCTAGTTTAGTCATCATCCACACTTCACGTCCTGAGAACGTAATTTCAGTTGGGAGAAATAACTGAATAGAACTTAATTTTAGCTTTATGCCTCATACAGATCTAGGAAATCGCCTATGTAGAGTGTCTTCCTAGAGGATGGAATTTGAAACATTGTTGCATTCTTGAATAACATAGGTTTTTCTAAAGTGCCATGGCCATTTTCTAGCTCTATTGATAATTTTTTCCTCATGTCATTTTCCCATCTTTTAATTTCCATGTTCTTTATGAACTTTCCATTCTGGTTGGAAAAAAAGAGAAAATTAAGAGCGATTTTGTTTCTCCTTGGTCCATCATTGTTTACTGGCTACTTCCCTCTGTCTTGGGGATGTGCATTGCAAGACACTGAGAGGATTCTAAAGCATTTTCTTAGGACAAAGCTTGGATGGAGACAAAAGACAGAAAACACAGGCCTGAAGTGAGGCCTAGTTAGGTCGAGTGAATCCTATGCAGAGTTATCTGATACCTTGCTATCATAGGATGAATTAAGAAGGTTTTATGTGTGTGTATATATTTATATACCATTGTGTATATGGGTGTCTGTATATATACCTTCATAGAATGTCTATGTATAATTTATATGTGTGTGTGTGTGTGTGTGTGTGTGTGTATGGTGTATCTACTGGACACCAATGGAGGTCCCCATGATGCAAGAACACAGTAGAGTAAAATATGCTTCTTAGAAACATTTATTTGCATTTAATGTAGCAAAAATTGAGATTAAAATGTTTGATTTCATATATCACTGAATAATCACATTTAGAATCAAATACTGTCTCAGTTAAATAACTCACACATGCCCGTACATTTTTTTCTTAACAATGATCCAATGAGGAAATTATATTTATGTACCTAACATTATGCATGAAAAAGCATAGGCTTGAAAAGATTAAATAAGTTATCCAATGTAACATAGCCAGGAAGTGCTTGAACCAAGATTTAATTGCCAGAAGTCCGCCTCCAGAGTGTGACTCTTAAACCAATATGCTATATAGCCTCATGAATAAAAAATGCCTTCTTGAAAAAAAAGATAAAATAAATTGGAACATTAGGCTCTGGTAAGGATTATGACTCATGTGTATGGAAACTCCAAGTTATGACACATCTTTAGCCAGACACTAGCATCAGTCTGAAAAATCACTTGTATGTTCTGTACATCTGTGTTGATTAAGGAAAACATATATTTTATTGACATTTTCAAAGTGGCATAGTTTAAAAACTCCATTGCAAGTTGTCAGGCCAGAAATCAATGATGTATTAAGACGGTTAATGCATGCATTGTTATACGCTCTTTAGAAAGGCCTGACACTATTGTTAGTAGATAAATTATGCAAGCTTGGCCATGTACATCTGTTGATTTGCCAGATAGCTAATTAAAATGCGTTAGAGCCATTATGCTGTTTAAAGGCACATTCTGTGATTTCATAAAATGTCATTTATCTAGTTTAAACTATACTTGTTTTGATCTGCCACACAAAAATCACTAAAGGCACAGATTTTGCATATAAATGCATTTCTAAAGAAGGTGTGCTTTCTTTTGATCTTATTTTTAACGGACTATTACCTATTTTGACTGACATTGTGGCAGACAAAAAAAAAATGACATGCTTGATACATTGATTATGATTCTGTGCTAAGACAATTTTGTTATATCTACCCATTTGATTCTGTCCAACCTGACAAAAGTCCTAATAATTATAGTATGACCTAATATTTATTGAGTTTTGATATATTCCAGGTAATTTTAATTTCTTAATATATATTATATTTTTAACACTCCAAACAACTTTTTATACTAGTATGTAACAGCACTAATAAAGAGATGCTATACTGCATTATTCAAGGAATAATGACAAGGAAAAAAGTCTGTACGTGATCAATACAGATGAGACTATCTAATCTTCTTTCCCAATATTTTTAATTAATTGCTAGGCAAATACCTCTATGGGGAGCAACAGATTTTACTAATAATGAAGATGGCTAACTTATCTACCTTGATGCCAGTGCCACTTTTTTTTTTTTATTACTATAACAGTATACTAACTTTTGAGGAAAGTTTTGAAGGTAGGAAATAATAAGGCTTCTAATTTTTATTTTTTATTTTCCTTGTCTTTAGCTATTTGAGGACTCTTGTCATTCCATATGAATCAAAGATTTTGGTTTTTCAATTTCTGCAGGAATAGCTATTGTCAGCTGACACAGGCTATGACACTGAGTGTGTAGATTACTTTGTGTAGTACTGACATCTTTATATTGAGTCTTCCTGTATCTAAATAAGAGATATCTTTCCATTTATTCAGCTCTTCTTCCAGCTGTATTTTTCAGTTTACAAGACTTTCATCTCCTTGGCTAAATTCATTCCTAAATGTTTTATGGTTTTTGATGCTATCGTAAATAAAATTGTTTTCCTAACCTTCTTTCCTGATGTTCATAGCTGATGCACAGAAGCACAGCTTTTTTGATTGTTGACTTAATTATTAGTTCTAATAGCTTTCTTGTGGATACTTTGGGAAAATCCATATATAGTATCATATCATTTTTAAATAGAGATAGTTTTACTTCAGCTTTTTTTTTTTCTGTTTCAATATCTTTTCTTTTCCTTTTTTTCCCTCACTCAATTTTTCTTTCTTTTTCTCCTCAATTTTTCTGGCTTGATATCCAGGATAAAGCTGAATGGTACTGATAAAAGTGGACATCCTTACACCTAAGATTAGTAAGTATGTTTCCCAATCGTCTACATTCAGTATGATCTTAGAAAGTTTCACATGTACCCTTGTAAGATGTGCCATAGGTGTTGTCCCAAATTACTAAATGTAGAATATAAATGTCTTAACACAATAACTAAGAAAATGCCGTGAGGGCTATGTTAACCAGTTTGATGAAAACATTTTAAATTGTATATAAAACCAGGACATTGTACCCCATGACTGCACTAATGTACACAGTGATGATTTAATAAAAAATAATATTAAATTACAGTACACATATTGTATAGTCAGTTTAGTCAAGGTATCTCAAGAACTGCGACCAAATTAGTACTTATTTTCCCTCTTTATTTACCAATCATTTTGAAGAATGCCAACTATGTTTCATGCAGTGAACTAGGTCCTGGAATACAAAGATAATTAACAGGTTTTTTGGGAGAGGGGAAAAAGAGTGTGTGAGAGAAAACATTTAATTTAAATATTAAGTAAATACAATTAAGTGCTCAGATTGAGGAAGCACAAAAAAAGAAATGAGTTTTATCTGGAGGGATCAGAAAAAGATTCGTGGTCATGTTTCCCAGAATGTCTTAAGCCCTTACTGCAATTTATTATGTGTATAAAAAGAACTTTAAAAAATTATGATTAGATTTCCTTATCTATTGAGGAAAAGTTTTTGTAAAATAAAGTACATAGAATTAAAAAAAAAAAAAAACAACAATGATCTTAGATACTGGATTTTCATAAATGTCCTTAGCCATTTGATGAAGAGTTTTTCTTTTTATTGTTTGAGTATTGTTAAATCAAACAACGAGTGTTTGGTTTTGTCTAATTTCTTATGTGCGTCCTTTGAGATGAACAATTTTTTCCCTTTCATTTTATTAATGTTATTACACTGATTTAGGTCTTATATTGCATCACTATTGCATTATTGGGATAAATCCCACTTTTTGTTGTATATGAACTTTTTAATATGCTGTAGGATTTGCTTTGCTAGTGTTTTGTAGAGTATTTGATTTTATCGAGAAAACAAGTTACTCACATGATGAGCAATTTTTTTAGCATCTCCAATTGATAATCCCAATGCTCCAGAGATTTAAGCATTGCCGATTAAAAAGCTTCCACCCTGGCAGGATGTTTGTTTATTGGTTTCCCAATTTGCGATTCTGTATTCCACTATACGTGTTTATTTACTAGTTAGTGTGAGTGATTTCCATATGTTGGATCTGGGAATCTCAAATCTACATTGTTTTCTGTCTCTTGATCTGCCTGCAAGAGAAAGAAAAAGATGCCGTTCATTGATGCATTAAGGTCATATGCAAATGAAAGTCCAAAAACACATCACTGTTTTCTGTAAGGGAGGCAGAAGCTCTGGGAAAAAAGACTGAGGCTCCCAGAAAATCCTTCCACTCCTCCATCTTATGGAATAGACGAGCGTGTCAAGGAAGACCCTGAATCTGAGGCTAGAACAAATGAGGGGCCTCCAACTTTACAAAACACGATCTCTCAGGCTTGAGAGTGCTAGGTGCTCTGCATTTGAGCCAAAGGGATTCTCGAACTTCATTTTTCCATGAGAGCTGGCTGAAATAAAGAGAATATCATGTACAGCTTAGGACCCTTATTATCAGTATGGAAAATTCAGTCTGAATAAAGAATCAGTGTCTTAACAGAGACCTCAAGCACATATGAGAAGACAGTTTGGTGTCCCAGGTAAAGTTCTTTTTATTGTTATTAAACATCTGTGAGAGAGAAAAATAATACATTGGAAAGGCTATGTATCATTATGAGCTGTAGAGCCAAAATTATGTGTATATATATACACATAATATATATATAATAATATATATATATATATATTTTTTTTTTGAGACAGAGTCTCACTTTATCTCTCTTGGTAGAGTGCTGTCACATCACAGCTCACAGCAACCTCCAGCTCTTGGGCTTAGGCGATTCTCTTGCCTCAGCCTCCTGAGTAGCTGGGAGTACTGGCACCCTCCCCCCCATGCCTGGCTATTATTTTTGTTGTTGTAGTTTGGCAGGGGCCAGGTTTGAATCTGCCACCCTCGGTATATGGGGGCGGCACCCTACCCACTTAGCAACAGGCATCACTCTAAAATGATATTTTTAAATATTATGTCTGTATACAACTGTACCTACAGAGAGACCTAGAAGTTAGTTAGCCCATGTTTTAGTTTAGCATCATATTCAGGTAGTTGTTTGCCTTTACATTAGCTGGTAATGAGGGTCTAGAAAGAAGGGACTTACTTAAATCCATCTACTTAAAAAGGTGGGTTAATTTAGAGTCTACGACAAAAAAGAAAAATCTATGAATTATGCAGACTCAGCAGATGCCACCATAGGAAAATATGGGAATGAAAACAAAAGTTAGTGGCAGGGACTTTATTTAGTTGTGCACAGGCAAACTTATAAGCACACTGTCCCATTAATCCTACAAAACATCAAATAATATTGGTGTGGATGCCTAATTTGGTGAAGTAGACGAATTAATATTTGGGACGTTTTGTTAAAATAAAAGAGTTCTTTTTTAAGTGATTTCTGAGCAATTAAGTGGTTACTCATAAGGGTATCATCCTATGGAGATTTGTTGTAGCCATTCTGAAGATTTAGGATGGACCTTTATATTTGGTTTGGGTAGTAAGACTGATGAATGCTCATATGAACACACGCGCGTGCACACACGAATACACACGCTCACACAGACACACACTCGCTCCAAGAAGGTATTATAAGTGTTATTGCTTGCATAGTGAAGATTTCTAGGAAAGGCAGAACCAGCCTCCCATGATGATTTGATAATGGCTTGAAAACAGCCATACAGGCTCCTGGCTTGAACTGTTCATAGTGAGTGTGAAGTGAAGCCAGAGTGACTCTTCTTTTGAGCAGGAAGAGGCTTGCATGGCTTTACTCTCCAAAGAAGTGAGTACCATGTCTTTCTTATTACCATTCACCTTTGGAGAAGGAAAGAAAGGCTAGAGCCACGTGCTTCATTACAGTATTATTGTAAAATAAGTCAGACTACTAATGAAAGGATTCTTGTTTTATATACAAAACAGATAAAATTTATAAGGAACAACTCTGAGAATATCAAAGTAAATTTGAGAACAGAAAGTCTATTAATATATAAATCAACAATAATAAAAATGGGGAAAAAATTCCATCCTAAATTAACGTCATGATAACATTAGGCTAAGCTAGTATATTGAGAAATTTCTCACAGATAGTTAAACATTTGACCATTACTATACTATAAATTTATTTTCATATTATTTGTTGAAAGCTTTCCTAATATTCTAGTATGAAACACATAGAAAATAACTAATATCAAATTATACTTAAGATTTTGAAAGGTGGGATATTTGATTGCTAGGAACATTTAGACTTCATGAAGAAGAAATAGAGGTCAAGGATGGTGAAGAGGGTAAATATTGTTAAACATGCTGGGTATGTTCTACAGTACTTTCATACACTTTTTTTTTTCTTACTCTTACAGCATACCTGTAAACAAATGCTACAATTATTATTTCACAGGTTAATGAATTTATCATCCTTTATAGCATGGCTGTTAAGTAGAGCCAAGATGTGAAAAATTTCTATATGATCTTAGAAACTTCTTTGACAAAGATGTGTATGATTTATCATTGAACCAAAAATTAGCCTTCCAGTTCATGCATGGTGGCTCACACCTGTATTTCTAGCATTCTGGAAGGCCAAGGCAGGTAGATTGCTTGAGCTCAGGAGTTTGAGACCAGCCTGAGCAAGTGTGAGACTCTGTCTTTAAAAAAAGACCTGTCGTCTTAGCTTTGCTGAGGCAAGAGGATACTTGAGCCCAAGAGTTTGAGGTTGCTGTGAGCTATGACACTAGACACTCTACAGAGAGCAACAAAATGAGATTCTGTCTCAAAAAAAAGCCCTAAATTACTTCATAAAATACAATGGTTTATGAAGGATTTAGCAATATACATATCTATACATTGTTGAAATTTTATCTGTTAAGTAAATATACGTTTCTATTTAGAGGTATATGCACATACAAAGATCATGTGTGTGAAGATTGTAAACATAGACATTGTTTATGTTTGGGGATTCCAATTATTTAAACTCTTATTTTATCAAAGTACAATTTTTGTTTTCACTAATCTACTTTTACTAGTATTTTGCAATGAACATGTACATAAATATTTTGTGACAAAACAGAACTAAGAAAAAAAATTTTAAATAAGCATAGGTAGGAGAAAAGACACCTAGCACTTGAATAGTTATAAAACTGGACTTTATCTGTTGAGTTCCTGAGAAATAAATGAATAAAATGTTGAGTACTTCTTGACATATATCCATAATTTTTAAACCAAATAGACATTTTTAGTTTTGTATTTAACATTGCCTTCATTTTTCAATAGACAGAAGAACCTAAATTATATATAGAATAATGAGAATAAAAGTAATGACTGGTAGCTCTGGAACACCTCATTAAATTAAATATAGGAAATTTTTAAAGCCCGTGATTGGAGTGCTGAATCTTTAGAAAAATTAAAGTACCAGTTACTTGTAGGCATTTTACTACAAACGCCTCCTCTTACTGATAAAATAGGTCATTCCACATTATATTTTTTTCTTCATCCTTGCTAACATTTCCTATATCTGTTGAGCCTTTGACTTAATTAACTTAATTAACTGTATCTTCATTTTTAAGCCTCAACAGTTTCAGTGGAAGAGAAATGATGGAATATATTTGACCTGTTACTCTTGCATTCATTCTAATTAAAATGCACTTTCTTCTTTTAAAAGAAAGTGCTTTTTATCCTTTCCATATCCTGTAGCAGAACCATATTCTTTCGCTGCATGGGAATAGGTTTTAATGAGTTATCACAATTTGAAAGGGCTATTCATGTGCAATTTTGGTTTAATCAAATATGTCATGAGTTTTAAATTAACCACTAACCATTAGAACTGTCAGTACAAAATAATTGTATTAAAATTGATTTGGACTTTCCTTGAGATTCTAAATGCCAATATAACTTAAGTTTTCTGATATTTTTGCCCAGAGATATCTGCAGTAATTCGTGATCGCTAATGACAGGACAGCAGAATAAATTCTCAAATTTGCCAAATATTTCAAAGAGAAAATAGTATAGCACAAAATCTGAAATGTGAATTTTATTTTAATTGCATTGTTGAAAATGTAAATATCTATTCCATTTGTATGTATTTCTCAGAAATATATTTGTGCTCTGAAATACTATGGCATTATTTTAATTTATCGTTCTGTATATAAATTGTAAAGCACCCACCAGTTAGTTCTTTTCTTTTAACATGGAAATGTTTCTAGTTAACGAATTGAATGGCTTGCATATAGTAGGGAATTCAGGTTGAAATTGGAAAGCTAATAATTTTTTTTTTTAGATAATAGAGCAATAATTGGCAGTATCATTGACATTTCTTATTAAATAGAAAAAATGATAATTTAAAGAATGATCTCTCTGAGAAGTTTAGTTAAACTTTGGTTTTAGCCTGATTTCAAATCCATTGAAAATCATTGGAGATGCAGCTTTTGTTTTTTTTCCTACTTGACCTAACACTCAATGTATTACGTATTTGGTCGGCTATTTGGCCCATAGACATTTACCACTGTTCAGTCTTAATTGTTGAGACTTTTTTCTTGACTAACAGGTTATCTTGCTGTCCCTTGACCATTCAATGGCATTTTGGGGTCATTTACTCCTTTGTACAAAAACTGAACGTTTAAACTTCATCTGAAGAAGTAATTTGTGTGTGCCACGGACCTACACACTCACTAAGGCTGAGATGTGTTACAGAGATCCCAACAACTGCTCAACCACCATCAGAATAGGGGGGACTCTCCAGTCCATTTCCTCAAATTTTGTGTATAGTTTAGTTTTGTATTATTATTATTATTTTTTTTGAGATAGAGTTTTCCTTTATCATTCTGGGTAGAGTACCATGGCATCATATATAGCACACAGCAACTTCAGTCTCCTCTTGGGCTCAAGCCATCTTGCCTCAGTCTCACGCACAGCTGGTATAGGCACCCACCACAATGTCCAGCTGTTTTTAAGGACAAGATGTGCTCTTTCTCAGGCTGATCTTGAACTCCTGAGCTCAGAAAATCTACTTGCCTTGGCTTCCCAGAATGCTAGGATTATAGGAGTGAGCCACCAAGTCCAGGTTAGTTTTGTATTACTTATTCATTTATCTTAAATAATAATAAACCTATTATAGACTAGTGTAAATGAGATCATAAGTATCATGATGCACAAATGGTAACTATGTGAGCTTGATTGTGGCAGTCATTTCATAGCGTATATGTATATGAAAGTATCACACTATACACTTTTAAATATATATAATTTTTATTTGCCAATTATCCCTACATAGAGCTGAAAAGAAAAGCATTATTACTTCATCCCAAAGTCATAATAAATTCTTCATATCTTCCTGAAATTGTTAATAGCAATATGTGGAGATATACATGTAATTGACTTACTTGCTTTGAAAGCACAGTCAGATAAAGTAGAACTTCAAAGGTTATTGGTTTAACTGATTTACTTTTAAAAGGAGACAAAGTTGACTAATAGTAATGATTTTTAAAATGGTATATTTGTATAGCCAAATTTCCATGATTTCTACCCAGTAGTCCCTTATTCACTACAATACAAAGTATTTGCAATATCTATTCTTAAATATATCCAATATATCACATCTATTTTGCCTTTTTCCTAAGAAAGAAATAGTAGGTATATTATTTGGGAAATTCCCCAGAATAAGGTTGTGACTACCATTCTCTTTCATAATATTAAGCAAAACTTAAAAAAGAAATAATTATAGACCACTTATAGTATTATATGTACTCTTTACTTTTAATATTTGCAAAATGTTATTTTTGACTGAAATCTGGGTTGTCCATATGTATCTTTTGTAATATCTCTATACCTGAGCACTTACTTTTTTTTTTGGCTGGGGCTGTGTTTGAACCCACCACCTCCGGCATATAAGACTGGTACCCTACTCCTTTGAGCCACAGGCGCTGCCTAAGTACTTACATGTTTAAACCCAAATAATACATACTTTTGTCAGTTTCCATAAAATCATGTGCACTATATACAGATGTATTGTGGGATGTATTTCAAGTAAAATTTGTTTTTAAAATATGCACATCATTTGAAAATATAGTATTATGACCTTTAATGTTTTCAAAGCCTTTTTTTGTTTTCTATATGCTTCAAAGACATGCTATATCTAATGTTATATAAATATTATTCCAGTTAGCTAGCTTATTTATGGTATGACACTTTCTTTTGGGATTTTCTTTTTAGTGTTGTGAGATACAACTCTATTTTTTCCTGTGTACTTACTAAATTATTTTATTATATTATCCCTTATCAAGTTGCTTATTCTGTTGCTACTGACTGGAAATGACCGATGTTTAATATACTGAGTGAACACTGATGCTCAGCTTTGGTTCTGGGCCTTCTACTTGGGTCTACTGATCTTTATTTATTTTATTTGTTTTCCTGTTCCGATGACAGAACTACTCTGTTTTGGTTATTGTTGCGTAGCAGTAATATAACATCTCTGGCAAGAAAAGTCCTCCATTTTTCTTATTTTCTGAACTCATTTTACTTCCTTATTGTCAAAAGCAAGTGAACTGTTCATAATATTCTTACCTATGAATGACCACTTACCTGTCAACTTCCTATCTTCCTATTTATCTAAATGTCCATAGATATTTATATATATATATATAATTTGACTAGAGTAATTTGACTCTGGCCTTCCAATGCCTTTACTTTTTCGTAACTGTGTAAACTGGTAAAACAATGCATGGTTTAGAACAAGGAAAAATAATTATTGTGTAGATATGTAAATGAGTTCTGTTCTGTGAAAGACTGATGTTCCCTACTGTGAAAAAGTCAGTCTTTCGTCACATTAATATTCTGAATCCATCAGGATTGATCTATATGTTTTCCTTTGAATTGGTTGTGGCATTATCCCTAAGTTAAAATTTTAACATGTATTCATTTTATATCTGTAGGAGACTTGCGATTTTTATCATCTTGGAGAATTATTTCTTTTAAAGAAAAAGCTGAAAATAATTTAATTAACTTGTACAAGCCATGGGAGAAAGGTGATTATTAATTTCTTTCTATGTCTTTACAGAGTAAAATCAGTTTTGCAAACTAAAAATAAATCTTGAAAGGATCACAATTTGTAATTTTTTTTTTCTTTGAGACAGAATCTCCTTCTGTCCCCCTGCGTGGAGGTCCGTGTCATCATAGCTCATAGCGACCTCAAGCTACTGAGCTCAGACAATTGTCTTGTCTTTTTCTATTTTTAGTACAGATGAGGTCTCACTATTGCTCAGGGTGGTCTCAAACTCCTGAGCTCAAGCAATCCACCTGCCTTAGCCACCCAGAGTGTTAGGATTATAGGTGTGAACCACTGTGTCTGGCTCCTACAATTTGTAATTTTAAATTGTAATGCATTGCATTTAATAGTTTTAATTTTTTTTTTTTTTTTTTTTTTGAGCAGAGCCATCAGCTGTCATCCTGGGTAGAGTGCTATGGCATCATAGCTCACAGAAACCTCCAACTTTAAGCGATTCTCTTGCCTCAGCATCCCAAGTAGCTGGGACTACAGGCACCCACCACAATGCCTGGCTGTTTTCTTTTTTGGCAGTTGTCATTGTTGTTTGCCAGGCTTGGGCTGGATCTGAACCCGCCAGCCTCTGGTGTATGTGGCTGGTGCCTTCACCCCTTGAGCTACCGGCACCAAGCCTAAAAATTGTAATTTTTAAAGCTGTCACAAAATGAATTTTTTCTTATTAGTACACAAAAGGCTTGATGGAGGACACTAAAAAGAAAAAAAAAAAACTGACTGTTATCAGTGACATAAAAATCTACAGAATATAAAATAAAGCTTAGCATTTTCCTTAAGTTTTGTCCCCTTAGCTAACTTTTTCAAATTTATAATGCTAAAAGTTATATTTTCATGAAAGTAAACATACAAGAGAGGGTTCATTAATTCCAGGAACTCATCCCCCACTAAACCTGGGTGTCCCCATTCATTATCTGCGCATAACCTGGGTGTTCAGTGCTCTGCCCCTTCTCCTGCTGTGGTGTGTTACAAGCTTAAAGTCTCTACTTGGATAATTAGAAAACTCTGCAGGTGTATTTCAGAGTCAAAATTCTCCTCTTAGAAATTTATTCTTATAAGCTTTTGTGGCACTAGGTTTCATATATCTGAATCTTCATGCAGTGGCCAATAGTAATGCTGTCACATCTTTTACATAGTGTCTAGCACATTTTGAAAATTTTCTTAAAATAAAGTATAGTTAGAAGTATGATGCAACATCATACTGCATTTTGTTGGTGAATTTTTTTTGTTTTTTTTTTTGCTTTTCACACTTGAAAAATTTTAAATATCTCTAGATCATTACATAGTGGAAAATTTTGAAATTCAAAAAATAAAAAGAAAATTCTGCACTACTTTTTTACTTGGATAAAGTAGTTTTCAATATTGTTCATTCTAAATTTCCACAGTGCTGTGTCTCTACCTTAGGTTAGCAAGGTGATATGCTGAGATGGAGAAAATAATATGAGAAGTTACACAGTAAGTAATTTTATCCATGTACAAAGACTAAATTTGCCACTAACATTAAATATAGAGCAGGAATTGTATATATGAATGTATATCTATATACACATATACTTGAATATATACGTATACACGCACACCTACAGAAACACATCCCACACAGACACAAAAATAGAAAGGGTGGAATTAACATGTTTGAAGAGAGATGATAATTCTAGCAAAGTAGTAGAGTGGGTAGCTCCAAGTCTGCATCAGTCCCAGGAACATGGAAAAACAAGCAGAAACTGTCAAAGGCAATTTTGCCTAAATTCTGTAAAGGGTTAAATGTTTATAGAAATGAAACAGAACTTGAAAAAGTAACTTAAAAATGGTTGGGACACTTCATGACATTTTAACTCAAACTAATCAAAAAGAAAACAGCAAACAATCCCATTTTGAGTTGGCACGAGACACGAACAGAAGCTTCTCCAAAGAGAACAGGTGGATGGGCCAACCAACACATGAAAAAATGCTCATCGTCCCTAATCATCAGGGCAAATCAAATCAAAACCACTGTGAGAGATTGCCTACCCCTAGTGAAAAGCGTCCACATTACAAGGCACCAAGGCTGCAGTGCTAGCTTGGGTGTGGAGAGAGGGGTACACTTAGACACTCTTGGTGGGATTACAAACCAGTATAGACTTTCTGGAAAGAGGTATAAAGAAACAAAAGTCGACCTCCCATTTGATGCCACAGTTTCATTATTAGGTATTTGCTGAGAAAGAAGAAAGAAATCATTTTACCATAAGGACGTTTGCACTCAAATGCTTTTAGCAGCTCAATTCAGAATTGCAAAAATGCGGAAACAACACAAGCGCCCGTGGCCCCATGACTGGATTAATAAGCTGTGGTATGTGTATACCATGGAATACTCTTCAGATAAGAGGGGGAAATAGATGAAGACTTTGCATGTTTTGTATTTTTCTGGATGTATTTGGAGAACATTCTCCTTACCAAACAATGTCAAGAGTGGAATAGCAAGCATCCCATGTATTCAACACTAAGTTGAAGATAGTAGGTCAACCACTACAGGCCCACACAAGGGGGAAAATATAATTAAATCTAAGAATGAGGGGGCTGGAAGGGGGTTCGTGTGTCCCACCCAACAGGCGCAATATAGGGGTACATGGCTCTCTTCCAAATACAACTCAGACTTTAGTAATTGTGAACAATGTAACCTAATCATATGTACCTTCATATTATCCCAAATAAAAAATGTAGTAGAAACAAAGAAAAAAAAAAAAGAAAACATAAATAAGTGGTTGCATCTCCTTTAGTGATTTATTTTATTGTTTTACTTTCAGTGAATGTTTGAAACTTTTGAAACAACAGATGTTCTGACTCCCACAGTTATTCAGTGTTATCCAATATAGTCCAGAGACCATGTTAAGAACTCTACACTGGAGGATATTTCTTAAACACCTCAGCCATGAAGAAGGTATAGTTCATTTCTGAAATTCAAGTACAGGAAATAAAGCTATAACAAAAGCTGAATTCATCATTGCTAACACAAACACAAAAATCAGTTTCTAATTTTTGATTCCTGACAATGAATTACAGTAGTGAATCAAAAAGAATGAATCCCTGCTTCTAACGTATCAAATTTGGACAAATAATGGGCCTCTCCAATGAAATGAACGCTCTGGAAATTGACCTGTATTTTCCTCAAGAATGCTGGTATCAAGTTTTACATTGCCTAATTTCTTCTCTCCCCATCAGCATAAACTTTACAATGACATTGCTACATAATACTTTTCAACTAGCTTTCAATGAGATATGAAACATTTTGCATAATTTCAACAAATGGATCCCGTAGCATTGGCAACATTTCTACTACTCAACTTTCTCCAAAACTTCCCCAATTTGGTTCAAAATGCTATAAAGAACATAGTGAGCTTTCTATTAAACCATTTCCTATAAGATAATATCATACAGTAATTATCAAAGCCAGAAGAAATGCCAAAAACTCATTTTTCTTATTGAAAGCCAAATCCAAAATTAAGATTTTCATACACACAATTAAGCCATTACACACACACACAGACATATATATATATTTGTACATATATGTAAAAGAATAAACATGTTTTACAGAAATGGATTGCTATATTAATAATTTAATGATATAATAATGCCATGCTTTATTGCTTGATCCATAAACAAAAATGTTTCAGAATAAACCTTCGGCATCTACAGCTCTTAACAAATTTGTTTCTCCTTGTCCAATCTTAAAACCTGAGTTGACCTTAGTCAAAAGGAAAGTGCTTCCCCTGAAGCTTTTCATTCTCTTGTTGCACCTTCTCTCCTCCAGTGGCTCACTGACTCCCCAGAGGCCACTGTGACTTTCTCCCTGTAAACAACACCCTTTATATGAAGACAAGTTTCCATACCCTTTGCTGCCCACATTGTTTCCGAAGGATGCTGTCAGGATCTCGGCATTTGTTGCCTTCGATTGAAGTTGGAGATTACAGAGGAGAGTGTTGGCACCTTCTCTCTCCCTTTTGTGATAAACATACCCATTAAATGCTTCCCAGTTTTATTGATGGGCCTTGAATAATAATGTAATAATGTGTAATGGTAGTAATAGTGTTTAAGTATGGACAATAGGAACACCACTGAATTCTATTTTCCGACATGAATGGTTAAAGGAAGACTGGTTTAAAATGATTTTCATCTCCTTATTCTTCCTAATTGCCATGCTTGTATTGGAGGTAGGGGGCTATTGAAACATGTACTCAAATAAGCCTTGGCAATCAAGCATCAGTTTTGGCATGGCAAGATATATTTTTGCCTCATTTCAAACTTAGAGGATCTAACTGAAACTTTTCTTTCATCATAAAGATTGTTTTATTTCACAATTAGGATCAGTAGGATGTAACTACCTAAGATAATGGAAGATAAGTCGTCTTTGGTTAGACCTCCGCTTTATTTCATACCTGACTGTGTTTTCATTTTTTTCTAAAAGTCAATGAAACAAAATGAAGGAAAGAAGGGAACATACAGGTTGTTTTTTTGTTTGGGTTTTTTTTTTTTTTTTTTTTTGCAGTTTTTGACCGGAGCTGGGTTTGAACCCACCGCCTCCAGCATATGGGACCAGCACTCTACCTTTTTGAGCCACAGGCACCACCCCATACAGGTTGTTTTTTAAGCAAGATTTTCCTTTAAGTGTATATTCCTTGGGTTTTGAAGAACAGAGGCTTACTTAAATAACATATTTAAAAACTAAACTTCATTCAGAGAAGCCTAAGCTGTGAAGATAATTAAAACAGAAATTAGCTAGGGAAAAAAATAGCACAGGAAAAAGGTGAGATAACAAAATGTTCTGGTCCTGGAGTTTTCCTGATGACTTTGAGCTTCCCATTTGACCCTTCTGTTAAAGAGTGTCTTATTTGGAAACGACTTGTTGAAACTTTCTTATTATCAATTGTGAATATTGTTGCTATTTTTTTCCTGAGGAAAGTTTTTATATTTCCATGTTATTTATTAAAGGAAGTCCAATATATCAGGTAAATACGACTTGCCAAAAATAAGAGAAGATTAAAGTCATCTGAGAGCAAAGTTGAAGTATCTAAAGATAGTTAATTAATATATGCCACTAATTTGCCTGGAAATGGAACAATGTGCATACTTTGTACATTAATATGAACATGTTTTCCAACATATATGAAGACGTAAGTACTGTTTAGAAAACATCCAGCCATGTAAATGAAAATATGAAAAATAATAACTGGATGTTTTTCTGGACAGCCCTCCTACGGGCACATTCCATATTATCACACACCACAGCATTATCCATACAATAAATATCTACTAAATTGGAGGACAAAATACATAACTTTCTTTCTAATAATACACTAGTTCAAAGCCCTCATTTACCAATATAGATATGACTATAAAAAGGTGCTTAAAGGATATAATTTTGGATATTTATACAAGAAAGAAAATGGGCAGTTCATGTAGATTTTCATGTTATAGAAATATGCCTCCACGGTATCAGTGACAGCTTGCCAATTGCTCTTCTGTACACTTTCCTGATAAAGAGATTTTTCCATCATGTACAATGTTGCTTATTGTAATCTTTTCAGACTGGTATTGGTCTTTTCAAATGAATGCTTACTTGGTGTACTTTTGCCCTTATATGCCGTTAAAAAAATGGAAATGAACTTCCTAGTATTTAAGAAAAGCTGTCCCAAATTTTTATGCATATATTTTCTTCTTTAGGTCAAACAAGTCAAGCCTCCTCAGCCGTTTCAGTCTAGTTCCTTGTCATAGTTGACATGGGAAGGCAATGGCTTTTTTCAGGCTTTTCTCTGACTATAGTTTTCCTGATCTTCCTGTCAATATTTTTCCTGATTTATACGAGGATTCCAACTTTTAGGCACTTTTGTAAGGCCACATCTGAGTTGTAGCTCTGTCCCTCACACAAGAAGCTTGCCATATGTATGGTTCCCGGGAGAAGGGGCCCATTTATCCCATTATCCTCCCCCTCCCCCTTCTTAGATTACATTACATTTTTCCCTCATGTGAGCATGTGGGTGTTAATCTGGAAATTTCAGATCAGTATTTGGTACATGTGAGGGCTGCCTTTCCGTTTTTGTGATCCTTGTACTCAGGAGAGTGTCCTGTTAAAGTTTTAGCTGATCTCTCTCCAGGGGTATCGCACTCAGATCTAAGCCTCCCACAATTGTCGCCTGTTGGCTCTACTGTTTTTGTTTTGTTTTGTTTTTCTATTTAAGTTTTTACAAAGATTTATTTAAGTTGCGTCTTTGGATTTCACATTGTTATTTATTTTTAAAATTTCTATTAATTAAAAACTTTTATGTCTATAAAAGGTGTACAGCATGTAGCAATCATTTCACTGTGTGTATGGTCCATTGCTTTTGACAATGCCCTAAGAAGTAAATTGCTCCATAGCGTAATTCAGTTAAAACT
The DNA here is from genome assembly GCF_000181295.1 of Otolemur garnettii. Taxonomy (NCBI): domain Eukaryota; kingdom Metazoa; phylum Chordata; class Mammalia; order Primates; family Galagidae; genus Otolemur; species Otolemur garnettii. The sequence goes on along the minus strand of NW_003852430.1, from coordinate 11,294,579 downwards.
GGACACCTCTGCCAATGGGATATCTCAATTTGGACTGCTGTAACAAATTATTATAGACTGGGTGACTTAAACCACAAACATTTACTTCTCACAGTCTGGAGTTTGGGAAGCTTCAGATCCAGGTGTCAGCACATCTAGTGTCTGGTGAGGGCCTGCCCTCTAGTTGTCATATGGCTTTCTTGTTTTATTTTCCTCTGAGAGCTCTGCCATCATGATCTAATTACCTCCCCAAAGCTACACTTTCAAATATTATCACGTTGGGGATTAGGGTTTCAACATATGAATTTTGGAGGCACACAAAAGTTCAGTTCATAGCAGGTAGGCTCTGAAGCCCATCTGTGAGCCTTTTTCTGCCTTCTGGCAGACTCTCCTTAGCTCCTATTTCTCTGATTCTCTGTGTTATATGTCTAGTTCTGCACTTTGTCTTTTTGCTATCTTGGACCTAACTAATGAACTCCTCTTAATTGCATACTGCAAAGATCCCCTTTTCTTTGAACAGTACCCTTAGAATTTAGTTTTTCTAAGCTATATTTCAAGTAGAAACAGTAATCTGCCTTTCTTACGCCCTACATCTGTCTCTGGGCAAAACATTTACAATACTGCTTTGAATCTGGGGATGGAGGAGTGACTTACGTCTCTCACCTGGTAAGTTTTACAAACAAGGTAGAAGGTAGAGATTGGAGCCTCCAGCTTTCTCTCTGGATGTGTAACCTCCATGAGAGCAATTAGAACTTAGTAGTCACAGTCTGCTGCAGCTGCAACAGACTTTTTACCCCTTAAATCAGGGGTCCTCAAACTTTTTAAACAGGAGGCCAGTTCACTGTCCCTTAGACCATTAGAGGGCCCTGGGATGAGTCAGCTGCTAAGCAGGACAGGCAGTGGTGGCAAAAAACACCCAGTGGGCGGGTGTCCTAGGCTGGCCACATGTGGCCTGCAGGCTGTAGTTTGAGGATGCCTGCTAAATGAAGGATGGGCAGAGGAAAGGAACTGTGAGAGCCATAGATCTCATGGCTAGTCTGTGAGACTGATCTGGGGAAGATGATGAACGCTGAAACCTGTCCCTCTCAGGGAGATGACTTGACTCTAGACTGGTAAGTGGAGAAGAAGGAACCTCAAATTCTTACCTGAAACTGCCAGGAATATAAATTCTCTCTTGCATAGTTGGGCTACGAGAGAACCAACTGAACCTCAAATGACACAGACTCTCGTTCTTAACATGGGATAGTAGATTTTCTTAATAAATACTTCTCCATTTTCTGTTTGCCTCTGGAATTTCTAGAGTTTTGAAATGTATTACATATATATATATATTTAAAAATAATTATCATCAATCATGTTTTTGTTGCTGAGGAAAGAGTCCTTGTAGTTCCTAACATTACCTTTCTGGAAATGAAAATCTAGTTATAAATATTCTATTGTATAAATGTAACCTCCACTATTTGTTCATTTTCCTAATGGTGGTCTGTAGGGAATGGGCTGTGAGGTTCCAAGGCCCCCACAGCCTGCGAACGCGTTCAGGGAATGACCCCCAAGCTGCTTCTCCTCTTTTAACATCAAACATTCTTTTCACCTGCCGGAAGTCACGTAGGTAGCCCATGCATACTTTCCTTATTATTGGCAAGCACCCAGTGTTTCTTCCTTAAAATCAATCTTTACCCCAGGTGTTAAGATTTACCTTGTTAAAGATATTTTATAAATACAGCTGTTTCCACAGTTTGGTGCCGGCTGCAGTCATCAGCTGCATCAGACCTGCCGACCCCATCCTATCTTTTGTTTCTTGTCTTTCTTTCTCATCTCCCACTATTTCTCTTCCAGTTATTTCTCTTTCCCTGTACTATATTGCAAAAATGGATATTTATTAGTTTGAGGAGTTCTATTTTTTATCCTCACATATATTCTTATGTACATTTGCAAAAGTACCCATAAAGTATAATCCTGAAATAGATCTATTTTTGTGCATTGTTCCTTTTTCTTAAGTTAGAAAAAAAATATTACTTGAAATTTTACTAGCAATTTTCTAATTTCTCTCTCAAATGAGCAATGATTTCCCCTTCCACTACTAACATATCACAATACTTTTCAGAAGGTGAAGGCATATGTTGAGCCTCATGTGTGCCTCTATTTTTGTCTCATGAATAATTTTCTGACTTGCTTTCAACTAGAGGTTAAAAGAAGCAGCTGGAAGTTTATAGTAGCTTCACTAATTTAAGGTAAGAGAAGTTGAAATTCAGGGATCCCAAGGCATCTACATATTAAGGATCCATGATATAGAGGGTGGAAATGTGTGTCCTTTTAAAATTGCTTTGTTTCTCTTCTTGAGAAGCCTGCTTGATTCTAAGTTTTCTATGTGTGAGAAAATGTTTGAAAAATAAGTGAAAATTAAGTTATGAGAGGCTAAATCAATAAGCAAATGTTTCAATATTTTCCAGCCCTGGTAAGACAGGAGTTGAACATCAGTACATAGCAGATGGAGGAAAGCTGATAAATACTCATTCTATTAGAGACAGCCTTGGTACAAAAGGCAGACTGAGCACTATTTGAGTACTACAAAGCCTGAAATAGCTTGGCTGGAGTCAAGGTGATCTTCCTGTGCTCAGATAGCCTAACAGAAGGTCAATAAATCATCACTGGAAGAAGAACCATCACTAGTGCCTCTTAACTTCATATTCAATGTCTGACCTTCTCTCAGATATTACCAAGGATTCCAGTAAGCAGGACCAACTGATTAACAGTCAAAGAGAAAAAAAAGACAGCAAATGCAGACCCACAATTCATCCAGAAACCAACATTGAAATAATAATCATTAAAGGGCTCAAGAAAATTGTGTATTAACAGATAATTTAGTTTTTAAATGTCCATTGTTCAAACTATTGACCTCAATTTTAGAACAAAAATATTCACCATTGAAGTCAAAATTCAGTAGATGCATTTAATAGATGCTTAAAGCAGAAGGAAAGATTAATGAGCTGGGATATAAATCAGGAGGGCAAATTTAGATTAGTACAAAGAAAAGTTAGGAAATATAGAAAAGACTACAATAGAAATGTGAGGCATATTACAAAATCTTACTATATGCAAATTTGAGCATAAGGAAGAGAAAAGGAGCATGTGATTGGTGGAGTTAAAATTGAAAAGATACTTTTTGAAAAATTCTTAAAACTAATAAAATATATAAAGTTAGAGTTTAAAAATATGCATGGAAACAAAAGATGATGTGTAAAAAGTAAAATACATCTGCTGCACATTTGTATGTCTTGTTTTGAAAATTATCTGTTCTGGCTGGGGGTGGGTGGGTGGGGAGGTGGCTCACACTTGTAATCCTAGCACTCAAGGAGGCCAAGGCAGGTGGATTGCTTGAACTCAGGAATTAGAGACCAGCCTGAGCAAGAGCAAGATCCTATCTCTAAAAATAGCTAGGTGTGATGATGGGCACCTATAGTCCCAGCTATGCAGGAGGCTGAGATGGGAGGACTCTTGAACCCAGGACTTTGAGGTTGCTGTGAGGTATGACAACACAGGACTCTATTCAGAATTACAGAGTGAGTTTCTGTCTTAAAAAAAAAAA
>NW_003852430.1:11156310-11290994 GCF_000181295.1 Otolemur garnettii | reverse complement strand
TGGCTCAAAAGGGTAGGGCACTGGTCCCATATGCCAGAGGTGGCAGGTTCAAATCTAGCCCTGGCCAAAAACGGAAAAAAAAAAAAAAAAAAAAACCTCTGTTAAGACATTTTGCTCATTTTTAACAGAATTATTTAAATGATCTAAATTATTAAAATAGACTAAATCAATCTACAAAACATTTGAATTTTTTAACCTGCTTCAATGACATATCACCCAATTAGTTATGAATATCTTCTAAGAAGATTAAAATTTGTAGACATTAAATAGGACTTCTAAAATATTTTACTACATGTCAGCAGCAAAGCAAATTTTCCTTTGGGCCTGCACTTTTTCTGACATACTTTGTATTCCTACCAAATGAAGAAATGGAGAATGTGAGCATTTCTATCCCAAAATTTACCATGGAAGAATAAGGTAAATTGTGACTTATACACTGACATTCTGTTGACTCTATAATGGTCTTGTCAGTTCCAAATAGTACACTTGTGTTCACAGAACCAGGAAATAACTGATTTCAGAGCTTCATTTGTGCCATGTGCCTCTTCTCTGGAAGATAGACAATGTGAATAATAGTTCACAAAATTGGTGGTTACACAGGTAAAGCAAGCCTGGTAAAATATAAAAACAAATGTGACAATGTTTTAGAAACAGGCAAGGGAAAGGACCTCATGGTAGTAAATTATAGACTGGATTGTTTTCCCTTCAAAATTTTACATGTAATTTTAGGGAAGAAAATACCTATAAACAAAGGGGTATATTTTACAAACAAGAGCCTTAGGATAAAAACAGAAACCAAGTTTAATGTTGACACACATTGAATACAACAGTCCCCCTTTACCGTGGGGAATTCCTTCCAAGACCCCCAATGGAGGCTTGGAATCACTGATAGGACTGAACTCTATATCCCCTGAGAACTAATAATGTTCTATGTCTTTTCATTTGTTTATGCACCATTACTCCAGTATGTGTTGGGGTGAAGTCTATTTAGATCCCTTGCCATATTTTAATTGGGTTATTTGTCTTTTAATTACAGTATTTTCATTGTTTTTTACATAGACGAGGGACCAATATTTTATCAAATACATAATTTTGACATAATGCCTCACACCTTTATAAAAAGCACATAGTACAACAAGCACATTCAAATCATTTTCACTATGAATGTTAGCAAAATTCACAAGTAAAATTTTTGTGATTTTCAAAAACATTTTAAAAAAATGACATGAAGTATTTTTGTTTTTCAGAAATTTTCTCCTACTAGGTGTATTCATGAGAGAATTCCAATTATTCACTTCAGTATAGTAGTGATTAATAAATCTGTAACTTAGTTACATTAATATGTCATTTCCTAATTTGGGGAGAAGATTGAATTTAGCATCTTTGTCCTTGGTGGCTTATCTATTCAAGACACATTTAATCAATTAAACAGCTATTAGATAAAATTGGAAATTCATACAAAAATAGAAAAGGAAATGTCCTCTTTATGTACACACCATACAACTTCAACAATTACTTGCTTGTGAATAATTCTGCTTCATCTGAAACTCCACCCACTTTTGCCATTTTATTTTAAAGCAAATTCAGACATTATATAATTTCACTTCTAATTATTTTAATATTTACTTCTCAGAGGGATTTTTCCTAAGTTTTTATCAAACACTATCATTTGCTGAAAAAATTAACAATAATTTTAATATCATAAACTATCCCAGCAATGTTTAAATTTCCCCATGTTATAAAAATGTGTTTTATTTTGTTTGTTTTTAATAAGGTTTCAAATAAACTCTATTTAATGCTTTCTTTCTCTCTGTCTCTATCTATCTATATACATACATATATTTTGCTGTTTTGCTCCCACTTTTTACATGTAATTCTTTCAAAGTATAAATTTAGATATCTTCTCTCTCTTACAGAAAAAAACAAAAAAACAAAAAACACTCTTTTTTTGTCCAACTTCTATATTTTCGTATATGAGTCCTTTAACAGTTCACTATTGTTGCTCTAAGGACCAGAAACTTAGTGACTTTGAAAAGCACAAAAACAAAAGTAAATATGCTATTTTCTAATTCCAGGGTTCGGTGTCTAGCATAGGTCTAACCAAGTAAAATCAAGCATTCCTTTTATAGTGACTAGGGAAGAATTTGTCTTCTGCCCTTTTAGCTTCTGGGGGTGCTCCTCGCATGCCAGTTCATAGCCCCCTTCCATTTCCCAAGCCCCCAGTGATCAGTTGAGTCATTCTCACATTGTCTAACTTGGACTCTGACTTATCCGCTTCCTACTTCTATACTTTAAGGACTTAGTGGTTATATTGGACCTACTAGAATAATTCAAGATAATTTCCAAATTTCATGGTGAAGTGATTGTTAACTTTTATTGTGTGCAGTTCTACCTCCTTTGTAACATGACATATTCACAAGTTCTTTGGATTAGCATGTGGATATGTTGGCAGGAAGCATTATTTTTCTTTCTCTAGTATCTCAATACAAGTTTTAAACCCCAATTATGGAGGCATCCTTAAACTCTTTTTCCTCATAAGTAGAGTCAGCCTAGCAGTAAATTCTGTTGACTTGACTGTCAGATGTGTATACCACATTTCTCCACTGTTGTAGCCACCAATTATCCTCTACATACCAGTAACATCTCATTTCAACATGCACTGGGTGGTATCTGTTGCCTTTCAGCTCCACATTTGCCTTTGTAGATACTCTCCTTCCCAGTGGGGGATCCAACAAATGATATTCTCTGGGTTTTCTTTCAAACTGGATGTCTGAGAGTTTCTGCAGTAGGAGTCCCTGCAGAACACTGGATGATTGGAGGAAGAAAACGTCAATGTTTCTGTTTTGGAAGTCCTGCCTCCTTCCTCCTATAGTAGCAGTAACAGCACTGATACCTGCAAGAATTATGGCAAGACTAGTGGTGATGGTGTCAGTGGTGGGAGCAGCAGCAGAGTGGCCACAGCAGGGGTAAAAACAGTAAAGGGGTGATAGCAGTGAGGATGGCACTGGTGCAGTTACAAGGGTACTTTGGCAATTGGACCTATGAGTTTGGAGTCCTGGGTTTCTAATTATACAGATTGTAAAGTAACAGCCTCAGTAACTCGGTGTTCATGGACTCTGGGTAACATTGTGTTCCCTTAGTTGCCTGGACTTGTTTGGAAAGGGTAGGTTTGGCAGAACACAACTCCACAATTGATATAATTTGTTGTATCTTTGGTAGAGTTGAAAATTTCTGAGTGGATTATTTTCAGAAAGAAAACTAACATCTAATGATGTTATGATGTTACATTTTTAAATTCAGCTCAGAGCAAGGTCAAGAAGCCATAGAAATTCTATGATAGGCTTAAAGAAAGTTTCTTATCTCTGTAAGCACCAAGGTAAAGCACACCAAAAATTTGATACTGTGGCTATAGAATTATAATGTAATTTGGTCATGTCCTCACCAGTTTCCAGAACAGGAAGTTAGGCAATAAACTTGAAAGGAATAATTCCAAAAAGATTTAAAGAGAGATATTTTGTAAAAGCAATCAAAATGAGGATCTTTGCCAGCCCTTCCTCCCATGACTGACAATAGTAAAGTTAAAAGAAAACTATAGCAATTGAACAAAATTCATTCTTCAGATATAGGGATTGACTTATTCCAAATGGATAAGAACCTGGGTTTTCTGAGTGTTGGATAAGCAGAAAGAAGGAGTAGAATAATATGGAATAATATGATAAGAAAGTGAAATATTAAAAATTAAAAATAATCACATTGTAGAAATGAAGACTGTATCAGTTGGGTGTATTTGATCACAATACTGAGCACTCTTGTAACTATTTCTTTATTAATGCTTGATAGAAACCACTGTTTCTCTTTTTTTCTACCAAAATGTGTGCTTATGTTTAATTTATTTTTAATATTACAATTTAGTCTTTAAGTGAGCAATAATCGCACAGAGTTGTGATTCAAATAAGTAGAAGAATTATCATTGAAAATAACATAATAGAATGACTGACAGGATTTTGTTTTGTAAGAAGGTAAGTGTTTTGTTTGTATATTTCTAGCCTGGATGAGCTACTTGCTGTGTTACCCAGGCTGGAATTCAGTGGTTACTCACAGATGCAATCACAGGGCACAACTCCAAACTTCTGGGCTGAAGAGACACTCTGACCTGAACCTCATAAGTAGCTGGGACTACAGGCCTGCTGTGCCTGGAGAGTCTTCATTTGTACAAAGAAACTTTGCATTGTACAGGATGGAAGTAATAAGTTATTACTGTCCATATTGCATGAAATTTAATGATTGAAATATCTCTGTGGGTTCTGAGTAACCAAAAGGTCTTATTTATTTTTCCAGGGAATGTCTTTCAGCTCTGAATTTGTTTTTTTATAGCATCACCTACTGCTTATTTGCAGGAATTCAGAAAGTGTTCTGAACACTAATATTTTTTCTGTTGATACAGTACAACAGAACTCTCTCACTCTTTATAATTAAAACAATTTTAACTTATAGAATTTTTAAATTCTGATTTAATAAATCTTTTCATTTAGAAATGTGTGCATTTTTATCTTTAATATTTTCTTTTTTGTTCTCTTAACAATTTTTTTATTCAATCATAACTGTACATTAATGTTTATGGGGTACAATGTGCTGATTTTATATACAATTTGGAATGCTTACATCATAAATCCTATTCATTCTTCCACATTCATCAGAAAAAGAGAAGTCTTTATTTCAATTCACAAAGCCTGGATGAGCTACTTGCAAATTACTCTCTTTGCAGTTATCCAAAAATTGTTATTAATTTACCATTATAGAATGAGGACTTTGGATTTTGGCTTATAGTTTTCTTCTTGATCCCTTCCTTGTCTTTGTTATTAATTATTTGAAGAATCTCTACAGCCCCTTCAACAAACAATGTTCATGTTTTTTGAAAAGAGCATCTCAGCTCTAACTATATTCCCTTCTTTTGTATTTTAAGACACAGTCTTAGTATGTCACACTCGGTAGAGTGTTATGGCATCATAGCTCACAGCAACCTCAAACTCTTGGTCTCAAGTGATCCTCCTGCCTCAGCCTCCCAAGTAACTGAGACTACAGGTGCCCGCCACTATGACTGACTATTTTTTTAGAGATGAGGTCTTGCTCTGGCTCAGACTGGTCTTGAACTCATGAGCTCAGGCTATCTACCCACCTAGGCCTCCCAGAGTTTTAGGATTACAGGTGTGAACCATAGCACCTGGCCACTATATTCTCTTCTAAGCCTCTACTTCATGCATGTGATTTCAAACTTTTATCTACCTGTTCAATGTTTTTTAATTCACTATATTACTCTATGAAATTATTTTTATATTTTTATTTATAATAATCCTTTAGTCATTTAGTTCAATCTTATTTACTTCTTGACCAAATGTTAAGGAACATTGCCTCAAACTTCACTTTTCTCCTATCCCCCTTCTCGTGACTTTATTCCCTTCTCTGCTGACATAGGTCAGGTCCTCTGATGAACACTCCAAACTTTCCCTTTAGAATTTTCAGTGTTTTGACCCTGTAGTTCTTTTTCCCTATCTTTGCATCATTTCAACAATCTGCCTTCTACATGTCTACAGTTCATTGTCTGAATATCTATGGAAAAAAAATTTTTTTTAAGCCATTCATCTTGGTGAAATTTTACTTATGGATTCCAAATTCGGTTCAATTTTCATTTTTATATGCTATTTTAATACTTCTTTCATTAGTTTTAGTTTTCCACCCTACATGACAGCTATTTTAAACCCGAAATGGCAGGAAGCATGAGAATGTCTCACAATTTCAGGGTAAGGAGGAGAATAACTCTGACTATGTTTACTGTTAATGAAGATTGCTGAAATACTGCCTTTTACACGGCACTTGGTATCACTTGCACAGGATGGGATAATAACCAAAGTCGTGAACGGGTTGGGAATATAATGAATGCTTTTATATTCCTATTACTAGTGTATTAATATTTTGTGCATTTAAATCTCATTTTGTATTTTTATTTCTTAGCAGGGTGAATTGCATGATAAATCATGATGTCCCTGTTGCTACCTTCATTGCTCTTATGGATGTTCTTATCTTTGTTGCTTGTTTGCTCATGTGAAATGTGTGAATTGCAGCAGGCTCAAGTGTGATGGAATATTCAACTCTCAGAGAAGAATCAGGTTGCTTCCATTTTTCTCCAAGAAGGGTAAAAGATTAGTTGCCAGATTAATAAAGCCTTCTAAAATAAATTAGGAGGGAAAATGATTTTCCCTTCAGGCCCAAGAGGACAATATTTTTCATTCCTAACACTATTTATTTTGTATCTTAAATTATTTCATTTTTTATCTGTGTTTACACATATTTATCTTATAGTATGAATGGAAATATGTAGCTTTTAAAGACTTCTTTTTAGTCATTTCTGTGTAGTTTTTGAATTTCTATCACAATTCAATAAAGCAGACTGTATATGTTTAATTAACATTTCTTCTCACTGCCAAATACCAATAGTAAAACAGAGCTGTTGCTGATTGATAATATACCAGACAGGTAGGTATATTAATAGACAAATAAATGAAGATAGGATGAATAATGTCTTTAAAAATAATACTACTGAGAAAATTATTGAAATGTTTAGGTTTGTTCTTCAAATAACTCATTTTAATCAATGTGATTCATTAATATTTTTATAAGAATTATTGTGAGGGTGCTGGTCCCATATACTGGAGATGGTGGGTTTAAACCTGGCCCTGGCCAAAAATGGCAAAAAAAAAAAAAAAGAATTATTTTGTGTCCTATTGTCTCCCCACCATCATTTTATTAGCCTGTGCATGATCTCAGAAACATCTAGTGTAGGTGTTTCGTTGTAACATTCTTGTATTAATTAATACATTGATATGTATTAATATGTATTAATTAATACATTGATATGTATTAATATGTATCATTAATAATGATATGTTAATGTATTAATTTTCTATTGCTATTTGATATAATGTGGTGATTACCACAAACATAGCAATGTGAAACAACACAGTTTTATTCTATTACAGTTTCCATGGTTTAAGAATCTAGAAACAGATTAAATAGTTCTCTGCTTAGTCTCACAAGGCTAAAATCAAGGGATTGGAGGTTCTGTCATTTAATTTGAAACTAAAACTCCTCTTCTAAATTTAACTGTTTTTGTCAAATTTATTTTTCGCAGACCTGTGACTGATCCTATAAGCTCTGAAGAATGCCTGCCTTTGCATGCCATGTGAACCTCTCTGCAAGATAGAATTTTTATTTTTTAATCCAATAAGAAAATAGATTCTTGTCTCCTTTTTATTTTCCCAACTTCTTCTGACTTCTAGAGTCTATTTTAAATGGGTCAGATGATTATTTCTATCTCACCCAGAATAACTTACCTTTTGATTAAGTTAAAGTCAACTGATTAGGAAATTTAATTACACCTGCAAAATCACCTAACCTTTGCCATATGATATACCCTAATCACAGTGTGATAATCTATCATATTTGTAAGTCCCACTGATACTCAGGGCAATAGGACTATACTGGTCATCTATGAGTGAACTAGAAATCTTGTGTGCTATCCTAAAATTATGTATACCAGAGTCAAACATTTGTCTCTTCAAAGATACCTTTCTATTATTATTCCTGTGTCCTCAGAACATTTTTCTTGTCATTGTGTCAGCCAAGTGGGATTGATGTACAAGTTAACAGAATTAATCATGTTACAATTTTAGAAAGCCTCCTTTCTAGAGAACCCAAAGCACTGCCAAATCACCTCATGTCAAAATAAACGATCTATTCAAAGTCACATTTTCAATGTGATAGCAAAGAAATGTTTTAGACATTTGAGAATCAGAATGATAAAATAAGAAATTAAAACATCGACTTGTTGATGAACAACATTCACTCTTGCTATATGTCTACTTCACAGCAATCGTTTCAAATCACACGTAGAAGATAGAATCAAATATTCATGAAATGATGCTTAAAACTAGTCTTTATAAGTGTTAATTATATTATTTAAAGTCTTTACTTATAGGAAGATTCTATCACTTAAGTGCTATGTATAATTAAGGAATAGTGATCTCTTTAATAAATTATAGTGAAAAAGGGAGGTCCCAGCACCAGCATGGTGGGCACAGCTTGGAGTGTATGACTTAAGCCCCAGAAAGCTCCAGATGCAGAGAACAGAGCAGGAACAGGCATGCAAAAGGCTATATATGTCAAGAGTCCCCTACCATTCCCAGGATCACCCAGAAGGCAGCAGCAAGAACAGATATATAGCAAGAATCAGCAGCAGGAGCTACATCTTGAGAAGAGCAGATACCAGACCTACCAGGATGGGAAGGCCCTGGCCAAGAGGCATGCTGTTAATGAACACCAAGTAAAGGTGGGGTTCCGGAAGTTTCAGACCAAGTGTCCTCTGGTCAGAAGCTATAGCAACAACCCCAGTCATTGATTGGTCATGAGGTGTGGGAGGCTAAGAAACCCTGGAACCCTGCACCTGTCAGTCCCTGCATTATTATCTGGCTCCATGGGGTTCCTCTTATACTCCAAGATCACTTTGGGGCTAGCCATGACCCCAATATCCTTAAGAAAGATAATTTGTGAACCAGAAGGAATATAACTCTAGACTTTATTAGATTTATAAGAGGAACTGTCTCTGTACTGTCCTGTAGCTCCCAGTGGAACCAGGGAGGAGGAGGGTGCAGCCCACTGCTCAGTGTGAGAGTGGATGCCTAAAGCAACAGGTGGGTGGTTTCCACCACTGGTCACTCTTCCACATCAAGAACATGCCACCATTTCTTTTTCCAGCATGTTAATGATGGACCCTTGTGTGTTTCCACTATGCTGACGTCACAAGTTGGGCTTCCCTCTTTATTATTTTTGGGATTGTGTGAGCATGTGTGGGACTAGGAACTGATTCTGATGAAATGAGTTTAGCTCCAGTGAATCCTGCCATGGAGGGCTCCCTGCACTTCCACCTCCAGTCTCTCTGTCTCTGTCTGTCTCTCTGCTTCATATATATTTAAGATATGCAACATGAATTTTCTTTATAGACAGACACACATAATTTTTTTCTTCTCTCTGTATCTGGCTGTCTTAACTTTCCATATGTTTTCCTAGTTTATCCCTGTTTGAAGCTATAAACATCCATGAGCTCCTAAAGGGCATTGATGTCTTGTTGCCCAGCATTCCAGCTGGTCAGCTACATTGTTAATATTTAGGATTATGAGACTTTAATGTTAATTGATTTCCTGACCCATTTGTACTTTTTCTGATAATTGAAAGGTTCACCAGTCTTCATTTGTTTGTGGACATCAGGATGCTTTGTAAAGTATCCATTCACACTTGTTTGTTCCAGGGTTATTTTTGCCCATTTTTCTAGTTGATTTTAATATTAACAATTATTAAGAATCTCTTAACATAAGACACCTTTGACAGTTAATATTCTACAAATCCCCCATGACCTGTCTTTTTAATCCTGGAATGTCTTTCACTGAATAGATTGAAAGAATAATGTTATTTATTTTATTACTTATATTTCTGCATACTATTAAAAATTTAAAATATTTTTGGCTTCAAAACAAATGCAATTTAAAAATTGGATTCATTAGACAGGAAATTTAACTGAAAAATGTTACAAACATATCTAAATATTGTCTACTGGCCACAAAAATGTACAGACTTTAACAATTACATAAGCATAGTTTGCACAATGGTCTAGTTTTCTTTTTTTTTTTTTCCTTTTTTTCTTATTCACTTGTGGTGGTGTTTTATCTGTCTTATTTATGAAATTATTTCATAATCCTAAGGTTCTGAAGATACTGTGTGATATTTTATAAAAGCCTAACTTTAAATGTTTATATTCAGACATTGAATACAGCTGAATATTCTATAAGTTGTGAGACAGAGGATTCAATTAGGCATTTTCTTTCTTATGAATGTCCAATTGCCCTCTGTCAGTTTAACTCCAGTAAGATTAGTCCACATCACAAAATCACAAAATCAGAGATGTTGGGTGGATGCGGAGAAAAGGGAACACTTCTGCACTACTGGTGGGAATGCAAAGTGATATGTTCCTTTTGGAAAGATGTTTGGAGAACACTTAGGGATCTAAAAATAGACCTGCCATTGGATCCTACAATTCCTCTACTAGGTATATATCCAGAAGACCAAAAATCGCATTACAACAAAGATATTTGTACCAGAATGTTTATTGCAGACCAATTCATAATTACTAAGTCATGGAAGAAGCCCAAATGCCCATCGACCCACAAATGGATCAATAAATAGTGGTATATGTACACCATGGAATATTATGCAGCCTTAAAGAAAGATGGAGACTTTACCTCTTTCATATTTACACGTATGGAGCTGGAACATATTCTTCTTAGCAAAGTATCTCAAGAATGGAAGAAAAAGTATCCAGTGTACCCAGCCCTACTATGAAACCAATTTAGCTTTCGTATGAAAGCTATAACCCAAATATAACCCAAGAATATGGGGAAAGGGGAGAGAGAAGGCAGGGGAGGGGGGAGGATGGGTGGAAGGAGGGTAATTGGTGGGACCACACCTATGGTGCATCTTACAAGGGTATTTGTGAAATTTACTATATGTAGAATATAAATGTCTTAACACAATAACTAAGAGGATGCCGTGAAGGCTATGTTAACCAGTTCGATGAAAATATTTCAGATTGTATATAAAACAAGCACATTGTACCCCATGATTGCATTAATGTACACAGCTATGATTTAATAATAATAAAAAATTTTTAAAAAGATAAAAAACAGATAAGAAAAGACCATTCCTTCCCCAGGGTTTAGCATTGCCAACTCTGTCATATATGAAGAGTTCATTCATATACGGTATTTTTATGGACTTCACACTTTTGTTGGTGACCTATACATCTAGATTAAAACCAATAACATGTTGACTTAATTACTATTGAACCAAAATAAGTTTATAATTTTAGCAAGGCATATTGTTCTGCATGGGGTTTTCATAGTTTTCCTTGACTTTATCAGGAGTCTCCCAGTGTTAATTGTTTTTGTGCCTTTCTATAAAATGTTGAAGCTGCTTCCAGGTTTCTCCATAAAAATTGGTGAGAATTTAATTGTATTAACTCCATAAATGATTTTGTTGGAACTGCTATCTTTATAATACTGAGCTTTCCAACCCAAGGGTATTATTCATTTAGTTACTCATTTGGTCCTTCACAGTCTATTCATGCAGTGTTATTATCTAATAATACAGGTCTTGCATATATATTTCTGTGGGTTACTTTCTCATATTTCATCTTTACTGTTATCTCACACTGTAGGGAATTTTTTAGAATTTCACTTTATCTGCCTTATATATAAGATTCAGTTGATATATTTATTTTGTATCTAGGAAAACAGCTCAACTCTTTTTGATATTCATAAATTTTATGAGCATTGGTTTGGACTTCAGAATTTGAAAAGTACACTCAGGTAATATGAAAAATGAGATTTATCTATTCTTTAATATATTTTTACATAATGATACTGAATTTCACTAATTTCTCAAATTACCACTAAAAGAAATATAATAAGTGTTACTTAAATCAGAAAATACTTTAAAAGATGAAAGTTAGAGACAAAACATATTCAAAAAACCACAAAATTAATACAAAAATATTTGAGGCAAACCATACTAGATTTATGAATACATAATTGGACTTAATTCACCTATTAAATAAAAAAAATTCAGATGAACTCACGAGTAGATAATTTTTTATGCTGTTTACAAGAAAGAAAGTAGTGAAAAAAGCCAAAAATACCTAGATTAGGATGTTTTTTCCAAACAGCTTTAAAAAATAATTTAAAAAAAAAAGTTCAGAGACGGCACCTATGGCTCAAGGAGTAGGGCTTCGGCCCTGTACACCAGTGGTGAGTTCAAGCCCAATCCCAACCAAAAAAAAATGAAAAAAAAAAAAAGTTCAAGAATTGGGATCTTCATATAAAAGTCCACCAAAAAGGTGGAAAGATGAATTATTTACTAAAATTAACAATTTACAATTCACATAAAACAATTACCAATACTCACACATTAAATAACATAGCTATCTTTTTTTTTTTTTTTTTTTTTCCAGTTTTTGGCTGGGGCCAAGTTTGAACCTGCACCTCTGGTATATGGGGCCAGCGCCCTACTCCTTTGAGCCACAGGTGCCGCCCAACAAGGCTATCATCTTTTTAAGCAAAAATGATGATAGCTATCTAAGATGCTATTATTGCATTTTTAAGAAGACCTATTAATATTCTGTATAAATTACGTACTTCTCCATAGTAATATTTACAATCTTGGCAACTTTTTTTTATTAAATCATAGAAGTGTAGATTAATACTATCATGGGGTACAGTATACTGTTTCTTTTTTTTCTCTAATCTATTTTTTTTATTAAATCATAGCTGCATACATTAATGTAGTCATAGGGTACAGTCTGCTGGTTTTATATAAAATTTGAAATATTTAAAGCTACAACCCAATTATAGTGTACTGTTTCTGTATACAATCTGAAATACTTTCATCCAACTGGTTAACATAGCCTTCATGTCTTTTTCTTAGTTATTGTGTTAAGAAATTTATAGTCTACATTTAGAGAGATTCACATGTACCCTTATAGGATGAACCATAGGTATGATCCCACCAATCACCCTCCCTCCACCCACCCTCCCCCCCGCCCCCTGCCTTCCCTCTCCCCAGGCACCAGGCTCCAATCTTGGTAACTTAAAACAACATTCATTCATTTTGCTTGTGATTTTGCAGGAGGCAGTTTATGCTAGGGTGACGTGGGTCCTGGTAATTTGACTTTGGCTGCCTTGCATATTTGAGATTAACTTTAGGCTGGCTTGAAGGCCCTTCCTCTGGGGTTAGGACTGTTAATTAGCATGTGTCAGCTCTCCTTCCGAGGTTCCTCATCTTCCATCAGGATAATACGAGATCCACAAAAGGGCAGAAATAAATAAAAGCATCCAAGACTTTGGCTTGACTTCTGCCTTATTTTATTTGCTAAATCAACTCAAAAGACTAACTGAGACTCAGAAGAGAAAGAAAGAAACTCCACCTGTGAATGAGAAAAGTTCCAACATCATCTTACAAAAAGTGTTAATGTATACACACAGCGTTGGAGAAGTGCACATATTGTTACAACCTATCAGAGTCTGCCTTACAAGTTCAATCATTTATATCATTCCCACTGTCTGTGGCAGTTGGTAAGACCGGGAGACTGTGATCCTACATGAAGCATCATCTCAGGAATGGGAAAACAAATACCACATGTTGTCACTTACAAGTGGAAGCTAATGATTCCATGATCCTAAAGTAGTTGAATAGACATTGGAAATGAAGAAGAGGAGATGGAGCAGGGGGCTGAGAAATAAAATGTCACCTATCAGCTACAGCATATACTATGGAGGTGATAGGTGCTCTAAGAGCCCTGACTCTGGGCTTATAAAATTCATCCATATAATCAAAAAACTCTCATACTCCCTAAATCTATTGAATTTATTTTTAAAAAATATAAAAGATCAGGCTCAGTGCCTAAAGTGCAGTGGTTAGGGTGCCAGCCACATGCACCGGGGCTGGTGGGTTCAAGCCCGGCCCAGGGCTGCTAAACCAAAAAATATAGCCAGGCATTGTGGCCGGGTGCTTGTAGTACAAACAACTAGGGAGGCTGAGGCAAGAGAATTTCTTGAGCCCAAGAGTTTGAGGTTGCTGCAAGCTGTGATGCCATGGTACTCTATTGAGAGTGACATAGTGAGACTCTGTTTAAAAAAAAAAAAAAATATATATATATATATATATACACACATAAAAGATCAATAAAAGGAAAAGTTAATTTTCAAAGATAAAAAAAATGACAAGCATCAGCTACAAGAAGAAAAAAGAAAACTCAAATAAAATCAGAGAGATAAGACATTACCACTGATGTTAAATTTATTAATTGTGACTACGGCATCCACACAATGACAGTGCAGCAATTTATTGCATTTGGCACAGCATCGTTGTGCAACAATCTACTTTGTCAGTTTTTAGCTAGATAAAAATGACACTTTATCCTAAATAAAAGTAAAAACAGAATGGCCCTATATGGATCATATACAGCTTTTTAAATGATATGAGCAACTGAAAATTATGTGCACTGTGAACTCAGCACAGAGAAACCCCATTCTTTTCTATCATTTTACTAATAAATTTATAATAAAGGAGCAAGAGAGGATGAATTGATAAGCATTAAAAAACAGTGATAATACGAATCCCCCAGGGCCATCATCTTGTGGCACATTTCATATAAACCTTCTCTAGATCATGCCTCGTTTCTTATGTTGACAATTCTTAGGCAGAGTAGAGTACAATTTGCATCGCTAGATGAGGATTCTTAAACTACTCAGGCAAATTGTAAGGCCTTAATTTGAAAATGTGGCAGTTTGCCTGATTGTGGATTGGATACATAATGAACAACTTAAGATTTCTGGTAAGCACCTTGGGATCCCAAAGTTGCTGCCAAAATGGAATTATTAAGCCTTAATGTGTAAACCTGTGGACCAAACAGAATCAATTTTAGTCAAAAAAAGTTGATAAATTTCTTTCTGGAGGACCCTACGGAGAAAAATAATTGTGGACTTCCCATAAGAACTGTGACACAATGACTTTTTAAAAAAATTACTTCTCAAGCAAATCTCTGATGCGAATGAGCACATACTTTGAAAACATTGTATAAATGTTCTACCCTCCATAAAGAAGATTAGGCATTTTTACTTTAAAATGCCTAGGCAATAGCCCCTGATGCATTTTTTTTCTCAAATTCATACTAAAATATCTAGTGGAAACATAACACGAACATATACATACTCACTCAAACATACACACACACACACATATCCAGGAAAAAATGAGAGAAATAAGCCAGAAGCAAATGAGAATTGCAAGTGAATTTACTACTAAAATTAATGTTTGGCTTTCCAGTAACTACAAGGTAAAAAAAAGAAAAAAAAAAAGAATAAAAAACCTTAAAGAAAGAAATATAAAATGCTCAGTTGTTAAAAACTCGTTAAATCTGATGTTTTAAGAAGCAATAAATAAAAATCCTCCCTTTCTTCTCTAATGTCTACTTACTGGCTCATAATTACATTTTCTATTCTTCTAGTTATAGTTTGCCACTCAGGGAAAACTGTTGAGTAAAAGGCATCAGGGTTTATTATTAAGTTTTTACTCCTTTGGGCCATACATAGTATGAAAAATCAAGCAGGAAGGGTGACCCATTCAGGCCCCCTTTCATGTTATGGAAGCTTTCCTATCTTCTAACAAACTATGTTCTATGGCTCCTGCTTGCCCATGGTGGTGAATTCATTCGTCTATTCCTAAGACCAAGAAACCAGCCAGGAGAAGAAAAATCTAGTATCATCTTTGGCACCTAATGTGGTCTCTTCAGAACCCAAGAAGGCACCCATCTATGAAACAGGAAGAGAGCCCTTGCCAGAACCTGACCAGGTGGGCACCCCTCCAGAACTGTGAGAAATAAATTCTATAGTTTAAGCAAAAAAAAAAAATGCAGGAAGAATATAAGGTTTTCTCGGATGAATATTTTATATACTTAGGTAGTACGCTGTTGCATATGAAAGAGAAATTGTCCAGCTTGTGTGAAAAAGAAGCATGCACAGCACAGGCTAAATGTCCCAAACATAAAACGTACATAGACCTCCCATGCGGCCTTCTAATATCATTCTTCTGCTCCCTTCTCTTTATCACTCTTGTAAAACAAAACAGTGTCTTTCACCTACATCACTAAATCATTTTCTAATCTTCCTTTGTCCATAATCTTCCTCTGGCCACACTGGAATGAAATGGTCTCTCCACAATTTATATAGGACTATGTCATTCCCTTTATTAAAACTATTGAATTATGACTTATGATGTTTTAGGCTAGTTCTAACCCCCTAATAGAATTCATAGTACTTCTATATTGTATGATTTTTTTTTGTTGTTGTTGTTATCTTTTCAACTCCCAAACTTGTTAGAGCCAGAAAACATTAAGGACAGTGAGGTAGAGAGAATAATGCCATCTCCCAAACATGTTCACACACTGACTCCCAAAACACATGTGCCTATTGCATCAAGAAAAAAAAAGGATTTTGTCAATGTTATTGACTTGTAGTTATCAGCCCTCTATCAGACTGTAACATGCAAACACCTGCCGTCGTGAAGGTTGCTTGTATGCTTTAGTTTTTGTACAGAAGCTGTTTAGTTTGATCATGTCCTATTCATTTATTTTTGGTGTTGCTACAATTGCCAAGGGGATCTTCATAAAATTTTTTCCTAGGCCAATGTTGTTTAGAGTTTTTCCCATACTTTCTTCTAGAATTTTTATTGTTTCATGTCTTACACTTAAATCTTTTATCCAGCAAGAGTAGAGTTTTGTAGAGTCCAGTTTCAATCATCTGCATGGGGGTAATCAGTTATCCCAGAACCATTTATTAAACAGGATTCTATTCCCCACTGTATGCTTTTGTCTGTTTTATTGAGAATCAGGTGGGGACACATACCCGGATTCATCTCTAGGTTCTCTATTTTATTCCATAGATCGATATCTCCATTTTGTGTAAGTATCGTGCTGTTTGGATCACTGAAGACTTACAGTATATCCTAAAGTCTGATAACGTGATGCCTTCAGATTTGTTTTTATTTCTTAGAATTGCCTTGGCAATTCGGGATTACTTTTCGTTCCATGGGAAACAAAGTACTATTTTTTTTTCGAGTTCTTCAAAGTATGATGTTGGTGTTTTGATGGGGATTGCATAAATCTATAAATTGCTTTAGGTAATATGAAGATTTTGGCAATGTTGATTCTTCTCAGGCATAATCATCATGGGCAGGGACATCCAACCTTCTTTTTTTCCTCTGCCACACACCAGAATTATAAGTTCAGGGCTAAATCTAAATATACAAATACTAACAAAAGCTGATTGGGGAAAAAAAGGTCCGTGGATACTTTTTGTGATACCTGACGCTGCAAATAAGCAAAAAAAAAAAAAAAAAAAAAAAAAAAAAAATCCATATGAAATCTGCATGTGCCCTGCAGGCCCCAGGTTACACACACCTGTTGTTGAGTGATAATTTTTATTTTAATTTTGTTTCCATTCCTGGATAAAGATGTTCCCGGGTAATTACTGAGCCACAGAGTAGATATATTGTTATCTTTATAAAAATCTGTCAATTTGCTAAAGTGACAGTTCCATTTTATATTCCATCAGCAATATATGAATACCTGGATACGCCCTAGACCTGGTGTTATTCATATTTGCTTATTTTAGCCCTTGTTGTGTGTGTGAAATATGATTTTAATTTGCATTTACATTGAGGATCATGGTGTAAAGTGTATTTTCATGTGTGTATTGGCAATTTTTCCATATTTTGTTAGGAAATAACTGTTTACATCTTTTGGTGATTTTATTGTTTTCTGCTTTTTTATTGTTGAATATGTTCCATGTAAATCTATTTGTCAGATATTTACACTGAGAATATATTTTCCCTAATCTATGACTTGCTATTTATTACTTATATAGTGTTATTTAATGAACAAAAATATAATTTTAATGAAATCTAATTCATAATTTTCTGTCTTTTTGTGTTTTAACTCTGAAAACTTTGGCACCTAAAAGTTGCAAATAGATGTTTTTTGAAAAGAAATCTTATGATGTACTTTTTAAAATTTAAATGTATGACTTACTTTGATCCATTTTGATTCAATTGATATAGGGACTGGATTATAGGTTTTTGTATCGAGCATCCAGAATTTCATCCAAATTTGTTAAAAACATTTTTTCCCTTTCTATTAAATCAGTATGTTGGTTGAAAACCAAATGACTATATATGTGTAAACTTATTTCTCTAAAATATTTTCCAGAACCCCTTGCAGCCCACTTGGGCACTCTTCTCATCCTTTCTGAGCTCTGTCTCCCTCAGTGGAAAGCCGTTTTACATTAATCAGGCTCTAATAATCCACAATAGATCAAAAGTATTCCCTCCCCATGGAGGGAGGGCTCTGAAAAGCATCTGAAGTAATCATAGCTTATTGCTACCCAGTACTGCAATGAATGCCCACAAAACATGTGTTTTGCTCAGAATAATGGTTTTATTGTTTACTAATGTATCTTTGGAAAGGGGAAAAAGTCAGGGAAATTTTACCAGTAGATGTAATTCTAAATGCAGTTGTTTTGGTAACTTGATTTTCCACATGTGTAGTTAAATTTTGTTTATTTGCCTAGTTCCGGGCACTTTCTTTAATTCATGTATTAATTCTACAGTTTTTGTAAATTCTACAGGTTTTGCTATATAACCATTCCAATCATCTATGAAAACTATATATATATATGAAATTTCATATGCCATTTACAAAGTAAATGTATATTTGTTAAAATTAAACTGTTATACCAAGTATTTTTACATTTTATTTTGTGAAATTCATACCTCAATAAAGCACTTTTTCCATGAAAAATATTTGGCACATATAAAACCTAAATAATATAATTAAATATATAAAATTGAATATATAAGTGTTGTATTTACTGTTAGCTTTAAGACTGTAAAAGTTAAAGATCAAATAACGGTAAGTAGCTGGGTTCATCTCTTGGTTCTCTATTCTGTTCCATACATCTACCTCTCTCTTTTTGTGCCAGTACCATGTTGTTTTGATCACAATGGATTTATAGTATAGTCTTATGTCTGGTAGTGTAATTTCCCCTGCTTTGTTTTTTATTTCTGAGTAATGTCTTGGCTTTTGAGGTTTTTTCTGATTCTATGTGAAATGAAGTATTTTTTGATGTATGGCAGTGGAGCTTTAATAGGGATTGCATTAAAATTGTATATTCCTTTGGGTAATTTTAACATTTTAACAATGTTGATTCTTCCCAGTCATGAGCATGGTATATTTTTCCATTTGTTAACATTTTCAGCTATTTCTTTTCTTAGGGTTTCATTTCATAGTTCTCTTTATAGAGATCTTTCACGTCCCAAATATTTCACACCCAAATATTTCATCTTCTTTGGCACTACTGTGAACAGAATAGAGTCCTTAACTATTGTTGGTATATATAAAGGGTACAGATTTATGAGTGTTGATTTTGTATCCTAAGACATTGCTGAATTCCTTGATCATTTCTAAGAGTTTTGTAGTTGAATCCCTGATGTTTTCCAGATATACAATCATATCATCTGTGAACAGTAAATGTTTTTTTTTTTTTGCTTATTTGCAGCGTCAGGTATCACAAAAAGTATCCACGGACCTTTTTTTCCCTATATGGGAAAACTTGCCTTTATTTGGACATACTATAAAATAAATGGATTAACAGACAGAGAGATTGATATTGGGACATTAATTATTATTAATAAATGAACGTTAAGCATTTTAAAGCTTCAGGAATACTGTCATTAAAGATATTAAAATACTTTGTTCCCAAAGAACATACAAGAAATGACTATAAATTATACCACAAGAATTAAAATGCTATAAGGTAGCAGAAATAAATAGGGAGGAATATTTTTTAATGCCAAGAAAACAGAAAAATTCCTAGAAAAGTTAAAAATCTCTGCTCTGTCTCTCACCTGCCTTTTCTACCAAAGTGAACATTATTTAATCAGGAACAAAAATGACCTGTATTTATTGTGTTTCTGCAGGTTTACTTGACTGTGTGTGAGATGCTGAACAAAAGGAATGGGAATCAGTGGCGAAAGGAAGATTTGGGATATCAAGTAAACTATTCAGAATGACAGAAATTGAAACACAGAGGCACATTTTATGGAAATCCGAAACAAAAGCAAAAGTTTAAATTACTTTGGGAGTAGTCATGAAAGCAGTAACTTATATATGAGAGAGGATGTAATTAATACTAGACACATATACCAAGTCCTGAATATAAAAGAGCGCGGAAATGAACTTGAATGACGTCCCTCCAATCAAAAGCTTTCATAACTTAAATGTAAAACCTTAAACAATAAAACTTCTGGAAGGAATATATAGCAAAGCTATTTGTGTCTTTAGCATAGATAAAAGTCTTTTTAGAACATAAAAGCATGAATCGTAAGGAAAAACTGATACAATAGGACTAAGGCATTATTGAAAAATGTTTACTCTTCAAAAGTCATTGGTAGGAAAATGGAAAGACAGACCTTTGCCTGGGAGAAATGCTTATAACACTTAGATCAGGGACTTATCCAGCAAATACACAAAGCATGTACAACTTGGGAAGAACAACCCAGTTTAAAAATAGACTAAAGGTTTGAAGAGATATTTTAGTAAAAAGATACACAAATGGTCAATTAACACATGAAAAGATGTTCCACATCATGAACCTTCTGAGAACTCCAAATTAAGACCATAGTATGATACCACTAAAAAAATCAGTTGGAATGGCTAAAATTTTAAAATTGACAATATCTCATCCTGATAAGAATACAGAACAACAGCTACTCTCCTTTGGTAACTATTGGGGTGGAAAACAATATTTTAAAAACAGTTTGGCAGTTTGTAAGATGTTAAACATATACCTACCATAAAACCCAAACATTCCCCTGTTAATTGCTTGCTCAAAATAAATTAAAATATATGTGCACAAAAAGATTTGTATGCCAACGTTGACAGCAGCCATATTTGGAAAAGTCTGAAATAAAGTCAACAAATATACAAAAAGTGAATTATAAGCCAAACACAGAATAAGCACATACAACTTACTCAGAAAAAGAAATAAACTACTGATACATTAAACAAGGTGGATCAATCTCAAATTCATTTTGTTTAGTGGGAAAAAAACAGACAAAAACAGCAGCTACTTTATGATTCTATTGATACAAAATTATAGAAAATGTAGATTAGTTTATAGTGGCAGGAAGCAGATCAAAGTTTGCTTATGGTCAAAGACAGAAGGAAAGAAACTTCTGTGTAGTATCTTCGCTGGTATATGGATAAATCAAAAGTCTGAAGCCAGTAGATGAATACATGCCCACATAAGAGACACAGAAATCGAAAATCATAAAGGATATATTGTATAGATATAAACTTTATTGATCATAAATAATTATCTGTTCGAGAGTAAAAACAATTGAGAAGTGACATGGAAGATATGCCAGTCTATAGACCAGCAATAAACCATGTAAAATCTTACCGTTTCTATACATGTGAACAAATCAGTACTAGAAAGTAAGAAATAGTTTAGTCTGTAATTATATATTTGAAGGTGATCATCACTGTTCCTGGAAAAAATTCATGGACAATGCCTAACAATTATTAATATAGTATGTGCATATAATTATTATAAAATTTTACATGATGTAATTATAAATTACTATACCAAATATCCAAATTTACTTATTTCTATGGAATAAATTTTATAAAAAACATGCACTCACTTTAATAAAGCCACAACTATACTTCAAATTATTAATCATAATTATCACTAGGTTTTCTCCTTTTCCAGTATTATGACTTACAAATTTGGATAATAATAGATATTTGATAGTACCATGAATGCATGCATATGCCCAAACTCACCAACTTGCATACATTAATTATATGCAATTTTGTGTAATAATTATGACCCAATAAAGCTGATGGGGGAAATTATATTTTGTTTTTAAGTGCATTTCAAAGTTCTAAAGAGCAAAATTAGAAAGTAAGAAAAATAAAGCCTAAATCCTACTTACTAACTTGGAAATGTGTGCTTTTCTTGCGACTTAACCTATGTAGTTTTAGAAATCCAGATCACTAGAGGTGGAATGGTTCCTCTTTTAGGGCATAAAAGAAAGGTTTCAAAGCACCTAAATCTAAATCTATGACTGGACACTGATCATTTGGGGTCTTCACACTCTAGTCACAGGAGAATAAAGGAGTTACACTGCTGTCAGAAGTAATCAGCCCTGGTTATCATGAAGGGCCAGGATTGCTATTACATAATAGAGGAGGTGATAGTATATCTGAGACTCAAAAGATTCCCTGGAACGTCAGTGGCCCCTGGAAGACCTCTAGGTACTTAACGTGCCTGATGTAACAACCACAGCCAGACAAGGGCATGATGTTTAGGAGGCTCAGATACTCTGTATTAAAAGGTCTGAGTGACTCACCCAAATAAGCATCTTAGATGAACAGATAAGCCAGCTTATGGTAAGGATGATCGAGAATGGATAGTAGCAAAGAGAAATGAAACATATCTGGACTGAACATCAGCTATGAACAGGGAGTATTATTTTACCCCATTAACTTTATTATACTTATTTTTGTAATTACAATCAGACATCTACTCGTAGAATCAGTGGGAAAATATTGTTGATTTTATATGGGGTGCCAGTGGAGCTGGACTGTAGAGGCACAGTCTCTAACAGGCACATCTCTAACAGGCACCTCAGTGTTCCACTTCCTCTTCTGTTCCTACGCTTCAGGGTCTGTCTGTAACCAGGGCTTTCTCTCACTGCCAGAGCATTTCTAGTTCACCACATGAAGACAGACTGAAGGTGTAGAAATTCAATTCTCCAGGAGCATCTTTACCTAGTCAGGTCTAGAGTTGGAGGATCAGCGTCTCCTCTTACCTATACCTTTGTGGAACAACCCTACGTACATTTTACACAGCCTTACACGGCCCTCTGTTGATCACAGCTATCATTTTTTAAAACAATTTTTACTGGACAGCCTCTTGTCCTTACTTCCCCTCTCCGGATCCCTTGCTGTACTTTCTGGTATCACTTCCCTAACCAAAAACACGCATCTGTGTGCTTCTTTCATGGGCCAAGAATCTAAGTCACGATGTACTTTTTTAGTTACAAAGTAAAATCCCATTCCACACTCAAATTTTGACACAGATTTTAGTCAATTTCCTCATGTGTACACATGCATTTATCAAAAATATAGTGGGGATCAAATGATGACATCATCCATATAGGTGAAATTACTGGCAAATCATTTCATTGTAAACTAGTGAGTTTGGGAAGATGAAAAAATAAAGAATTAAAATTTTAAAAAGGCATATATATAAGAATTCCTGTGCATTATAAAATGATCCACATATTTGCATATGATTTTGTGTTTGTGTGTGCGTTCACAGATAAACAAAAACTTTCCTTTACAATATCACATTGTTTTGTTTACATATTCTATAGCCATGCAAACACCATGTAACCAATATTACTGACTGAACTTATGATGTCTGCAAACTCCTGTAAGTTAATGAATATGAATAGTATTTGTGATTACATATTCCCTGGAATGCAACAATACCTGGAAATCAGATTTTCAGTGTCTTGTCATATTATCATCAAGTACAAGTGACTGTGTGTTTTCCATACCTGGATTCACAAACAATTATAAAGTATGCAACACTGATCTCCCATCATGCCCTAAGGGGTGCATTGAACTGTAGTGATCAAAGTTTCAAATATGAACAGGCCACTGATTTAAGGTTTCTAGCAATTTCTATAATCAATCCATTGTATTATATCCCTTTTGCCATAATGTATGATTTGTTATAGGGTGTTAAAAACTACATTTTTTTCTTATTAAATTTGTTATATGAAATAGAAAACAGATTGATCTTTATATATTATAATATTCATTCATAGTTCATATTTTCAAAGAGATTTAATATTCTGTCATGTTTTAAAAGAGATACAAAAGAATTCAGGAGTGAATTTAAAGAACCAAGCAAAGTAGGACATCTTTATTCATCATTACAAGTAATCTGAGAAAACGAAACTTCATATAATTATAGAAGCACAAATCTTTGCTATACATTGTCAGTTTCTGAATAGATACGTATGTTAGGAAAAAATCTAGAGCTGAAAATCTGAGATTTCCTAGACTATAAGGAAGAATGATTCAAAATGGTCAGAGGTCAGAAGATCATGAGAGTGTCATTTCTCCCATAATTTTTCTTCCTCACAGTCTCCTAAAAGAAAATATGATGGTCTTCATTCTTACACGAGAGGAAATTGAGACTGAGGAAAAGTGAGGTGGAACAATTCTTAAACTTATATTTGTGAATATCTGATCTTAGGAATTAGGAAATGGTGCAAGACATTTTTAATTGCACATAGGTAACTTTGTATATAATTTTAAAGTATTTTAATAGAAAAATTATCATGAATTGAATTATGCAAATTCATGCCTTTTAATTTCATCAAGAAGGCATCATCAACAAATAACCATTTTAAAAACTATCCTTCCTACGTGACATAAATCTATACACTTCCACTGGGTCCTAGAACCTTAAATGAGGGTCTGTGGGTTGTGGAATAACAAAAAACGTTTGGAGAATCTGGCTATTTCTATTTTTCTTTTTTGTCTTTTGAGTCTATTATCTTAATTAATAGGCATTTTTTTCTCTTTAAGTGTCTGACATTTAAAACTTCTTATTTTGGTTAAATTACTTAGGTGGGTAAAGGAGAATTGAAATAAATTGTAAATTAAACTACAAGAGATGTCATTCTTCAACAGAGGTTATTCAATAATCCTAAGGTCAAAATGTTAGTAAACAGCATGGTTGAAAGTCAAAGTTTTGCCAAAATGCAAATTCCTTAATTTTTTTTTTTCACTACACAAATTATGTTTGGGTTTTAGCTTTCTCAACTTACTTTTTCTAATAAAAATAAAATAATACTTAAGGAAAATGTAATCATTGCAGTTAATCCCCAAGGGAAAGCAATTAAATGATTTCAAACCAATAAATTCTCCATCAATAATCCCATACCAAGCTAAAGTCCTACAAGAAAAAAGAATAAGGGATACTCCAGGCATCATGTAACTGCTACAGTATTTTTTCCTCCAAACCCAGTGTACTTTGAGTGGATCAGTGAGTCAGCAAAGACACATTTACCTGGATACTTGTGCTCAGTAAAAGTCTAAAATGAAACCAGGCATCACAACTATTTTTTCCTTGTCCTAACCCAACTATTGCTTTCTAAATGTTATATTTGTATCATTGAAATAGTATAGAATATTTTATGTTATTATTTTATTTTATATTAATTACAAAATTGTGAGTTTTAAAATGTGATTTAAAAAAGGGGGTAGAGAGAGGAAGATTCTAATACACTACTTGTGTTTCCTCAGGTCAGTTACATCACTCCTCTAATCTTCAGATTTCACATTTGCATATTGAGGAAGTTGTAGACATTGAAAGAAATTGGGCATGGCAAACTTTGTAATCAAAAGAGTACTTTGTTCTTACATTTAGTTGGTTATTCTTTTCATTATTTTAGTAAACCACCAGTTCTCTCCTAAGGCTTTCAGCAAAGTCAGTCTTAACTTCCTAGCACATGCCCTCTAGAAGGGGTCAAATTAATAAGCACAAAGTTATAGGCACTTTCCAGGTAAATAAAACTCAGAACAAAGAATATTGCTGATTTAATCCTGATATACACTAACATGTCAATAGTCCTGCCCATAAAATACAGAAACAGTAAAAGAAAAAGATACAGAAAAAGTAAAAAGATTTAGACTTTTTGTTTTTGTCACAGAAACTCCTTTAAGCAAATACTCTTTCATATGTAGTATGAACTGAGTCAAGGGGACCAAGATTATTGGTAGTAACTCTGCCCAAGTATTATTCACCTTCTGGGACTAGGGTGGGTACTACCTCATTTTAGGTCCAGTCTTGACTGTACTTGGACAAATCAGTGTTTATTTTTCTGGAACTGATATATGATAATGATGGGATCTCAATCTCAAAATGAAGTCACTTATACTAGGTAGCATGAAGCCCAGAGTGACATGCTTTTTTTCTTTTTTTTTTCCAAATTAATATGAGGGTACAAATTTTTTTGTTACATTATTTTCAATTTTAAAGTAAAGTTGAAGTTGTAGTTCAGCCCTTCACCCAGGGGACGTGCTGAAATGAACACACTCCCATTGTGCTCATTAGGTGAGATCCCGACAATCGCCCTCCCTCCTCCCTCCTCCCTTTTTACTGCTTTCTCCTCTGGACTATATTTGTGATTCATCATTGGTGTGGGAGTGTAGTTGTCTACATATTGATTTCATATTAGTATTGACTACATTGGATTTTTTTTTCCATTCTTGAGATACTTCACTAAGAAGAATGTGTTTCAGCTCCATCCAGGTAAACATAAAAGATGTAAAGACTCCATCTTTTCTTATGGCTGAATCATTCTCCATGGTGTGCATATGCCACCATTTGTTAATCCATTCATGGGTTGATGGGCATTTGGGCTGCTTTGATGACTATGCAAATGTCGGTTGAGCTGCAATAAACATTGTGGTGCAACTGCCTTAGTGGTAAAATGATTTTTGTTCTTCTGAGTAGATACCTAGTAATGGAAGTGTATTGAGTTCTTAGTACTGTTGTTTTTCTCCAAAGTCTAGAAAGAGTGCTGCATATTTCATTGCCGAATATCACTACAGTCACCTTTGAACTACTCCCCTTACCATCTAGTAATTGCCTGACCTTGCATGTGTAAGGTCCCTGAATGACAGTGAGCACCTACCCACAATCATAATAACATCAAGGGATCGGCAATGTTCACAGCATTTTTGGAATATCTGCCTTTGGGGATTCTGAAGCTGTAGCCCAGATGCCCTTCCCAGAGAGACACCACTCTTGTTCCTGAAAGAGACTTCTTCACAGGCTGGAGTTCGTCTTTGATGGAACTGGTCTCTTGAGCCTCCACTTTACTTCATATACTGCCTTTAATACTTGTATTGTGAATATTTGCTTGATCATGGCTGTATGAATCTCTCACAATAAACCACAAATTTGAGAAAGACTCATTGCCTACTGGGCCATGGTGGAATCTTCTGGGAAAGGGAAAGTTAGCACACTGACTGAACTGACTTGGTTAAAATAACAATTAAGTTTAATTTTTTTTTCTTATTTTGAATAGTTATTATTTTTATTTATTTATTTATTATAATTTTTTTTATTAAATGATAGCTCTATACATTAATGCAAACAGGGGGTACAGTGTAGTGTTTTCATATACATTTTGAAATACTTTCATCAAGCTGGTTCACATAAATTTCATGTAATTTGCATAGTCATTGTGTCAAAACATTTACATTCTATTTCTAGAAAAGTTCACTTGGACCTTTGTTAGACAGAAATATAGGTGGGTGGTGGGAGGTTAACCGGAAATTAAGTTTAATTTAACAAGGATTAAAGGTGGACAGTCCTCCATTTGGGTTGAAGAAATTAGTTTCATTGGTCTTTTGACAATTTATTTTTAAAGGAATTATTAATACATTGGACTACTCAATCATAAAAAAAAAAAAAATTGTGACAACCTGGGTGGAACTGGAAACCATTCTTTTAAGCGAAACATCAGAAGAACAGGGAAACAAACACATGTACTCAATACCAAGTTGGAACTAATTGATTAACACTTAAATGCAACATATAGAAGTAAACCTCAGGGAAAATCAAGCTGAGGGTAGGGGGAAGGAGAGGATGGGTAAGTTCACACTGCTTGGGTTCAGTGTACACCATCTGGATGAAGGGCATTCTTATAACTTTGACTCAATCTGCACAAGACAAAGTATGGGAACAAAACATGTACCTCCAACATTCTGAAACAAAACAAAACAAAGAAACCAAAAAAGATATAGTGGATTGAAATCTATCTTCTTCATAATTATTTTCTATTTCATCTTTGCACCTTTCACTTGTTTTCTTCCTTCTCCAGATTTGAGAATATTTTTTACAGTTTTTATCTCTTCTGCTCACTTATTACTTACATTACTTTCTGTAACAGTTTTCATGTGCTGCCACTTAACTTCGCCCCCATCTTCCACTGCCAAAGTACGAGGCCTCAAGTAACAAATAACAACTGAATATTATAAGTATAAATGTTTAGATAATCTGAGACTACTTTGAAATAATATTAAATCACTTTAATTTCACTGTAATAAACTTATTACATAATACTTCCAACACTTCTATTCTTTGTGTCTTTGTTGTCATACTTTTCACTTGTGCATATGCTGTAAGCCCAGAATACTACTATAATTTTGCTTTAAACAGTTATCATTGGAAGGATTGAAATAAGGGGAAAATAATTTTATTTTACCTTCAGTTCCTCTATTTCCAAACATCTTCATTTTTTGTGAAGATGCAGGTTTACACCCCGTAGAGTCTCACTCTGCCTGAGTTACTTTTTGTAATATTTATTACAGAGTAAGTCTTCTGGCAATACATCAATCAGTTTGTCTAAGAAAAATGTAGACAGACTTCTACTTTTTTTGAAGAGCACTTCAGTTTCAGCACTTTAAAGATGTCTTCACATTTTCTTCTTGCTGGCATGGTTTCTGATAAGCCTGCTATAATTATTATCCTTGTTATCCGCTGGTATTGTGTCTTTTATCTGTGCCTTTTTGTCAAGATTTTTCTGTTTCTGATTTTCAGCAGTATAAATACAATTTTATGTGTGTGTTTCCTCTTTTAAAGTGGGGGTCAGGATATATGTGTATGTCTTATTTATGGTTTTCAGAATTGTATGCATCTCTTGTTTGTTGTCATTCAGTAATTTCATTTATCTTTACTTTATCCATATAGGCTTTAGATCAATGCATGGTAGGTGGATTGATGTTGTTTCATAGTTCTTTAATATTTCCTCTTTATTTCTCTCTTTTTTAACTCTTTGTTTCCTTTTAATAATTCCTATAAATCTGTTTTCAAATTTACTTATTCTTTCCATGATTGTGTCCATTTTGTT
This sequence comes from Otolemur garnettii, assembly GCF_000181295.1. Lineage (NCBI taxonomy): Eukaryota > Metazoa > Chordata > Mammalia > Primates > Galagidae > Otolemur > Otolemur garnettii. The sequence goes on along the minus strand of NW_003852430.1, from coordinate 11,262,269 downwards.
AATGATCCCACCAAAGGCATTCTTTACTTATTTAATGTTTTTCATTTCTAATATTTCCATTTTGTTTTTATTATACTACCTATATTTGTGTTGACCTTGTCTACCGTTATCTTGAATGCTGTCTACCTTTTTCATTCAGAACATTTAATGTCTTAAGCATATTTATTTTAAATTCCCTGTTAAATAACTTCAGCTTCTGTATCATAGCTGCATATATTCTCACAATTTCTTTGTCTCGTGGAATTGTAGTGATTTTTCTTGCCTTTCCATGTGCCTTTTAATCAGACTTTCTTTAAATGTAGGCATACTATACAGGACAGTAGTATGCTATATGGGTGATAAGTCTGGAAATGAGGACCCTTTTTCTTTGTCTTCTCGAATTTTAATGTGGAGGTTTATGTTAATCTGGTTCAGAGTTGTTCTAAACTTAAAATTTCTTGTTGCTATTGATGCAGACAGGTGGCACCAAAATCTGCCAACTTAGCCTTGGTGGTGTTGGTGCAGCTGTAGCTGGCAGTGGAACCAGGGAGCTGAAGGGTAGGCAGAGGGGTCCTGGGAGGCTCCAGTAGCCGGAAGGGCTGGATGCCTGCTGGGGAGACACTGGGGCCTTGTTGTCTCCCCCCACCCCCCCATCCCCGCACTTCTGACTGGTGAATTTCATTTGAGTTTTCAAGGCCTAAGAGTTCATTGGGCAGCTGGCTGTAATTGACAAAGAACCTCACCCTAAATGTAAACATTGAGCTCTGGCAAAACAAATCCTTGCCAGTGTATAAACCCCTAAGCAGAGAGCCCAAGGACAGACTTCAGTGAGGGAGCAAGAGAGCTTGTTCCCCACCTGGCTTCTCTCCTCCAGGAGCTTTGGTTTTTGTAGTTTTTGTATTCTTTGTTTCTGTGAATAAATCCTGTCTTACCACTGATCTGAGGTCCTTTGATTCATTCTTGGAATCACTCAGACCAAGAACCTGAAACTGACATGACGATGATTTCTGAAAATACACAAAAGTTTTCAAATTTCTGTAGAGCTACTTTTTGTCTAAGGTAGAATAAGGATTACCAGATCAATTTCTGTTGGATTTTGGGTTCTACAGTTTTTCTTTGAGCCTTAGATCTACTTCCTACACTTGGTAACAAAATGAGTTAACAAGATCTCTTTTGTTCCTGGGCCTAGGAAACCTACATGAAATTTACCAAGCCTAGGAAATGGGGGGTTCTCTGTTCAGCTGCAAGGGCAAGGGGAGGGAGATACTGAGGCAGTGGTGTCTCCCCAGTAGTTGTCTGGCCCCTCCCACTACTGGAGCTTCCTACCAGTCCCCATGCCCTCCCCCAGCCCGCTAGTTTCTCTACGCTCACTGTGTAATACTCAGCCTCTTCTATGAGATTTTAGGCTCTCCTTGTATCCTTCTGATACAGGCAGGTGAACCCCCAGCTTGGTCAGTGCCAGCCACCCAGGAGGACCTGCCAGCCTTCTGCATCTCTGCCCAGTGGTGTTGGTACAGGGAAGAGGGGAGGCAGAGCTGGAGAACCAAGTGGTTTGCAGAGGGCGAGCACAGGGTCCATAGTTAGTTGAGGGAGACCACAGTACAGCCAGTGCTGCCAGTGCCAACCCCATACAGAGCCCTTCTCCAGCAGCACTACTCCTCTGTGAGCATTTCACAAGCCTCAGGGTGATGCACAGTTCCTCCACTCAGGGGTGAACAGGAACCCCTCATTTCCTAGGCCTGGACAGTTTCATGAATGGACTGTCTCCATCAATTATGCTCATTCACCTTGCCCCTAGTGCAAGGGACTGTATCCATTCATTGATCCACTCACTGATGTTACCCCAGTGGAAGGGACTGTATCCATTCATTGATCCGCTCACTGATGTTACCCCAGTGGAAGAAACTGTATCCATTCATTGATCCGCTCACTGATGTTACCTCAGTGGAAGAAACTGTATCCATTCATTGATCTGCTCACTGATGTTACTCCAGTGGAAGGGACTGTATCCATTCATTTGTTGCCAAGTCCTGGCCAAATGTAACTACAAAGGACCCATGCAACTATATGTACCCAAAGAAAAAGAACCCAGGCAGATTGAAGATTTTCTGACTTAATTCTTTCCCTCTGTCAGGAGTTCTGCTGCTTTTTATGTAAAATAAATCCTGTCTTACCACTGATCTGTGGTCTGTGGATTTCTTCTTTGAATCCCTGAACCAAGAACCTACTGAAGAATAAATTTTGATATCACTTCCATTAGTGTCAATAAGTGATCCTAAGGTCAGCAATGCTGTTGCAGATTAAACATCATAGATTAACTTTGCTCCATAGTAGAGATAGCAGATAAATATTTGAGTAGTGGTTCTTGCCTCTCCTGCATGACTGCTGTTCTCCTGCCGACTTATGCACCAAATGGATGCTTCATGGTCTTTCAGATACTCTCTGTGAGTGCCTGGCAGGGTTCCTGGAAGAGGAGTCTGCAGATGGTGTAGACTTCTACAACATTTACAGGGTCCCTCTGGGCCACACAGTCTTTACCAATTGTCAGCAATTCTAGCAAATAAATGCATGCTCCTGGATCTTTCCTCCTTGAATATACTGTCTCTCCTTAAGTTTGAAGGCCACTACTTTCTTTATGAATATAGTCTTCCAATTCATTTGGAGAAAAAGCACGTATTTGAAATTAAGCTTTATTTTTTTTTGATAGCATGAGAGACACTACTGACAGCTCTCTATATCGTGGCATGAAAGCCAGAGGCTTTCATTCATCTTTTGGAATATTAATGATTTATTTGTTCTATTAAACTATGTTTAACTATTAGTCTCTAAATGAATCAACATAGAGGTATAAAGAGGTGAAAGTAGTGCTTATTGTCATACAACAAGGAAAGACTACAAGAACCTGAGAGCCCTTTAGAGTTGGAGGTAAAAAAAAAAATTCTTATAATTAAAAATTTAGCACTGTAGGTTGTTGAAATGTGTTTAACATTTTACCATTTTCCAATTTGAGGTGCCTTTCAATATTAAAAATTGCTGAAATAGGGGAGGCGCCTGTGGCTCAAAGGAGTAGGGCCCTGGCCCCATATGCCCAAGGTGTTGGGTTCAAACCCAGGCCTGACAAAAAATAAAAATAAAAATAAAATGTTGAAATAGGAAGACTGAAACAAAAAATATAGGGATCTGAAACTCACAAGTAAGACGAAGTTGGACGTATAACGCATCTGGCTGGATGTCTTTCTGTATTTTAGCACTAAATTGAATTCTGAACTTCCTGGCAGGCAAGGCAGAAATCTAGGCTTGTTATGAGTCAAGCAAGGTTCTGCTTTGAATATCACTTTGGTTTTGTAATAGACACTTTTCCATCTCTAGGGTTTTAGGCATACATTAGCAGGATATTAATTTTGGGAATAAACCTTTTCTAGTCATTGATGAAAGCATAGAACCTGGAGGGGAATCCTTACTATTTGCACAGAAGTGATTCCTAATCCTACCTAAGGGAAAACCAACCTAATAAAAGTGGCAATATATATATAACTTAGATATAATACACCCTCAGGAAAACGTCTTACTCACAAAAGCAAGATTTTTGAAAATTCTGCAGAATCTTTTCTTCACTAAGCTAGTAAACTCCTGACAAGTGTTGGGATGTGATGTTACAAAGGGAGCTCAAGTTAAAGATTATTTTGATCAAAAAATGTATTATAAAATCTACACTTATTTTATATTTTATATACATATATATTATACATACATTTAATCTTATAACTTAATATATACACACATTAACTTATATAGAGTAGAAATTAGATAATTTCCAAGATACATTTACTGTTAGTAAAAGACTATGATCTGGCTAAGTTATATTTTTGTATATGCTTTAAAAACAAAAGTTCTACACATAACAAAAGGTGTTGTACATAACTTTTGTTACTTTAAAAACTCCTTGTCTCCAATAATATTGAAATCAGAGAAGGATGATGAGTCTAGATAAAAGTTTGGCTCCATAAAGCAGTGAATAATTTAAAATAGAATAGAAGGAAGGGTGTCCACAAAAAACGCATACAAGTGAGTCTAATTGTGTCACTTGGCTGTGAGAAAAGGAAGGCAGATGTATTCAGGAAAATACAAGTAGGCGTGAAAATGAGCATGAAATTTAGGACAGTGCAAATCAATGTAAATGATCCCTTCAAGAAAATCCAATATTAAGCAACTTATATGATATTCACTAGTGAATTTACTGAAAGGAAAACTAACATATTTAGAAATATTAATCAGTAATTTGGAAAAAAATGTATTCTTTAGCATAATAATATCATATCTTGGTGACTGGGACTTGGAATTTTGGCTAAATGTAATTTTTTTTCTGAATCTAATACTAGTATTTGAGCAGAAAAACATCTTCGTTATATATTTCACTATATATCCACTTTTATTGTAAGTTAAAAATTTTAGTAGTTATAATTAGTAGTTCCAATTTATTTATTTATTTTTATTTATTTTTGCAGTTTGTGGCAGGGCTGGGTTTGAACCTGCCACCTCCAGCATATGGGGCTGGTGACCCATTCCTTCAAGCTACAGATGCCTCCCAGTAGTTCCAATTCATTTAAACTCAACTCATAATTTGGTAACTTTTTTTTATGTGTTTTAGTAATATTCTTCAAAATCTCATAATATGCCTTAAATAATACTTAGAATATAAAAGCAACATTAATGATGAAAGTTCATTGTTATAGTAAGAATATTAATATAAATCATTTTATGGAACACCTGAATTTCTTTTAATATGTTTTATTCTCAACAATTGTTTTATGTCTATAGAAGAAATGCCACTTTTGTATTTGAGTTTCAGAAAGATAAAAAGTTTCCTTCTAGTATTTTTGTTAAAAATTAAATATTGAATTTAATCTGCACTTTCATATTAAAAATTTTATTCATAAAGCACTATAATTGATCATTATAAATTGTTATAGTTCATTTTATTTTGTAAAAATTAAGCTCAAGTAAAATACCCATTTTATATAAAAGTGACTGGTAATGGCAAAACTCCTTCAGGTTTCAAATAATGTTTCTCACAATGTCTGGTGTAAGGTAATTTCCTTCTTTACTCTTCTGCTTGTATATTAAATACATTTTTTGCAGTCATGATACCGGAATTCCAGGCTTTTGGTCTCAGCAGTTCGAAGAATGAAGTGACGGGGACCACAGGATCAGCAGTAGGTTAGGTTTTATTTAACAATACAAGTGTTATAGCTCTCACAAGGAACCAAACGTCTTTGCAGAGCAGGATCAGCAGTAAGATGGGTTTTATAATACAAGTGTTACAACTCTCAAAAAGAACCAACCCTCCTTGCTCTCCTGCTCTCTTTAAGAGGTCTATGTTTGGCCTCTCTGCTTAGGGGCTTATATAGTGGCAGGTAACCAGTGAAATTTCAGGTCTTGAAAACAGACCAGTCAGGAGCAGGTTTTGGAAATAGACCAATCAGGGATGCACTGGAGGAACTGACTTACCATAAGTCCACTGAGGAGACAGTGAGGCCCCAGTCACAGTGCCACCTTGTCTGGCATCAGTTATTACTAACAAAGATGTTTATTTCTTCTAATTATAGTAGACAATCAAACTAGTCTCTAAGCATTTCAGTAGAAATTGCATATTTGGCTGGTTGTAGTCCCAGGACATGCCCAGGCAGCCACCAAGGTCATGTGACCTTCCCCCATCTCCAGATCCTGCCCAAGTTCCCACAAACAGTCCAGGAACAAGCCTCCATTCCACGACCTACCTGGGAACCTGTGAAGGGATATTAAAGCCAGGAAAGGGGAAGACAAACAAAGCTACAGATCGGTGTCCTTATGAACACAGATGCATAATATCCTCAACAAAATACTAACAAACTGAATTCAGTAACATACCAAAAATATAATTCACAAAAATCTAGTGAGTTTTATCTCAAGCATGTAAGGATGGTTCAATATACACAAATCAACACTGCAATACCAGTGCTCATACAACCTGTAAGATAATCACCTACTGAGGAGCTGGATCTCTAACCAAATTCCTCCTATTTTGCTAGGTCACTGTGTCTTTGATCCTTTAACCTCCATACAATTCTTTAAACATGTGAGGCATGGTCCTGTTTCACATCCTTTGCATTTGCTTTCTCCTCTTCTTAGAATGCTCTTTCCCAAGATATTTGGACAATGTCTTCTTTGATTTCTATGTCTGTTTAGATGATACTGATATAGAGGCATTCTAACTACTCAATCTAAAATATCACCACTTTCTTTCAGAGTTCCCCCTACTTCCTGACATCATATCCATTTTCCATTTACTTTAAAATTCTTGTCTTTCTTGCTTATTCCAATATTAATACATGGTGTAAGCACTATAAGGAAAGGGCATCTCTCCTCTGCAAATTGCCCCCTACTATTTAAGAGAGAGTCTGCCTCATGACAGATGTCCAATAAGCATTTGTTGAAAACATGAATAGATAATGTATCCTCACTATCTAGATGATTCTAACTCTGAAAAATCAGATGTATACACTGGCCGGGCACAGTGGCTCATGTCTTTAAACCTAGCTCTCTGGGATGCCAAGGTGGACCACTCTAAACAAGATTGAGATGCTGTCTCCACTAAAAATAGGAAAAAATAAATAAATAAAAGGAAAAACTAGCCAGGCATTGTGGTGGGTGCCTGTAGTTCCAGCTACTTGGGAGGCTGAGATAAGAGAGTCACTTGCGCCCAAGAGATTGAGGTTGCTGTGAGCTGTGATGACACTACAGTGCTCTACTGGGAGGCAGAATGAGACTCTATGTCAAAATAAAACAAAAACAAAACAACTTCAAAAAATGCATGTACCAGCTTGGCACCCGTGCTCAGTGGGTAGGGTGCTAGTCACATACACAGAGGCTGGTGGGTTCGAGCCTAGCCTGGGCCTGCTAAACAACAAAGACAACTGCAACCAAGAAAAAAAAAATAGCCAGTCTTTGTGGTGGGTGCCTGTAGTCCCAGCTACTTGGGAGGCTGAGGCAAGAGAACTGCTGAAGCCCAAGGGTTTGAGGTTGCTGTGAGCTGTGATGTCCAAGCACTCTACTGTGAGCGACATAATGAGACTTGTCTCAAGAAAAAAAAAATGCATGGGCGGCACCTGTGGCTCAGTGAGTAGGTCACTGACCCCATATACTAATGGTGGTGAGTTCAAACCCAGCCCCAACCAAACTGCAACAAAAAAATAGCTGGGCATTTTGGCAAGTGCCTATAGTCCCAGCTACTCAGGAAGCTGAGGCAAGAGAATTGCCTAAGCCCAAGGGCTGGAGGTTGCTGTGAGCTGTGATGCGACAGGACTCTATGGAGGGTGACAGCTTGAGACTCTCTCTCAAAAAAAAAAAAAATGCACATACCTACTGTTGCCTTTCTGGTACCTCATTTCCTAATAACCTGGTAAAAATCATAGATGCATAGATGCTCTGAATCTTAAACCTCATTAAATTCCTTTCCCCAATGAAGCTAATAATTACCTCTGGGTAAACAATATATAAAGGTTTAGCATATGTCATTCATTTAGTATAAACTTACTAAGTTCAAGTATTCCATAAGGTATTAGAGATATTTGAAGATATTATCCACTTTCCAGGAGCTGCCCAGCTGAGAAGACAGACATATAAACTGGTAAGTGTACGTGTATCAAATGCTGAGGTAGAGGATACTATGTGGTTCTAGATGAACGTACTAAAAGGAAAGGAACCTCCTCCAGAATTGTAAGGCAGAATGGCTTCTCAGAGAACATGACGTCTGCATTGATTATTAGAAGAACTTCTAAAACTTGTCTTCAAAATTCCAATACTATTTTCTAATACCTCAATGTTAAGTCAGTTATACAATGTTAAAGGTTTGAGATTCTGTTTTCTAAGCCATTACTAAAAATATTATTATGTAGTTTGCATCAGGCAGGCTTGGCAAAAGAATCACACAACTTCCCCTGAAATCGATGCTAAATTACAAATTGGTAATCGTTGTGTTTAAATTCTTGCACAGCGAAGCGCCTACCCAACAATGGCATTATTAAACCATGTTCACTGCTGTCAATGAAAGAAATGTGTGCCATTTAGAAGAGAAGAAACTGCTTTCTGCAAGTCAAGATGAATTATACTTGTTCTTTCTTATTATTGAGAAAGCCTATCATGTTGTCACCAAAATAAATTTGTTTGACAAGCACTTGTCTTACTTGGGGATTCTTTTAAAAAAAGCAATGCATTTTCTAAGACACATCTGATCAGTTTTAATAAGACTTACTAATTTATCTTCAGAAAGTGAGAGATGTTTAAAAGTACCTAAAATATCAAAAATATGCTCATTAACCACGTGTTTTCAGCTGTTGTCACTGTTTTCAGGGGAATAAATCAGACAGTTATAATGCTATAGTTGAAAGAAAACAAATTCATTATAAAGATCCAAGGACACATTTCAGTGCAGAGAATTGTAAGCTTCAATTTTGTCATAAATAGCAATTACTTTCATTGAAGATCATAAAAATAATCAAAGAATGTTGAATAAGTTCTGTAAATTCTTCACAAGAGTAAAGCAGTATTGAAATAGAAAGGGAAAGGAGGGTGGAGAGAAAACAGAAGGCTCGCTCATTTGTACAAAAGTTAAATATATTAAATAACTTACCCATTCAGGTTAATATTTGAATAGCTTGTATAAAAGAAATGATGTTGAAATGTTTCCGATTTAGCGAAATCACTAGTTTAATAGTTGAGACATACTCCACATTTTTTTACATAAAATATAGTCTTTCATAGGCCATGTTAATATTGAAAACTTCCCCAAAACTCCTTTATAACTTGACAGTGAGAGACTTAAACTTATTTTCTGCTTCTTTTAGTCTAGTAAAAATTTTCCAAGATGCAAGGACATAGCCCTAACGAACCCACACAATCTCTTTTTACTGGTAAGAGCTTAAATTTAATAGATAAATCATTGTTTCATTTACAGTGTCGATCTAGGGTAATACATTTTTAGCTCAGAATATGGTATTTCCTTACCTTGACCTTTCCCCCTCAGCTGAATTTCACTGTGCTTTTTTGAAAGTGTTTCTATTCTTTTCAAATAGCTTCGCCTCTTGGATCTCCAAAGGTGTAATAAATCACCCAAAACAAACCAAAACTACACCCAAACCAACATGCTTGTTTATTTTCATATTGGCCCCTTTTCCACTTATTTCTCACTTGATTCAATCTGGCCAACAAAAATTACACAGAAGTTATTTTACAAGTCCCTCTGCTTCATGTTTAAAGTTTCACACTTGGCCCGTCACTGCAGGGAAACCCTCCCACACTCCCCTTGATCATAGTTCCTCTTGGCCCCTCCTTCACTGGCTTGCAGTTCCTAATCTGCACAGTGGCCTGGAGATATCTCACCTGACCTCACTGCCCTGTCTACTGGCGACATCACCTTGGTGCCCAAACTGCTTTCTCTAATTCATGTTTCTCCTAGAATAGAAGTTAATACATCTGACTATCTGAGGACATATTTTAAAGTCATTTAGGGGTGTGCTTTAACACAAAAACTCAAATGATATTCTTAAATTGCCTCCTTTCTTTACCTCTAAACACAGCCACTGATCTCATATATTCTGTGCATTTCATAACCAAAAACTCTTCTCCTTACTCCTAACTTTACCATAATGATGCAGGACAAGGTGGCACCATGACCTGCCACCTTAGACCTGGACCTGTTGACGTTGCAGCAGGTGGAGGAGGAACCAGGAACCAGTTTGATATCCTCCAGATACATACAGGGGAAGACACTGGCTCCTTGCTGTCTCCTCCAAGTGGACTTCTGGCTAGTTAATTTCATGGATGGCACCTTGCTGTCTGCTCCACTGCAGTCCTGACTGGTCAATTTCATACCAGTTTCTAAGACCTGAAAGCTCATTGGACAACTGGCTGTAACTGATAAAGTTCTGGTAAAACAACCCCCCTGCTACTATATAAGCCCCTGAGCAGAGAGCCCAAATGCAGACCTCAAAGAGGGAGCGGGAGAGCTTGTTCCCCTCCTGGGTTGCTTTGCAAGGAGGTTTGGTTTTATAGTTGTTGTAATTTTTGTGTCTTTGAATAAATCCTGACTTACTACTGATTCTGTGGTCCCTCAATTCATTCTTTGAATCCAGAGACCAAGAACCTAAAATTCGGTATCAAAAACATCACATATTATATTTTCTTGCTTGGACTTCCAAAATAGCATCTTCACAATGGAGGGCAAGGAACACGTCCTGAAGGTAAAGTTCCACAGACCAGCATACTATTTCAAAATCGACTGAGATTATATCCTATAATAAATGAACATTTGACCTAAAATCCAGACTTCTGTTTTCTCTTGAATAACTGAGTAATCTAGCAACAGTTATCCAAGCTATACCTTATGGTAAAAGTAAACTCTAAAGAAGAAATCTAAAAATAAAATAAATATATTAGAATATGGCTTTCTCAAGTAACTGTATATGAATAAATGTGACAAAATTTGGCAAAAAATACAGACAAACATTTTCAAATTTATATAAGAAAAGTAAGATTAAGAATAGTGGTGATGAAACATTTTTCTCCAAATCCTAGAATATTGCAAACATTTATATCCTCTTCCAAATATGCAAAATTACATATCAGTAATTTTTTCTGATTAATTACATATAAATTGATTTTCCCTAATTTAAACATCAATTTTACCTCATTTAGATGCATCAATGTTTTCTTAATTTTGTTCCCTATTAATGGACATTTTAGTTGTTCATAGGTTTGCAATGATAAAATTTCCCTGAGAAACTTCAAGACTTCAAATTGGGACTTTTTCTTATACCAAAAGAAGCATTAATTAGATCAATTGAAGAGCACACAACTTACAAAGAGATGCAGAAGTAATATAGCAATGGTTTAATTACTTTTCTGTATCCAAAAGCAAAGTACATCCTCGAGATGTGTTTTAACTTGTGTTCCCAAATTGGAACAAAGATTTATAGATCACTGCTCCTCAGCCAAGTAATTTCTTCACTTCCATTCATTTTTATGTTAAATAAAAAAAAGACTAATGCAATTTTTTTTGTTTGTTTTTGGCTGGGGCTGGGTTTGAACCCGCCACCTCCAGCATATGGGGCAGCACCCTACCCTTTTGAGCCACAGGCACAGCCCACAAAAAAAAATGTTTAACCTTAGAAATAATGAAGTCCTTCTATTGTTTCTCACAGATTTTAAGACAATTATTTTGACTCAGATTTATAAATATAGTATTTGTAAATAATAATTTTTTTATTTTTAATATTTACAACATCTATTTAAGTGGCTATTTCTTCAGAAATGTATTAAATAATTGTGACAAATTATTTTTGGTACTAAAAGGTGTATGCTTCTCTTTTTTAATATTGTACATTAACCGATCATGCTAAAGTGTTAAAGGCCTAGCATTATGCACATCTATATATGCATACACACCCACAGCTTTGAATTAAATTGAATTTTATTAAATGTTTATTTTGAAATTCTTAAGAATTATACATATTTCTCTCATTTACTTTGTGCTTTATTAAAAATGAGCAAAATTAATAACTACAAATGATTGTGGAATATTATTTTGATATAAACATTGAATTCTATTTGCTAATAGTCTATTTAATATGCTTGTTCAATTTCTATAAGTGATATGATCAATATACAAAAAGCATTTAGAAGGGTTCCTGATGTTTTAAATGTAGGAGTTGTATTCTTTCTTGATTTTAAAACTGTAAGTTCTTATCTCCATAGACAATAAGAAAACAGGGTACTTTCTTACAAACTAATCTCCTATTTAATCTTATCTTACTAAACTTTCTATTAAAAGTGGGTTAATAACTTTAGCTTTATATTTTTTCATATCCTCATAAGTAACATGTGTATGCCATCTTGTCCTATTTCATCCAAGTTAGAAATAATGTAATCAACGCTTTCTTAGCAATAAGGAAGAATCAACACATAGTTCTTGGTATTTCTATCCATTAAATACATACACACACACACAATAACTATCACTTTCACACCATCAATATCTCTCCATTTCTAACCAGATTATCCATATTTTTTAACTCAATACTTTAGACTGATTCATTCTCATCATTATTTTCTTCACCACAGAACTTTATTTCTTGGCTAGCTGAAATCTGTAAGATACATTACAAATAGAATTTTTATCTTGATGTATAAGGAAACATAACTATAATCTGGATCCCATGAGATGTCAAAAAATTGGCAGTTTTAAATTAGGGTTTCAGATTTACTCAAATTCACTACTTGTCTGGGACATCACTGCTTCTTTAAATAAATAAATGAATAAATAAATAAATAAAGTGTAGACATGGCTCTTTACTATGTCAAAAACACCAAGTTTAAAGTTACACTCAAAATACTTCTAGGAGTCTGTGATTTATAAAAATAGCAAAATTAAAAAGATTCTAATAACACTTTTCAAAAAACATTTTGTTTTATACTACTCTTGTGTGTGATTTATTATGTATGGAGATTGTGAGATCAAATAAAAATTTAAAATAAGTTTATCTGTCCCTGTTTAAGGCAATTAACTTTCCCCCCACCTTTCTCTCAGATCAATCTTTAGAAAAAAACTAGTGACTTTAAGTATTTTCTTCTCTTCTTGAAATGCATATAAATCCTTTTAAAACTAGATAGATCTTTTGTCAGCTTTATGACCCTGACCCAGGAAGACTTAACACTGGGGCTCAATGACTATGTCCTTGAAATGTAAACACCAGGAGAGATAACCGCATAATATCCCATTTCCTGTGTTAATGGGAGTCTAACTTTTGGTAGACTTTTTAGCCAAGTTGTAAAACTACCTGTCATAAGATACCAGAAGTTTGTTTGTACTCTTGGTTAACACCAGTGGTCACATTCTAATTATTAGGCGAGTTTGGGATTAACTATGTGAGAACAGTGCTGTCAAGTCCCCTACTAGATCACCTTGGACATTTGCATGTAATAATTTGTATCGGCCTGGCTATATGTAAGGGTGAGAGCTCCTAGCAGACTGGGATGCCTCTCACATTCTGGTTTAATGCTTATTCAGAATAAAATGGTTTTCTTTCTCTACTACCCTTGGGGAAAGGAATTCAGAGTTGGAGGACAAGTCTGTTTTCAATTATATCTCTCTAACAGAGTTTTATCATATTTTATGTAGATTGGCCCAAGACTGTCTACAAAACATGAAATGTAAATATCTTCTTCTCAATACCTAAGAGGAACATAAAATATATTCTAGCGTATGTTAGAATTTTATTATAATATTTATAGAAGGGGTTGCCTAATTTATTTACTTATGAAAATATAAGTTGTGCATATATTCATGGATTAAATAAAAAGCTAAAAGCATGTGGTGATTGCCTTTTATATGCAAATTTATCTGTTTGTCTCTGGGCATGTGTGTGAGGGAGTAAGATAAATAAAACAAAAAGTTTGCCTTAAAATGGCTCAAAGTCCCCTGAGAGTTTCTTTGTCTCTTCAGAGGCAGGGAGTCACTAATAGAGTGTAAGACCAGTGATATAAGCACTATCATTCTACCCACTTTATTAAATGTCCAAAAGTAATAACACTATTAGCCCATAATACTCCCTTAGTAATAGTTATTTTACTAATGAAAATGATGATATTCATCATAAGAGTTAACCCAAAAATATTGAAGATGAATATGTCATATATTAATGACTATTTCATATTTAAAATACAATTGTTCATTAGAATATTTCCCAAGAGCAAGTGAAATTCTTAGCTTAGATCATTAGCTAATCACTAAGAACCATGATTAAAGATTTTGAGTGCCTCACTTTCAGCAAAATATCTTACTGATAGTTTGACTAGCAGTGAATCTTTATCAAATTTTTGTTATAAAAATGTTTAGGAGATTATACTCAAATTTAATGTATAAGATGTTTTATTTTAAAAAAAGAAAATAAGGACATAAATGTGTTACTATTACCTATTCAAATAATAAAGAAATTAAATGCTAGTCACAGAAACTTGTCTTCTAAATATATAATATCATATTATGACTAGTTATAATTGTTAAATTAGGGATCTTTATTAAGAAACTAGAGAAAATATTTTTGGAATGTTGTAATGAAAATAATATAGTATAACTTGGCAAAAACAATAAGTCTTCAAGAGGACTTTGAAAACTTGAACATAACTATGTAAATTTCATAAAATGACATGTATCTAATATACATATTTCAAAACAGTAAAGTAGCAATAGAAAAAAGTAAGATTTCTTTTTAACCATGCAAAAATATTGAAGAACACAGTCATATTAAACTATTATACTATCTACTAAACTGAAAGTTCAATTTCAGAACATGCTAATTACTTTTATGATTCAAGCAGTACTTAAATTATAAAAATTAGTGGTTATTTTCCAAATGCATACCTGTTGATTTATATATACATATATGTATTGGCTAATTGTTTGCATATTAGCGATTGTTTTCTTTTACAATGATTCTAGAATCATAATTTTATCACTTTATAGTGTGATAAACTAACAAATAAAACAGTAACCATAATATTGGAGAAATAAAACTTTACATTTTTATTTATTTGTATTATACAAGGTTACAGTAGCAACAATATTTGAGAGACAAAATTTCAATATTTTTATTAATATACTTATTTTCGTATAGCCTGAAATCCCCAAATTCTGAAATAAGTACTCTAAAGGTTATATTACATTAACCTGATGGCAGAAATTTGCATAAAATTTATAGAAAGGCACACACAGCTCCCTATTTCTTTTGAAGTAAATAATTGTATAAGACTAAATTAACTGTGTAATGATTTATGTGTTTTAGTATAGATTGCCCCACAAATTAGAGAATTTGCAAAGATTTATTTGTATGCATTATAGTATATTTTGGATGTAATACCCAGAGAAAATAAGGAACTGAAGAAGAAACAAGATTTTTTACTTAAAAAAAATGAATGAATCTAAACTGCTTCATCTCAAATCATTGAGCGCATAAATGCTGTCAATAGAAGAGTTAAAGTGTTATTTAATGGGCTTTTAGCTGTATGGTCTGCAAAATATATTTATGATTTCATTGCTTTATAAAAATAGCTTTATAGACTGAGAGGATAGAGTAGACCATTTTACAAGAAAAGATAAAGGAATATTATTAGAACCTTTCCTAGCAACAATTTTTTAAACAAGAGAAAATAATTGTAAGAAAATGGAGAATACTAAGAAAAAAATTCTACTTGAAAACAAAGGAATGAGGGAGGGACAAAGTGAAAATGATTACTGTGTGCAAAAATGTAATTAGATAGTCAGATAGAATGAACAACATTTGATAGCACAACAAAGTGATCATAACTAACAATTGTTCAAGTATATTTTTAAACGTAATTAAAAGTGGAATTGGAATGTTCATAACACACACAAAAAATGAATGTTTGAGTTGATGGAATTACTGTTTATCTAAGAATTAAATACATAGTTTTAAAAAATACAGATCACTTATTAAGAATGATTACGTTGCTTGACGATGTCCAGATAGTGATTCAGAGATAAATCTTTGTCATATTAACTTTCATGAGTATTTATTATTCGCATTAGGTTAAGAAACATTGCATATTAATCAGCGGGATGAGAAGAGAGAGAGATTATTTGAAAAAATTATTTTCAACTAGTCAAGGCACATATTTAAAAATATTTGGCTTTTTCTCTTGAATTTTTCAATGGTTATATACCCTGATGACAAAACTAATAGCCACTGCTTTTGGAGAACTTGACATAGAGTGGATAGTTTATTCACACTGCTTTACTATAGAATGTCTTATCTCTGTCCCCTAATCCCCTAATGTTTCTTATCCATAGCACTTAGTAGTAACTAATGTCATATGAAGTTGTTCGTTTATTTATTTACTTTTCGTTTCCTCCACTGGAATATAAAGATATTGAAGACAGTGCCTACATGGGCTATAGTTCCCATTTCTGGAATAATCCTTGGAAAATACAAGATATTGAGTTAACATGTTTATTGCAGTTCAATTCACAATTGCCAAGAAGGGGAAGCAATCCAAATGCCCATCAGCAAATAAATGGATTCACTGTGGCATACGTACACCAAGGTGTATTTGTCAGCCATAGAAACATGGAGATTTTATTTTCTCTTATTTATTTATTGACCTGTTTGTTTATTTATTTATTTATTTATTGAGACTGAGTATCATTTTCTTCCCCCTGGTAGAGTGTCATGGCGACATACCTCACAGTAACCTTAAGCCATCCTCTTGCCTCAGCTTCCCAATGAGCTGGGACTACAGGTGCCTGCCCCAATGCCCAGGCATTTTTGACAGACAGGGTCTCGCTTTTGCTCAGGCTGGTCTGGAACTTGGGGGCTCAAGGGATCCACTTGCCTTAGACTCCTAGAGTGCTAGGATTATAGACGTGAGCCACGGCCCTTGGCCTAGATGGAGACTTGACATTTTTTGTATTTATCTGGATGAAGTTGAAACTTGTTCTTCTTTAGTAAAGTGTCTCAAGAAGGGGGGGGCTAGTATTTAATGTACTCAATATTAATATAAAAC
Organism: Otolemur garnettii; assembly: GCF_000181295.1. Classification (NCBI taxonomy): domain Eukaryota; kingdom Metazoa; phylum Chordata; class Mammalia; order Primates; family Galagidae; genus Otolemur; species Otolemur garnettii. The sequence goes on along the minus strand of NW_003852430.1, from coordinate 11,245,676 downwards.
CAATATATAAACAACTACACACCCACATGAAGGAAAAACACAAATATAGTCCAGGGAGGGAGAAAGGAGAGGAGGGAGACAGGAGGGGGGCAGGAGGGTGATTGGCAGGGTCTCACTTCATGGACACAATGGGAGGGTGTTCAGCACCCCCTTGGTGAAGGACTCAACTACAAGTTGAACTTTATCTTAGAAATGAAAACAATATAACCTAAACTTTTGTACCCTCATATTAATCTGAAATTTTAAAAAATATTGTTCATTTAAATGAAGGAATGAATTTGCACAAAATGTGAAAAGACGGTGTTACCATGTCTAGTTCCCAGTGACCCAGTGAAATTATTCATATTTTGAGCAGTAAAGCTAATTAATCTAACCTAATCTGCTCATGAAAGCTAAGACACAATTTGATACTGGGTCTAATATGATCTAAATCTGTTTTATTATGTTTTGTTTTGTTTTCCTAACACCTCCTGCCTCTAAGCTGTAGCCATGTGCCAACAAGGGTTTTATTCTATAGAGACATTTACTGTGGTTAAGTGTGTGGAGTACCTTAGGGATATCACATTTGCTGCTCAGATCTCTGGCCCACTTACACCCATCTCACAATTAATTGGAGATCCTCGTAGTGCAACAGAAACTTTATGAAACTCGATGTATTTTATGTTAAGGTTACCTACTGTGATCTTTTCTAAAATGTGAAATTGAATGAATATTCCATTAGACATTTTAGAAAGAAACTCAGGCTATGGCATATGCTATGTCAAAGAAATAGGAATACAGATGACATTGAGATGCTGACTCTGTAAAATATTCATGACAATGTAAGTATCTATTAAGAAAGTTAGAATCACAAAAACTTCTTGCACTGGAAATAAATTCTTTTTTCCTCACTTAAGACGACTACGCTATGCCATGCTCAGCGCATTCTTACTTTTGAACAGGTCCTGCTATTCTACATATGGATACATATTCACATAACTGCTCCCATTCCTGGAAGTGCTTTTATAGCTATAATTGTCTGGAACTAAAACAACTATTCTGGAGTAAAGCTTTTCAAGATCCTTTGCTAGCAGACTTGATTATTTCCCCATTTAGACTAGTGGACTTTCTTCTATGACTGTGTAAACCCTATTAGAATTTATTACCATCTATGCTATTTTCTGCTCCCTAATGCCAAGACTCACCACATTTTCTATTTTTGTTATTCTCATTCGACTTGTGGCATGTTCATTCTTCTACCAAAAATTTAAGTTACTCTTTGGAGAAAAATCAGTCACTTTGGAATTGAAGAAAATTCAAAAGTTGATATGTGGGTTTGTTGAATAGATCAACAGCTCAAAAATAAAATACAAAATAATGGACTGTACTGCAGAGAGAGAGAGTGTGTGTGTGTGCACATGTAAAGTTGTGGATGGATAGAAGTGTTTACCCTTCCACATGCAGGTATAAGAAAACTTTGGAAGAGGAGAAAATAAAGTTGTTGGAGGGAATAAATTTAAAATGATCATGAGACTTTTTATAATACTTAGGATGATGTGTCTGGAAATATATGTAAAGGGAATAATGGTTCATCTGAAAAGAAACATGCACTTCAATGATTTTGTATTTTTTTAATTTATCAAGAAAAAAAGTTCATAAATGGACTAATATTCTCTGTACTGTCTAAAGAGTCACACTTAGTGATACCTTGTTCATGAGTTTCCTCATAAGAATGTTTGGGCAGGTAAAGTCCGTTGAAGATACATTCCCTGTACTGACAACCTTAAGGGTTATATTTCAACTGAAGTCAAATCATCGGGGAAATTTAGGATGTATTTGCATCATTTACCTCATACTTTTGAACCTTATTCTACTAAAACTGTCCACTTGAGTCATTGTTTTCATTTCAAAAATTTTTAGAAAGGGCAGTGCCTGTGGCTCAGAGGACTGGGGCGCTAGCCCCATATGCTGGAGGTGGCAGGTTCAAACCTGGTCCTAGTCAAAAACTGCAAAAAAGAAAAAGAAATTGCTAACATAGCCTGCCTTATAAATCTTAACATTTGCATCTAGGCTTTTTAAAGACATAATACATTTAAGTTAGTAGCATGCAGGTAAAATGGAAGAGTAAAGAATTTGATTTAGTTTGACTTGAGTCCTTTGTATTTTAAAAAATTTTATACTTACTAATAATAGCTACCATAATGTATATAAATTTGTAACGATGCATTTTTCCCCATTATGTGCTTAAGTTGCCCAAATAAATTTTCTTAGAAAGGGCTTAAATAGAAATACACTGTGTTTTTACTTAGGTTTATATGTTCACAATACGTGTCTCTTAAGCATTTGCATAGACAAAAGTATTTTGGGACAATTATAACATAACACAGTAAAGCAGATATTCACTAATCCCTTAGGGGAGATTTTTATTTATGAATGACCAGCAAAGTGAATGAACATATTCCTCTAAACCAATCTCTTCTAATTTCATTACGTGACTATTTATTTATTTACATATAAATTGCTACAAAAGTCCTGAGTTAATTTATTATGAAGGTAAATATTCCTGAGGTTAACAATTACTGTCCTGTTTCCTAAAAAGTTTTTTTCTTTATCTTCCTAATTATGTCTACAAATTAGTTTCAGAGACATTTTTAGAAATAGAAGACTATAAAAAATACATGAATACATGCAATTCCTGGCATCTCATTTTCCTTAATTCATTTTGTACATCATTGAGGACATGATGAGATTAGTCACAGGTATGATTAGTGTTGGGTCTATAAAAATAAATAACAAAATCTCTTCCTTCATTTTGTTCATGCCAGGGGCAAAAAACCATGCACACAAGTGCATATGACATAAATGTCACACAGAGACTTGGTTTACTCACTGGATAGTGTTTGAACAACTATGATATACCATCAAGAAGTGAGACAGATATTCAGGGTACATATGCTAATAAGAGGCAGTCGCTACCCTTACTGAAGTCAAAATGAAGGGTGGGACACGCTGAGGAATAACTCATGTAGCAGGATGCAGAGATAGAGCAGTGGGGATACATAGGCGGCACGCCAATTACTCTAGCAGAGTAATAAGCACTCACGAAACTGCAGAAGAAGAATGCTGCATAAAGACAAGCACACTTTTCATTTATATTCAAAAACAAGGAACCCCACGACAATTGAAAAAATGCATTAAAAAATTCTAAGAAAAGGAACAGGATGTAAAGAGTCTTCAAAGCATGAAGAACAGGAAAATGCCATCGCATCATCAAGAAGTATGTTAAAAAGAAAAGATTAGGCTGAATTTGGCAAGCAACCTATTGAAAGATAGAAGTGGAGAGGGCAGAGGGCAGGACTGCAGATGAAAGGGTCAGCATGAGGAGGGGAGGCCACCAGACAGTACGTCACCAAATGCCATAACTACACAGTGCCCCTGCTTGCCTCCTAGACAGACCATCTAAAAGACGGGGTTGGAGAAAAATAAAAACCTTTGCAAAGTTTCTATTTATCCATGAGTTTGACAATGAGTTTAAAATGGTATCATTTCAATTTTTTTTATTTTTTATTTTTTAGCTTTCACAGTAACTTCCTGCTATGATCATCAGGAAATCTGGTTGTGGGAGCTTTCCTCTCCAGGTGCTGTAAGTTAGGAAGTTTCTTTCAAGGGTAAAAACTGATCCGGTTCCTCTTCTGAAGGAAGCATTTACTGCTGATGACGATAAGTAGAATGAAGCTTAAAAAGCAGCTTAATGAAAATTAAGAGGTTTTTGGTGGCTTCTGAGGATAAGAGAGTCAAAGCAGCGTTACTAAAGAATATATAAAACCATAGTGAGGCTGGGGTCAGTGGTTCACGCCAGTAATCCTAGCACTCTGGGAGGCCGAGGCAGGTGGATAGGTTGAGCTCAGGAGTTCAAGACCAGCCCAAGCAAGAGCAAGACTCCGTCTCTACTAAAAAGAGAAAAATTAGCCAGTTATTGTGGGGGGCTGTAGTTCCACCTACTTCAGAGGCTGAGGCAGGAGGATGGTTAAAGCCCAGGAGCTTGAGGTTGCTATGAGCTATTATCCTACAGCACTCTACACAGGGTGATAGAGTGAGACTTTGTCTCTCTCTCTTTACATATAGATAGATAGATAGATAGATAGATATAGATATAGATATAGATGTAAAATGAAAATATATTAAAGAAGTTGAAAATCTGTTTTCCCTTTATGTAATATGACAATAAAAGGTTGTAGTTTTTTTTTTTTTTATATTTGTTTACAAGAATTCCAGGCATCTACTTATAATAGAGGCCTAGATAAATGTACAGAGAAGCTAATTAACCTTAAACATCAGGGTTCCTCCCCTACTTACATAAGTTTATTGCATGACACTTAAACTACGTTTCTATTATTTTTCTTAACGTGAAGTCCCAAATACTACACCTTTCAAAGCTCTCAAAATCCTAGGTTCTCTTGTTTTCATGATTAAGCTTGTTAAAGAACTCAGGGAAAAATACAGTGAGTTATCACTGAAAATAGGAGCTTTGGCATGCTGACCAATCAGGGTCAGCTGCTTGCCTCCGAATGTCGGACCATCATAAATGAATCATATCTAATAGCCTTATATCGTGGATGGAAACCAGTGAACAACTTTGAATAATCATGCTACAGCAGTTCCACAGATGATGTTCACTCTGTTATACTCCAAAAAATCCTCTAACACAGAACTTCATATTTTCCTTTAAGATTATATATGATCAGTCATCTGCTGGGCTCAAGGAAGCTGTGGCCAGCTAGCAGAGACATCTCCAAAGGCGATCAATTTCCCTGTGTCGTTTTTATTTCAGATGTTGCATCGTGGTATCATCTTATGGCATTTCATTCTTTCATTTCTTTACGTGTATATTTATTATCTATGTTCACTCACTATATTATAAACTCTATGGAAATGAGTACGTCATCTGTTTTATTGGCCAAAATGTTCTTTAACTCACTGCAAGCCCAGAGTAGGCTATCGATGAATACCAATTGAAGTGTTGAAATAAGTAAATAATAAATAATTCAATCTTTAAGTTTGGTAAGATGTGTGACAATGAAGAAAGAAACTACCTCAAATTAAGATGCAATTACTATTTGAAATAAGGACAAGGCAGAACAGTAAAAGTAATAGGGAGAGTTAGGAGTCTAAACTCGAGATAGAATATATTGTACAGTAATAAAACAGTTGAAATTGAGGAAAGATGAAAAAATGTCACCAGAAAATGAAATATTCGAGGTTATAATTTAATTTTAGTGCTTAAAGTAGTCAGCAGAATCTAGAGCAGCATTGCCTAATAAAATTTTAGGTAAGGATGGAAATAGTCCTATGTGGCTACCAAGGACTTGTGATGACGCTACAGTGATCCAGGGACAGAATTTTAAATTTTATTTAATTTTTATTCATTTAAATTTGAATTCAAATAATTTTGGGTGGATAGCAGCTACTTTATTAGAATACATACAGAAAGTTCTTAACACTCGTATTTTGTGGTCCCTTTGAAAATGTGACATCAATTCTAGATTCCATAGGAACAATCCTGGGATCTAGGGTGAAGACATGAAAACAGGCCATTGAATCATAGGGGAGAGGTGATTGCAAAGAAAGTAATGAAATTTAGCTTATATGAAAGAATAGTCCATTATACTGGCATGGAAGTCACATAAAATGAAGGGCAAAGTTATACCCCCACTTTTTCTCAATTCTGTTTTCTGGAATTCATCTTCTTAATAAAATAATAGCATACTAACCTTGTGCTGTAGGCTCTGCTGTCTGAAAAACCAGGCTAAGAAACCATGCTTGCTGCAAGGGGAGTTTCTAGAAAGCATATCTTCATTATGGGATAGTAGAAATGGATATCTCCATTTTAATAGCAGCGAACATCTCATAGATCGTTGGATAGTGGAAAGTGTGATAGTGGTGACATTTGGCGACATAAATAGACAACTAGTAGGATTCTGTGCCACACATACATTTAGAAATCATCATGCAAGAGAATTCATGTCTTTTATAAATCCCTGCAGCCTAGAAATAGATCTTAGTTTATTTTAAGAACACATTTAAGGACGATCAGAGGATTGAATTATGTGGAGTAATTAGCAGCATGGGCAAGGCACATGACAATTAAAAAGCAATCTCAGAATATCGAAGAGCATCTTTTTAAAATGTCAGATAAGTTTTATATATTTGTCATGTACAGAGTGATGTTTTGGCCTATGTATACATTGTGAAATGGCTCAGTTGAACCAATTAAAATGTATATTCAGCAATTTTCAAAAAAGGAACACTAAGGGAAACAGACAAGTAATGGAGAATGGATTAGTGGATTCTAGAAAACAAAGTGGTCACAGAATTTGAAGGTAGGAGTTTTCAGTGAAACAGTATTGTGCAACTAAATTAAATCTGTTGCTGCAGAATGATTCATCTTTTCAGTGGGAAGTCAGGTGACCATGTAACTGCATAAGTGTATCAATGTATAGGGTCACAGGATGACTTCACTAAATTTATCTAAGCAAGCACACTGCAAGGCATTTTTTTTTTTTTTTTGAGGGAGGAATAAAATCATGTGCAAATAAACTACAAAGAACTTTGGGAAAGTAAATTGGCCATGCTGCTGATTTATATGACTTCCAAATACTCCATTGTTAGTAGAGATAAGATGAATAGATCAATTATGTTAAAATTACATTAAAAAGTTAATTTGACATTTTCTTCGATATTCTTACAGTTTCAAGTTTAGGTCTGTTTTGCAATGAAAATTAATTATTGTGAGTGGTGCCTTTCAGGCTTCCTCATGCAGCTATCCAATTTTTCCAACACCATTTATCGAATAGGGGATTCTTTTCCCAGTGTATTTTTTTTATGCTTTGTCAAAGATCAGATAGAAATATAAGGATGGTTTCAATGCTGTGATCAGTAGATCTATGACCCTGTTTTGGTGCCATCACCATGAAGTTTGGTTCCTACAGCATTATAGTATAAGTTGAGGTACAATCAACTGATGCCTCCTGATTCGTTCTTTTTACTTAAGGTTCCATTGCTATATGGGGAGTTTTTCAGTTCCATACAAAGAATAGAATTACTTTATTCTAGATCTGTGAAAAATAACATTGATATTTTCATGGAGAATGAAATTAGCCAGTGCCTGCTAAACAAAAATGACAACTGCAACCAAAAAATGGCCGGGTGTTGTGGTGGGCAACTGTAGTCCCAGCTACTCAGGAGGCAGAGACAAGAGAATTGCTTAAGCCCAAGAGTTTGACATTGCTGTGAGCTGTGACACCACATGGTCTACACAAAACAGTAGCATTCACAGTCAAGCTGAGAACCAAATCAAAGACCTAATACTTGTCACAACAGTAATAAAGAAAATGAAAAGCATAGAAATACGCTTAACTAGGGTAATGTAAATCAAAACCATAATGAGATATCACCTAACTCCAGGAAGAATGGTTGTTATTTAGAAGTCCAAAAACAATAAATGCTGGCATGAATATGGACAGATACGAATACTTACTTGCACATTGTTGGTAGGACAGCAAACTAGTACAACTTCTATAGAAAATAGTATGAAGATACGCCAAAGAACTAAAAGTAGACATAACATTTGATCCAGCAATCTCACTACTAAGTATTTACCCAGTGGAAAATACATCTCATAAAAAGGCACCTGCACTCGGATGTTTATTGCAGCACAATTTACAATTGTCAAGATGTGGAAACAGCCCAAGTGGATTAATATAATTTGGTATATATATCATGGAGTAATACTAACCCGTGAAAAATAACGAACTAATAATACCTATTTTATTAACCTGGGTGGAACTAGAGACCATTCTTGTAAGTAAAATATCAAAAAAAAAAAAATTGGAGAAAAAAACACTACATTTAATTACCATTAAATTGGACCTAGTTGATCAACACTTCTGTACGAATATGGAAAGTACTAGTCAGATATCTGGCACGTGGCCAGGGGAGGGATGGGAAAATTCATACCTAATTGGTATGATACATACTCCTTGGGTAATAGTCACACTTATAAATTTAACTCAAACTATAAAAATCAATTTATGCAACCAAAATGTTTTTACTGCCACAATATTCTGAGATAAAATAAAGAATATAAAATATGAAAACAGTAATAATTAAAAATGAATAGTTTATTTTTGGCTTAATTCAAATACTTTGAGCAGTATGTCTTTTCTTTCACTGTTTATTTGTGTAAAATTAAAAAATGTAGCTTTGTAAAAATTTTTAATTATTTCCAGAAGCTAAACATGTATATATTATCTTAATATTTGAATTTGAATATTATTTTTATTCCATCGAACATTCAATATACATATTATTTAGATATGTTAGCATCTTCAGTATATAACCCAACACATCGATCATATGAAGTCAACTAACAGCATAGGCTTCCCTGTTGATAATTTAAATTTTGCTCTTAAGGAAGAAAGAATCATGATAGCAAAAGATGGTAGAGTGTGATAAAATTAGTGTAGATTTGCAGTAACATAAAGTTTATTCACTGTATTCTGATGCTTGGAGAAAGTTTTTCTTACATTTTATTTTATTTTTAATTCACATGGGTACATAACAAACCTCTTTATAGGATACACGTGATGGTTGTTACAGGAATACAGTAAGAATAAATCAAATTGGGTAACTGGGGTATCCATTGCCCCAGGCATTTATCTTTGTGTGTGTGTCAGAAACATTCCAGTTCTGCCCTTTTAATTATTTTTAAGTATACCTCACTTTTCATTTCATAGAGTTAAATTCTATATGTCTCAGTTTCCTCATATATAAAGTAAAATATATAAAAGAATTAATAAAACATCATAAACAATAATTATGCCACAGCTCTAGCTGACTAAAAATTAAATGAATAAAAGATTGATGAGTTAGTGAATCCAATTCAGCCGTGCTACAATGAAGAGAAAACCACTACTGCTCTATAGCATGACTTCAAAATTACTAGTCACAGATAGATAGTTTCAATGTAAACAATGTAAAGCAATTGACAGAAAACTTTCTAAATACCTTTATTATACAGTGCTACGTTTAATGAGAATATTGCTATTGCTCCTCCTTCCCTATATAATAATGATAACAATAATTTTGTAGAAGGTAACTTCCGCTACTGGAGACTTAGGGCATACTTTCAATCTTCAAAGCAATACTTTGTTCCCTCAATTCTATACCTTTTCTTTTCACATTACTGTGTTTCTAAAATTGAGGTATCTATTAGGGATCATGTCACACTTAGCATAGTAGAAAATTGATGAATTATCTTGTAACCTACAGACATTTTAGAATTATAGAAGAATGAATTACTTGCAATGGGAATAAATAATCCACAGTTACATATCGTGTTTGTGTAAAGGAACATAACTTTATTTTTCAATATTCCACTTTTTTTTTACCCTAAGTTCTCTTCCTGTTTGATGCATAAAACCAACATAGTAACTTTATTGTAAAATAAATCCCATTTTATGATTCCTCAGCATTAGAATGTTTTAACTCAGGGGAATTGACTTTCTCCTTTTGATAGGAGGAGACTTATACAAATGGTAACTCAATAGTGGAAGGAGGAAGCTCCCTCTTATTTGCCTTGATTGCTCTATTCCCAAACATAAGTTGTCTTGACAAAGACAGTTATCATAGGTTAAAATGTTTATTATTATTGTGATATTCAGAGCAATATTCAAATGAATTTAACTTATTTGAAAAATGAACAATTTAGATCATTAGTACAACTTAGCATCACAGTACTTTTATCTTGACATTTTTTCTAGTTCTCTGGTCACTGTCTTTTGAAAACTTTCAGTCCAGAAGTGGAGGGAGAGGTGGATGGACTCACTCTTTCTAACCATCTGCAGCAGTCCAACTTCTGACAGGCTTATTAATGAGAAAAGCCTACCCTCCAGTGACGATAGTTAACAAGACTGTGAGCTCATAGGAGTACTTTATTATGTTCTTTTGAACCAATTATGTCTCTTTTGCACCAATACAACAGAATACTAAGTATGAATAGTATAGTTTTATAGTGAATCTTGATATCTGAAGGGGTGAGTTTCTCTGCCTGATTTTCCTTCTGGGGGAGTGTCTTGACTATAAATTGGCACTTGGCTTTCCCGTGTAATTATTAGAAGAGTCTAGAGCGGCCTGCAGAAATTCGTCTGGAGACATTAATTGGAGTTTTGGTGAGCCTAGTGATAACTTTGGGAGGGTGATAACTTTGACATATTTATGATCTTGAGTTTTCCTGCCCATTAGCGTGCTCTCCTAGTATACATATAGATCTTTAATGACTTCATATAACATTTTATACTTTTCACCATAAAACTCTCAGGCAATTTCTCTTAGATATATTTTGATGGCTTTAACTTTTTCTAAGTGTTATTTGTTATTGCCTTCTTCACTTGATTGCTAATGTTTGGAATGCAACTCACTGTAATATATTGATCGTCTGTCTGGTGAATTTGCTAACCTCGCTTATGCATTATAATAATCTGTATGTTTTCACATCACTGATGTAGAAAATCTCATCTTCAAATAATGATATTTTGATTCTTGATTTTTAACGTAATTATCTGTTAATCTTTTACAAAATAAAATCTGTTTTATTTTGCTGGGTAGAAATTTTTAATGAAGTCCCAAAAATTTTAAAAAAGGGCCATGAGCCATAGGCCCAGATGAAGTTAATCTAAAATTAATGGTCATACATATATATGGTATGTATGTAAAATCCCTGCCCATCAGTGATAATGAATGAATTACTGCCACATTTGCTCACAACCATTTTCTTCTCTTCACAAATTACTGGACAATATTTAAGTTTATTTATGAAATAAAATATAAATTCTATGTTCCTAAGATTACTATGTGGCTTGATGACAAATTGTTTTTTTTCATATCCCTATGTAGGAAAGATGTGGATATTAAACTGGAAAATTCCAATCAATCTTTACAAAATGGGGCTAACGAAATGTCCATCATGAAAATAATACATCATTATTTTTTGGCTATTTTCAAACAAGTAAAAAGTATTAAAAAATACAATTAATTTAATGTATGTATTGACCAGATTTTTGGAAAGTCAAAAAGAATAACATTAAATAAAAGGTCATTAAAGATTATCAATAAGTTTTTAGTATATTAGTCAAACAAGGACATGAGATAAAATAAACAAATTGGAAAAAAGTGAAAACAAAATGGAATCTAATTCAGTACAAAAGCCAAGTCTATTATATGTGTATGTAAGTTCTAGAAGAAGAATCCCAGATAAAAATCTAGTTTAAATTTACCTTAAGTTTGAATAATTAAAGCAAAACTTTGAAACTCCACTGGTAAACATCTCACACTGATGTAGATGCAATTGTAAATTCAATTTAAACATTCCTTATTGAAGATAAAGTTATTTTATGCCAATATTAAATAATAAATATAGATTTTGAAAAGTGCAATTTCATGCTATAGACAAGGTTTCTGGTAAGACGCTTATGAGCCAGAAATGTATTTGGTCTGGCTATGACATACACATACTTGAAAATTGTATCCAAAACAAGTGTCAAAAATGCTCTAATTGCAGCATTTACCGACCCATATGCATTGGGTCACCAAGCTATAAAATACTATAGCAAAGCTGACGTTGAACAGAAAACGTAGGTTAGTATGCCAAGATGTGCTTTTTCCTTTCACTGCTGATCTTTTATTGAATTTCAAAAACATCTGCACCTTTGAAAACTACTATGTTTAACTAAGCATTCCATAATTGTAATGAAAATCTTAATTAAATAAACTAAATATGGGTTAAAAATCTATTAGAAATGTTTGTTCAAATATTCAAATACTATATCCCTCAAAATAGTACTTAGCTTTTCAGTTTTAGCATATTAAGTTTAATGAGGCAAAAGCTTACAAATAGGAAGGAATTAAAATTTATCTTTAAAATTCCGGTCCAGCCTGGTTACCTTTTTTTCACCTGATGATAGGGGCCATTTGCTGTGTATGGAGAATGTGTCTTGCTGAGTCACTCTTGCCGTATAAAAGTATCTCTCTCTTTCTCCATAAACTATGTTTCTTGTTTGCATTTAAAAAAATAAAATTATGTTAAAATAAAATCCAGGCCAGATAAGAGAAAATTCAATTAGGACAGCTTAAGATTTAATTTTAAGATTCTATAATTTTTCCTTGGAATTACTCAATTGTGGAAAGGAAATTTTAATGGATCTCCTATTTGGAAGTGTTCTTTTCCCTTGCAAATGACTAATAAAATCAATAGTTGAGTAATAATGATTCTGGTGATAGAAAGATAAGAAGGAAGAATGGCTTCAAAAATTATAGAGCTAACTGGCACTGTCAAATTCTGTGGTGCCTGTGCAGAGAACTAAAGAGAGGCTGAGGGCCGTTAACAAGCAGCTCCTTGTGAGCCAGAGGGCCGAATGGTAGCTTGCAAAAAGGTCATTATCTCCTGCACCAGACACTGTAACTAACCAAATAGCCTGAAAATATGATAGAATCACAGAATCCCAAAGAAATCTGAATGCTCACTCATAGCAAGTCTGCTATGCTCAGGAGCCCTTGTTGAAAAAATCTAGAAAGTTAACACTTCGTGATCCAGGTTTCTGGGTGGAGGACCCTGAGAATATCTGACTGCTGAACCCTCAGATCTTTCAGAGCATCCAGCTGTGAGAGAGGATACTGAAGAGTCCTTTTCCTATTTAAAAAAACTGGGTGCTACCCTCAGAATCTTGAGTTCTAGTTACATGACAGCATAACCTGGCAGGGGATGAGCTTGGGTTTGATGAATAAGGAAAGAGATCACATTGAAAATGAGCTGCACTGATTAATTTACATGTGCCAGCAGGAACCAGAATGGAAATGCTGGGATTATATTTTGAGTGATCTTGGTGGAGAGGGTCAGAACATAAAACTGGATTGATTTGGAGGTGCTTTTGTCAGGACACAGGATTGATCATCCTGACATATATCTCCTGATAGTATCCAGGAGATACTATCTCTGGAGGCGAAATGTATGGACAGACAGCAAGGATGCTATTTGCCATCTATTCCCGAAATAAGGTACGACTAGTGAAGCAAAATATCCATGATGGAGTCAGGTGGGTTGTACCCTGGAGGAAGAGAAGTTTCAGTCCAAAAAAATGTCATCATCCCCTCCTCCTTTACCAGAGGTGAGCCAGTTTTCTCACAGAAATTTCATTGATGGAGTAAGCAGCTGAAAGCACACACTGAGATGATTCCTTCAATACTCCTATAGCCCCAGCCTCTACAGCTGTTTATTCAAATTTCTGGAGAAAGTAGAACAGCCAGACTGAGTCTACCATGGACCTGAGGCAGGAAGAGGCTTGTCTTCCTCTTAAGAGAAACGTAGCTTAAGGACTCATGATCAGTTTGATAAAATTTTCTTAGTTCTGTGTGGCTATCTGAGCGTCTTTCCTTCCCTCTCCCCCTCACCTTCATTACAATGCTGTGGCTCAACTCATCTCTGCTCCTTGTATCTTCACAGGTATTTCCTTCAATATATTTTTACAGGTTTAATCTCATCTTGGTGTCTGCTTCGTAGCACACCCAACTCATCAAAAATAGGTAATCTATCTGCAAGGAATAAAAAACACTGAATATTTATATCATGTGATATAAAAATTAGGAATTGAAAATTACCTCCATTTAAAAATCTTTTTCTTACTTTACTCATTTTCTTAGTATCTATAGAGATACTTTTCAACAAAAACAATTATGGTACATAAAGATAAGTTAATAGCACTGATAATTTCAAATTTACATACCATAATGAACTACTATAAAAAAAAACAGATAAATTTTAAGAAAAAATGAAAACTAATCATTTTACATATAAAAAGTATATTTTTGAGAAAACATCAGTGGCAAAGTTTCAGAGACACAGGAAATGACTAAAATACATGGATCATTATTATATTCATCTTTGTACATGTTCATATAATTTAAATTTTTTAATGATAATTATTTTTCTAAAATACTAATAGTTGAAATATGTATTCTATATACTTATGTTATATATAGGATTATAAGATATATAACACATATAACTTAAAAACATAAGTGTCTAAATTAATCAAACCATACACTAAAATTTTTCATATATATATTAGTGTACAAGTATTTCAGTATTAAGTTTGATTATTTTGGAGATATAGATAGAACATTTCTATTATCTTGGAAAGTTTCTACACGCATGCCTCTTTCAAATCAATACCCTTAGTGTGCCAAGGCAATTTTTAAAAAAATTTTCATTACTATTTTTTCCTTTCACAAAACAGGAACATACAACATACATTCTGTTGTATCTCATGTATTTCTCCTACCATGACAGATAATGATTCATCCATGATGACACAGAGTGATAGAAAGATATTTTATTGCTATGCCATGGATACTAATGTAGGAAGGAGTTTTTTAATTGTTTTTGATTTTAATTCATGCTGTTGTCAATAGGCATTTGGTTGTTTTCTGCTTTGGACCATTTGGAAAGAAGCATCTGTAAATATATTTTTTGGTTAATGTATACATTTACTTATTTTTGGAATGTTTCACGAAGTAAAACTCTGAGTGACAAGTGGTCACAAGTTTATGCATGTACCATAACATTTAAATAAAATGTAAAAATGTTCAAAATTTTCTACCACTTCATACTTCCAACATGCTTCCTGTGATAATGTATAAGAGTTCTAATTGTTACACATCCTTGGTAAAGCTTGGAAATGTCAGGGTAATTTTTTTATTTCGGAAGCATAGAGTGTGGTAAACTAGTATCTTACTGTGGCATTTGCTTTTCCCTGATGTTGATAAAAACTTTCATTGTCATTATTTTTTTTTTTGTCATTACTTATGATATAATTAACAACTGAGTTACTTTTCTTATTAATATTAGTTTTTGTAGACATGAATTCATTATAGGTATGTATATTATGAATATTTTCTGGAAGGAGATAATTTGATTTTTATGAAGATTTAGTATTTGTTTGTAAAACATGTTAAATACAACTATTTTATAGGCTGACCAACGTAACTAATCAATTGATGACCAAATTGATTTGGTGGTCAATTTGATAACCAAACAACATATACTCCAAAAGTAGATAATTTAACTTTTGTAGCATGCTATCTCAAAACTCTTGATATGTAAAAAGTCAATTATACGGTGGTCATTTCTGTAGAATCAATATGGTAAATACCCCAATAAAATTCATGAAGTTGAATTCATATATTTTTAGTTATAGTTTTTCCATGACATATGTAAAATAAGTTTTCATTTACCAAAGTAAGTCATCTCCATTACACGTTAAATTAATCATACTTTATTTTAACAACATAGGAATAAACATAGCCATAGAAACATATCAGTTAGGAAATTCCAGTCATCTTATCAGTCACAGGGGAAGAAGCACTTTCTAGTACATAGTCCATTCCCACACCTCGCAGTCCAAGCCCACCACCTTCCATGTGAGCTTCAAGCTGTTGATGTTAAAGTTCAAGTTCTTTCCTGCTGAGTGAGATCTAACATTAAATTAGGTATCAGAGGTTCGTAAGACAGTGAAAGAAGATGAGGAGTTTTCAAAGGGACATCACATGACTATAGGTTTGGAAGGATAATATTAGAGACAGAGAAATTAGAAAGATACCACTAAAAATCTATTTATATAATCCAATTGAAAAAAAATTGGGAAAATAATCTGTAGAGTTTCTTATTAGTACTGAAAGAGGACTTTTAATTTCCAATAAGAACTGAAGAAATTAATAAAGAAGGATATTAAATGGACCTTATGACATGTGAACTAATAACTTTAAAGTGTCATAGGAATGTATTGACCAAGGAATGCAAATGTACTTGCAATAAAGAGTATCAAACAAAATATTATTATTGTAGCCAAGTTTCTGTCCCTGAAGAATTATTTTATAACTGTGTATCAAAATAAAATAATTCATCTACACAAAACATTTTTCCACATTCTAGAAAACTCAATAGGTAAAAATGAAAAAAAAAAAGTGAGGGTGAATGAACATGTTTCATATCTCAGGACAATACAGATTGACATCAGGAAAACAGGAGTTTCTGTAAATCTCCTGTCATGAAAAATCTAGACAAGCTTAGTCCAAAGGGAACCATGTGATTCTCAGTATGTGTGTTCTATAATTTTTTTCAAGTTAATTTTAATATAAGAAAGGGGAGATGACTGCAAAACTCTAGGTTATCAGCTATCACTTTTATCCTTACTTGGTCATTTGAGTACCAAATCCTGTATATGTTAGTGCACTATAAGTAGGTAAATTAGTTTGACCATTTTACCTTCATAACTTTTTGTATATCTTCTCAAATTACACACCAGTTTTCTCTCTCTGTGTCTCTCTCTCTTTCCAGCACATCTTGGGGAAAGAAAGAGAAAGATATATTTTATAGTCTAACAGAAGTAGGCTCACACTGCCCCAGAGTTTTCACTTGACATACACAATATCATTCAGTTTGGAAGAATCTTGATAACTCTACTCATTTGCTGATTTAACTTAGCAATATACTTCTATGACTAGAAGTCTAAATTAAGATAAGATATTGTATTTAAGCAAAATAGTGACTAACTCTGTTATCATTTAAAAGTTATTTTATTTACTTTCTTTTAGGTACCGTATTCCACTTGCAATATCTATGCGTCTGTCCTATTTATTTCACTAGATTTTAAGATACTTGCTCAAGGGACATTTACCAATAAAGCCTTCATACTCAACAAAGTGCCTTCCATAAAGTGGACAGTCAATGAATTTCTGCTGAATTGAATTAAATGTGTTCAATTTACAAGCTCCTTTTCTTTTCTAGTGTAGTTGAAGCATTTCAAAAAACATCCTGGGGTAGTTAAGTCTTTATTACTGTATAGCTGGCAGGTGCTGGTGTTAAAATTCCTGATAAAATCTGCTTTTTCCCAAGCTGAAACTTTCCCCCCCAAATGTCCTGCGTTGTTTCATCACAGACACATTTACACAATTAAAAAAAAGTACTTGGCAGTATGTATTATAAACATGATGGGAAGTTTGTAACTAAGAACTGAAAGTGCCAATCATTTGAATTTTTAAATGTTTAGGCAAGCCAAACTTTTTGGGATCTAAGCCAGGGTCATAATAGTCTCCTAACACCAGATTGTACCTTAGAAGTCCAGGACATTGGAGAAATAGAATAGAGTCCTTCTGTCTTGAAAGAATCAAATTACACCATCTTTAATAATCTTTCATGTCTAAAGCTCCAACTGAGATCAAAAGTTCATCTAAAATTATGTGGAAGTAAAAACTAAAGTTTGATTCTGAATTTTTTCTTTTTTTTTGACAGAGTCTTAAGCTGTCACCTTGGGTAGAGTGCTGCGGCATCACAGCTCACAGCAACCTCCAACTCTTGGGCTTAAGCGATTCTCTTGCCTCAGCCTCCCAAGTAGCTGGGACTACAGGTGCCCACCACAACACCTGGCTATTTTTTGATTGTAGTTATCATTGTTGTTTGTCAGGCCCAGGCTGGATTTGAACTTGCCAGCTCTAGTGTATGTGGCTGGAGCCCTAGCTGCTGAGCTACAGGCGCTGAACCTGATTCTGAATTTTAAAACCTACAATTCCTAGTCAAAATAAAAAAAAAAAATTTTTTCACCCTAATTCACTTTCCTATATATGTTCCCCATTTAAACACAGGGACAGTATAGATAGATAGACTGAGGTAGAGCTACCCTGGTTTTCTCTGGAATTTATAAAATATTCACATATGATTTCTGATATAACAAAGGCCTTCCAAAAAGTATCTTTACGACTAATGAATAGTGTTGAACTAGAATTATTAAAAAAAAAAAATCACAACTATTTTCCAGGAAACAAGAAGTTACTGTTTCTGTCTTTAGCAATTTTCTTGGCCTAAATTGCCTTACATTAAAATACTCTTAAGGTAGTTTCTGTAATATTTTTCTCCCCATAATTCAATAACTGAAAAAAAGATAAGTAAATACAAAATGAAGGGAGACACCATGAAATGAGTCCCATCCATGTAGCGTATGATGAATGTCAATGAGGTGCATTAATAGTATTTTTAAAAGCAATTAAGATACAGTTTGAAGAGTATTTAAACTGTACAATTTAACCAAATTGGCTACATCTAATGAACAACTCTGCTCAAAAATAGACTCCATTTTATAGAAAATTGATTCTTCACTTTATTAGCTTCATGAATTGACAAGAAGACATTCATTAGAAGCAGGGTCTCTCTTGCCTCCGTCTGTGTTTCTTCTTTGTTACGATTTCACTATTTCTTGTTGGAAGAGGTTACTATAGAAACTGCTCTTACTATTGGTTTCTTAGAGAAACAATTTTCACTAAATATTAGGAAACGTTTCTGGGAGCCATTATTTTTACCTCGTATCTGTTTATTATACATTGGAATTCAACATATGCAGACACCTTACATTATTCCCTTGTATACTGTGAAAACATAAAAAAGAGTAAAATAGTTTGCAAATTTAATCAGCAATTAAAAAGAGAAACTGATACTTTGTTTGCTTTTATCTGTTCACAACTCATTTTTATTCCTTCAGATTTGTGCTGACAACACAGCTCTCCATCTTAGCGTGGTGAGGGATGTGTGGTCACTCCCCAGGGTCCAGCGCTACCTTCTTAGGTGCCGACCACACTGTGAACATGCTGCATCCTCTTCTAAGTAATTTCAGCACTCTTAAAGGTGCCCATTTGTCCCCACCTTAAGGAATGTCAAAGTGTTTACAAGAGCCTTGAACATGGGCTTGGACCGGGGCTGATGTCTCTTCTTTCACTTTGGCCTACATCTTTCTCCCCACTTTGTTGGGTGCATTTTAATCTGCAGCCACACTCTCCCACTCATGATGAAGTGTATCTCATAGTTTCCCATATTTTCCACATCTCCTGGCCTTTCTATCAACTCCATTTGCTTTCCAGTTAATCCCCTCAAACATCCCTACCTAGTAAACCTCACACATGCTTTGAAAGTTTCAATTTAAGTTATAATTTTATGTAAAAGTGTCAGTTTTACTGGTACAGTTGATTACTAATATTCATGAGATTCCTAAGAATCTTACAAGCCATAGTAATGCCTGCTTCCTACATGTTTCAATCACTTCTACATGACCCTCAATGAAACATACAGTACGAAGGTAACATAACATGTATATACAAAAGAGATTATTTGAGAGTACAAATATAAATAGCAAATGAAATCCTTGCTTTAAGTCCCATTGCAAAGTTTTATATTCAGGTACAAGGAAACACAAACACACACGCACGTACACACAGATCAGGCAAAGAGAAAACTATATTAAAAGAGAAGATTTACTTCTTGTCTCCAGAAGGCTGTCCAAGAAAGTCATTAATATTAAATTTAAAGCTGTGTAATACCCAGGTATGCAGAAAATCTTTCCCAACATCTGTTTTAGCAAATAAAGATTATCAAATCAATTTCAGCCACTGTCTTATTTTGAAACAGCAAGAGTGTTAATAATTTCAAACATTGCTTATAGTGTGAATAAATTGGTATTGATGGGGGCATAGCTTTTCATTAATAATCGTCTACCAATACTAAAAGAGTTGTTTTGCTTTCAAATGAGAAATAACTAAACCCAGCAACTGTTTCATAGATGCTAACAAATACTAGGAAATAACTCCCAAGGAATTTTTCTCATCCATTTCTTTTTCCTATTACATTTACATTCTTCTGTAATTGACTATATATATAAATGTATATGTATATATATGTAATTTACTATATATATACACACACACACATATACATAGAGACTAAATTACCCACACACACACACTAAGGCATTAAGTGGCAACCCAAACCACAAGGATGTTCATCCAAATACTAGTTTGATTTTCAATGTACTCAATTGGGCTGTGTGGTTCAATATAACTGAATGAGATGAAGACAACCTCCTCTGAAGCGGAAATATTCTCCCTTTCTTTTACCTGGGCAGATACTCCCTTATTATATGTATGACCTTAAATATTCCACATGGATGTTTTGCAGACTTTTGCTCAATGCCTATTTTTCCTTAGTTCTTTTTAATATCAAAGACAGCCGTACTCTCGTAGCACGTACACAATGCACTACAGTCATTTTCAGAGGGGCAGGACTTACTGCCCTTTTGAAGTAGGGTGAAAGGGTATGTTGTCTATATGGTGCCACTAGTGGAACTGGCATTTTAAAAAATAAACACAAATTCACACTGCACCCCTGAGAATCTGTCCAAATCATAGAAAGTAAAACCTTAACACTGACAATGCTTTCAAAGTCACAGCCCTGGTTTCACAGGCTGAATTACTGTTGACTTTCCTTAACATTTTCCGATAGTCAATTCCAGAGGGACTTGTAGGACTGTTGCAACGCATTTCTTAGGTTTGGTCTGAAGCGTGCCTTCTACACACAGGTGGTCAGAAGAATTTCAGAAGACTGGTTTTGCAGAATGTTCTCAAATTTCACTCTATCTGACATTTTTTTCTTTGAATGCATATTACTTTGTAGTTTATTCTTCTTTAACCATTAGAGATAGAGCCAGAAATTCTAAATAAAATAAAAACAAATGTGAGGTGGTAGTAGGGACACAGTAAAGAATATTTTCCATTTTTTCTTACCATTGTATAATTCTCTTTAAAAGGTAAAACATATTACACGTGTACACACACATACATCAAATAAAAGCAACACACAAAAATAACACAATAGCTTTTGTTTGGCTAATATATTTTGGTAAAAAATTGTCACTGTTTATTATTTTAAACATGTTCTATTGGTCAATTACATGAAAAGCCTATGATAGAGAAAAAAAGCTATCATGCCAATAAAACATTTGGAAAATAAATGTGTAGCATAAAACAGTAAATGAACCTGGATGGACTTAAAAGAGAAAATTAGGTTGCGTGAATTCTAGGGACGCTGCGATATAAGGGGAAAGCAGACACACACCTATGTAATTTTTTTCTCATTCAGATGAATTTAGCATCCTGCAATAAACCTACCTAGTACACACACACTGGTGTCAACAATTACTTCCTTTGATAGTACCTCAAATTTTAGTATTTCCATGACTGAGCCATCCTACCAACTCTAAGTCATGGATGTAAGATGCCTGGGATACACAGAAAAGAAAACAAAACAAACAGCATCTTTCCAGACATATGCAAAATGTCACAATTTGGGCAAGAGTGAAAGTCAGCCAATTTTATCAAGCTTAAAACGAAATGTACGTATTTTACATTTTAAACACTGAAATCAACCTATTGCACATGTGCTCCACACACAAATGTTTTACTACAATTATGGTAAAGGAAAGTTTTGATCACTGTGTCTACAAAAATAGTCATTAAATATGCTGCTCTAAAATGAATTATAATATAGAAGTTTCCTTTTAGATATGTTTCGTATCTACTCAACTAAATTTGCAGTTCAAAAGAAAGTAAATTTCATTATTATTGAAAGATACATCAAATCATAAGGTGTTATTTTATTTACAAGTTGAACGAATCCCGCCCTCATTGTCTCCTTAAAAAATAAATTCTACAGGCTTGTCTTTAGCATGAAAGTGTCTTTTAAAAATGCTGGCTTCTTAGATTTATGTAACAAAAGTAAGTTTGCAGATTTAGCCATTTATATTTGGCTGTTAAAGTTTGTGAGTGTAAAAGAGTTAGTGGATTATTTATTACAGAGTGACAGAGAGAGGAAAAGGCAATAAATGAGTAAATGATTCATCTACCACCTCGTGCTCAAACCGTGACTTGCCGCGGCGACTCTGAGCTGATGTGAACTTAATGTGTTACCAATCCCGAATGCTGAGCTCTGAGGATCACCATTCAGACCAAACATGAGGCGGATTGTTGCAAGCTGAGGGTCTTATACGTTCAGTTTTAGGTAAGTCAGGTTGCACTTCTGCAGTCTTACTCCATCACTAAGGATGATACAGGTATAGATACACACTCAAATATATATAAAAATGCAGGTGCTAAAAATTATGATATAGAATTTTGGGGGCATTATTCCTTTTTTTTGAAATATGGCTTATCTTGGCACCTTCAAATAAAGATATTAACTGGGATGTAGTATGATTTTTCTTTTCTAAAAAAAATTATAGGTCTATTGGTCTTCTTCTCTGTCCCATGTCAGATATATTATTTTAAGAATGTATAATTCACTGGTACTTATAAAAATCCACCAATTTTTAGGAGGCAACGTCTTGCTAACCTGCTAATTAGATATCTAGCAATATATATTTTCTGGAACTAAACCAGAAACCTAGAATTATTACAGAAAATGTCTTGAAGCAGTGGGAAAACTGGCTGTCACAAACTCTGTATAGGACAGCCATCAAAGTATTACCTTGTTACTCAGAGATGAAGGTCTATTCCTCAGAATTACTACCATTAAGCCTGCAGAGTTGACATGTTTGATTAATAGATCTTTCCAGAGAATTTTAGTCTTTTCAGTGTATAGGAACAGAGGGAGAAGCAGAGAGTGGAAGAAACTAAATCTGAACCACTAGACATAAGACCGAGTAGAAACAGAAGCATAAGAAACACTAGATAAATCTACCTGGGGGCAAAAAGACCCCCACACCATTCCATTTCCTCAAGGCAGTCGTGCAATTGAAGTTAGTTAAGATTATTCAAATTCTCAATTGAAGAAAATATAATGGCAGATGTGTCTATTTGAAGAAGGAAAAACATCTTCATTCTGTTTTTAAAAAATATACTCATAATATCATTTAATTTAAAATGTACTCATAAAGATAGATTGAAGGAAGTTTACTAGATTAGTGCAAACATATATAGTGCCAGGAAAAAAAAAAAGAGAGGGAGAGAGAGAGAGACATCATAATGCTAATGCAAAATAAAGTAAAATGAATTCCCGATTCTAAATTCTAACGAGGACTTTGAAAAGTAGCCTACTTTCTAACTGGGCTAAAAAATTATGTTCTTCAGGTGTTTGCACAGAAATAGCAATGCCTTGAGTCACTTGCATACCTGGACTTGACCCTGTTAAAATGGAGACGCTAATTTTGACTCAAGTGTTTTCTCATTCACGGTTTGAATGAATGAAAAAAGGGGACAGGTTTCAGGTAATGAATATGCATAACTGCTTTCACAAATGTTCTTACTAAATACAGGAGGATTCAGAACCTTAATATCTCCTGCTATATTTTCATTTCGAGCTGCCAAGATGAAGGAAAGCAAGGAAACCCTGTTTATTACTCTATTGTCCATTAGTAACTGAGGCTTTGTCAAAATTTCACCCAACTTACAGGCTATAACTCAAAAACCATGTAGTTCCTACTATTTTTACTCTCTTCTGTTTTTGCTATTTTTATAGCAAGAAATTTAGACATGAGGTAATTTTTCTGCTGGGACTATGTATTGAATTTCAATACCAGTGTCGTGCAAAATAACTTCTACTGGCGAGTAATCATCAAGGGTTCATTCAATACATAGATGTGGATTATCTGTTACATAGCATTAATTGTATTGTGGAGGGAAAGAACTTGGTGAAGATATATTTGGAATGAATCTTTTCCTATATCAAATTTAGAGTCCTCATCTCCTTCTCTTTCTTTTCTTCTTAGTTCTTTTTCTTATTTTAATTGCAATTAGTGCAAAGGCCTCCTGAATCTCAGGTTTCAGTTGTATATTCCAAATAAAAGTATCAGAGGGGCTTATTTTAATTTTGTCCTCATGGCTTCCAACAAGGACATGTTAGCAGTGATTGTTAACCTGGGCGTTTATACACCAACTAGTATAAAAGCATACAAGAGATGTTTCTGTTCACTGAGGACCTCACAGCTTAATCCACCTGCAAAATCACCTCACAGCTTAATCCACCTGCAAAATCACCTGCAAAATCACCGCATACAGTACAAATCTTTCCCATGGCTTTTGGTCCTTTCCAGTCATACCTCAGGAGATTGTTAATTCTTTTTTCCCCATCTTGGCTGCAAGGGGACAAAATTATCTGTCTTCATATCAGACTTCCACAGACAGTTGTTAGTGACTAACAGACCCAAGTGAAAATCGTCTTTCATCCCAATGGTTTAATGTAGCTTCTTGAATGTCACAGGCAGAAATGATAAATTAATTATAGTAATGATATATTAATGAAGGATTTGAATCCATTTTGCTCTTACTTTTTTCAGTTCCAATACTCAGGTGGAAAATGAGTCTAAAATTTTGTGACCGTTAGTATAAAATTTGACATGAACTGAAGCGGTTGTAAACTTGTGTTTTTACTGCCTGTGAGATAGCCAAGAGAGAAGGCAAATGAATGAGGTAGTCTGATGCCCAGTAGAGTAATTTGCAGCCCCTGTGTGGCTAAAATCATGTGTTGGTAATGATCCCTTAGAAGTGGCCACACTTGTCCAAGGATGTTAAAGTAGAGAAGATGGGAGTCACAGTCACCATAAGGGAATCTAGGGAATGTACAGTGTAAGAGATAAACATGGCACAACAGTAAATTCGACTTGCTTAAAATCAACTTTATCATTATTAAAATGTAGAATTAAAACTATTTGTATAGTTTTTAAGTTCTTCCTTGAGTCTCATTTTAATAGATTAACAAAACTTAATATAATGCCAAAAACTATATAAAATGTGAACCACGAAAGCCATACCATTATAAATCACTGCCCTTGGAAATATTCAATGTTTTATCATTTTAAATAGTTCAACTGTGTAACATGCTCTATGATGATGGCACAGATTCATTCAGAGCCAATGCTGGTATTGCCACTTGCTTGATTATATCATCTAGAAGCCCAAAATATTTAGGAAAACCTGCCTCTACATCATATGAGTAGTAAATGTGAAATATTAAAATAGTGATTATATACTTCAGTTATGATTCTTTTATCTTATTTTCATCAGGATCAAGTTCAAAGTATATCTTACATGAAATATGTATAAGCAAAAGCACAATGAATCCATTGCTGTAACCTGTTTTCACATTTATGAAAGGGAGACTAAATTTGTTTCATGGCTCCAAATTAGATATTATATTATGCCTAAGGGAAGGGAAAAAAATTAAACAGTGAGTTTAATCTGAAAGACATTCTAAAGTAATTTGAAAGAGATTAAGATTGTAACTAGACAGTGGCTCTTTCATGTATCTGGTGAATTTACCTCAAATAGGTTTCTTTTTTTTTCTTAATTGGACCTAAAAGTGAAATCTTTTATAAACAGAAGCACAGTTTACCTCAGCATTAAAAAGTCACTATTGGCTCTCAGTAGGTATTTCAGGGTGTTTCTCTAGAACCATTGTATGAGTCAGAAAGCATCATCATACCAATAAATTAAAAGCAAAACCTGACATACTCCTGCTTATCTGGCTCTTCTGCAAGTTATTTTCACCTTTTTTCTCAAAATAAGAAGGTCATGAAAATAAAAGTTAGGCTGTGTTAATAACAAATTGTCTGTGCAATGTTGTAACAAGCAATAAGAATGAAAATCGGGTTTATCATTCCTAATATCTAGGGTCCTTTTTGATGAGTCCTTGCAACAGTTAGAATATTAAATTCATGGTAAAATTTAATCTCCAATGTGCCAGTATTGAGAGATAGGGCCTTTAAGAGACAATTAGATCACATTGGCTCTGATGTAATAAATGGATTAATACAATCATGAATTATTGAATTAAAAGGCTAATGGATTAATAGTTTATTATAGGAGAAAAACTAGTGGCTTTGTTAGAAGACAACGAGCTATCTGAGCTAGCATGTTAACACATGAACACACTCAGTTCCTTTGCTATGTGGCCCATTCACTGCCTTGAGACTCTGCAGAGCTCACTCACCACCAAGATGGCAGTCACCAGATGCAGCCCCGAGACCTTGGACTTCTCAGCTTCTGTAATGATAAGAAATAAATCCCCTTTATTATAAATCACCACTTTTCCGTATTTTGTTATAGACAATAGAAAATGGGCTAATACCAGAAATTGTACCAAGAGGAGGTTGTTATTTTTAAAGTTAGGATATCCCTGACATTTCCCTCTCTTACACAGGTCCTCTTCCCCAGTGACTTTCTCTGCCATGTTGTGATGTAGCATAAAAGTCCTCAGCGGAAGCCAGAACCGCACACTTAAACTTCTCAAGCTGCATAAATACAAACTAAATAAACCTCATATATATATACATATATATACCTATATATATATAGGTCCATTCTTAATTGGACCTAAAATGTATATATATATATATGTATATGGACCTAATATGTATATATATATATATAAATATTACAGGCTCAGGTATAAACGCCATTCTTTGATAATTACTCTGAGGTATATTTTTATTTTTCAAAGATACATCTCCAGGGCCTAGAACAGTGCCTGGTCAGTGTTCAAAACACTTATTGGTTGAATGAATGAATGATGGGTACAAAACAAACTAATTTCATACAGGAATTGTTTTCTCATCATTGTCAACCTTCTTCAAGATGTATGTCCTCTTGTGTAAAGGTACTTATTCCTTATAAACATAGACCCAGTTAGCATTCCTAAAGAAATTCAGAAAGTAGGCAGTGCCTGTGGCTCAAGGAGTAGAGTGCTGGCCCCATATACTGGAGATGGTGAGTTCAAACCTGCAAACCTGGCCCCAGCCAAAAAGTGCCAAAAAAAAAAAAAAAGAAAGAAATTCAGAAAAAAAACAAGATAGATATACATATGTTCTGAGTGTATTACTAGACATTTGCATTGAGGTAGGTTGCCTATGTAAGCTTTTGGAAAAAAGCAAGGAGGGGATGAAATGTGTGTCTCTAAAATTTGGCATGGAGTACCAAGGAATTTTATCAAGATTAATTGGAAAAATCAACAAATGAGGCAAAATCATTTGACAAGACGTGAATAGAAAGTGTCAGGGGTCAGCAACAGTGTACATTAGTATTTCGCTCTTGATGTATTCTCCTACCCTCACATCCTATAGATGGCTTCACTTACATATGAGGAAAGAGGTATATCTCTTAAACATGACTAGAGAATTTGTTGTTGCTGTTATTGTTGTTGTTTAAGAGAGTCTCATATCACTCTGCGGCCCAGGGTCAAGTGCCATTGCCTCAGTTTCGTTCACAGCAACCTCAAACTCCTGGGCTCCAAATATTTATGGACAGATATGCATGGAAGTCCTCACCAGAAGCCAGGGCCATGCCCTTACACTCCAGAGCCTCACCCCACTAAGTAGCTGGCACCACAGGTACTTGCCATCACACCCACCTCGTTTTTCTGTTTTTAGTACTGAGAGGATCTCACTCTTGCATAGGCTGGTCTTGAACTGCTGAGCTCAAGCAATTTGCCCTCTTGGGCCTCCCAGCATGTTAGGATTACAGTTTTGAGCCACCATACCCAGCCATTGAGCTGTAAGAGAGCAAAATTCAGTTGTTCCTTGTATGACTCTCCTTTATGAAACCACGCTTGCTGTATCTTTCCCTATTATCAACAATTATGTTATCGCCACAATATTCACCACAGTTAATGTTTGCTTTGTGACAGTAACTGAAAAGATAACTTGAGTCATAAATTATAGTTGTGGGAAACACGTAACAAAGACATCTCAAGACATGCAAAGGGAACAGGATGTCCAGGTTGCTGACCTGGGACGCAGAGTAGGACATGTGAACTACAACAAAGTTGTAGTCACATTTTTTGTTGTAATCTCAGAATAGGGCATGTGTGACCATATGCATATGACCATAGGCACAACTAACTCATCACTTAGCTAGGCAGGAAAAGCTAAGGCTGATAGCAGCCAGACCAATAAACAGTAGGTGTCAAAGCATGTGTGTGTCATCCTGGATACATCAACCAACAGAAAAGGAGTCATTTCCCTGCTACACAGTGTAACTTATTTTAACATTTTCTTGTAACATTTTCTTTTATATTTCTTTGTTTGAATCTCAAAAAATACCTATTGGAAACTGGAGTTGGGCTGCAGGTGGACAGTGCCTGGGCCCCAGGACCCCAGGGTTGCAGCACCTGTCAGGAGTTTGAGTAGTCCCGTCTCCACTCTGCATTGTTTTCTCAAGGACACAGAGGCTCCGCCTTGACTCCGCCTTGCCTCACTGAGCCTTGCCTGACTTGCTTTGGTGGTTCCATTCACATGTCATGGTGCTTTTAGTTACCCATCAGGACCCAAAGGCTATCTTTATAAAAAAAGAAAAATAGGTCTTGATATTTTTAAAATATTCTGGTCAATGTGTCAGAATAAAGGAGGTGACCAATTGCTTCTGGTGTGTGGTCCTCACTGAACATAATTCTGTGCACGATCACTTGTAATGTCCCCATGCTCTTCAGGCTCCTTTGGCTTTAAATTGTGTGGCTTTCTCTCCAATTTAGCTATATCTTGGCGTGGAGCAATGAATAACTGAGATAAAACCTGACCACCCTGGCTCCAGGAATAGCCCTGGGCCTTTCTGTTTGGCATTAGGCTCCACATAAGATGTTTTTCTTAGCAAATATTATAGAGTTAAAGGCACTCTGAATGATTTTGCTGCATTTTTAAAGGCTGTATGTGTTCCTGAAAAATTTTGACACCAATTTGCACACTACAAAATCAGTTGTTGCATAATTTCATATGAAAAGAAGAAATCTAGTTTGGCTGCTGTGGGTTTAAATGTATAGCTTGTTTAACAACTTGTAGTATTATTGTTTCACGTAAAAGCTTTCTAAAACTTATTAACATGCAATGGTACTTTTTGCATAACAGTTTTGATACATAAAATTAAATTATTTTTACAGTACATTAGTTTGGTGTTAAAATAATTGTTGATATATTTTAATGTGAATAAAAACAATGTAAGCTTTATTTTCAAAAGAAAATATGTATCATTATTTTCTCTGCTTCATTGGATATGCAATTATAATTTAAGGAGAAATAAATTTGGCATATTGAAAATATTTCATGTAGCATATTAATTTTTCTAATACATTTTTAAGATAAGTAGTTGTGAAAATTCTTGGAAAATTATCTTAATTAGGTATAAAACATATGTCTTAAATTTTAATTTTCTAGATGACAGGAAACATGTTGAGAGTACTCTATGGGGCATGTGGTAGTTTATACAAATATGGGTACTTAGTAAATACTTCGAATATGAAAATATTACAAAAGAGGGTGGCACCTGCGGCTCAGTGAATAGGGTGCTGGTCCCATGAACAGAGAGTGGTGGGCTCGAACCAGGCTCCAGCCAAACTGAGACAAAACAATGCTGGGTGTTGTGGCCGGCGCCTGTGGTCCCAGCTACCCAGGATGCTGAGGCAAGAGAATCGCCTAAGCCCAGGAGTTGGAGGTTGCTGTGAGCTGTGATGCTACAGCACTCTACCCAGGGTGACAAACTGAAACTCTTATCTCTAAAAAAAAATAATAAAATAAAACAAAATAAAATAAAAATATTACAAAAGAAAGGGAAATATATGTTTACATAAGGAACTTGTTATTGAAATATCTCAATCTTTTTATATTTTCCTGAATATAGTAATGTCCTATGACTAGCAGTGATAATTATATTGAAATTAATACTCTTTTTTTGAACACTTTGCCTTAACTATTTGATATCAGAGATATATAGCTAGGTTTGAGGGACACAAAAATTGATCAAACATTGCAGCCTTTGAGTAACTCACAAACTAGTAAAGGAAATAGATCTGTAAATATATAATTAGGGAATGTTATGATAACTGTTAGTTCATTGACATCTATACAGAGTATTTCATGAGAAGAGGTAAAGGGTAGTACTTAAAATAAACTTTGATAGCTATTAGAAGTTCAAAATTGAAGAAAAGAATAAGAAATCTTTTGGTGGAGAAAAAGTTTGTGCAAACATATGAATATCAAGAGAAAAAACTCTATTAAAGAAAAGTTAAAAGCTTAATTTGGTGTTTTAATTAGTAAGAATTTGAGAGGAGTGGATAATTAGAGGCTATAATGGTTTAAAAATCTGTATTCTGTCAACACCAGAGAGATGTAGGTGTTAAGATTTTAATACTTTTGAAGATTATATGTATCCTGTTGTCAATAAAATGGAGAATTAAAAATGGGAAGAAAGATAACAGGAAATTTGTTGGAATAGAAGATAAATAATTATTTAATAAATATATTCAACAACACTTGGTTACTAATGGATGTGATAAGGGATGACCATGTTCACCAATGACGTTTCTGATGTTATTAGTTACTAGCTCCTCGGTGAATGGCATGTATCAGTCATAGAGGAATTCAGAAGGAGAAAATATACATAGCAGGAGGAGAATGAGTTTACTTTTGAATCAGTTATCTTGGCAATTCCTTTTTGGCACAGTAGAAAATTATGACCAAGTGGAAGTTGAAATTAAATATTGAATTCAGAGGGTCAGTCTGAACAAGAAGTACACATTTATAGGTTATTAACATTAGGTGGCATTTGAAATCAAAGAAAAAGAGGGATTGTTGATGATGATAGGAAAGATTTATTGAAGACATTTGTAAACTCATGAGTAACACTGATGATTTCTAGGTGTGCAGAAGAGTAGTGAGTTGAATAAAACAGTGTAATCCAATGAAAAGAGTTTAAAAAGTAGTTTTAAAATGTCCAATTCAAGAGAAATCCAAGGAAAATGAAAATTTAAAGTCTCTTCTCGTAAATGAGTGAAGAGTTTGATTCCATGGTAAGTCTTACATGTAGTTTTGCAAGCCTTATCCACCTTACGCAATTGCAAAGGCTTTACCTGGCATTCCTCATGGGGGATGCCTGCCTTCCTCATACCTCGGAGTCTCTGATGGAGTGGAAGCCAAGTGCTCAGTCTGTCTGGGGCTGGCATGATCCCCGGTGTATCTAACTGGTATTGGTAACCCAGGTGCCTCCATTTAGAGTTTGCATTTGAGAGCCCTGATTCGAACTCTTCCCCAGTTCACTCTACTGAAACCTCATCATGAGAGACATGGGAGTGCCTGGAAGGCTCTTCTCCACTCTGACTTAGTGCTAAATTCATTTGCACTCTTATTCTTTCCTCTTGTCCCTCTCCCAGTCCCTGTGCATGAAATAGCAGGAGGCTTTTAGTTAACGCTCCCTTAGCAATGAGAGGATTTCCCCCATGTGCTGATCCACTTCACACTCAGCCAGCATGATTCCATGGAGAAAAATGGAACACTGAGAGTGCTGATGCTGACTTTCTGGCCTCTTGTTTATACCAAATAGTAAATTAAGTTTTAATTGTTACTTTAATTTTCGCTTGTTGGTTTACTTCATGATCTTTAGATATGCCAGGTCAGCTCTCCACAGCCCAGCTCTTGACAAGTGGGCACAAGAGCACAGGCCACGCCTGAAAACTGGGGTAGCTGGAAGTTTTAGGTAGTTGGAGTTGATGGTTTCTGACCTGGAAAGCACAGTCTTTGGAAGAACGCAACATCAAAACCCCAAAAGTCACCAGGGGAATTTAGGTCTAGTAAAAACCAACAGATGGACTTAGTATAAACCCTCAGTAGAAACAGTTATTATTCCCGTCTCCACCAGGAGAGGTCCAACATAAAAGCTGTTCATTAACATTTCTTTAGCCTGTCCTAACCCTGTAACCTTCCTTATCCACCAGCCTGAGAATGAATTATTTTGTGGACTGTCTCCATCTAATGAAGGAGGAATAGTGTGCCAAAATTTTTATGACATAGGTTCCAAGTAAAATGTGCTTTTATGTGGATAATAGGAACACTCTTTAATATTAATTACATTTTCTAATATATGTCATCTTTACTAATTTGGTGTTATTAATGCTATATTTCATTTAACTGAAATAAAGACAGTTTCAAGGACACAGATAATTTCTTATTTGTCTTTGTGTTCCCTGATGGCCAACTTATTATTTTATACATTACAGGGAATCAATAGGTGAATGAATGAAACCATTCTGTTACAGAATTTTTACAAAAACAGGAGCAAAACATCATCAACAACAGAACTATCTTTGGAGATAACACAGAATCATGTGCTAATCATGATTCTGAAGTTACTGATGATGATACTGAAAGTGCAGGTGCTTTAAACCCTGGGGTACAGAACTTCTAAAAGCAAATTCAGCAGGTGGAGAGAGATAAGCAGAACCCTGATTTGATCTCCAAGATTCAGCCCTCCTTTAAGTAGACACGTCTGTGTCAACAGAATTTTATATGCATGACTCATACTCTCTTTCTCTCTCTCTATTCCTTCCTCTACTCTGTCCTTCTATTCCTCTATTCCTTCCCTTACAAAATTTGAAATCTCTATCAAATTCTATCACTTGAAACTAAATAGTACTGGTTTTTACACTTTTACAAATTTGTACAGTGACTAATTTAGCCATTTTATAAGTAATATACTAAACGTGCAGACATTGTCACTCTAATGAATCTTAAAAAACAATGAAGACCAGAGATACTAATCCTTGTATGTAGTTTCCTGATATTCAGTGTGACTTTTTCAATATTTTTTTTCAATATCAATGCTTCTGTGTTGCTAATTTACATTGATGGTATCTTCCAGCAGAAAAGACTCCTAAGTTTAAACAAATTTTTATGTACGCATTGTTTATTAAAACCCAAAGATAACTTCAAGTCTTCAAGAACTAATATTTTGGTAAGAATATTATGTTTAAAATGGAGGACAGATATGTCTTTTTATTGTTTTATAGACACAGTCTCAAGCTGTCTCCCTGATTACAGCGCTGTGGTGTCACAGCTCACAGCAGCCTCAGACTCTTAAGCTTAAGTGATTCTCTTGCCTCAGCCTCCCAAGTATCTGGAACTACAGGTGCCCACCGCAATGCCACGTGGTAATTTGGGGGGACTACAGGTGCCCACCAGTAGCCACCACATGCTATTTTTTTTGTTGTTGTTGCAATTGTCATTGTTGTTTTAGCTGGCCCAGGCCAGGTTTGAACCCACCAGCCTTGGTGTATGTGGCCAGCCCTCTACCCACTGAGCTATGGGTGCTGCCCAGGTATGCCTTTCGTATGATAGCCTCAATATAGATTCTCACCCTGATTGCTCTCACCCCATTTCCCTATTTTTACTACCGATTGAAATGACCAAGGAAATC
This sequence comes from Otolemur garnettii, assembly GCF_000181295.1. NCBI lineage: Eukaryota > Metazoa > Chordata > Mammalia > Primates > Galagidae > Otolemur > Otolemur garnettii. The sequence goes on along the minus strand of NW_003852430.1, from coordinate 11,212,547 downwards.
TTCCCACCCCCCACCCCCAAAAAAAGAGAGAGGGAGAGAAAGAGAGAGAGATAGGAATCCAAATCTATATTTGAGATTAGAGAGTTTGTTCACCATGTTAGAAACATCAAACACTTATTTGTTGGGTAGAGAGTTAAGAGAACATTATAAAATAACAAATCTGTGCCTCACTGCCTTATCTGGAAAGCATGCCAGATCAGATTCTGGCAGAAGGCCACTTGTATTCAGTAAGATGAACCATGGGGCCACTGGGAGTGCATTTTCAACCTTGGCAGTGCCACTGGAGAAGCATTCTTGTAGCTTTAAGCCAAAATAAGAAGAGTGCATTTGGCAAGATTAATTCCTGGCATAAAATTGGAGTCCTCTTAGAACAGAAGGCTCTGCCAGACAAAATCAGGAGATATGCTGTGGCTGGATCTCAGGGAAGTCAAATATTCCAATCGCGAGGCACCCTGAGGAGGCTAGCTCCTGGCTGCCACATCAAACACTGAAAAGACACTCTTGGACAGAAGGCTGCACTCCTGGTGCGACTGACTCTCCTTCTATTTTCAGCTCCTCCCTTCCCTTCTAGCCCAGGTTCACAGCATCTCTTTTGCAGGGTGGCAAAAATCCATAAAGTATACATAAAATTTTCTTTTCTTCCTTCTATTTCCTCAGAAATATGAAGTAGGGCTCACAATAATTTCTAACAGCACCAACCTCAACTCACATTTGCCATCAGCCCTTACCAGTAATGCATGGACTTCGTTCTTTAAGTGTTGGCTAAGCCAAATATTGTCATAACGAGGAATAAATAGTATCGTATCAGGAAAAGGAAGTCCATTTTAGACACATTTAAATTCTTATTTTGAAGAGAATGCAGGGCCTTGTTACAGAGCCCTAAAGTTTACATGGAGATGAAAGATTCACAGAGTGAATTAGAAACTGTACTAGGCAGTGAACAACCATTTCATGGCTGCAGAAAATTGAAGTGTTAAAATAGAAAATAAATGGAGAAAAATTTCCTGGTCCTGGAATTCAGATAATGTCAGTAAATAGCTGATGCTGATCAGGTAAATAAAAGAAATGTGGGAGATACATGAAGATCATTTTTAATCATGCCTGATTTCCATCCATAGATGATGGAATTTCTAAACTAAGTGAGATGGGAAAGAGGGAGTAGAAAATATTCAAATATTAATGTAAAGATTTGATTCAATCTGGAGAGCTAAGTAAGAAAACCAAAAAAGCTCAATCTTTATAATATCTCTCTATAAAAATCAGTACACTAAACATGTTCAATATAGAAAATAGAAAACAAGGAATAAAAATTAGGTATACGGCAAAAGTCTCCACACTAAAAGCCAGCAGATTCTGATACAGTAATGGATTTTACTTAAAACAATTACAAACCCAGAACACTATATTCATCCATCTGATCCTTTAAATTAGTAAGGGAGTAATCACAGGGAAAATATGAATAAAAATAAAATAAATAAATAATGAATGTGAAGCCTATTATAGCAGATTGATAAAAAAGTAAAATAAAATTTTAATATTAGTTATTAACAGAACATTATTACAGCCAATGGATTTTTCAAAATCTAGAAAAATAAGAAAACTACTAAAATAGACACGCATTACTGATAATTGATATTCATTTTCTCATTTTACATTTTTATGTTTGACAATCAATATCTGTTAATATATGAGGATAACTGTATCAGTTGTTAGATAAGCTTGTAAAACCAACAACGACCACTGAAAATAAACAAAGGATATAACAAAATCCTTCCTTACTCATCCGAAGTAAACACAAGATACATGCTTTACACAGCATTAAAGTGAGACAAAAATAAAGCAACGTATTTGGTCTATCTATTGCTGTCTACCTTCAACATATCAATTAGCTATTTGTTATTATATCCACAGTTGTGGGCGTCAGAAGCTGAGCAGGATGGCTCGTCTCTGATACATGATGTTGGTCGTCAGAGCTGGGAAGACTCAGATGTCTCAGGGCTACAACAGCCGCGTCCTGGCCAGCCTTTCTTTTCTTTCTCTACCCACCTCAATCCCCACAAAACTCTCTCCCTCTCTCTTTGCTTTCTCTCGTTTTCTTAGGAAGACTTTTCCCCCTGCCACCTTAGACAAAACAGCATGGTATCCTCAGAGTACTCCGACTTCTGATGGGGCAGCCCTGGGCTCTCCGAGTAAAGCGTGGAATTACCAATATTCCCATTCATGAAGCCTACGCCGGGAACTATTTTATCACTTCCCCACACTCTACTAGTCTCAGCAATCGGGAAGACCCTCTGTTTCTCTGAATGGAAGGAGCATCATTTTTGTAGTTTAATCTTACACAGGCCCGGTAGAACCAAGTCCAAGAGAGGCTGATATTTTATTTTAATGACTCAGTTAACTCATTTGTAAACTAGAGGTTTTAAGGGTCCTATATGATACGGTTGTGAGAAGTAAATGTTTATGAAATTTAATAGAAGTTCAAAAATTAAAGTATTACATTTTTAATGTTATACTTTTTAAATATTCAAATTAGCTGCTACTTTTTTTTTTCCCTTTAATATACTCCTGAACACACACATGCACTTTCTTTTTCTATCTCTGTTTTGGTTTCACCTGGCTGTCTCTTTTTTGCACACAGCCCCACCCCTCGCACATCCAATAGCATTTCTCAATCTTTTTAGAGGCTCTACACAAATACACACTCGAATATCAGTACATTCTGAAGCAGAATAATAGAATTATTGCAATGCACAGAAAAATTAAAATTACGTTTAAATTATTTACAAATTCATAGTTTTAGAATAGCATAAACCATTCTGGAAATTCTTTCTAAATAAAGAAAATATTAAATCTTAACTAGAAATAAAGAGGGGATAAAACAGCAACAAAAGATGCTTAGAAAATAAATGCAGTAACATTGAGTAGCAGATATGTAACAATGTATGAAATAAAACAGAACTCGTTTGGAAATAAATGCATCACACAAAATGCGATTGTCATTGCTATTGTTTGGATATTTGATCCGGCAAAACTCATGTTGCAATTTGATGCCTGATGTTACAGGTGGAGCTTAATGGCAGGAGTTTGGGTCACGGAGGCAGTGCCCTCCTGAATAGCCTGGGGTTGCCCTAGGGAGTGACTTCTCACGCCATTAGCTCTCCCAGAGTTCACCTGGGAACTAGTTGTTATGAAGATCCTGGCACCTTCCCCCATTCTTCTATTTCTCTCACCATGTCATCTGCACACAGCTCCTTCCTTTTGCTGTTACCCATGACTGGAGGAGTCTGAAGCTCTCACTCACAGCGGATGCTGGTGCTGTGCCCAAACAGCCTGCAGGACTGTGAACAAAACAACCTTTCTTTCTTTTCTTTTCTTTTCTTTGTTGCCCCCCCCCCCCCAGTAAAGTGCTGTGGCATCATAGCTCACAGAAACCTCAAAGTCTTGGGCTCAAGCAATTCTTTTGCCTCAGCTTCCCAAGTAGTTAGGACTACAGGACCCAGCTATTTTTACAGATGAGGTCTCACTCTTGCTCCTACAACACTCAGCTATTTTTACAGATGAGGTCTCACTCTTGCTCAAGCTGGTCTTGAACCTGCTAGCTCAGGCAATAATCCACCTGCCTCGGCCTCCCGCAGTGCTGAGATTACAGGCATGAGCCACTGCAGCTGGCCCAAAATAAACCTTTGGTTAAAAATTGCCCAGTCTCAGGTATTCCTCTATCACAACACAGAAGAGACTAACACAATCATAAAGAAAGATCACATCATTAAACCTTCAATATGTGAAGATATGCAATAAACGACCATCAATACAGGGAAAATATTGAGGTAAGCTGTTAATAATAATAATTCTATGTGCTGTGATTCAGAAAATGGTGGGAATGACAAGTACTCTTTGGATCTATTTATTTTAAGACATGTTTTTTTAGAGGCTCTTAGAAAATTTGCCAAAGGAAAAAAATACAACATTATAAATGTGAGAGGATATAATCAAGGATATGAATTATGCACAATATTAAGTGATAATTTCTGTTCTGTTCTATAAAATTTGAAAACACAATGAAATAGATGGTTTCCTAGGAAGAATGTGAAATTTTAAGATCATTTTGTAGAAGTTATGAATAGAAAGTAATTGAAAGAAGCTTCCCAAAATAGAAATAAAATGAAAAATAAAACTTTCAAAAAGTATTTAAATTCTACTCAGTTTTATATCTGAGTCCCAGAAACAGATAATTCTATGTTATTCAATAATAGCAGAATGCAGGAAATAATGGAAGATCTTTCCAATTGTTTTATAAATCTGGGAATAGGTGCAAATCCAAGCCCTATTTTTTTTCCTGACCAGTCTTTCTTACAAAATAGTACAAACATAAATGTCAAAACTGACAAATGTAAATCTGCACTGCATCATAATTATATTAAATGACATTGTGTGGCAACATGAAAGGCAATGCAAACATGGCAAAAACTTTAATAATCTGTGACAAGTGTTCATAATTTCTCCAAGTAGGAAGAATTTAAACATTATTTTTTTTAAATTAGTTTTCCAAAAAGGGTTTGTAAATCCCATGGCTCTATTTTCTGCGATATTGACTTCTACTATTTTTTAGCAGAGATTGAGGGGATATTCTGTCCCTAAATACTGTGTGGAGCTCATTAGAGAACTATACAACGTGTTACATTCACAAACTGAACGTGGCATTTGGCTTACTGGAGAAAGTTTCTGTGTGACATAGAATTCTCCACCGAAAACATATTCATCAATAATAATAGAAAACTTTTGGGCGGCGCCTGTGGCTCAAAGGAGTAGGGCATGGGTCCCCTATGCCGGTGGGTCTATAACCCAGCCCCAGCCAAAAACTGCAAAATAAATGAATAAATGAATAAATAAATAAATAATAAAAAACTTTTAACTCTCAGCATTTAGCTGAGAAAGAATGGGGTGTGTGATCAATATTTCTGTGAGTTTAATTTTATGCATTTTACTATAGACATTAAAATGATATATTTATGAACTACAAAGTAATTCTAGTAATTGGCAAAGTTCTACACGAAATCACTATACAAATCAGATTCAAAGTGAAATAAGGGTGGCGCCTGTGGCTCAAAAGGCTAGGGCGCCGGCTCCATATGCCGGGAGGTGGTGGTGGGTTCAAACCCAGCCCTGACCCAAAAGAAAAAAAAAATTACAAAGTGAAATAAAACATGATCTCAAAATATCGACGCCTGCAAAATAAAGACAGTTTCTGTGGAGGAAGCATGAAGGTGGCCATTGTGATAAATCCAAAAGGAATGTGAAAGCCTGAAGTGACCTCTTTAGAGATTACGATCAGCCCTAACTTTCACGGTCTTTGCAAGGCTCTTCTTAGTGCTGAACTGCAATAATTTTATTCACCATGTCTTGAATAGTTAGTCTCTTCTCTTTTTTTTTTTACATTTATTGTTGTTATTGTTTATTGTAGAAGGTGATAGAAGCTATGTTAATGATTATCTTTTCAGAATTGTTCATTTCTTGTTTATAGACTGATCTGCCTACATATTAAAATTGTAGTTTATGCGAGCATACAGCAAGTGGGTGAAATAAAGAATTGCAAAGGCTGCGGAGTGTATGTCCTTAATCTTTTCTTGGACAGTGTCCAGGTTCATCAGTACTAAAATATTGGATGAGAAGAAAATTACAGTGATGCTTGCTGAAATACAGTATATTCACAATGTTATACGCCAGTAAGTAAAATATCTTAACAGATTGTAAACGTATTTCTGACTCTGCTCGCAAGAGTACATCATAAATATGACTCTCTTTACAATGCCATTCAAAGAAATTTCTTAGTACTCCACTGCTTAATAACTGTAGACAATGAGCATGGTATATTGTTTATTGGATATGCTCACATGAAGACTTTTATCTTATAGAACTCCAATATATTGGTGCTCAAAAGAAAGACAAAATGAGACTCCAGAAGGAAGTATAAAATATCTGATTATCATAAGATCATGGAGTTATATCTCAATAGAAGGGAAAATATACTTGAAGAATACTGAATGTCATACATGGCTGTTGGAAAGATCTCTTTAGAAAGCATGTTTTCAATCTTCTCAGTTACTTAATTGATGAACTTATAAAGAACAGGCAAGAAATAAGGTACATATATCACTTCTTTACATTTCTGTTGTACTAATTTTTTATTCCAAGTATTTGACATTTATCAGTGATTGCCTTTATCTCTTAGGTATGAAAAGTAAGTAATAGTTGATAAATGAAGATTAGTGTCATTTTTTCATCTGGATGAGACAATTTCTGCTAGCACAAACTTAGTAGCCTAGGAGCTACATGTATTTCAAAGCTTTACATATAGTATAAGTCAAATATGTTTGATGATGACAGAGCTGCAAGATAGGATAAGATCGAGTCTGTAACGGCACAAAATTGGTATCCGAGTGTGTCAAACACCCACTTGAAAAGAAAAAGCTTAATACTACAAGTACCTAGTTCCTTGAAGAACAAGGAGAAAATGATGTTCGAAATTTTTAAATGTTGTTATTAAGTAGATTAAATTAGATTAAGGCAATGCTACAATAAAGTACTACATGTTTACATGTAGTATGTATGTATATATACACGGTGGCCATGAAATGTGTGTGCAATTGCTGTATATATATATATATGTGTGTGTGTGTGTATATATACACTTAGGGTGCCAAAAATGTATACACATTCTAAGAAAGGAAAAATCTGTATAATACTCAAGTCACATTTTACTTTTGAAATTATAAGAAGTGCTCAAAGGTGACTTAGTCATGATTTTTAGGGGTATATATTATTACAATTTTAGTATATATTTTCTTTTCTTAAAATATATATACATTTTTGGCATCCTCAGTATAGATGTGTATCTACACCTATACGTTTTAATCAACATATAATAAAATACATGTATAAGGGAATACAAGACATGGAGTTTATGATAATAATTTACTTCCTTTGCTATTCACAATTTATAAAATTTAGATGGATGAGAATTACACTTGTGAAGATTGAAGCTACAGTGACAGGAAACAAAAAGAGTCTGTGTTAGGCATAATACTCAGAAGTCTCCCAGGCTTCTCACTCCATGGTGTATAGATCCTGTGTTGTTTCCTCCCCTTCAATAGGGGTGAATGCTGTGAATAGGATAGGATGTGACGTCCACGGTGTGGGCACTAATTAGTTGACTTTAAATTTAAACAAACAAACAAACAAAAAACATCTGCTTATTATGTGTGAGTCTGACCTAAACAAGGGAGTTCTGCAAGGAGGGGAAGGACAGAGATACACTAGTGCCGTCCTGAAAGAAAGCAGACTGTCTATGAGGGCATGTGGCGAAGGATACCACTAACTTCAGCAGCTGAAGTTTTCTTACCTGATAACTAGCAGAAAATGAGGGACTTCAACTCTGCAGCAGAAAGAAATACATTTTTTCCAACAACTGAGTAAATTTGGAGAGGGCCTCTGGGTCTCAGAGGAGTTCACAGACTGTCCGTACCTCAGCACAGCCACCTGCACCGGGACTCCAGATGGAGACCTTAGTGACTGTGTGTTCAGACCCCTCACCCAAGGAAATGGTGAAAAAGTAAACTGCTTTTACATCAAGACGCTGAGTTTATGTTATTATGGCACTAGACAATGAACTCAAAATGCTTCCTAAAAATTGAAAACCTCAGACAACTTGCACAAAACAATTGCTGTCGTCATATGGAATGGGAGAGGTATCTGGAATTTGCAGTAATAAGCAAAAATAAAACATAAAATGACTTGAGACCAAACCCCCGAGCTGACATTTCATCAGAATGATAAAAATGTTCTTCTTCTTAACGTCAATTTGCTGGCTTACAGGGTGTTGAAAGATTGACATTTGGAGCACAGGGTTTATGCCAATACTTCAAAGTGCCCTCAGGGTTATAATCCATAAAAGGATTGAAATGGAGGAGAAAGTGGATGAGTCTCTGAAGTTTGGGCAGCCTTGGGGTTGCCTCAGAAATGGCTGGAAAATATTCTGTGTGGGTGAATGAAAAAGCACAGAGATTAGAAAAGTCTCTCTTTGGCGACATTCATTGGAGAAAAAAGCAGAAAGAGAAGATAAAAGAGAGCGGGAAGTGGAAAGATAAAAGAACAACAACAACAACAACAACAACAACCACTGTTTCTCTCAAGTATCTAACTTGCATAGCTAGTTTAACAGTGAATTTCCACAATATGCAATATTTTAAATAAACTTTTAAAGTCACAAGTGTTGTGTGTATGTGTTTGTGTGTGTGTACAGCTATGTACATACACCACATATTTTTATGTTTTATAGTTTTGAAGAATGTATAATACCTCATTTCCATTTTCACATTAAGACTTAGAGGTCCATTATATATTTTTATTTTCATTTTGTAGGCTCAAGTATGGGGCTTACAGGATCGAATAGGTGCAGATAATTTTTGATCATTGTAATCCTAGTGGCACTTGTAGATTAACAAACATTTTATTTCACGTTCTGGTGCTTGCAAGAAGAAAGTGTCAAGGAAGAAAATCAGTTTTAGTGTGAGAGATACATAGTTCCCTTTGTAAGTATTGAGTTTGAGCATGAAACTCTAGCAGGTCATAGAATTTATTTTTCATGAATAATTTTCATTTGTTTTTAAAATATTAAAACCTTCACAATTTTGAACATATTCTTTAAGTGCAAGGTTTTCAGTGGATAACAAATAAAATAATAACTTGGTTAAATACAGCATTTGACCAGCAAACTTACCTGCATATTAAGTCTCTAGGAATTTTTTTTTTTTATTGTTTTGCAACTGATAAAATTGAGTGATGGTTGCATTGTTCATGGTCCTTTGTTCAATTATTAGAATATATTTCAAAACTAAGGCAGTGGCAAGCTTTTAGTTGAGAATATTGGAATTAAAGAAAACACTTCTCAAGAAATAAAATTAGAAAACGTATCTTTCGTACTTTTTCTTAACCCTATCCCGGGTCTTCTCTCCAGAGGCAGTTATCACTCGTATCAATGGCTTTTCACATGAAGTAATTGTTAAGTCTTACTGCTAGAGTGCTGAAAGTAACAATTGTTGGCCCGACGTGGTGGCTAGCACTCTGAGAGGCCCAGGTGGGTGGATTGTCCTGAGCTCAGAGGTTGGAGACCAGCCTGAGCCAGAGTGAGACCCTGTCTCTGCAAAAAAAGAAAAAAAAAATTGTTAAAACAAAACAAACAAAAACAGGTGGTATGGAGTAACACTGATTTTTAAATTTTTCACAATAATTTAGGATTACTGAGTTAGATGAGTAGGGAGTCCTCTAGATGAATGGGGCCAAAGTAAAGTGGGTATAAACTTATTGGACTGGAAGATGCAAGATGCCTCACTCACAGTTCTGTCATCTGCTGGGGGAGGCTGGAAACTGGGCTGAGCAGAAATTCTGGGATTCCTGTGCCCTTATAAAGTTTCCAGGCCAACCCACTCTTTGTGAACTTCCCATATGTTCTATCCAGGGTAGCTCAGGACACCCAAAAGTGCAGAATCAAAGCAGCCAGGCCTCTGTCAGGCTAAACCCCAGGACGGGAGCAGCATCACCTCCACCAGCTTCTAGTGTCTGAAACAGCCACAGTGGCAGCCCAGTGTCAAAAGAAGTGGAAAGGAATTCTACCCCTGTATAATGGGAGTACCAAAGAATTTCCAGCCACTTAGAATCCACCATGTGAAAAGTTATTTTTGAAAGACATGAATCAAAAACTTCTAAATGCAAAGTCCATTTAAATTAAAGAGAAATGTGCAGAGAGTTCTTGGGATCAGTGCTCTCCCTGTGTATTCTTTATGTATAGTTAGTTAACCAGGATTTTGATCAAAATTCTGTTATGGCAAGAAGCCATCAGGAGAACTGGTAAACCATGTATGTTTGGTTACTTTTTTCCTTACCTTTCCTTACCAGTCTTGGGACTGGCTTGGATATACAGCTTAGTCAAGTGTGGGGGCTACAATGAAATACCATAGACTAAGTGGCTTAAACAACAGAAATTTATTGTTCACAGTTCTGCAGACTGGAAATCCAAGATCAAGCTGTCAGCAGCATCTGTGTCTGGAGATGATTCTCTCCACCAGTAGCACACCGCTGCCTTCTGGCTGTGTCTTCATGTGCCTTTTCCTCAGTGTGTGTAGGGGAGAGTGAAAGCTTGCTGGCCTCCCAAAGGCAGTAATCCTACACTGAGGGTCCGACCCTCATGACCTCATCTAAACCTAATTATCCCCCAGACTCACATTCACAAATATCATAACATGAAGAGTTAGGACTTTGAAATGTGAATTTGGAAGTGACACAATTTAGTCCATAGCAATAAATATAAAATCCTGATGCTCTGATTCAGATATATTATTTTATTTATAGGACTATTTTACTATGTAGTAGTAACATTTTTAGTATACCTGCATCTATTTTTAGAATATTCACTTGATCAGATATTTTTTTCCAACTTAATCCAAAATGTCCATTTTTGACCCTCTTCTTTAAAAAACAAGTCATCTTTGGGAAGGGAGGAGAGGGAAGAGGGGAGGGTGGATGGAGGGAGGGTGATTGGTGGGATCACGCCTATGGTTCATCCTATAAGGGTATATGTGAATCTCTAAATGTAGAATATAAATGTCTTAACACAATGACTAAAAAAATGACATGAAGGCTATGTTAAAAAGTATTTCAAATTGTATATAGATACAGCACTCTGTACCCCATGATAGTATTAATTTACACTGATATGATTTAATAAAAAAAAGGAAAAAAAGTTAAAGCAATATACACTTTAACATTGATTAAAGCATGCTTAAGCTGAAGGAGGCACATCTTCATTTTGGTATTTCTAACCCCCAGAAGAGTTCTTGGTACAGAATATGGATTCAAGAACTATTTGTTGAGTGATACAAATAAAATAAGATTTAAAAGCAATTTTGAGGAGAGGCAGACAAGCAGAAATAAAGCTTACTTCAATCACTTTTGAACAGCACAGCTTTGCTGCTTTTACCTAATCTGTGCTAGATTTCAGTTATTTGGTTAAAATTTGAGAACCTTCATAAGGTCCATTATGTTGCAACAATGAAATTGATGTTACCCAGTGAAATTTACTTGGGTCCACCCTCTGGGAAGTTCACTAGCAAGACCACTTCTTTCACCACTTCTAATATCACAGAATCATTACATTGTTAACTGTTGGCGAGTTTGTGATCAGTTTCATCAAAATGGTAAAATTGAATGGTATTTATAGGTGGGTTAAGTAAAGAAATCTATCTGAAGTGTATAAGCAGGATATTACAGCTGAAAACAGGATACCCTGTTGTGTGTGGCTTATACATTAAAGTACTTCTTCTTGCATAATTTATTTGTTCCTAAGGCCCAGTTCTGATAAATTGGAAAAGGATTACTCTAAAAGAAGAAGAAGGAGGAGGAGGAGGAGGAGGAGGAGGAGGGGGAGAAAAGGAAGAAGAAGAAGAAGAGAGAAGAAGAAGGAGGAGGAGGAGGAAGAGAAGGCGAAGGAGGAGAAGAAGAAGAAGGAGAATCCAGCATATTTAGGGAGTATGAGTTTTTTCACATGGTTATATTTTACAGTGGTAAGGACTGAGTTTGAGTGTACCCATCACCCATGTAGTGTGCTTTGTAACCCAATAAATGATTTCCCATTCTTCATCCTCCTCCTACACTCCTATCTTTGGACTTTTCCACAGCAAAGGGTCGATTTGCCAACATGGTAGACATGAGGAAAATGAACGCAGGAATTTATGGTAACTTTTAAAATAATGTGAATAAAAACTATAATTGAGATTTTATTTCAGACCTTAAAACACTTTGAATAATTATTACCTAACAATCTATTCACACAGTTTATTTTGGCAACTGGGTGCTTTTTGTGGGTTAATTGCATTTCTCAAATTGATTATGCTATGGTGCTTAGTGGCTTGGTGGAAGACCAGGTGAGATGTTGATGTGAAGACATCTTTTGGAAATGATTAACTTTTTTTTTTTTTGTAGAGACAGAGTCTCACTTTTTCGCCCTCAGTAGAGTGCAGTGGAGTCACTCCAGCAACCTCCAACTCCTGGGCTTAGGCGATTCTTCTGCCGTAGTTTGGCAGGAGCTAGGTTTGAACCCGCCACCCTTGGTATATGGGGCCAGCGCCCCACTCACTGAGCCACAGGCGCCTCCTAGAAATGATTAACTTTTCATCAGTAGGTTTTGAGTAAAACACATTACTCTCCATAGTGTAGATGGATCTCAGCCATTCAGTTGTTAGGCTTGAAGAGAAAAGATTGAGATTTCCAAAAATAGAGAATTCAGCCTTAAAAACTACAAATAAACAAACAAATACCCCTGCCTGCATCAGCAGAAAAATTTTGGATTTCACATGCAAAATGCAACATCAAACCTTACTTGAATTTCTAGGCTGTGAGCTCGCCCTACAAATTTTAGACTAGCCAGCCCCTATAAATATCTGAGCAAATTCCTTAAAAAAAATTCTTCAGTATATGAATATATATATTCTGTTAGTTCTGTGTATGGTTTGGGAATCATTATGAATGAAGTGCTATCAGATTTCCATAAATATTTACTGGTTTGTTGAATGGGTACATTAATCAATTTAACTAAATTATTTATATTTAACATAAATGTTTTAAATATCCACGGCACTTACAAAAAGTACCAAGATGATGTTATTAACTAAGTAGCTGTTTAAATTTTTTTCTATTTTTTGTTTTTAGTTCTTAAGAGTGAAGCTGTCAAGCCCTGTGCTTGACCTTCACAGGAGACTTTTTGTTACTGCTTCCATCTCATTGCTTCCTTTTGGTTTATTCAGATTTTGGATTTCTTCCTTTTTTTTTTTTTTTTTTTTTTTTTTTAATTTTTCTTTAAACAGTTTTTGGCCAGGCCTGGGTTCAAACCCTCCACCTGGGGCATATGGGACTGGCGTCCTACTCCTTTGAGCCACAGGCACTGCCTTTTTTTTTTTTTTTTTTTTTTTTTGGTACGTTGTATTTGCTAGGAATTTGAACATTTATTCTACATTTTCTCAGTTATTGGCATATAGTTGTTCACAATAGTCTCCAATTACCCTTTGGATTTCTGTAGCATCAGTAGTAATGGCTCCTTTCTCATCTCTTATTTCACTATGTATTATTCTCTCTCTCTCTCTTTTTCTTTTTTAGCCTAGCTACAGGTTTTTCAATTTTGTTTACCACTTCAAAAAAATCAACTTTTCATTTCATGGATATTTTGTATTTTTTATTTCAATTTTATTTATTTATACTCTGATCTGATTGATTTCTTGTTTTATTCCATAGTGGTCATAAAAAATATTTGGTGTGGCTCAGCGCCTGTAGCACAGTGGTTATGGTGCCAGCCATATACACCAGAGGTGGCCAGTTCAAACCTGGCCTGGGCCAGCTAAATAACAATGACAACTGCAGTGAAAAATAGCCAGGCATTGTGGCTAGTGCCTATAGTCCTAGCTACTTGGGAGGCTGAGGCAAGAGAATCGCCTAAGCACAAGAGTTCGAGGTTGCTGTGAGCTGTGACAGCACAGCACTCTACTGAGGGTGACATAATGACACTCTGTCTAAAATATATGTGTGTGTGTGTGAGTGTGTATTTGGTGTGATTTCAAATTATTTGAATTTTTGTGATTTGTTTTGTGGCGTAACATATGGTTCATCACTGTGAATGATTCATAAGCTGACTAAAAACAACAAAAACAAAAAACATGTATTTTATAGTGGTTGGATGAAACATTCTGAAAATATCTATTAGGTTCATTTGGTCAGTGATGCAGATTAGTACAATATGTCTCTGTTACTTTTTTACCTGGATGACCAGTCTAGTGCTTAATGTGGAGTATTGAGTTATAAGGATTATTGTACTGGGTTATATCTCTTACTTTAGCTCTTACAATATTAGCTTTATATATGTTGAGTACATATGTATTTGGAATTGTTATAGCCACTTGCTGAACCGACTCCCTTTTGATCATATAACGACCTTCTTTGTCCATTTTATAGTTTTTCCTTTAAAAACTATTTTATCTGATAGAAGTATAGCTACCCTGTTTCTCTCTCTCTCTCTCTGGTTTACATTTACATGGAATTACTTTTTTCATCTCTTTATTTACAATTCATGTGTGTCTTTATAGGTGAAGTGTGTCTCTTGCAGACAGCCATGAGGACTTCACTTTTTGTATCTTGACTTCCTTACAAATTTATTCCATCCCATGCCTTGATTTTTTTTCTCATTTAATTAGTTTTACTTTAATTTGTTTCTTTTTTTTATTGTTTGGGATTCACTGAGGGTCCAAAGAATCAGGTTACACTGATTCATTTGTTAGGTAAAGTTCCTCTTATAATTGTGTCCTGTGCCCAAGAAACGTGGCATACACCATAACCCCCACCCTCCTCCCTCCTCCACTAGACCCACTCCCTCCTTCCCCTACTCCCTGCCTTGTATTAGATCATCTACTGCCTTAATATTAGAATAGAGTACATTGGATTCTTGCTTCTCCATTCTTGTGGTACTTTACTAAGAAGAATGCATCCCACCTCCATCCAGTTATATGAAAGATGTAAAGTCTCCATCTTTTTGTGGGTGAATAGTATTCCATGATATACATATCCCATAGCTTATTAATCCATTCCTGGGTTGATGGGCATTTAGGCTGTTTCCACATTTTGGTGATTGTAAATAAGGCTGTGATATGTCTAGTGCAAATGTCCTTATGATAAAATGTTTTATTTTTTTCTGGGTAAATGCCTACTAATGGGATTGCAGGATCAAATGAGAGGTCAAATATGAGTTCTTTGAGGATTCTCCATAATTCCTTCCAAAAAGGATGAATTAGTTTTCAGTCCCACCAGCAGTGGAAAAGTGTTCCATTCTCTCCACATCCACACCAGCATCTGCAGCTTTTAGACTTTGTGATATGGGTTTTTCAAATGTTTGTTAGTGATTAGCCTTTTCTTCTTCTTTTTTTCTTTTTTTTCTTTTTTTTTAATCTGGTGGTAGGACTAGCCAGAACTTGGATTTCAGAATACAGACTTTTCTCTGACTAGGCTGGTCTCAATGTTCTCTCAGTGGGCACCGGCAGAATTTTGCTCTGTGTTGTGTTTCTGTGAGTTTCAGTACAATGTCTCCCAATCACTTTGATCTCCCTCCCTAGTCACACATATTCTCTCTCCACTCAGTGTGATGGTGTGGCACTGCTGGGTGATGAAGGAAAGATTGCAGATGAGGCAATAGATATTATCTTTATGCACTCTTTATTGATATAATGCTAAAACAAGGTAGTATTATTGCTCCCCTGATTGTTCGTTCTTCTGAAGGTGCTTATGTGAGTGGATGGTTGTGAAATTTGGTGTTCATGTGGAGAGACACTGGAACTTCCTAGTCATCCATTTTGCTGCATCCTGTCGCTAAATAACTGACCCTAACTACAAGTATGGAAAAAAAAAAGTGGTTTTGTTAGACAAGCCATTTTCAATTTGTCCAAAGAGTTTACAAGACATAAAAGAAAACTGATAAACTGATGTTTTGCATTTATTGTAACAATAGTAATCATTAATTGTTATTGAGATATTATTAAGAATTAGACACTATGCAAAATATTTTAGATTTCATTAGCAAATAGTGCTCATACTTAACTATGAAAGTTACTTTTATAATGCCCATTTTTAAATGTAAGCAAAAATAAAGGCTTAAAATATTCAATAACTGACAGCTCTCATTTTTGGAACCAAGCCTGATCTCTGTCTTCCGCTCTGGCTGCTGCTTCCCCTTTCCCCTTTCCTCTATGAGTCAGTGACAATTTCTACCATGCTTCTGTTTGTATATTCATTGATTCATTACACACATATTGAATTGCCATTATTTGCAAGACACAGGTTCCTCATGGTATGGGGACTTTTTTCCCTGTATAGATAATAGATTCTCAAGTAAAATAAGGTTGGGGAAAAAAGAATGCAGTGGTTCATATAATTGAGTTCATGAGAAAACAAGAGGAGCTTCTGGGTTTCTGGGGCATTTGAAATCAGAGTCTCAAAGGCTGCCAGAGCATTCTTTCTTCACACTTGTCTTTGCTTTTCTTTCTGCTTCCTTCTCCTCTATGGTAGACACCTTCCCACGGCAGGGAAATGGTCACAGACAGCTGCAGAACCTCCTATGTTCATCATTGGCATAGAACTGATGCTCCCTACTATCAGATCCCAAATAAAAAATACCCTGATGTGATTTCTGATTAGCTGACTCTGTGTGGCATGCACATCCATGGCCCAGTATCAGGAAACTGTGAACTGAAAAATGTTTCCTGTATTGAAACCATGGTTTCTTCTTAAAGAAAAACAGAGATTTTTGTAGATTGATGAACACTATGCCCATTTTCCCATGGCCTAAGATGGCACCCAGGTTGACTTCCTCATAACTATTCAAACACATACTAAAATTTTCCCTTGTTATGGAAGTTAAAGAGTGAATTATCTTTATTATTACTTCTTACTTATGTTATTAAGAGTAATAAAATAACTCCTATATTAAAAATCCCACATGGCCTCATATTTACCTTTGATGGAGACCAGTTCACACAATACTTCTGAGTTTAATTGTTGACTGTGCCATTATAGACTACAGATAGCCAGCTTCTGATAAATTGATGGGATATATGAGGCTGTATTTCCAGTAATATATTTCAAGTAAATAAAATGTGTGTTGAACTCTTTTTCTTTAAAAGTTGCTATAAAGAAGCATAAGGGCAAATTTTCACATAATATATAAGCAAAACATCTCTACAAAAGAGTGAAAGTGATGTGAACACATGTAAAGGTCTCTGGTGATTCTTATGACCCAGCTTACAAGGTATAACATCTAGAGAATAGCTTAGACTCTATATGTGGCCAATCATTCACCAAAATCTACCTCTTTCCAAAAATGATCTGATAATTAACATAGACCTTGAGATCTCTCTGAAGAAGGTGAATTGAAAAGATTCTATTTTTATTGCAATGCATAGTCACACTTCTAAAAAGGTATTTAAGAAATGATGGAGTTGGTGTCTTCTACAGATACATTGTGGAACAAATGATCTTGCCAGTCATGTCCTTGGTTTTTTCACAAACCTTTACAGCAACATGTAATTAAGGCTCCTAATTACCTCTCCAAAAATGTGGCTCTAGAAACTTCAGTCATATGAAATTTAGTTTTCCCATTGCCCATAAATGCTTTACTATAACTTAGAGTAAAAATTAACCCCCAAACACTAGATTTCTATTAAGAAATATAGTTCCTGCTGCTTCATTCAAGATGAACTAGGTGTAATATATGTCAAGAGATTATAGGTCATAAGGTAATTTTAAAGAAAAAAGTTGATGATGGATTTCACTTTAAAAATGGAACTTTTCCTTAACTTTTGTCAGATTTCAGGACTACTTTCGACTGAACCTATTTCTAGTTAGGAACAATAAAAAATGTATGATCATACAGAAGGATATTGACTTTTTATTAAATCATATGCATTTTATAAATTGATTAAGTAAGTATAACTACAATAAATTATAAAGAAAACTATAGAAATATTATACAATTTTACAGGTCCAGTCTTTCTCTCAAATATCTATTGTCTTATGACCAATGCAGGCCTTACGACCAATGCAGGCATGGCCATTGCGTGCCTATATGCACGGTTTTGCTTATTTCCAAACTGTTTTGCTCAACAATCCATCATTGTATATTTCATCCAATTCTGATTTAAGTTTGAGAAATTGTTTTTTTAAAAGAAATCTTACTTATTATTGCATTATGCTTATACTTAACCACCAATTCAAAGTTACCTTAAAAGTTCTAAATAGGTTATCAGGAACAAAGTGGTTTTAGGAGGTAGAACTTTCCCCCAGTCCACTCTGCAAGAATAAATGTTGTTTCTCTGCATTGATTTTTTTAACTCATTTATGATTTTTCTTTCTTTGCTTTTTGCTTCAGGATACTCCCACAATATGAGTATTTTTAAGAGTAACTTTTTGATTGAGAGTGAGAAGAAAATTGACTTCTCAAAGCACATAAGAAAGTATGACAGAACATGTCCTGCAGCCAGCGCTTTAGAGAAAATGGGATCAACCTCTTGATCCTGGAGTGGTTAAAAGTAGGTTTTGAAAAGGGGCTATTGATTGAATTGAATCTTCAGGACATGGACTGGTGCTAAGATTTTAAAAAGAAAAACAAAAACGTAGGGAAAGTTTGGTTCAAATTAGAGATAGAAGAGTATATCTCATTTGAGAAACAAATAAATAGATCTAAATTATTATATAGTGTGTGTGTATGTGTGTGTGTGCACTCGGCAGCTACAGCTGGAGACATGTTTAACTGAAATATTTTGATCTAACTTAGAAAAATCGGTAGAGGTAGTAGCTCAGAAAAGCTATTCAATAAGAAATTAATGATTTAAAAACATAAAATCAATATGGTGTTTCTAGGTAGTTTTTTAGGTGAGAAATATAGTATTTGTTTAATAATGACATTTTAAAGACCATGTAGAAGAAGGATAATTTGAAAGTATGTCCAGTTACAATAATCAAGTGTTCACATTCACCGAGACTTTTAAACACTGTTCATGCATCATTTGATTTAATATCTACAAAGGCATGTGCTATGTATTCTTGCAAAGAGATTTTTCAAATGAGGAGCACAGGCAGTATCCTGATTCCATCACACTTCGCAGGGCTAATAGAGTACGGCTCTGGAGTTGTGTCTGGACTGTCTGCATAAAGAGGCCGCATTTCAATTCCTCTGCTCTGTGTTCTTCAATCATTTTATGCACACATTCACTTTGTCACATACCACTTTTCAGAAGAATCATTTTACTCATTTTTTTTGACTTAACCACAAGCAGGGGCAGTATGTCTATGTTAGTTTAAAAATAAATTCTATCAGAGCCTCTCCTTGTTCTCTTCTCATTTTTCAAACTATTGCTCTTTCTTCTATTTCTCCTTTCTTCCTTATGATTCAAAAACTAATGTAGCTAAGTATTGTTTTCAATAGCTAGATGTATATCTCATTCTTTAAGAATTCTAGGAATGAATGTTTCACATTAACCAATTACTGATATAATACTTAGTCTTCAAAGGCAATGTAAACCGTCACCTGCAAATCGCGAAGACAGGTCGTGATTGGCTCAGCAGGAGCACAGAAGCAATTTCTTATCTTTTGCAGAATGACATTTAATGCCGCTGGAGTAGACAGATGAGACTGATTGGAACTTCTGGAAAAGTCACCTAGGGGAGAAGTCTGCTCGTTGACCAAGCAGCAGTCACCGCAGATGCCCGAAGCACATTTATCACGGCGGCAGGCACTTCCATAGCCAGTTCTACGTCCTGGGTTTCCAGTGGTTCCCTGGCTCTGGGCTGTTTTCCAGAACAGTGGCCAAAACATGTTAACGAGCAAATTTGATTCTTTATCACTTTCTCCCTGAATATTATACTTAATAGCATTATCATTTATGATATTTTAACTCTATCTTTTTTTACATATTTTTGTAAGGCTCCAATATTCATTATCCATTCATTTTGTAGGCTTTATTATTCATTAACAAATTGATTAATATTTATTTTTATGCAACTATAGTTTACTTGCACTTTAGTGAAAGAATGACCTGAGCACTCAAGAGCTCTAGGTTGTGGTATGGTCCGTTTTTTAGCATAGAGAATTTTCAGGCCTTCGTGAAATGCTATCTTCGCAGAATGGCAGACAGACTTCCTGTTCTGAGAGACTTTAAGCTTTTATGGGCATTTATAAAACCTTAGACAAAATGTAGCTTCTTGACATACTTTCATAGGAATCTTCCAGAATTGGTACTACAAATAATTTAAATATTTTTTTATTTTAATAAAGACACAAAATGTATAATATGAATCTTATTTAAATAATTTTGAGAAACTAAGTTTCTTTGACTATAGAAGTGCTCACAAAATTTTCCAGTGCCCTCCTCACTGAGAGTTGAATTAATTTGCTATTTATCACATCTAATGATTGTTGCTGAGAATGTAAACATAATTAGATGCAACACCTAATTCTGCACCGCTTGCCTGCACCCATTAGTGCTGTTTTGGGCACTGCAGTTTATCACTTCCCTTTGGTTAAGATGCTGCCGATACTTTCCAATTCATGTAAAATTTCTTACTGAAATTAGTTTGAGTATAGTTTACAATGCAGTGTGATAGGATTTTAGATAAGAAACATGGACAAAAGTCAAATGTTATAAGCAATTTCTTAAAATAAGACACATCATCTGGGTTTATTTTGTGAAAAATAGGAGTCTATTGCTTTCTACATTTGAAACCATTATGTCCTTTAGTAAAAAAGTTACAGAATTATATGAACAGTGACAATTCTTTCTATCATTCTTTAGCATGAAGAACAAACATCTGTTAGATATTTGCTATTTCCTGAAATGAAAAGGGAAAAGAACTGTGAATTCAAGTTGCTTATACTTTCTCTCAAAAAGAAAACAAGACAATAAAAATAAAACAGAACAAGATATGCAAAATAAACTTATAATAAAATATGAGTTTAGAGGCACACAACGAAATATTTCTTATGTATTTACCACACAAATAATTTCTGGGCTTGTTTGGAACTCACAGCAAAGGATGGTACTATTTTTTTTTTCTATGTCATTGATTTAAGTAATGCTTTCTTTCTTTCTTTCTCTCTTTTTTTAGAAAAAGTCTCACTATGTCACCCTTGGTAGAGTGCTGTGGTGTCACACCTTACAGCAACCTCAAACTCTTGGGTTTAAACAATTCTCTTGGCTCAGCCTCCCAAGTGGCTGGGACTACAGGCACCTGCCAAAATGCTCAACTGTAAGTAGATATTTCTTAACCATAATGAATTAGTTATCAACATATTCCAATTTGGAAGGAAATAGAGAATATTATTTTAAGTGAAGTTATCTCAAGAATGGAAAAACAAACACCACATGTACCCTCTAATAATTTGCAACCATTTGTTGGGAGCACATGGGCACAATAAGAAGAAAAAATCATTGGTAATCAAAGCAGGGAAAGGAAGGCAGCAGAGGGGCAAAAATCAATCTAACAGGTACAACGGACACTATTCAGGAGATGGAGACACTTGTACACTCGACTACAGCATTGTAAAAGCTATGCATGTGACCGAAGCATGTGACAGCTTAATATTTTAAGTAGAAAATGGTAAAGAAAATGTAGTCCTTTATCTATGCAAAATTAGTCCTAAAATGCTTGCCAATTACAGCATGATAATAAGATGATTCTCTAAGAATACTACAGCGCCCTTTTTCTGTCTTCAAGTTGCACTGTAATGGAGGCAGTATTTTATAAGTTCTCTATAAAGATAGTTGTCTTGGGATATTTCCCCCTCCTCTTTTTTTTCTTTGAACCCTAGGAAAAAATACATAAAATGTGACCCAAAGGTATAATAAAGTTTAGTAGACAGATAATCATGTACATGTGTAGTTAGCATTGCATGGGTAAAATACATAAAGTAATTAAGACTAGTTGGGTAACCTAAGTCTGAAAAAAATTCCATTCACTTTACTGTCAATATTTTCCCACCTTTTCTGTTTGAAATCAAAAGATTCAGCCTCCTCATATATATGGTATGTTAAAAAATGCTCATCATCTTTAATCTTCAGAGAAACGTAAATCAAAACCACTCTGAGAACCATCTAACTCCAGTAAGAGTAGCCCACATAAAAAAATCCAAAAACTATAGATGTTGGGGTGGATGTAGAGAAAATGGAACACTTCTCCACTGCTGTTGGGATTGCAAAGTAATACGTTCCTTTTGGAAAGAAGCCTGGAGAACACTCAGGGATCTGAAAATTGACCTGCTATTGGATTGTACAATTCCTCTACTAGGAGTATATCCAGAAGACCAAAAATCACATTGCAAAAAAGATATTTGCACCAGATTATTCAGTGCAGCTCAGTTCGTAATAGCCAAGTTGTGGAAGAAGCCCAAGTGTCTATTGACCCATGAATGGATTAACAAACTGTGGTAAATGTATACCATGGAATATTATGCAGCCTTTAAAAAAGATGGAGACTTTACCTCTTTTATGTTTACGTGGAGGGACCTGGAACATTTTCTCCTGAGTAAAGTATTTCAAGAATGGGGGAAAAAGTATCCAATGTACTCAGTACTTCTATGAAACCAACTTATATTTACTCACACTTTCTTATGAAAGATAGAACACAACTACAGCCCAGGATGAAGGAAAGAAATGGAGTGGGAAGGGAGAGAAGGGGAGAAGTTTGATGGAGGGAGAGTAAACGGTGGGACCACACCTATGGAGCATATTGCAAGGGTACAAGTCAAATCTGTCAAGTGTAGAACATAAATGTCTTAACATAATAATCAAGTATATGAGGCGAAAGCTATATTAATTAGTTTGATGTAAGCATGTCAAATTGTATTAAAAAAACACATTGTACCCCACATATGCATAAATGTATTCATGATCTATGTGTATATGACTTAATTTAAAAAAAGATGTAAAAAATAGTTTTGCCTTCAATGTAATTGTTCTGTCATCATCTTGCTAATTTTAATTTTCTTTTTTTTAACTTTTTTGAGACACAATCACTTCCTACCCTTTTTACATATCTCTGTTACCTATCTGCTCACCTACCATTTCAATGTCTTACACAATAAACTCATAAATTTTATTACTTTGTGTGTATAAAGTTCTGCATTTCTCAATGTATATAGTTTTTAATAAGAAAATATACAGATGTTTTAAGAAAATGTCTTTCAGTTTTTGGATCACATGATGTAGGTTGTGGCAGGAAAGAAATGTACTATAGTTCATTATAGTAATGGAAAGTCCTCTCTGCAATGGTCCTAGAGAGATGGACATGGAGTATCTTTGTGTTTTTCTCAGTTAAAAAATAAAAGAAAGAAAAAGCAAGCAGTCAGGAAGGCTAGAACAGAACAGATAATCAGAAAAATTTGGCAAGTAGAGCAAGAAATGAGAATATAGAGTCTGTCGTGTTCAACTCCATATGATAACCCCCTGAAATTGAGCAAGAAAATGAGAGAACCCACTTAAATTTTTTGGTGTTTTGTTGGTTTTCCGAGATCCCTGAACACTGTGTGGAGGGTAGGCTTGCAAAAGGATAAAAGCAGAGACAGAGAAGCCAGTAAGAAGGTATCATATCATTCTGGCAGAAGATAGTGATGGATAACGTCTAAAACTCATTAAAATCTTGAATATGGTTTAATAGAAATTAAGCAATCCTATTCCACAAGGCTGAAGTAGAAGGCAGGCCTAAAAATTTGAAAGACTAGCTTTGAGGTGATGATTAGAAAGTGCAAAAGGAACTTATATTGAGTGACTACAGTTTCCTAGGCACTGGGCTGGACACTCAGCGTGCATTATATTCTAAATCATCTCAATCTGACTGTGAGCAAGAATTGATTGCCATTCATTTTAAAGAGGATATATCTGCCTTGGAGATTAGATAGATTCTCTTGGATTAAAAAAGTTTTTAAGTTGTTTGAGGAGATTTATTTCAAGGCATTGTCTGACAGAAATACAAATCTGGCAAATATATAAATGGAAATCTCATATGTAACGTGTACATACACACAAGGCTCAGAACATAACAGAAGGAAGAAAGAGTTAGGTGGATTTATGGATGATTGCTTGATTGCTTCAGGGTAGATGGTTAAAGCACTTATTAAAAGTCCATCCATGGTGTGCACTGTCAGGCAGTGGTTGGGAACAATGCAGGGAATTATATTGTGGTTTGATCCCCTGGTGTCCCTTCTTAATACTTTAATGAAAGATGAAGCCAGCGGTTGGTAGAAATACTTTAGCTTCTGCAAGTCCCTGTGAGGAAGCACAATCTTGCTCGAGCCAAGTAATCAAGCAGACAGTGTGTGCCTAATTAGCTTTCCTGGCAGAGGGAGCTCTTTTATTTGTGGTAAAAGGACAGCAACTTCCTCCCTGTCCAATTTGGTGATTAAAAAAATAACTTCATAAAGTTACTGTTGACAGTTGATAGATGATTATGGAATGCGATTTTAAAATATTAGAGAACAGATTTATTGGGAAATTCAAATTATACAAATATTCTCAAAGTCAACACATATTTTGTTAGTTTTAACTTACAATATCAAAAATTTAAAAGTTAGGACAGTACTTAAATATTTTTCTCAAGTTTTTGAAAAGCCGTTTTCATTGACTTATGTTTGAAAACAAACTCTAATTTTTATTCTTTCCTGGATAGTTTATCAAAATTATTACTAGTTATACCAGAGTTAGAAGGCATCTTACATATCTAAAATTGTAGTTTGGGGAGCTCTTATTACCATTTTATACAGCACATTGAACACTATTTCTGGCAACTTGGGATTTCCTTAATAGCATTTTCCTTTCATATTTTGGCCTAGTTTTACACATATTTTAATAGACAGTTTTATATCAATAAGGCCTTTAAAGATCTTTCTATTTAAATTATCATATAAATAAATATAGATATATAGAATATCAGAAGAGTGCAAAAACATTCTGAAAGAAAACTAATCAGTAGTGCAGAATGGAAATAAATTTTCAAGGTAATAAAAACCACCACTTTGAAAATTAGGCTTAATAGTTATCATAAATTTCCATGTCCAATATTATAATTTTTGTTTAATATGGAAATTTATAAAATTTGTCAAATAGTGATGCCATGGTGGCAAGCAATTCCAAAAATATTTTTAAAAGATCCAGAAGAAAACTGCTGGTAAATTTGCCATCCATTAAAGTATAAATAGATCACACAATGTAAACATATATTCTTAAATGCATTAGCACTATCTTAGCTCACTACAGCCTTGAACTCTGTGCTCCAGAAATCCTCTTGCCTTGGTCTCCCCAGTAACTGAGATACCAGGTGAATGCCTCAATGCCCAGTTAATTTCTTAATTTTTTGTAGAGAGAGGGTTTTACCATGTTGCCCACACTGGTCTTGAACTCTTAGGCGCAAACAATCCTCCCACTTTCACCTACTAAAAGGCAAGGATTATGGGCATGAACCATCATGCCAGGTCTGTATCTCAGGTTTGAAGTATATTTATTATTATTTCCTTTGGATTAAGTAATACATTTGAGCAATTAGATTAGTGGGATTCCTTTAAAGGACATTAATGAATTAAAAGAAAAAAATTTTTTTAAAAATTATTTTTAGGACAGCACCTGTTGTTCAGTGAGTAGGGCACCAGCCCCATATACCAAGGGTGGTGGGTCTCAAACCTGGCCTCAGCCAAACTGCAACAAAAAAAATACCCAGGCATTTTGGCAGATGCCTATAGTCCCAGCTACATGGGAAGCTGAAGCAAGAGAATAGCCTAAGCCTAAGAGCTGGAGGTTGTTGTGAGCTGTGACGCCACTGCACTATACCGAGAGTGACAAAATGAGACTCTGTCTCTAAAAAAAAAAAAAAGAAAAAAGAATTATTTTTAAACCTGTTTGCAAAGGCTTCACAAAAGATTTGTATAATTATTAATAAATGATAAGAATGCACAAGATGGTCTGTTTCACAGAACTTTAAACAAACCACATATTATACTTGTCATGATACCCACAGGTTACATATAGTAACACATTTAAAATATTTTGTTAATTTTTTTACTAGCTACTTTGAAATACTTATATGTCTATTAGACTTTAATTCTGCCTGAATTTCCTGTCTACATTCCTTTTTTAGTCTTAAAAAGAGAATAGGTCTCTTCTTTTTCTTAGTATTTCTATGAACAATTTGTGTTTTAATTATTTAACTTGCCAAATTTCTTTCAGAATCATTATATGCATTTGACATTTATATGGTATTGTTGAAATTCTAGTGTTTTAAACTTTTGTATTATACTTTGTAACATTTCCAGTTTATGGTTTTTCCTAACGTTTTTGTATATAGCATTCCTTTTCCTTTTGAATATTAGATTAAAATATCAATATTTGCATGTTCTAGTCACACCCTATTGTATTATCTTACTCTTTATATTTATTTTCCCCAAATATCTATAATTTGTTTTTCCTCTTTCAAAGTAAAATTCTTAATTATTTAATTATATTTATACATTTTTTTTATTTTTCTTCTGAGATTAAATGCTGTCTTTTCCTAAAGTATTTTAACCTTTTAGATACGTCAGAGTTGCCTACTCAGTTTTCTTTTTCACTTTCTCTAGGGTAAAGAAAGGTTCTTGGGTCTTTGTTTTTTGAAGATGATTGGAAGAGGGTAAATGTTTTTAAATAAATTCTAGGAATTAATCATCTCATGCACTTAATTGAAATGATAAATTATCAACAAGTAAATGTAATCAAAACTTTCTATGAAACAGTATAAAAGAGGGAGTAAAAGGAGGGGGATAGGAATGCTCCCTATTAATGGGCACAATGTGAGGGCGTATGGCCCACCTCTCGGGGGTGGGACCCAATTATAAGAGGGACTCTACCTACAATGCAAACATTGTAACCCAATTCTCTGTACCCTCAAATTAACCTGAAACAATAGTAAAAAATAATAAGATAAGAAAACATAAAAAAAAAAAGCCTAAAAGCCCAAAAGCTAAACCAAGTATACCACAGCGCATACACACAAAAATTTATTCTTAATGAGATTCTGCCATACCTGCTACCTCAGTTTTCATTGTACAATGGTTTTCCCAAATGGCAATATAAATGTCTCAGAAGAAATTCTAGCATCACACATTATGTCACAGAGCTATCAAGATCCATAATTTTATACAAGAAGTTAAATTGTTTCTCATTACAAAGGCAATTTGTATTTTTAACAATATCAAGAGCTACATCTCTCTTTTTATAAATTTGGTTTGCCTTGCAATTCTGATGAATAAGAAAAGAAAGAACAACCAGAGTTGGATTGCTGTTGCATTGGACTTCCAAGAGGATAGATGTATGTTCAGTCTATTAAATTCATGGGGAAAGCGAGCGGCCTGGCAAAATAATAAGAAGGAATAATATTTTCCTTTGTCTTTACAACCGTGTGGAAGACAAACATGAATGATACAGGATTGTCAGAAAGATTTAAATACTATTTAGTTTTAAATCACTCATAGATATGTCTTTATATGTGCAAATGGGGAAGCAATTTCGGTGTGAGTAACATATTTAGATCAAATCTCACAACCCTAACGAATTCAAAATGGCCATACAAAGTCTTTGCCAAGAGAAAATACAATCATAAATTAAGATTCATGTTTCAAGTTTAGTTCTAGATCATTCCCAAATTGAATGTGTGATCTTGAAATTGCCCAGAGTTGTTTTGATTTTTTCGTAGGAAAAAATTCCAAATCAGAACACTCAAAAGATTGCTGGTTTACAATTATTTTATTCAAACTGCTGGCCACTTTTTGCAAAAACAAAGTCACCAATTTACAAGGGTATTATCTAAGAGTCAACTTTCAGCATGAACCACATGGAATTACCCTAAACCTAAAATAACTCATTTTACAGATTGCTCTTCAGTGAAGAGTGTCCAGGTAATTAAGTTCTGGATAAAGGTATGTGAATATAAGCATCATGTTCAACTCGCAAGTATAATATCTTTAAAAGGAAGCTGCTTGACCCTCCCTCCTTTCTTTCACCCTCTCCAACATCCTCCTCTCTCAACAGGCACCCTCACACCTGCCCTGTGAAGGGAAGGGTAACACAGGGGACGGATCTGTGGCTGTGAATGACATCGCAGAGAAAATACACACCACTTCCCTAGTTTGCTTCTCAATTTAGATGTTTACATTTAAGGAAAGAAAAGCTTTCAATCTTGTTTTTATTTAGTCTCTTTATTTAAAAGGAAGCTGCTTGACCCTCCCTCCCTCACTTCTTTCACGCTCTCTAACTCCTGCCTCTCTCTGACACACACACTCACACCGACCCTGTGAAGGGCAAGGCGAGAAAGTAATAGAAAAAAATTTAAGTGATGTATTTTTACATTTTTCTCCATTGACAAATAAAACATTTATAGAAGTGTCTTATCTAACTTGCTTGTACATATTTCTATTCTCTTCTGTTTACATGTACTCATAGTTCTTAAGGGTAAATACGTAGAAGTTAAAATGGTAAGTAAGAACATGAAATACTATTTAACAGATAATGACAAATTCCTCTCCAAAATAACTGAACTATTTTACACTACCATAGAGCAGTGTATGTGAATGTACATTTCATGCTGAGTACAATGGCTTGAATCTGTAATCTTAGCAACTGGAGAGATTGAGGCAGGAGTTTGAGATGAGTCTTGGCAACATAACAAGACCCTGATTCTAAAGAAATAGAAGAAAGTTAGCTAGACATGGTGGATTAACTGTAATCCCAGGTACCTGGGAGATTGTGGTGGGAAGGCTGCTTAAACCAGTATGTTCAAGGCTGCAGTGAGCTATAATTGCACCACTGTACTCCATCCAAACCTGGCAACGGAGTGAGACATTTCTTGATTGCCTTTGGGCATTTGCTGCTACTACCTAATGGCATTTTACTAAAATTCTATAAGTCTAAAATTTAGTTTAAAATTCCTATCATATCACCATTATTGTTTTCAGTCATTATTCCTTTTTATTAGACACATATTATATATTGTTATGCACTCTTCATTCTTTCTTTAATTTCTAATCTTTCATTGTAATGGTTTTTCCATATGCCTAACAACACACTCTCTTTGGGTAGCATTTGACCTCTGGTAATATTTCTGCACGCTCTCTGTCCAAAAATGGTTTGTTTCATGTCAATGATCAAAGAATACTTCTATGGATGGTATTGTTCAACAATGATTGGATTAAATACTTTGCTTATAGCATTTCTTTGTATTCCAGCTTCCACTGTGTCAAAGTATTTTTAAGTTGATTTTAATCTAATAACCCATGGCAGTTAGTAAGTTGTGTTTGATATCAACATTCTATAATATAATGTGCTTTGAGATTTTTTTTTTTTTTTTACAGTCTACAAACAACATTTCTGCTTTGCCAAGGAGTTCTATGTTATCCTTTGCCCATAAGGTGCAATAGAAGAAAATTTCAAGCCTGGAAAGTAAGGAGAGAGTTACTTCCTTCTGGTTGCTTACAAAATGCTTCCTCTTTGAAGTACTTCTTACAAATTTGGAAATTTCTGTATTTACCTTTGTCTAAATATCATACATAAGATTAAGTATTCATAAAGATTACACTAAGCATACATTTTTTTAACTTTAATATTTTCCTTTCACCATATCACAATTTGTGCATAAATTTATTCATTTCCACATCATTTTCATTATTGTTTGCTTTTATACTATACAAATAAAATACTTATTAAACCAATTACCTATTACTAACTTTCAAATATTTTAAATACTTATATTTTATAGTTACTATTTTACATTAAGAAGATATTTACCTATAATGCTTATTCTTTATAAAGACCATACTAAACTTTTTATAGGTCACCAGCTGGGCTAGAAAGCAAAAATTTTGAGAAGAAATCATTGCTTTCCTTTTTGCTAATAAGAAATTTAAAATTCTGAGGGTTTAGATGGTTTACTCAAGTTCACAAACAAAGTAATTATTTGGTTTTCTTGTAGATCACAGGAAAACTACACCATTTCAACATTAATATAATTATTTTACCCTTTGTTTTTTGTTTGCTTGCCTCCTGGTTATGTTGTTTTGGTCTCTAGCGTCTATTTGCCGAATTGCTGGCCATGGCCACAGTTTTCATTTGGAAATTAAAGCCTCATTCATCCTTAGGGCATGTGGGTTCAGTGGGACTTCACCTCTGCGAATAGGCAAGGAACACTCAATTTAATTAAAAATAATAGAGAGATTTATCTCTTTGGTGATAGTTTTCAGCATTGGCCATATGATACAAGACTTACCAATCAGACTTAGAATCATTTTTTCTTATTCTTTTCTTTTTTAGAAACCTTAAGGGCACATTTGGCTTTCAACCTGACTGCACGTGTGGCTGGAGGTGCTGCAGTCCTGCCATCATGGATATGTAAATAATAATAAAACCAGCACATGGAAAAAAGCAGAGCT
Source organism: Otolemur garnettii (assembly GCF_000181295.1). Taxonomy (NCBI): domain Eukaryota; kingdom Metazoa; phylum Chordata; class Mammalia; order Primates; family Galagidae; genus Otolemur; species Otolemur garnettii. Next base: position 11,182,468 of record NW_003852430.1, on the reverse strand, counting down.
GAGCCAAGCGACGGCAGCAGACCTATTTTAATGATGTAGCTAGCGCCCGGAATTCAATCATTCCCACAGCCAGTCATGCCCACTTAAAGTTCTTTTTTACAATGGGCTATTAATAGCCAATCTTTTTTTTAATTTGGATTCTTCTTTCAGCCAGTGAATACAGAGCACCATATCTGATATAGTCATTTTTAATGCTTAAAAAAAGTACGTAAGACAGAAGTTATGGTTATCTTGACTTAACAGACAAGAAAAGTAAGGCCCAGAGATTTTTATATGACCTGTAATATATCAGAATCCATGGAGTGGATGTCATGCAGTCAGAATGTAGAGTCCAATATTTCTCTCCACTGCTTTTTTTGAACAAGCGTAATACGTACCTTTGCCCTTAGAACTACAGATGTTCTGATCCTATAACAAGGAATTATTACTACCTTCCTTTATAGACACTTTTATTGTTTTAATTAATTTATATAATTTACTGTGTGTTAATTTATTGATTTTTGTAAAAGTCAGTACAAATAAATAGAATTTTTATCTGGATTTTCATGTCCAGGTCACCTTTGTATTTTTTTATTTGCTGTTTCTTTCACAGTACAGAACACATCGGTGACTGCAACCAAATAGAAGCTAATAGGGAATGAGTTATATTCCTCATTGTGAATAACTTTTGGGGAATAACCTTCCTTACATATTCTACAACTGCTTTAACTAATGACCTTGCCGTGCTATCTGACTTTTGCCAAATGAACATATAAACCAGCCCCTGAATAATGTAGCTAACTCTGCTCAGGATCTGTTTGAGGATAAGATGTACATTTTATGGCTCGGCGCCTATAGCTCAATCGGCTAAGGCGCCAGCCACGTACACCTAAGGTGGTGGGTTCGAATCCCCAGCCCGGACCCGCCAAACAACAATGATGGCTGCAACCAAAAAATAGCCGGGCGTTGTGGCGGGCGCCTGTGGTCCCAGCTACTTGGGAGGCGGAGGCAGGAGACTCGCTTGAGCCCAGGAGTTGGAGGTTGCTGTGAGCTGTAATGCCACGGCCCTCTACCCAGGGGGATAGCTTGAGGCTCTTAGAAAAAAAAAAAAGATGTACATTTTATGAGTATTGTCAACCATGATATGCCACTTTAGAAATACAGAGTGAATTCCTTTATCTTTTTTTCTGTCTCCACTGTATTTCGTAAACTTTTAGTTGATCCTTTTAAGAATTACAAAGTAAATATTTTATATTGAGAAAAATGTTAATTTTTGTAGAAAAATATAAAGTACTTAAAAGTCTTGTGTGGTACCTTTTCATTATTACTCTCAAGGATAGACATAACAAAATTTTCAACATGAACCTTTACAAATAGGAAAGAACAAAAGATGCCATCTGAATGAAATGCAGGAAAACATTTTCTTGTGTGATAATCGGGCAATATGACTGTAATTCGCTTCAGGAGAAAAGGATAGCATTGTCCTGCCTCAGAAATAAGAGTCTATGTTTTTTGATAGCAACCATAAAAACTCACATTACTCTGTTCTAAATTGAACCATTTAGAAAACCCGCTCCTGCAGAAGCATGCATTTTTTTTTTCTGTAAAGAACTTAAATGTTATATCCCAGGATACTATTATTAGAAACAATAAAATGTACTATTGAACAATCCAGGAGGGTTGGGAGGACTATATTCTAATAAGTGAAAAAAAGACAATCAGTATGATAATTAGAGCATGTTAATTACTCTTTACCGGCAATAAAAAAATGCAAATGATATACAGTAGGAAATGAACAGCAGTTACTGCTCAATATTGCATGACTTTTTCATTAAGAATAATATGAGAAGTTGTTAAATTATAGAAAATGAGAATAATGAGGCTAGAATATTAAAGAGCTTTAGGTTTCCGGTCTGGCTATGGAGGAAATCATTAGAAAAGATTGTGAGCGAGAGTTACATTCTGAGCGGATTCAGCCGGCTTGTTGAGTACAATGGGGAAATCTTCATGTATGCCTTTGTTTTTACAAGAATGAACAAGACTCAGTATTCTGGCTCAGCTAGAAGCAGTTCAGTAACCTTTCCTGAATAATACATTTGCCAAAATCTCCTAACACCATTTCACCCTTTTCTTTAAAAATGTTAGACTGATGGAACAATGCGTATAATTTATCACAGGCCCAGAATGATCTGAAAACTTGGAGAAGGTCTTTGTAATTGCTAATCACCCTTTTAAAAAGTAAAATACTTATGTGCCTAACATTTAGGTAAAACATAAATATAGTACGAAACTAAGAAACTTTACTTCATTATATATGTACACTGAGGAGTCCTAGCAACTATTTTTTGGGAAGTTTGCATATGAAAAAATGCATTATAAAAGACTACCTAAATTACCATCCTCCTCATATCATTTTGTCTGTCAAATGTGTTACAAATATAGCAGGACCAAACCTGGGAGTTTGATGTTAGTGCAAATATAAGTCTGAAAGAATGTACAGTTGTAAAATACGCTCTAAATTTCTGTGGGGAACAGCATGCTCCGAAAGAGAAAATCCTATTAATTTATTTAAGTCATTGGGACAGGCTTTAGGATGCTAGTAAATTACATGAAAATTAAAACTATTGTCAAAAGAAAAGGGAAGAGGGAAGGGAACAGAATATAATATTTGCAACATTTTCAGTTTGTATTTAGTTAGGAATTTTTTTAGCAATTAATTGAATCTATCAGTATATGCAACCTCAATTTAGGCTATGGGTATATTGTATATGCCAGTTATAATTTAATATGACTTGACTATTTTGTTGTATTCTTAGTCTAAGATCTTATATTTAAAGTGTTTCTAAAATTCCACTATGATATGAATAGGCATTGAAAATATTCTATATCCACTTTATTGTAAATCATGATCACTATATGCCATTATAAGGTATATTTTAACTTGTAAAGTTGGAAGTTTACCCTTTTGTACCATCCAGTAACTCCAATTTCTCTATGAAAACATTTTTCCTTTCCTCAGACATAGCCGGTTTTTCCTTATAAAATACTAAGTTATCACAGTCCCCTCTTTTGCCTTACTTCTGTCTAAATATCTATTTATTACAGCTTTCCCTTCTGGTTTCATTTGTGAAAGGCATTTTAGAAACATCCAATAAGCACTTCATCACTAAAACTATTCTACACCAAAATTATTGGCATAAATAGACGTATTAGCTAAATACAAGCTGTTGCTAACTACACACAAGCAAGCTTAGGCACCTCCTGCATAATATCATTGCACTCCAGGTAGGCCATTCAGTCCTTCGGAAATATCTCGAAACAGCCCTCAAAATGATTATTACCCAGTAAATACACATTTTATGGCTCAGTATCTTGTTGTTATTGTTGTTTTTTGTTGTTTCTACCATAGCAGTTTTAAAAAAACATTTTCTCTGAAATTAATATCATACTGCTCCTATCCTTTAGGATCTGTGCCAGCTTTTCATCACAATACAAGCAAATAGGGTCATCTGGAAGTCAGATTCTCCCTAATCACTTACACTGTCCAACTTAACTTCATTCAGATCACCGAGCACACAGGAAGCAGGGAAACAGCTTTACTGCAGAGGAATTGGATGGACGTATGAATATGAGCCCTTGCCTAAGTGCTGCTAATGTTCACAGCTGAATCCATCATGATATGACTCGCAAATAACCTGGCCACATCCACAAGGAAGGAGATACACAGAGCCACCTGGAGGCATTCTTATGATTGTACTGCACATGGAATTGTCAGTACGTCCAGGATCTGACTTATACTGAGGAGAATCACTTCAAATGAAAGATGGAAATAACAGTGAATGTGCAACAACAGCAACAAAATGTGTCCAAACCCACTGAAAATGGCTAAAACCACAATTTTATATAAACTATCAGTTCCAATCTGTGTAATAATTCCACAAGGTAAATAAAAAAAATAATGTGGAATATTGAAGTTTGAAATCAATTTTTATATTAAAGTACATTCAAATAATTCAGCTTTGCAGAGAATATAAAAATTCTACACATGAGGTGGTGCCTGTGGCTCAAGGAGGAGGGCGTCATCCCCATATGCTGAGGGTGATGGGTTCAAACCTGGCCCCAGCCAAAAAACTGCAAAAAAAAAAAAAAAAATTTACAGGTGAATGATACAGTAAATGAAATCGATTCTAAAAATTTCATTCGGTTTTTATGACTCCAAATGTGGCACTCTTTCTACAACACTATGTGGCCATTCAAATCATTAACACTGATACCAGATTTTGATACTGGATTTCCAGGCTCTTGGTCTCAGCAGTTCAAAGAATGAAGTGACAGACCACAGGATCAGCAGTAGGTTGGGTTTCATTTAACAAGTGTTACAGCTCTCACAAGGAACCAAACCTCCTTGCTCTTCTACTCTCTGAGAGGTCTGCGTTTGGGCTCTCTGCTTAGGGGCTTATATAGGGGCAATTGTCCAATGAGCTTTTGGGTCCTGAAAATAGACCAATCAGGAGCAGATTTTGATAACAGACCAATCAGGGATGCACTGGAGAAATTTCCAGAAGTCCCTGTGAGGAGACAGCACAGCACCAGTGTCTTCCCCCGCTTGTGTTCACTCTAATTCTTCCATTTGCTGCAACAGCAACAGGTCCAGGGACAAGGTGGCTGGCCTCAGTGCCACCTTGTCCGGTATCAACATGAACAAAAATCATTATTTTATATAACTTACTTACAAAGCATTCTTTTGCATACATCAGACAGTTTATATTCTTATGCTGAAAAGGCTGTGTTTCTTTACCTGATTACTTATTTAAAAAACTGATTGATAGAATTAAGGACACTGGTCCATTGTGTCCTTAAAAAATTAGTGTAAGTTTTAACCCTGTATTCTTTCCAGTATATTCAAAAATTTCCAGACAGAATATATCTAGCTTTTATTTATTCAACAAGTAAATAGTTATCATCTGGTGATAGTAGAATACACTGAGATGAAAAAGCACACTAAAAATTCCTGCTTTCATGAAATATTATTGTTAATTTTTGCTAGGAAAAAAAGGTAGGGACACGATAAAAGGGAAAAAGAGAAGAATAGGTGTGCCCAGAAGCAACTTTACATATGGTTCCTATATAGAAGACCTTGACTTATCATGACTGAGCGCTGAAACTCAACTCCAAGTTCACAGGGAATTTTTGCTGTTCCTAAAATAGGATTTTTTTTCTTCTATTTTTCTTCTCTTGGAAAAATATCTGCATATCTCTCTTTCTTTGCCTAAATGATTCCTAAATGATTCCTGTTTGTCCCTTAGAGACGCAATTAAGTGATAATTTTCTCTGAAAAAGTTTCTGTGCATCTTCCTGTTCCAAATGCCGTTTTTCCTAATTTCCAGTATTTACTGTTATTAGAGGCGATGCTGTAATTTACTTTAACTCATTCGCTTACTCATGGACTTTTTACTTTCGCCATATAATATTATTGAACGAAAACTCATGTTTGTTCTTAGCAGTTGATGCAGTGGCTGGCACAGGGTAGGGACCCCGTAAACACCAGTGATCCAGTTGAATGTCAAGAAGGTCTAAGGTGTTCGTTTACTCTAGTGATTGCCCCGGTCTGACAATCGTGACAATGACAGTTTCTTTTCCCTTTATGCAGAAATTTTTAGAAAAAAAATACAGACTTTATAACATAGAATCTCTTGTGAAAAAAAGCCATTTTACCTACTTAAAGATTGCTATAAGATTTTGATTATCAACCAGATTGAGGAGTCATTGATCTACTGGAGATACTGATCACATTTATATCCAGTTCTTTTTCTCTTGGAAGTGTACCTAATGGAGGAGAAAGGGGAATAATCCATAATATAAGATCTTTACAGTGAGAAAACTAATAAAGTGGTTTGAAAATGGAAAAATACTTCAACAGAAACATTCCCTAAATAATATATACAAGAGGCAGAAATGTCTATGAAAAACTCATGTACCTTATACCTCTTTAAGGAATTGAAATTTAAGACTATGAGATACTAAGACACGAGCATTAGAAAATACAGAACACTAATGATAGGAAACGCTGGGAAGGAGGTGGAGCTACAGAAACGTGAAGGAGTGTGTTGGCTTCTTATGAAATTATAAGTATACTTACCATGTAAGCCAGTAGTATGTTCCTTGGTATTTACCCAAATGAGTTAACTTATGTTTAAAAGAACCCTATGCACAAATGCTTATAGCAGCTCTATTAATAATTTGCAAAACTTAGAAGCAATTGCTATGTACTTGGGTACGTGAATAGATTAATAAACCCATGATACATTCAGACTATGGAGTATTGTTTAGCACTAAAAAGCAATGAGCTCCTGAGTCATGAAAAGACACAGAGGAAATTTAAATGCACATTATTAAGGGAGAGGATGCAGAGGCTGAATATTGTGGAATTCCAACTGTAGGATGGGGTGAGTTCATGCCATTAGACATCTGTCAAAACTTACACGGTATGTTCACCCAGAGTGAACCATAAGGTAAACTGTGGACTTTGTTGATGATAATTCTCAGGGTGGGTTAGTGATTGCGACCTATGTACAACTCTGCTAGAAGATGTTGATCATGGGGAGGCTGTGAATATGTATTGGCCAGGAGTTTATGGGAAGTCTCTCTGTTTTCCATTTAATTTTCCTGTAAAACTAAAACTTTTTTTTTTCCTTGGGACAGAGTCTCAGTGGGTTGCCCTGGGCCCTGGATAGAGTACCATGGCATCAACATAGCTCACAGGAACCCCCATCTCTTGGGCTCATTGCCATAGCCTCCCAAGTAGCTGGGATTACAGGTGTGCACCACAAGGCCTGACTTATTTTCTATTTTTTGTAGAGACAGGTCTCATTCTTTTCCAGTCTGGTCTCAAACTCCTGAGCTCAAGTAATCCACAATCCTGGACTCCCACAAGTACTAGGATTACAGGTGTGAGCCTTGCACCCAACAAAACTAAAACTTCTTTAAAAAAAATAAGACTTATTCAAATATCTAAATAGTCTTAGGAAGGACAAAAAATATGTAATATAATAAAATTCAATGAACTTTTCAACTGGAACAGTACTTCACATCCAAATGAATATTATGCCATCCAACCAGTGTTGTATCTTCAAACTAAAGTTTATGAAAAATTACCAGAATAAAATATAAAGCTTCTAATTGTAATAAACATTTGACTTACATGTGAAATAATAATGAGATTATTTTATAGTCTCCTTTTAATAAGGCCTTAAATTATAATTACCCATTTTATTTACATAGCTATAAATTGATTGAATGTTTTAAAAACTCCAGTATGTCTAAGTAATATATTCTTTACCACCAAAGAAAATATTGAAATCACCATTTTTTATATACAGAAATTTTAAAATTAATTAAACAAAGAAACCAAGTAGTAAAAAAAGACTTTAAACATTTTACACAAGAAGATATAAAGATGCTGAGGTATATTAAAAGATGATTAATAGTCTGAGACATGAGAAAAATGAAAATTTAAATTAAAGCAATAAATGAGCCACTCATCAAAACTTGGACAATTAAAAAGACTGGTAATACCAAGCTTTAGTGAAGATTTGGAGAAACTGGAGCTCATGTATTGCTGGTGGGATTGAAAAACAGAATAGCTGCATTGGAACACTTCTGGCTGTTTCTCATAAATTATATGCACAACTGTTAAGTGTTGGATACTTTTCTAATCACATGAGGTACACTAAAGCCCCTCCCAATTCTATTTTCATGTAGCTTATATTCTATTTCAATGAAAAGAGATTGTAAACTAAAAGAACAAGAGAATGGAGTATATAAAAAGGCAATAATAACACAGAAATTCCACACTTGTATTTTTTAAACTAAAAGAGAAAATGTGTATATCCACAAAAAACATTTATGAGAATGCTATTAGCAATTTTATTGATGTAGCCTAAAATTTGAAACAACCCCAATGTCTATTAGTCTGTTAATGGATTAACAAACTACAATGCATCAATGTAATAGAAGATACTGCTGACTTCAAAGAAGCACCGATAATATATAAAACAGCAGAAGTCTGTGTGTATACAGATGGGTGTGCATATTATCCATAGGCACGCATGTACATACATATGGAGAACATAAATATATGTGCACATAATGAATCAGTATATAGAAGGTTCTCACAGCTTATACCATTCCATGAATTTCTAAGTAAAACCCAAGCTAAACTACCTCAATAGAAATAGCAGTGTTGTGTTTTCACTGCAAAACTGACATGGGGAGAACTCAAAGAGAAGGGAAATGTGACTTGTTTTGTTGTTGTTCTTGTTGGAGGTTGTATAAAAGTTATCAAACAATTCTTTCTGGTGCATTTTGTTAGATTTATGTTATACAGCAATAAAATGATTTTTAAACATTTGCCATAAATTATGACAAATGGTTAGGTCTGTCATAATTTAGGCCATAGGTTAAAAAAAAAAGTTTTAATTTAAAGGTTAAAAAAAATAAGCTAAAAGATGGTTTGACAATAGCCAAATTTTGGGATATTTTATATCCTCTTGCAACATCTTCTTTGTGAAGGTCAACAGTCATTATTCATGGATAAATTATACATTCTATTGTTTTAAAATGTCATGCTTTAAAGTTCTTATTTCTTAATTTGAAAAATGTAATATGTGTGTAGTAATGTATATGTATATGTACATATATGTATATGTAATATGTATATAATAAGTATAATAAGTATACATCTTGACGAAATATTATATTTTTTCTATCCTTGCATTCCATGTGACTGGAAAAGTACCTAGCACTTGGAAGGTGATGAGTATTTACTTGTCGAGTAAATGACAGACTATATGTTTTCTATGTATAAATTCTGTGATGTACTAGAAAAAACTCAGTGTCAGCAGCACTTTCCAATAACAGAACACTGATTTATTTTTATTTCATAATATTACTGTGCGCTCCTGTTCCTCCCCTCCCCACCCCCCATTCCCCCGTTTCCCCTGTCCTACAGGCAAGCTCCTGTTCCCCTGCCCTCTCCCATTCCCCCGCCTATGGGCAACCTCTTGCCCTCTCCTGTTCCCTCACTTCTTTGCCCTATGGGCCTTCCCAGCCTGGTCCCATGTCTCCAGAATTCAAAGAGGCATGGCAAGTCCCAAGTTTCACAAAACCCCCAAGTTCTCAGTAGATGAACAGCGATGGAAAACTCACCTCACCAAGGCTTGCTCAGTAGATGAACAATGGTGGAAAACTTAGCAAGGCTTGATTAATTAATGTTGTATAACCATAACCATTGTGAGTTAAGATGTATCCATTAATCAATTATTGTTATATAATTTAACAATCAATCTGTAACCCTGCCAATGGCAACATTCCTCACCCCTCCCCCTTGCTCACTTAAGCTACGCAGAGGAAAAAAAGGTATAAAAGACAAAAACCCCTTCATTTTGGGGCTGCTTGTCTTAGAACAACAGCCCCCTGCGCAGGTGTGAATAAATCACCAATTAATAGCATCTGAGTGAGTCCAAGTTTATTTTTTCATAACTCCAAGATTATTTCATTACTAAGGCACAAATATTTTCATTACATGAATGGTTTTTGTACAGTTTGAGAAAAAGTTATAAATATGCACATCACCAGGGTAGTATGCACTGTACGTGGTAGGTGTGACTTTACCCATTTTCTGAGTCTGGTTACAGAAGATTAGTAGCTCCCAAAATCATCTCTCATATTCCTTCCCAGTCTTTGCACCTGAAAGGGAAAACTGGGTTATATCAACATGAATTAAAGTTTTAGAGAATTTATTTGTATAGATTATCTTTAATTACTTCCTTTCCTAGCCTACTATCTGTCAACAGAATTTAGTTCCATTTTCTTCAGTTTCAAGAAATATTAGCTTAATTTTAATTCCTTAACTTGTACATATATAAAATGTGGCTCCCTAATTAGTCTCATAATCTGAAGTCTCCAACTCATCTACTTTGTTCTAACATTTTAAATTCAGATTCTGTTATCCTACTTCTTTATTTATATATTCAGATATGAGTATGTGTGTGTGTGTATAATATATACATAAATAGTTTGTGTAGACCTAATATATGTATATGTGCATAGCTCTGTGTACACATAAACATATAGATAGGTAGATAGATGATAGATAGATATGTCATTATGTTTGTAACAGTACTTTTTCCCATCTGGTCTACTATCTCATTTCTTCATCTTCATTAATTTATTTACTAATTGAAATCCTATTTATTCTTTAGTTCTATCTTCCAATTAGAAAGTGTTTCAATGCCACCTATCAAAGTTTTATCTCATTCTTCACTGTGAAAATATCCAATTTTTAAAAAATATTCATATAACTGGTATCACACTTGTACTTGAATTACAGCTGTGATGCTATGTCCCTAAGCATATTTTGAGATCTTTGAAGATCATGATATTGTACAAGTATGTTATTTTATGATTATATATAGATAAATAAATTATTCTTCTATGTCACATGTACGGGAATAATCTGTTCTGTTTGTTTAAATTATTGAAGGCTATGTTCACCTGAGCCTATCAGCTTCTAAAAATAGGTGAGGAAATTTGGATTTTCATTAACACTTCTGGGTGATGATTTTATATGCCATATACTAAAAGCAAAGGTGAAGCTAATAACTCATTTATTATAAATAAATAGCATTGATCCAAATTACACCATCTGTTTGGTGATCAGTAAACAACACAGTGCAATCAGAAAATGTATTTGGAGATTCATTTCTAAATAATTGTAGCCAATACATAAATATTCACATGGTAACAGGTGCTTTTATCAGTGTTACACATATATTAATTCATTGAAACCTCACCATTGTGCAACAAAGTGATTTCCATTATTACCCCCATTTTACAGAAGAAGGAAGTGAAATGGATAAATTTAACATAATTTTCCGGTTTATTTCTTTTAAATCCTGCTGCAATCTTGAATTTGACCAGAGCATAAAAGACAAAGTGTAACTCAGTTGGTCACATGGAAAAGCAGGGTGTCTGTTGCTTTGGGATTTTATGATGTGAACCATTCTCACCAGGGTTAGGTGATAGCTCATTGTCATTTTTATTTCAATTTCCCTGATGGTTAGAGATGGTGAGTATTTTTTAATGTGTTTGTTGGCCATTGGTTTGTCTTCATTAGAAACATTTCTGTTCATGTCTTTTGCACACTTTTCAGTGCCATTTTGTTCGTTTTGCATTTATTTTCTTGAGTTCTCTGTAGATTTTAGTTACTGGTTTTTATCAGATGTACAGCATGAGAATATTTTCTGCGAATCTGTGGGCTATCTATTTGCTCTTCTGATTGTGTCTTTGGCTGTGCAGAAGCTTTTTATTTATTTTGTTGTTTCTGTGATTACTTTAGGTGTCTTCTTCATAAATTCTTTGCATAGGCCAAATCTATGAAAATTTTACCAACATTTTCTTCTGGAATTCTTATAGTTTCCTGCCTTAGGTGAAAGGCTTTATTGCTTCATGAGTTATTTTTGTGAGTGGTGAGAGGTGCAGATCCTGTTTCAATTCTTCACATGCGGCTATGCCGTTTTCCCAGCACCATTGAATAGGGATTCTCTTCCCCAGTGCATATTTTCTCTGATAGTCAAAAATCAGGTGAGAATATGAGGCTGATTTCATCTCTACATTCTCTCTGATCCACAGCACTGTGTTTTTGTGCCTGTGCCATGCCATTTTGGTAGCAATAGATGTTGGCATGGGCATGGATGCAGAGAAAAAGGACTTCTACATTGTTGGTGGGGCTACAAACTAGTATAACCAATATGCAAAGTTTTGTGGAGATACCTCAAAGAACTTAAAGTACACACCTACCATTTGGTCCACCCATCCTACTGGGTATATGCTCAAAGGAAAAAAAACCCCAAAACCCTTCATTTTATAAAAAGAAGTTCTGCACTCAAATATTTATAATACTACAATTCACAATTGCAAAGACATATAACAACTCCAGTGTCCACCAAGTTGTGAGTGGTTTAATAAGATATGGTGTATGCATGCTATGGAGCCATAAAGAAAATGGCTATCTGGTATCCTGTAGGACAACCTGCATGGAACTGCAGACCATTCTTGTCTGTGAAATATCACAGGACTGGTGAAACAAACACATGTGTCAGTATTAGGCTGGAAATGATCAACATGTAAGTAGACATATATGAGTAAATCTCAATGAGAATCTCAATGAAAACCAACCTGGGGGGAGGAAGGATGAGAAGGTGGGCAAATTCATACCTATTCCTAACAGTAGACATTAAGTGGGGGAACGGTACACTTAGAAATTTGACTCAATTTGTACAGAAACAAAGCATACTAACAGAACATGTGTACCCTCTAATACTCTGAAACTTTATGTAAAAGGAAAAGAAGCCTACGGTGCTCAGTCTTTTAGCCAATTCCCAAATGGAAAACACTACTCTTTAGCAATAGAATACACACTCACCCATTATATAGCCAAACTGCTATTTTATATAAATTAGATGTTTTCTACAATAAATATATTTTGGCAATTTTATATAAATTAGATCTTTTCTCCAATAAATATTCTTAAATATTTTATATAAATTAGATGTCTTCTACAATAAATATTCTTAAAAGTCTGCTTGATTCAGGACAAACATACCTTTCTGACAATTAGGCCTAAAACATTTCCCACTATGATAGTTTCTATATTCATAAGAGCAGAGAAAATTCTGAAGACAAAACTAGCCATGAATCTTACTAATTGTAAATTAAAACTTTTGTTTTTATGAGGTGCATTAAAGACTTGTATCAATGCCTGATTCTGGATATGTAAAATATGTAATCTTCAATGAATGGTTTGTATAGCAAAATGAGCATGATATTCAGTAACTTGTCTGAATAATTTAACACAAAGTTTATGGCATAGAATTTTTATTACTGTATAGCAATTATTTGTTGCTAAAAATTATAGTTAACCATGTCTTGGATTTATTTTTATTACCTTCTATACTAAAAAGCTTCTTATACATTATTTCATATAACTCTAATGGAAAACTAAAAAGTAGGTTTTATTTAGTGATGAATATATCAAAGCTCAAAAGTGACTTGCCCAGCTGTTCACACTGTAAATAACGCTTAAATATTGGGGGGGATGGAGAAGACATTTCTTGAAAAAAAATAGGCTTTCTAGAATAGTCTATTTCATAGATTTCGTAGATAATGATGATAACAGAAAGGTCAGTAAATAGATACAGACAGGTGTCAAAAGATCACATGTGCATGTCTGATATGAATGGATGTGTGCACGTATGACATATGTACACAGCATCATATGTGACATAAATATCCTTTGCAGTCACTATTCACTAATTACTAAAAGGATAGCAACTACCCACATTTTACACTTAAAGAAGATGACCCTCAGTCATTCATTTCTTAAATAAACTTTTAAAAGCTGCTAAATATAGTCTTGAGCTACATTAACAGGATCTCTGCTCTTAAAAGCTGACATCCTGAGGAAAAAAACACAGAGACAAAATGACATAATTAAAATTAAAGCTTGTTGTGTAATGGAGAAAGAACAAGAGATTCATTATATAAATATAGGAAGCAGGTAGCCAGAGGAGATGGTGTGAGGATAACATCCCAGGACATGAATCCAGGGTTTTCCACCTGTCTTCCTAAGGCAAAAACAAATCAAAACCCCATGGGGTATCCCTAACTCCAGGGAGACCGGCTTCTCTCAAGAAGTCCCCAAAGAAGTGCTCTTTGGATGCGGAGAGAAAGGAACAACTTCAAACTAATACAACCTCTGATTAAAGTCACATGGAGATACCCTCAAGAGGTAAAAAGTAAACTGGCCAGTGTACAGTTTTGAAGTAGAAGAAAGCCTGGTTAATTTCCAGGATTGAAAAATTTTGGAATTGTTTAAATTTGGTGGTCAAGGAAATATAACTGTCTGTCTTAGTGAAATATGTTATCATACTGCTTTTAACACTGGGGCAAGATGTAAGGAAAAAATGTCAGTATCAGAAAAGTTAACGGTTGGCAAAAAAAAACCCACAACATAAATCTTCATTTTTTTAATATAACATTTATATTTTTTTGAGGTATAAAGAAAAAATAAAGGCTGATGTTACATATGCCTGTCAGGATCCAAACATAATTAATTAAACTCAAAAATTTTATTATGTCCATTAAGTTTGGCTATTATAGGTAAAATAATATATAAAATACATAAATGATGAAAGGAGATTATGAGCTATGTTAATAGGCTGGTACAAGAGTAGGCAAGGCTATGTGTTTCTAAGAAAGTAAAGCAAAGTGAAAAGTTGATTATTTTTGGCCTAAGTTTGGGCATAGATAGTATCAAAACTATCAAAAAATTATCCATTATTTCTTAACAATTTGAATTTGTTACAGACTTTTTATAGCACACAAGTAACAATCTTTGCAATATAAAAGCCACCATCCAGACACGAACACTCAGGATATAAATATAAAAAAAATTGTGCTATTATTCCCCTAAAAGGGAGTGGATAGAGAATTAAAGGCAGGAATAGAATGAGGACTGACAGGTATTTTTCTGAGAAACAATAGAGATACTTGAGTTTTAAAATGGGGAAAATCATATATACATAATGACTTGAGGAATAAAAAAAAGAAATAGTACCTATCAATTTACTCCATTTGAAAAAAGCTATTTTAAGCATAGACAAAGTCTTCTATAGAACAATGGCATGAGGTAGCTTAGGAGACCAGAAGCTGTTACCTGCAGCAAGAGATGTGAATTATACTTCTTTTGTTGACCTCAGGCACCAAATCTCATTTGGATACTACACTCAATATTGATGAATATATTTTCCTTTCATTAATTCTTCTGCCTACAAGTGTACTTTTGGATCTTGAGCTAACAACTACCAAGAAAACTGAATCCAGGGCATGGTAGGATGAATCAATTATACACACTAACACAGAGAGGCCCCCTGCTTACTTGAGAAAAAATACATATATGATTCCATTTCACAAAGTGAGAGAGACGTCTAACTGACTTCAACAAATAGGTCAAGTGGATAAACACGAATATATATATATATATTTTCCGTTCTTTAAGTTTCAAGGCTATTGCTATCATAGCCTAGAGAAAAAGGCTAAGCTAATGTTTCATCTGTTCATTTAAACTGGCACACTCATGGATTCCGATATACATGAGACAGACACTAGAGAGAAATAGATGAAAGTGAACGATATGGGAACTGTCAGCAAGAACTTCTGAGACCGCTTGACAAACTCAACTGTTAAGTTACCTGCATCTGAAAACAGGCAACTTCTACAGGACACTTGCTCTCCGTATTTATAGGAATGCAGGCTCTTGTTTAAGAAAAACAAGGTATAGGTCTCGGGAAAGATTGGAGAGAAGGAGAATAATCATTTGCATTTACTGGTCTATTGCACCGTTAATATCGAAAATAAAAATTAGAAGAGCAAAGTTCTTAAGAGAGTTTGAGTCAAACTGATAGAGGTGACGATAAGGGTAGAATACCCAACCAGGAAAATGAAGTAGCAGTACAACTGCTGCCTGGCTGGACACTGCCATGAAATAGCGTTGATTTAACGTTGAGGAAAGCTCATAGAACAAAGTGTGCTGTCCTTTACAGGAGACAAGCAGAACAAAACCAAACCATCTAACTTTATAGAGCATTTTATAATATCAATGATATTTTTGAAAAACAATGGGGTTAAAAGTGGGAATGTAAATTATTCGTATTGCTGCTATTTCCAACTGTCATTATTGATGTGTAGATTATGGCTGAGACTATTTGTTTCCTTATGTATGTATGCCTGTGTGTATGTATGTGTTAATTTAACCAAATTAACCCATCAGTAAGCATCTTCTAGACACATGCGTGGATCATGCTTTTAACTCTTTACTGAAAAATATATTTAGCCAGACATGGTGATGCACAACTGTAGTCCCAGCTGAGGGGAGGCTGAGGCAAGAGGATTACACAAGCCCAAGAGTTTGAGGTTGGTGTGACCTATGATGATGCCACAGCACTCTGCCCAGGGCAACACAGTGCGTTTCTCTCTTTTTTCTTTCTCTAAAGATGGATAGATGGATAGATGATGGATGGATGGATAGATAGATAGATAGATAGAATACATATATATTTATTATATACTTACTTTATTTCAGACTATTACGGGGGTACAAATGTTTTGGCTATATGAATTGCTCTTGTACAATTTGAGTCAAAGTTCTAAGTGTTTCCCTCACCTGGATAGGCTTGGTACCTGTTGTACAGGTACTATTGTACTGCTCTACTCCTCCCTGCTTGTTTTACATTGAGTTTTACTACCCAATGTACATAGGGATTTCATTGATTAGTTCCACTTTAATAGTGAGTACCTGTGGTGTTTGTTTTTCCATTCTTGGAAAACCTCACTTAAAAGAATCACCTGGTGGTATCTACTTCCATCCAGGTTGTTGCAAATGTATTTGTTCACCATTTTTTTGTACTCCATAGTATAAATATACTACATTTATTAATACACTTATGTATTTATGCACACTTAGGTTGATTCAACATCTTTGCTCTGTGAATTGTATTGCACTAAACATTCGAATTTGCATGTCTTTTTGATAAAATTACCCTTATTCCTGGGATTGTTGTATCCAATAGTAGGTCTCCTTTTACTTCTTTGAGGTATCTCCATCTGACTTTCTGTAGACGTTGTGCTAGTTTGCAGTCCCCCCAGTAGTGTATAACTAAGTGTTCCTTTCTGTCCGTATCAATGTCAGCATCTGTTGCTTTGGGACGTTTTGATAAAAACCATTCTCACTGGAGTTAGGTGATACCACTTTTTAGTTTTGATTTGAATTTCTCTTATGGTTAGAGACGTGGAACATTTTTTCATGTTTATTAGCCATTCACCTATCTTTTTACTTAACTTTTGAAATTTCAGGATATTACAGGGGCATAAATGTTTTCACTGCATAATAGCTTTTGTTTAGTTTGAGTCAAATTGTTAAGTGCACCCTAACATGGAGAGTGTCATTGCACCTATTAGGTGTAAAATTACCTTTCCCCACTTACCTGCCACCTGCTTGCTTTCCCTTGAGTTTACTACTAAATGTGCACATGGGTGTTAATCCAGTTTAATAGTGAGTACCTGGGGTGTGTTTCTTTTTCTATTCCTTAAAAGTCCACTTGACAGAATGGTCTCCGGTTCAATACAGGTTGTTGCACAAGGTATTAGTTCACCATATTTTTATGGCTGAGTGTCACTTCATTGTATATCTATATACCACACTTTATGCACACACTCATGTATTTATGGGCACTTGGGTTGGTTCCACATGTGAAAATTCTGCACAGTAAAGGAAACTATCAACAGAGCAAATAGACAAACTACAGAATGGCAGAGAATATTTGTTTGTTATATATCTGATAAAGGGCTGGTAAACATACTATAAAAAACTAAAGCAAATCAGCAAGAGAAATATCAAACAACCCTACATAAAACAAAGTGAAATAGTGCTACTTCAAGAATGCACCAAATCAACAAGTTCATGTATGCATTTTTCAAAAGAAAATGTTATAAATAATTGAATTTCACCATAATGGGGAAATTTGGTACAACTTCTTGTATTGTATATGAAGTGCTCACAAGTCAGAATTTATTAAGAATGTAAAACCTAATGATAGTAATATGTTCAGTAAATATCCTGGTTAAATTGACTTAATAATTAAATAAATTAACATTCTTTAGCATTATGTAGGTCAATTCTAAAGTTAGAGGCTTAATTCATTAATTTTCCATACGTCTCATTTAAAAGATAAAGCATATGGTTGTATCCCACTATGGAACGAAATTAATGCAACCACTTTGTCCTTTAAATTTTAATTTGTTTATAAATTATGATCAGACAATTTTACTCTTAAGTATGTACCCTAGAGAAATACTTACACAGGTGCAATAAGAAATGTTTAAAATAATATTCATGATGAAATTAATTATTGTTGCAGAAAAAGAAATTTATATATGTGCACACATATTTATATATGCACATACACATGTGTTTATATACATATTATAAAAAGTATATTCTGCTGTTACAGCAAACCATAAAAAATAGTTAAGGTGACTGATAGTGTCATCTAGATTGTCCTTACCCTTACAGATATTTATCTAGGTTTTTTTAGTTACTTCTAATAATGTGTAAAATTCTCCATTGTTAATATGAATTTGCCTATTTATTTTATTCATACTGCCAGTTTTTGTTTCTTATTCTTGCTATTAGATGCAAGAATTGGTATTTTCCATTATAGATGGATAGATAGACATATCATGGCAGTCAATATATACTCTTTTAAATTCATCAAATATCATCTAATTACTAACCTAGATTTGATGAATTTGATTATATGTAAATTATTCCTCAACAGTAATAAAAAATACACCTCCCAATTTTAGTGATTCATTCCCAGGAAGGTTGTTTTGTGACTCCAGGCTATCATATGTCTAGAAAGCAAATTCCCTCATGCATGATTTAAGCAATGAAAGGAGGAATTATTAAATATTTGAATTCAGGATAGTACACATTTGTAAGCACAAGGTAATGTATTTTGCCATATTGTTATTGTTATAAAATTTTCAAATATAGTTTATTAATGACAGTTTTCTTGTGATTAATAAATTTCACATCTCTGTGGTTAAAAACAATATTGTTGAGTCAAATTATAATATTAAAATCCCAGTATATGGGCAGTGCCTGTGGCGCAAAAGGGTAGCGCACTGGCCCCATATGCCACAGGGGCGGGTTCAAACCCAGCCCCAGCCAAAAAAAAAATAAAAATGAAGAATAAATAAAATACCTATTTGTTCTTATATATTGTATTTGTGTAATACAGAAGAATTATCTCTCTGTCTCTCTTTTTTTACAGGTATATAATGGCAGAGGGAAAAAACTCACTAAATAAATTCAGCAGTATTTATGGCTTTGAAACAGGCTGCTGTAAGCATCATTATTGATCAGTTCATCCCCTGTATGTGTTTGTACTTGTGTCTGCATGTGTGTCCCCATATTTTGAAGATTATGCCTTTCCTTTAAATTGCAAGTCATTCTGATTTTTTGATGTTTGAATCAGACATATTAAAAGACCTGAATGCACAGTTTGCTCCTGTATTTTATAAATTCATTGTATATGACTGTGAAAAAATTAATATTTAATTAAAATAAACTTGAAAAAATAAAATAAATATAAAATAAAGTTATTACAAGATATATGTTGCTATATTTTATTAAGAATAATTATATAAATATGCTTAATGTTATTATTAATATATTTAATACTGATTTGGGGGAAACATTATCATAGGTGTGTCTTTTTTTTATCACAAATGTATAAGCCTTTATGTTTTGTGAAACTAGCAGGGGACATTCTCATGATGGAAATATTCTTTATCTTTTCCTTTAACTGATACACTACTATTCTTCACATCTAAGTTCTGTTGTTTTTTTTCAATTAAAAAAAATTCTTCCAAACCCTACACAGATATGACTTTTCTTCTCTGCATTCTCATAACATTTTAATACCTAATTTAATCAGGTATTAGTAATCTCTAATGAATACCCATTCATTATTGATTATTCAACAAATAATATATATGGGCTCTGCCATATGCATCTAAAGGTGTGATGTGCCTTGTAGAGAGAAGTTCTGGGGAACTCTCGGAAACATTAGGCATTTTACCTGTTCGGTAACATTTTATCAAACTACTGGCCAACGTATTTGAGGTGTTCAGAGCCAAAATCCTAGAACTCTTTGTGAAAGTCCTCACCACATTTCTTTCTTTGTCTCTCAGACTTTCTTCACCTCTCATTGCCGCTGCAATGAATCTATAAACAGTCTTTTTCTCTTCTGCATCTTTGGTGGGGGGAGGCAGCCTGGCTGAGACTCTCATCCTCTGGCAATATAGCTGCCAGAGAATGTTGTTGCTAACCCACAATAACATAATTTCTCTTGTCATTTGGGGGAGGTCAGGGCCAGACCCTCACTTGCCTTAAAGGGATACTTTCAAAGTTTTCTTCCTGTCAGTTGTGGTGTCTGTGCCTCATAGTCCCTTAATAAACTCCTCAACTTAAAAAAAAATCATTACTGATTATTCAACAAATAATCAGTAATGAATGAGTATTCACTATTAGATTATTTATTTATTATAAATCTCGTGTACTTATCTGTGTGTCACTGTGTGGTTCCATTCATTCAATTTCAGATATAATAATAAATGAAAGCTTATTAATTACCAATTTAATTTCACTTGTCTTTTAAAGGAATGCATTTCTCCTGGGAGACATTAGCAACTCAGTAAAGTGGTAAAGTAAGGACATGTAAAAATCTATTCCTCAGGTGAGAGTGAGAACAATAAGAAAAAATCAATGTCAAAATTTTTATGACTCCCAAATGTAACCAATGTCTTTTAACAACATAGGGAGAGGTTTTTTTTCTTGTTGTTGTTTATTTGTTTATTTGATGTTTAGATAACTGATATATCTTGATGAAAATGAAGAGTTTTGTGGCATTTGAAATAGTCTGATTATTATGCTCCTTGACACAGCTGCACAGTAGCCCTTAAAACCAACATCATCCTAAACATGGAAGCCATGAAAATCAGAACCAAATAGATACTGGAGGCAGCAATATGGGTTTGGTTCTCTATATAAGAGCAATTTTCAGAGTACTGTCATTATCTGAGTTAGTGGTTTTGTAAACCTCCATTTATAGGATGTATTTTTTTAGCCCTGTCTCTCTAATTGTGAAAATATAAAGTAGTAACTATTCAACATTGCAGCTGCTTGATGCTTTCATAATGGCTAGACAAAAGAATAACTTGAACAACAACTTCCCCTCAAAAATTAAGAGAATTATGGTGGGAAAGAAATGATTTTAGATGACTTTATGAAGATTTAAACTATTTTCCAGGAAGCTAAAACATCATTTGCATATGCAGGGCTGAGTTTATGCCCAGCAAGAAGCTAAGAAAAGAAGGGTCTAATCTTTTATCTATTCCTGAATTTGATGTTCTGTAAAATCTGCTAGTTCACTCTAAGAAAATGTATAATTTACTTATTGGAACATTGACAAGCAACTCCAAATTTACATATGTGTATAACCCCTCAACAAAGGTTGCAGACTTATTGATTTAATGACTTTAAGGAGATCTCTCTGTAGGTATTAGTTGAACAATGAACTAACTAATCAGAGACCTAAGGGGCCACACATGAAAGTAATACAAACATTACAGAAAAAGAATATGAAAGTTAAAGGAAAATAACAATAATAAAACAGCAACAAAAACTACATTGGGAAAGAAGGAGTTTTGATTTTCAAAATTCACCACATTTTAGTATTTAAATTGTGCTATAATCAATAATTGTTCTCACAAGAATGTATGACACATACACAAAACAAGCAAAGCTAAACAGCACAGGAAAGTACACTGAAAAAAGCAGAAAAACAGGGGACACAATGAGATGGCAGACCATAAGGATTGTTCAGAAGAACTCTCTTGGAATGATTGGGGAAAAAGACAGAACCCGTCCATACCAGGTGCAGGGATCTTACTACGGGAACACACAGAGGATTATCCAGAGCAGTAGAAATCTGATGAATTAGGTAAGTGATTGTGACCTGTTGGGATTGGCTGGCCTCCCATGGAGATCCAGGGTGAGAAGAAGCTTTTCTGGAATTTTCAGTTGTTGGTGGAATCCGTACATAGAGTGGAAAGCTAGAAAGAGTTGTTGGACTCCAACAGTATTCAGCAACTAGATTTGAATTCCAGTTGGAGTAGATTTGCCATAGGTTTGATGGCTGGCAACCAGCTATAGTTAGTCTGGGCAGCCAAGGGGCTGTCACTGTGGAAAGGTCATGAGAAAGTCTTAATAGGGTCCTACAGCACTGTCATCTTAATTCTACTTGCTAGGATCAGAACTCCTCTCTTCAGACAGGCTGCTGGTCTCCCATACCCCACAGGAACTGGGGTCAGGGGACACTGTGAGACCTGCCCATAAAAGATTCATGGGAGCTTTAAGATCCCAAATCAGCAGGGTCTGAATGCTGAGGACACAATCAGGCAATCACCAAGGATAACTAAGTTTGGAATAAGAAACACAGAGGTTGCTGGCTATGTCCTCTGTCTCCTAAAAAAAAAAAAACACAGTACCACCTGATGTCATGGCAACATATTGAAATATATTGTTATCAAGGGCAAGGACTCCATTTTTTTTTGGTCATGAGAAAGAGTTTGGCTTTGTTAGGTCTGAGGACCCTTCAAGACCTAATCTCAGACAAGGTAATTTGAAGGAAAGGAGGAAGTGAAAAGGAAAAAGGAGGACAAGAAGGTGAACAAGGAGAATGAATACCTGAGACATGAGGAGGAACCAACAGAAAAATTCAGGTAACATGAAAAAATAAACAGAGCAACTACCCCAAGGGACAATGAAGGCACTATTGCAGAAGACTACACCTATAAAAAATTAATGGATTTGACAGGAAGGGAATTAAAAATCTGATGATAAAGTCAATAAAAGGAATGGAGGAGAAAATGGAAAGACAGAACCAAAAGTTGGATGAGAGATACACAGAATTTAAAGGATATGGTGGAGCTTAAAGAAATAAAAGAGACAATCAGGCAATGTGAAGATGTAGTAGAAAGTATCAAAAATATGTTAGACTGAGGCAGTGCCTGTGGCTCAAGGAATAGGGCACTGGCCCCATATACTGGGGGTGGTGGGTTCAAGCCAGGCCCTTGTCAAAACTGCGGAAAAAAAAAAAGATTAGACCATGGAGAAGAAAGAACTTCAGAGCTAGAGGATAAAGTTTTCAAGTTAACCCAGGTAATTAAAGGGGCAGAAAAGAAGAGATAGAAAACAGAACAGGCTCTTAGAGAACTATAAGACTTCATGAAGTTTTCAAACATACAAATACTAGGGATTTCTAAAGGAGAAGCAGATTGTCCCAAAGGACTGGAAGCCCTACTGAAGACTATAATAAATCAAAAATACCAAATTTTACCAGAGACCCAGACACACTCTTTTCAGATGGATATTGAATGTCAGGTCATCTAAACTCTAACAGAGCTTCTCCAAGACACATTGTAATGAACCTGTCCAAAGTCAAGTTGAAAGAAAAAATTCTGCAAGCAGCCAGGATTAAGTACCAGCTGACCTACATTGAGGGTAGGAGACAGAGACAGAGATATTAGGATGACAGCAGACTTTGCAACTTTCCAACTGACACTTCTCAAGCCAGAAAAACATGATCATCCAACTTTAACATTCTTAAACAAAATAATATTCAGGACAGAATTCTGTATCTTGCTAAACTAACCTTCGAAATTGATGAAGCAATGAAATCTTTTGAGAATATACAAAAACTAAGAAGAAAGTTTGCCACAATAAGGCCAGCTCTACAGGAAATACTTAGACCTATTCTCAACACTGACCATAACAATTGACCACCAGCTAAGTAAACACCCAGAAGCTAAAGGTCAAAACTTAGCTTCCACAATGTCATAAAGGATAATACCACACAATGAACTTTCAGAAAATAAGATGAATAGAACTCCACCATACTTATTAATTCTCTCCATAAATTTTAATGGATTAAATTCCCCAATGAAGAGGCATAGGCTGGCTGATTGGATAAAAAAGCACAAGCCATCCATATGCTTTCACCAGGAGTCACACCCAGCCTCAGAGTGAAGGAATGGAAAACAGTATTTCAAGCAAATGGAAATCAGAATAAAGGAGGGGTCACGATCTTATTTTCATATACAAGTGAATTTAAACCAACTAAAGTTAAGAAAGATAAAGATGGACACTTTATATTAGTCAAAGGAGCAATACAAGAAGGCATTTCAATTTTAAATATTTTTGCACCCAACTTAAATGCACTCAGATTTATGAAATAGACTTTGATGGATCTGAGCCAGGTAATATCCTATAATACTGGCATTTGGGGGGACTTTAACACCCCTCTGACAAAACTGGATAGAAACTAAACAAAGATACAAGGGACTTAAATGTGACCCTAGAACCAATGGGATTAATAGACATATACAGAACACATTATCCCAAAGCTAAAGAATATACATTTTTCTCATCAGACCGTGGTATCTACTCCAAAATAGACCACATCCTGGGACACAAATCAAACTCAAAATTAAAAGAATAGAAATTATACTTTGTATTTTGTTAGTAAAGGCAATAAAGGAGGAACTCAACTTCAACAAAAACCTCTATCCTCACACAAAAATGTGGAAATTAAATAACCTTATGCTGAACGGTAGTTGGATTCAGGAAGAGATAAAAGAAGAAATTGTTAAATTCTTCAAATTTAACAATGAAGACACAGGTTACCTGTGGGATCCAGCAAAAGCAGTGTTAAGAAGGACATTTATCACATTACATGACTACATTTAAAAAACAGAACGCACATAAACAAACTCATGAACAATTTTGTGGAATTAGAAAAAGAATAACAATCTAATCCCAAATGAAGTAGAAAAAAGAAATAACCAAAATTAAATGATAGATGAATGAAATTGAAAACAAAAGAATCATTCAGAAAATTAATGAAACAAAAAGTTGGTTTTTCAGAAAAATATAAACAAAATCAATAAACCTTAGGCCAGATTAAAGCAGAAAAGTAAACTCTCTAATAATCATTATCAGAAATGATAAGGGAGAAATAACAACAGATGACACAGAGATACAAGAGATCATCTCTGAGTACTACAAGACACTCTAGGCCCAGAAGTTCATAATGTGGAGCAAATGAATCAATAACTGGAATCATAGCCTCTCCCTAGACTTAACCAAGAAGAAATAGATCTCTTGAATAGATCTATTCCAAGAACTGAGATCAACAACAACCAAAGCAAATAGAGAATCTTAAGAATGGGAAAGTATATTTGCATATTATAAATCAGACAAAAGCTTGATAACTAGGATCTATAGAGAACTCAAATCAATCAACAAAAAAAGACCCAACAATCCCATATGTCACTGGGCATGAGACATGAAAAGTACCTTCTTTAAAGAAGAGAGACAAATGACTAACAAACATGAAAAAAAATGCTCATTGCCTCAAATCATCAGAGAAATGCAAATAAAAACTACCATGAGAAATCACCTAACCCCAATGAGAATGGCCCACATCACAAATTCTCAAAGCTGCAAATGTTGGTCTGGATGTGACAAGAAGGGAACACTTTTATACTGCTGGTGGGACTGCAAACTAATACAAAGTTTTTGGAAGAAAGAATGGAGAATCCTCAAAGAACTCATTTTTCAACTCCCATTTGATTCTGCACTTTTATTACTAGGCATCTAACCAGAATTAAAAAAAAAAAAAAAAACCTTTTATTATAATGACATTTGCACTAGACTGTTTATCACAGCTCAATTTACAATCCTCAAAATGTGGAAATAGCCTAAATGACCACCAACCCAGGATGGATTGGCAAGCTATGGTGTATGTATACCATGGAATACTATTCAGCCATTAAAAAACATGGAGACTTTACATCTTTTGTACTAACCTGGATGGAGAGAGAACACCTTCTTCTTAGCAAGGCATCACAAAAATGGAGAAGCAAGAATCCAATGGACTCAATTATAATATAAAGGCAGTAAATGAGCTAATACAAGGGGGTGGTAGAGAAATAAGAGATCAGGAAGAGGAGAAGGTGGAAGGGGCTGGGGGTCATGGTGTATGGAATACCTCCTGGGGGTGGAACACAATTATAAGAGGAACTTTGTATAACAGATCCAGTCAGTGTAACCTATTTGTTGTACCCTCAATGAATCCCAAACAAAAATATTCAAAAAGATTTAAAAAAAAATTAAAAAGAGGGAAAGACACTTAATGTGAACATCCATTAGGAATTACACATGTTGTATTGTACTTACTAGACAAAAACTTTAAGCCTGCTGTTGTAAATATGGTTAAAGTAAACAAAAATATATCAAAATAAAGAATATATAAAAAATTCATGAAATAGAGTATTTTTTATTAAATCATAGCAGTGTACATTAATACTATCATGGGGTACAGTGTACTGTTTCTGTATACAATTTGAAATACTTTCATCCAACTGGTTAACA